>NC_140073.1:348308-972886 GCF_964194135.1 Talpa europaea
GAGGAGGAGGTACCCTTGGCCTGGGGGTGGCTGGCGGGGGGTGGGGGCAGGCACATGGCCTGGGGGGTGTGAGTCTGTGAGCACGGGAGCCCCAATGGCCCCCCCACCCCCCATCCGGTCTAGCCCCTGCTTCCCTCCTGCTCCGGCCAGGGCCTGGCCTGGCCTCCATCCTGCCCCTCCATCCTTCACAGTGCCGCCTGCCCTGGCTCCTTGACCGCCTGGCGGCTAGCCTCCAGGGTGCTGAGAGGCCACTTCTCCCGGCCACGCCCAGGTACCCCCCCCAGCCCACTGAGGGCTGCCTCCTGCTCATCCCTGTCTGACCCCTGCGTGCGGCTGCTCCAGAGGCCGTCCTGGGCGTGTGGGCACGCAGAGGACTCCTGTGTGGGAGGGGCTGGGCTCAGACATGGCCCTGGGGTGGGGTCCCTGGGATGGGGTCCAGCTGTCCAGGGAAGCCTCCAAGCTGGGCTGCAACCTCGCTCCTGCTGCGGGGGGTGGGCGGGGGGAGGGCGGTGCAGGGCTGGCGGCTGGGGCTGCAGGGAGCGGGGAGCACCCTGAGGGCAGTCAGGGGTAGAGGGCCCAGCCCACGCAGTCACTGTCCCCCCCTCCCAACCTGGCCCCATGCGGGCCCTCAGGGGCTGCCCTGGAGACCCCTTCCCTGCTCTCCGCCCCCTCCCTGCCGGTGCCTGTCCTGGGCTCAGAGGGGCAGGGGATGGGCTGGCGTCCACCAGGGACTGAGCTCTCCTGGGTGTGGTGGCTGCGGGCAGGCGGGTCAGGTCTGGCTCCTCAGGGACAGGCCGTCTCCTGCCAGGCCTGACTCGGAGCCTGGGGCAGCTGAGTTGGGCGGGGCAAGGAGGCCAGAGGCTGCTGGGGCCCGGGGGTCTCCAGGGGCAGCAGACGCCCTTGTTCCCAGGCAGTGGAGCAGACGGTCTGTGCTGGGTCTGGGGGCTTCCATTGGGTTCCAGACAGCCAGAGGACCCTGGGGCGCCCCTCCCCTCCCCCTGCCCTACCCCGCCCTCCTCTCCTCCCCCCTCCACTCACCTCCCCTCTTGCCTCTCCTCTGGCTGCGTCCCGGCCCCCCCTTGGCTGCTGCCCAGCTCCCTGGGACTTGGAGGGAGTTGTCCACGCTGGGCTGCAGCTTCGGGACTGGCGCGCGGGGCTGACACTGCCATGGGCCGTGGTGACCGGGCAGCTCGGGGCCGTGGCTGGGGCCCTGGGCCTGCCGGGTGGGGGTGCGGCTGTCATCCTGCCCCCAGGCCCAGAGGCCCAGTGCCCCCAGGGGTGGGTGCCAGGGGCGCAGCTGAGGGCTGTGTCTCGGGTGGACTGTGGGCTGGGCCGCGGCGCCCTGGAGCGCGTGGGGATGGCCAGGGACTGCCCTAAAGGTCACTGCAGGGGGAGGTGCAGCAAGGGACATGGGGGTGCGAGCCCCCACCCCAGGGCCACTTGTGCAGGCGCGGGGGTGGGGCCGGGCCTGCTGGGCTGGCACGGCTGGGTGGGCCGCGCGGCGGGGGTCCGGGGGCAGAGCCAGGGCCGGCTTTCCGGGCGCCTGCCTGTGGCTCCGGGTCGGCTCAGCTCCCCTGCGTGTCTGCCCTCCCTGGAAGTCTGAAACCCCCACACCAGGGCTCCCCAAAGCGCCCTCCTTGCGCCTCCACTCGGGCCAGCCGCGGGCACCGCCCCGCGCCCCAGCGGGCGCCGCTCCCCGCCGAGCTGTCGCGGGGGCCCGCGCTGCGCGCTCTCGCGGCGGGGTCGGCTGCTCGGGAGCGCGCCCCCAGCTCGCTGCCCCCCGCGCGGCTGCGCTCGGTCCGCAGCCGGGGCCGGACCGGGGACCCCGGCCCGAGCCTCCCCGCGGCCGCGACGGCCACTGGGCCGCCCCTCCAGGCCGCCGCGCTCTGCGCTCCCGGTGCGCTCGGGGGTCGCCCCCACGCGGGCCGTGGATTGGCAGCGGGGCGGGGCGGGGCGTGGATTGGCGGCGGGGCGGGGGCGGGGCGTGGAATGGCGGGGGGTGGGACGGGGCGGGGCGTGGATTGACGGCGGGGCGTGGAATGGCGGGGGGCGGGGCGTGGATTGGCGGCGGGGCGAGGGGGTGGGGCGGTGGGCGGGGCGCCGATTGGTTGCGGGACACGGACGCCGATTGGCGGCGGGGCGGGACGGGGCGCCGATTGGCGGCGGGGCGGGGCGGGGCGTGGATTGGCTGCGGGGCGGGGCGGAGGGCGGGGCGCCGATTGGCGGCGGGGCGGGGCGGGGGGGCGTGGATTGGCTGCGGGGCGGGGCGGAGGGCGGGGCGGAGGGCGGGGCGCCGATTGGCGGCGGGGCGGGGCGGGGGGCGTGGATTGGCTGCGGGGCGGGGCGGAGGGCGGGGCGCCGATTGGCGGCGGGGCGGGGCGCGGCGGGGCGGGGCGGCGGGCGCGGCGGGGCGCGGCGGGGCGGGCGGGCGGCTGCGGCGGCCCCGGGCCGGCGGCCGGGTCCCGGGGCGCGAGCGGCCGAGCGCGCGCCGGCGGCCTGGGGCGCCCGGGGGCGGCGGCGCGGGCGCTGAGCGGCGGCCGGGGCCCGGCGCCCGCGCGATGCGCCGCTCGAGCACGGACGAGGCCCGGGGCCGGCGCAGCCCGTCGCCGGAGGGCGCGGACCCGGGCTTCGCGCGCGGCGGGGACGGCGGCGGCCCCTCGGCCGGGCGGCGCGCGGGCCCCGGGCCCCGGGCGCGCGGCGGCCGGTGCGTGGTCTTCCACCTGGACCTGAGCCTCGTCCTCCTCCTAGAGCTGCGGCGCGGCGGCATGGCGCGCGGCTGCCTGCGGGCCGTCAAGTTCCTCATGTTCGCCTTCAACCTGCTCTTCTGGGTGAGTCGAGGGCGGCGCCGGCCCCGCCGCGGGGGCTCCCAGGGGGGCGTCTCGCCCGCGGGGCGCGCTGCAGCCGAGGCGCTGCGCCCCTGGGCGCCGGGGTCGCTGCCCGCGGGGCGCGCCTGGGGGGCCTGCCCCCCCCTCCCGGGACCGGCGGGTCTGCGCAGAGCTGCCGCCAGCGGGACCTGCAGGGCGGGGGGCGGCGGCTGCCGCGGCTGGTCAGGGGGGAGCCGGCCGGGCCGGCCGGGCTGCTGGCTGGACCGGAGCTTGGGGACCCGGCTGCAAGGTCATCGCCCGTGCCGCGGGGGCGTGGCCGCGGGCTCCCCGCGGGAATGCTCACTTGCATAGTCCAGCCGGGGCCAGAGGTCCAGAAGCCCCGTCCCTTCCGGCATTCCTTCCCTCCTGGGCCTTGCCTCTCTGTCCCCCTGGGGGTAGGAGTGTAGGGGTGGTGGGCAGGGATGGCCAGCCCGGGCCCCAGATGTCCATCTTCAGAGGAGTGAGCCCAAGGCTGGTTCTCCGCGAGACGCTGCGGAGAGGGTGACCGGACCCGGGGGCTGGGGGGCGCTCATCTCCACTCGCGGGTGGGGCCAGCTGGCAGGGTCAGCGTGTCGTGGGCCGCGTGATGGACACGGCGGCAGCTGGCAGGTGGCTGAGCTGGCGGCTGTGGCGTCCCCACGGTGGTGGCTGGCAGGCCTGGAGGTGACTGACTGGGGGCGGGAGGGGTGGGCACTGATCAGATCCCAGAGGTGGTCAGGGTCTCCTTCCACACCCCGGGCCGCCAGCAGAGCATCGCGCCCCCAGCCGTTGCCACTCCCATTGGGCGGTGGTCTCTGCCTCCCCCGAGCTGACCGCAGGGGCCTGGGCAATGGGTGAAGGGGGCGTCCCGGCTGGCTGGGCCTCCAGACCCTGCCTGGGTCTATCCTGTCCCCGCCCTGCAGCCCAGCCCTGCTGGGAGCCGGGGCTGGGAGGCTCAGGACTGTGCGGTGCTCATGCAGCCGGGGTGGCTCCGGCTGTGTGCGGGGGACAGGTTTGGACTGTGCTCTCTGCGCCCTCCCCGCTGAGGGCGGCACTGGGGGAGCCGGGCCCTGGTGCCTCTGGCTTCCTCTGCCTGGGCTTCGCTCTCTGGTCACTTGCCCTGCCCGGCCTGGCCTGCGTCCTGCACCGCTGTCCCGGAGCCGCCCAGGCCTCCCTGGCTCTGGCCAAAGCGTCCCCCGGCCGGTGCCCCAGCATTCCCCGGTCTGGGCAGCGCCCCTGGAGGAAGGTGGGAGGCTGGCAGGGAAGGTGGCTCTCCCTGTGGCCCGGCTTCTGCTAGGTCTGCGTGGGTCTCAGGGGTGGGGCTGAGTCCGCCGTACCCTGCTGTCCGGGATGCAGCTGCTGTGGGCAGCTCAAGGTCCCGGCCCCGTCCTGCTGTGGGGACATTCCCAGCAAGGCCGGTTCTGGAGGCAGCGGTGGCCCCCATGGTTGGAGGGTCCATGGTCGGTCAGCTGTGGCCCCGCTGTGGAGCCCAGGCACCTGGGTGCTGTCTGCGGCATGTCAGCTGCTCCCCGGTGCTCCAGAGCCAGCCTCTGAGTCCAGGCTGGGAGGGGGTTCGGGGCGGGCTGCTGGGCCTCCGCAGAGAAGATTGGGCTCTGCAGCGAGGGCGAGGCCTCCAAGCCCGGCGACCCTTGGGGGTGCTGTCCCCCTGGCTGCCTCCTGGGCTCCGCGCCGGCCCGGCCTCCGCAGGTCTGAGCCTGGGCGCTCGTGCCGCGAGCCAGGGAGGGGGTGGGACCCCACGGCTCCTGGTTAGGAGCATCGATCGCTTCCACGCCCGCGGGCAGACTCCCCGTTTCAGAACAGCATCCAGTCAAGGGGGGAACGCTCCGTCAGCCCCGAGGGTCCTGAGCCCCTCACGTCCTCAGGCCCCCTGGGCATCTACAGGATGCGTCTCAGCGCAGGGCACGCACGGCCCCTGGAGGATGCGGATGCGGCCGTCCTGGGCTGGTGGGGCACGTCCCCCCAGCAGCTTTGCCTGCCCGCGGGGGCTCTGGGCACAGGCTCGGCCCCTGCGGGCACCGGCCGCTTGCCCCATCCCAGACACATGTCCAGCTGCCCTGCCATCTGCCAACTGGGCTCTGTGGCCAGGGGGGCAGCAGGAGGTCTGGCCAGCACCCTGCCATGTCGCCCCACAGCCCCTTCCTTTGCCAGCCTGACACTCTTCAAGCAAGGGGAGGGGGAGGGGGGCACTGGAGGGTGGCATGGGCTCACTGAGTGCCAGGCCTGCGCTGGCTGCTGGAGGCTGAGCTGTCCCTGGAGTCGTGGGTTGGGGTCTGCTCCTGGCCTCATCTGGGCTGCTGTGGGTGGGAGAGGGCAGCGCCGCATGGCCAGTGGCCAGCGCTCTCCTGCACCCCAGGTTGTAGTTCTCCTGTCAACTTGCAGTAAGAGCTGCACCCACGGCCCTGTGTGGGGCTGTGCTGGAGCCCACGTGGGGGTGCCGCCCGCATCTCCCCCAGGGTGGGGCCTCTGCCGCAGCCCCTTCCCTACGCCCAGCTGTCCTCCTCTTCTGCTGCCCACTCCTGCCCTCCCCACGCCCTGGTGCAGTGGGGGCGCTGGGGCAGGCAGCAGGCGTGAGGGACAGTGCTCCCTGCCTGCACCCTGAGCGCCTAGGGTCTGGCTCCAGCCCCACCCTCAGGAGGTGTGGGGGCCCTGTGTGGCCTGCAACCCCAAAGGTGCTGGGTGTCGCATGGGGGTGGGTGGGGACGGCTTCCCTGCCCCTTCTGTGCCCCTATCCGATGATGGGCCCCTCCACAAGGTGGTGCCCAGAGCTCAGAAGCCGGTGTCCAGCCACGAGGCCATCCTGAGATCAGTGCCTTGGACGGTCCTTCCCGCCTGCAGGCAGGGGCATGACCATTGCTGAGCTCGTAGAGCCACCTGCCTGGCCCCGGGGCCCCAGCCCCTTTGTGAGCAGGGCCCTCCAATCAGCATGGCTGCTGGTGTTTCCCACCCCCCACCCCCCCAGGTCCACCCCCCACCCCCCCACCCTCCCGGCCCCCATCCAGCCTGGCCAGTCTCCCGGATTTGCCCTAGGCAGGAGCCACGCTGGGCGGGGCAGCCTTGGTGTGCAGGTCTGTCTCATCTCCGACCAGCAATGGACGGGAAGCCCAGGCTGTGTGGTCCGGCTGGCCGGGTCAGGCCCCTGCTCCCAGTAGCCCCACAGGCACGTGGCCTGGAGGGGCCCCTCTGGGGTGCCGGGGCTGTGGGTCTGGGGTGGCCTGCGCCCTGTGGTGGGTGCTCTCGTGCGGTGCTGGAGCCGGAGGCGTGGGTGGTGGGGGACTGGGCAGTTTGCGGGCAGCGGGTGCTCCAGCTGGGGTTCTTTCTTGGCCACCCAGGTCCCGAGGGAGACCGGGCTGAGCCCCTGGCACCACCCACGACCCAGGAGCGGGTTGCTCCCCAATAATGGCACCCTCGCCCGTCAGGCTCACTGCATGGTGCACCCCAGGGCTCCTGGGCAGATGGGTGTCTGCGGGCTCTTGAGGTGCCTGGCTGTGGGGGCCTGCCCAGCTGGGCTGCGGGGCAAGCAGGTGGGGGTGCCTTCTGCCCCCTGCTGCCTCTGCTTCTAACAGGGGTTCAGTTTGTCTGGAAAATGGGGTGTGAGTGTGCCCAGTAGCCCAGTAGGGCTCATGGTGGCCTTGAGCCTGTGAGCTGGGAGTGACCCTGACCTGGGCTAGGCTGGGCATTCCCGGCGGGACCCTGCATCCAGGCCGGGCCTGACCTGGGCTGGGCTGTATGATGCAGATGGCCCTGGGGGGTTGCAGAGGCCCCAGGGCTGCCGCCTTCCCCAGCACACCAGGAAGCCCGGGGCGGGACTGAGGTGCGGTCAGCTTGCGGCTCTGCTGGCCCCTGCTGGGTGTGGGTCCATTCTGTTTGTGGCCAGCCTGAGTTGTGAAGCCAGAGCGGCGCCCCTTCAGCCCTGCCCGCGGGCACTGCCTCCAGGCCGGCGCCACCTGCCTGCCCTCCAGCCTCTCGCCGGCTGCTGCTGGTGGTCATGAGCCCCAGGAGGGCCATGACAGTGAGCTCCAGCAGGGGCTGGGGGAGGCGCCGGCCCTGCCCTGGTGCCATGGGGCAGTCTGGGGGAGGGGGCTTGGGGTTGCCTTTAATAGGGGACAGATGGAGCTATCCAGAGGCACTGGAGGAACAGATGGGCACCCCCTGGGTCTGGGCGTGTGGTGTCCTCGGGCACCCACTGGGAGGTGGGTTTTAGGGAGCGGGGCCTTGTGGGGCTCCCAGCTGCTCTGCTCCCGGCTGGGAGGGATGCAGCCTGAGGGCAGTGTGGGCACAGCGGCCAGAGGACGCGGACCTCGGGAGGCCTTGGAGCCCAGGCTCCCTCTACCGGGTCACTGGTGGTGAAGGCGCCTGCGCCCCATCTGCGTCCAAGGTGGAGGAGGGGGCGTCCTCAGCCCCCACTCGCACCCCCTTAGCCCTGTGTGGCCAAGCTGCAGGGGTGGGGCCCCCATCCCAGTGGCTGTGTTTTGAGGCGTGCAGGAGGGACCAGCCCTGAGGGTCTGGCCAGAGTGGAAGGGCGAGGCCCGTGGGGTGGACGTGGCCAGGAGGTGCCCGGAGGTGGGCGTGGCCTGGGGCGGGCGAGAGGGCGTGGGGCAGATGTGGGCGTGGCCCGGGGCGGGTGGGGCCGGAGGGGCGTGGCCCGGGGCGGGCGGGGCGGATGTGGGCGTGGCCTGGGGCGGTGGGGCCGGGGTGGGCGTGGCCTGGGGCAGGCGAGAGGGCGTGGGGCAGATGTGGGCGTGGCCCGGGGCGGGTGGGGCCGGAGGGGGCGTGGCCCGGGGTGGGCGGGGCCGGAGGGGGCGGGGCCGGCACCCTCACTGTGCCTCTCCCGCCGGCGCGGCCAGCTGGGCGGCTGCGGGATCCTGGGCGTGGGCGTGTGGCTGGCCGCCACGCAGGGGAACTTCGCCACCCTGTCCTCCTCCTTCCCGTCCCTGTCGGCCGCCAACCTGCTCATGGTCACCGGCGCCTTCGTCATGGCCATCGGCTTTGTGGGCTGCATCGGGGCCATCAAGGAGAACCAGTGCCTGCTGCTGACCGTGAGTTGCCTGGGGCTGGGGCCTGGCCGGGGTGTCCTGCCTGCGGCGCTCCCTGCGGCTGCCGAGCTGGGTGGGCGGCCCTGGGCGGGGCACTCGTGCGCCCCGCCCCAGGACCCTTTTGGGGGTCGCCCCGCCCATCAGTGGAGAAGGGAAGCCCCCCGCCCCCCACCCGCTGGGGCTGGGTCACTGAGGCCGGCTCAGGGACCCCCTATGCTGAGGGCCCTTCTCTAGGGTCTGGGTGGGGCCACGTCCTCCCATCCCTGTGGCTTCCCCAGGTATCAGCACCCCTCAGCTCCCTGGCCTCGCCCCGGGGCTGCAGTGTGGCTCTTCCCTAGCACCCAACCTGAGCCCACGGTAATGGGGATCAAACTGGAAAGTGCCCAGTAGAGGCTAGTGCCTGCCGCCCTGGCCCGGCCAGGCACCCAGCCCTGTACACAGGCCCCACAGGGGCAGGGAGGCGCCCCCAGAGCTTCCTGGCCACCTCTGCCCACTCCATCTGCTCAGCGCTGCCTGGGGTGCCCCAGGGGGCAGGTTTGTGCAGAAGCGGGGACTTGGCCGAGTGGGTGCCGGTCTCCCCGGTGGGCTGAGACCCAGGGTCTGGATATCTCTACCGTCAAGTCCCTCACAGGCCCTGCCAGGGCCCCTGGGGGGCACGAGCACAGCCGAGCATGACCCTGCAGCCCAGATGCCTCCGGGTCAGGCCCCCAGGGGCCTGCAGCACCGGGCGCCTGTCTGGAGCTGTGGCCTTGGGGGCGGCTGGGGTGGCAGCTGAGGCGGGACCCCTCTGCTTCCCAGTTCTTTGTGCTGCTGCTGCTGGTGTTCCTGCTGGAGGCCGCGGCCGCTGTGCTCTTCTTCGCCTACACTGACCAGGTGCGGCCGGGGCTGGGCGAGGGGCGAGGGGCGAGGGGCGGGGCCCACTGCGGGGCTCTGGGCCGGTGGCGTCCAGGCGCAACGCAAGCTCACGGGACTCTGATGGGAAGACTGCCAGTTTACTTGTTTACTTGCAAGTTAGGCCGCGGATGCCAGCAGGGCGCGTGGGCCGGGCCACAGGAGGGGCCCAGAGGGCCTCGGGGTGGGGTCCGGGCACAGGAGGGGGTGGTCCAGCGGCCGTGTCCGCAGATCGACAGGTACGCCCAGCGAGACCTGAAGAAGGGGCTGCACCTGTACGGCACGCCAGGCAATGTGGGCCTCACCAACGCGTGGAGCATCATCCAGACCGACGTGAGTGCAGGTAGGGTGGTGGTGGGGGGAGGGCCAGGGCGCGCGCCCACACCCTCGCCCCTCTCTGCAGTTCCGCTGCTGCGGGGTCTCCAACTACACCGACTGGTTTGAGGTCTACAACGCCACGCGCGTGCCCGACTCCTGCTGCCTGGAGTTCAGTGAGAGCTGCGGCCTGCACGCGCCCGGCACCTGGTGGAAGGCGGTGAGCGCCGGGCGGTCCCCGGGCAGGGCGGGGCGCCGGCAGCACGACTGAGGCGGCTGGCTCTTCCTGCAGCCGTGCTACTCGACAGTGAAGGCGTGGCTCCAGGAGAACCTGCTGGCCGTGGGCATCTTTGGGCTGTGCACGGCGCTGGTGCAGGTACGCCACCCCACTGTCTGGCCGAGGCCGCCTGGGCCCATGAAGCAAAACAGCAGAGCCCGGTGCGTGGGTCAGGCAGCCTGGATGACCTCCACGGGAGGTGACCTTCGGCATCTCAGGCTCTGGGGAAGGCCCATGCAGTTGAGAGCCACAGACGTGGTCTCGGGAAGCCGGTGCCAGCCAGTGTTGGCTTCTACAGTTGGAGTATTGGGAGCGCTGGGCAGAGCTGTGGTGGGGGGAGGGCGCGGGGACCGTCGCTCCTCTTGGGGGGTGGTGGCAGCCTGGCGCCCACAGCCCCCAAAGTGGCTTGCAGAGCGAGCCCTGGCAGCCAGACTCTGAGGGCGGGGTGGGGTGCAGTGCTGGGGCAGCTGCCTAGACGCATGTCCCTGCAGCTCCTAGGCCTGGCCTTCGCCATGACCATGTACTGCCAAGTGGCAAAGGCGGACGCCTCCTGCGGGTAGATGCCTCCCGCCGGCTCTGCTGCACAGGACCAGTCGCCAGAAGCCACTGCCTGCCCACCAGACTTGGCCAACCAGCGTGGGGGTCCTGACTCAGCTGGGCACGTGTTCTGGCCAGAGGCTTTGTCACTTTCCACACCCACATCCCCACGGCAGCGTCCCCACCCGCCCGGCCCTGGCTAGGCAGGGTCCCGGTGCTCAAGGCGGGCTGGGGCCCCACCGAGGACCACACCCCGCCATACCTCTCTACCCCCATCCTGGCTCCCCCGTCCAGCCAGCTCGCCCCAGTGTCGCCCACACTTTTTATTCCTGTTTGTCTGGGACTTTGCCCACCTCCCGTGTATGGGTTTTGCAAATAAACTGAGCTGTCTGGGCTCAGGGAGAGACGGTCACTGCATCAAACCAGCTCCCAGCCCGGAGGGGGCTGGGGGCTTCTCACTCGTGAGGAGCATCTGCTCTAGTTCCCAGCTCTCCCTGCGGCGGCACCCGCTCGCCACCCCCCACTGCCATGACCCGCCCGCACACCATGAGGCCTCAGGCCCTCAGCACCTGGCCTGGCTGGAGAGACGGATGCGTGCAACCTGAGACCATCCTGGCTCTGAGCTTCTGCCCCAGAGCTGGGGGCTGAGGCAGACAGTGTGGGAGCAGGGGCTGAGGGTCTCACTGGTGGGGGAGGTGCTGGCAGAGACAGGGCTCCCAAGGGTGCACCCTGCTAGGCCAGCGTGTGCCTCCAGGCCCTTCTCTGGGGCTTCTGGCCAAGGGCCAGTGCTGCAGGGCCCCTCTCCTGAGCACAACCAAGGCTGCCGTGGTCCCTGCCCCACAGGGGAGGAGCCGTGACTGTGCCCCAGGACCCCAAATATTCAGGGGAGCCGTGGAGCTCCTGCGCATCCCAGTGAGCAGCGAGCTGCCTGCAGCCAGGCTGCCTCGGTGCCCCCAGGTGGCCATGGGGAGCAGGGCTGCACTGCACCCCACAGGGTCCAACCTGGCCCTGGGCTCAGCCCGGGCTGGCTCTCAGCAGCACCCACGCCTGCCCACCGCCAAGGACACAGCAGACGATGCAGAGACAGCAGCCTGTATTCCGCCGGCCGCAGCCGCAGCTAGAGCAGGTCATAGAAGTAGTCCAGGCCCTGGCCCAGCTCCCACAGGGACAGCCCGACGCCCAGCTCCCTGGCCAGCTCCAGCCGCAGCTGCACAGACTGCAGGCAGAAGGCAGCGTCAGCCCCGCCCGGTGGCAGCCGGCCTTCCCCCCCCCACGCCCCTGGCCCCCCGACCCCTGGCTCCAGCCCCCAGCCCTGCGTACCTTCAAGGTTGGGTAGAAAACCACGTGCCTCCCGCCTCGGCTCCTGCGGAAGAAGAGGACACCTGCTGAAGAGGTGTCGCCTCCTCCCTCCAGGAAGGCCCCTAGCCCTTGGCGTCAGCACCCCAGGACCCCCCTGGCCCCTGCCCCCCCCCCCCGACACTCACTTCTTGTACTCGAAGACGTGCTCGGCGGCCTGGCTGTCCCACACCAGCCGGGGTCTGTGCTCCTTCAGCATCTGGATGTACCTGGGGAGGTCATGCGGTGGGTTCAGCGCCTCTGCCACCACCCATGGGGCCACCCCTGGGCCCCAGAGCACTGCTGCACACTGGCTGGGGCCGCCTGTGACCCTCAGACAGGAAGGCCGGGGCACGACGGGCACTGGGGGCCTGAGCCGCCTTTAGGCCCAGACCTTAGACCCCGTTGGGGGCGGGCCCTAGGGCAGGCTGCTCCTGGCACCCTGATCCATCTCCAGGCTGTCACTCCCATGGGGGCCCCGGGTGGGCAAGTGTGGGCGGGCACTGCAGGGCAAGGTGTGGCCACCTCAGCCTGAGCCACGCTTCAGCCAAAGGGGCCCTCAGCCACCCCTGCTGAGGAAAGCAGGGGGCAGCTCCTCAGGAAGCGGGGCCCAGTGTGGCTGCTGTACAGGGACCGGGGCGTGTGGCTCCGAGACTGGGGTGCAGGGCAGGTGGCAGCCCACGAACCCCTCCCTCAAGCCCGACGTGGCGCCCATTCCCACATTCCCACCACTGCGCGGGCCGGGGCACGCACCTGGGCCCCACCACTGGCTCGCGGCCATCCCTGGAGGCTGCATAGTCCATGCCGTAGAGATTGAGCCCCAGAAGGATCTTGCTTCGCCACCTGGCCTCGGGATCCAGGACCTGGACGCAGGCGCGAACCCAGGACAGTGGGGCGTTGGGGCCGGGCCTGCGGGGAGGGTGCAGGGCTGCGGCCTCCCGTGGGTCCCTCCTGCTGGCCAGACCCGGCCCACCGAGGAGCCTTGGGCAGCACCTGCCCTGGGCAGGGCCTCCTCCTGGGCGTGCTGGGCGTCCCCAGTGGGTCCCCTGGCCCCCGGGCAGACACCCACTCACTGCTGCGCGGTGGAGTAGTCATAGGTCATGAGGCTGAAGCCGTCCAGTGCGGGCGCCAGCCGCCCGAAGTCCTCGCGCGTGAACAGGCCGGGCTGGTGAGTCCTGCAGGTGAGCATGCCAGCCCCGCTTGGCCACCCGCCCGGAGGGAACTCGCCCTTAGTGACGGGCGTCCAGGTCCAACGGAGAGTCAGCTCCCTTGCCCAGCCCGCATGCCCCACCCGCTGGCAACTCGGGCCCCCAGCCCCAAGAGCCGTGCTGAGGCCCAGGAGGCCTGAAGCCCAGCTGCACCTGGCCAGGGCCCGCCTTCCTGGGGTGCCCGCGCCTCTGTGAGCAGACCAGGTGTGGAGCTGGACGCCCAGGAGGCGCCCACCGGGCCCTGCCTACCCCCCAGATCCCCAGGCCAGGGCCCCAGCCCCCAAGCAGTGCACTCACCCTGGGGTGATGGCCGGCGGGATGACCAGGATGGCCAGCAGCCGGGCCTGGTGCAGAGCCTCGGCCAGGTGGGTGAGCATGTGAACAAGACCCCTGCAAAAGACCGCAGCAGGGTCGGGTGCGTGGGTGGCGCGGGGGCTGGTGCTGCTGCGTCGCTGTGGACAGCTTCCAACAGCCCCGCACCTTGGCAGGAGGATCCAGGGCTGAGGGACCCCTATGGTGGCCCGGAGTATGGAGCCCTGTGACCGCCCTGTCACTGCCTCAGGGCACCAGGCTGGGGGCATCCAGAGAGGTGGCTGAGCAAGGCCAGGACAAGAGTCAGGATTCCTCCGGATCACTCTCCTGGGCTCTGGGAGACCCGGAGCCTGAGGTCACCAGAACAGAGCCCGCTGCCCCAGCCTCCCCCCACGGCCGCCAGGGTCCCTAGGGCACGAGCAGAGAGGAGCCTTTCCGAGCAGCCCCCGCAGTGAGCTCAGGGCGGCAGGACCTCGGGGTGGGGCAGCTGTACCCCCAGAGATCCAGGAGCTCCTCCAGGGCTGGCCCAGCTTTCTCCAAGTCTCGGGTGTGCCCCTGCCCCAGCACAAGAACACGGGGGTGCGTGTGGACTAGCCCGCAGCATAGAGGGCTTCCCACCCAGCATGCCCTCTGGGGGCGCAGCCTGACCTGACTCGGGCGACGTTTGCAGGCAGAAAGAGAGATGACAGGATCGGACTGCTCGTCCCCACAGTGGCCAACCCCCTAGTCCCCACCTTGCGCAGGTTGGACGCTGTGGCGTAGCCCCCTCAGCAGGGCTTGAGGAAAAGAAGGCGGAGCGCCCACCGGCACCTGGCCCACTCACGTGTGCTTCTGGCCCAGCAGCTGGCTCCAGACCTCCACCACGAAGCCGTCCAGGTGCTGGCTCTGAAGAAGCAGAGGGCGGCACAGTGAGGGCCTCTGCCCACCTGCAAGACGGCCCCATCACTCACCCACCTGGGCCGGGGCCCATGGCAGCCCAGGAGCTGGGGGGCGGCACAGGTGTCCCCACAAGAGCCAGCAGCAGAGGTGCTCACGTGCTTCCCCGCCTGCCCCCCGGCTCCCGGAGGCTCCCTGGCTGCCAGGCCACAGGAGCCCATGGCTGAGAACGTGAGGAGGGGAGCCTCACCTTGGCCACCTGGACCAGTGTCTTGCCGAGCTCCTCGATCTCATCCTCGCTGTCCAGCACGCTCCGGAAGTCCTCGTGGGTCCAGTCCTCAAACAGCAGCCGCGGGACTGGAGGGCAGACGGACACCATAGCCTCGGCCTCCCCCACGGCAGCTTCTCGCCCAGCCTGAAGGCCCGGCAGGCGCCCAGGGGTTGTCGGGAGGGACGGAGAGGTGGGGCCCCTCCCCGGCTCCCCTTGCACTGCCTCCCAGGCCTTGTGGGTGCCACCGCGTCCCCCACCCCCACCGGGCCCAGCACTTGAGCCCAGAACACCCACGGGGCAGGGGGAAGGAGCGGGGAGACCAGCACAGCCCAGGACCTCGCTCTGAGCCCCAGGGACGTGTGGGCAGAGCCGCCGCCACCCACTCACCGATGCGGAGACCCCCGTTCTGCTTCCGGAGGGCTCGGATCCACCCTGCGGGGCGGGGGCAGTCAGCACAGGCGCCGCCCCAGAAAAGCCCTCCCCGGACCCCCACGCCGCCCCCTCAGGGAACCGCTGCCCCTCCTGGAGCCCCGGGGACCCAGCACGGCCCCCGCTCCGCCACACCTGGGTCCACGTCGTGCAGGCCCGTGACCTCGAACAGTTCGCGGCCGCGTCTCTTCAGCTGCAGCCAGACGGGCGAGATGCGCGTGAACTTGGCCCCGAAGACCTTGGCGACGTCGTAGCCGTGGCTGTTCCACTGGGGGGATGGAGACAGCTGAGCTGCGCACCCCAGCTGGCCCGCCCGCCTGGCGCCCGGGGCTTACCGGGGTCACGTAGCCCAGGACATCTCCTGCGAAGCGCCTCTCGCGGGCCCGGGCTGCGCAGTAGCTGCGGTGCTCCAGGACCACATCCTCGGCCCGGGCGGCTGTCACTGCCAGGCCCCGCTCCTGCGCCGGCTTGTCTGAGAGCTGGGTCTGGAGCGAGGCTGACATCAGGGACCCTGGGCGGATGCCCCACCGAGGTGGAAAGCCGGTCGCCAGCCCGATATGCGCCAGGCCCCGCTGACCTGCACCGGCTGCTGGGAGCACCCAGAGCCCAAGGGCTCAGGGGAGAGGACACAGGCGGGGGGACCTGTGCCACCCCAGCCAGTCACCCACAGGCTGCCCCTACCTTCTCCACCAACGTCTTGGAGGCGGCCTTCTTGGCGTCTGACTTTGACAAAGTGGTGTGGACAGAGCCGCAGGCCAGCACCACCCAGAGCATGCCAAGGAGTGTCTTCATGGTGGGCCGTGATGCCCACGCGGGTCGGGCCGCCCTCTGCTGACACGGCCGGTCCCCAGGGCAGGTCCCAGGGCACTGGGCTGGGCAGCGGGCCCTGGCTTGTCCTGAGAGGTCTTCCACCAGCTCAGACCTGCAGGCCCAGCGAGAGTGGCCACTTGGAGGTCCCAGCCACAAGGGCCAGTGCAAATTGCAAACCAGGGAAGGCACAGGAGCTAGCAGACGCCCGTCTTTGTGAAGTCAGGGTGAGGGAGCTCCTCCTCCTCCATCGGTGCAGCGCCCAGACCTGATGAGAGGCCAGCGGTCAGCAGAGCAGCTCATAGAAACGAGCTGGGAGAGTGCCCGGGTGGGCTCACGTGGAGCCTCTGCCCTCCCCCTGCACCTGAGATGCCCCTACACACCGAGGGCGAGAGAGCCCCACAGGAGGGAGCGGCGAGGGGAGCCGAGCCAACCCGTGACACAGACGCCCTCAGCACACCCTGCACACGGGGCCCCCCACTCAGCGGCCCCCACGGGGCGCTACTGCAGTGCCGGGGGCTGCAGCTGCTGTCGTGCCCGGTGAGGCTGCGAAACGGCAGGTGCAAGGCCGCCCCCCCACCCGCTGATTGGGCTGACGGCCGCTGTCCAGCTGTGAGGGGCTGATGCGGCAACCCGGCCGCCACAGGGCAGCAGGCCCCGGACAGACACCCAAAACGAGGCGCTCCCCCAGGGTGGCACAGCCGGGGTGAGGGTCACGTGGGCGGGAGCAGCAAGGAGGGCGCTCACCCTTGCCCCGGGCCGGCAGGGGGCTAAAGGTGGGAAGAGATCAGGAGGGGCCCCAGGAGCTGCCGGGGCCCAGCGGGCGCTGCCCCCCCCCGCCTGCAGCCAGCGCCCGGCAGCCCGTCCGGCCTGCCCGCAGGGGCTGCGCTCGCGGCTCCGACCCTGGGCCTCGGGCGACCCCGCGCCGGGAGGAGGAGGGCGGGGCGGGGGGGGCGGCCGGCGGGCAGGGACGGGCGCGGCAGCGGCCAGGGCGGGCGGCGCGGGCCGCTCGGCGGCTGCCCGCGGGGACCCACAGGGCGGCGAGGCCCCCGCGCGCCGCGGAGCCGGGTGCGCGCGGCCAGGCCGGGGCCGGCGCCCCACGGCTGCCGAGGCCGCCGCCAGCCCTGCCGGGAGGCTCGCGCCGGGCGGGCCCCGGGTCTCGGGCGGCCACAGCCCCGCCGCGCCTGCGGCCCGGCCGCGCCCGAGGCCCCTCACCTCCCGGCCCGGCCTCCGCGCCGCCGCCGCCGCGGGCCTCACCGTCCCGTCCGGAGCCGGCGGCCGCGCGGCCGGAAGTCCCGCCCCGGCCCGCTCGCCGCCCGCGCGCCACGCCGGCTTCCGCCGCCGCGCAGGGCACGCAGGGCGCGCAGGGCACGCAGGGCACGCAGGGCGCGCAGCTCGGGGGCGGGGCCTCGGGGCGGGGCGGGCGCCGGGGCGGGGCCGTGTCTCGGGGGCGGGACCTCGCGCCGGTGGGCGGGGCTCCGTGGGTCGGGGCGGGGGCTGGGAGGGGGCGACGCCGAGGGGAGCCCCGCGGGGCCCGGGGCGCGGGGGCGCAGGGCTCCGGGGCCGCGGTCCCTTGTCCTCCCGGCGCACGCGCTCGCGGGAAGGCTCGGGCCGCGTGTAACGGCGCGCTGCGTCCTCGGGGCTGCCCGCCGGGGGCGCGGGGCGCGGGGCTGCCGACGGCGCCCACGTGGCGGAAGCCCAGCGCTCTCGGTCCCCGCCCCGCAGCGGGGCGCCCCGCGCTGGAGCCCCCGCCAGGCAGTCGCCCCGCTGGTTTGGACCGAGTGAGGCGGCGGCCTGATCGCCAGGCGGCCCGGCCGCTGCTGGCCATTCCCTGCAGGTGCCGGCAGAAGGGGGGACGCCCCCCCAGGGGTGCTGCTGGGGTGAATGCTGCTCCCCTGCGGCCCGCGCCCCTGCCTCTTCCCAGTTCCTGCCGGCTGCCCAGTCTCCCGGGGCCTGGCCTTGGGCGGCGGCCGCGGCGCACAGCTGGGGAGGACCCGCTCAGGCCCGGAGCCGTGAGGCCCCAGGGTGGCCCAGGGCCTGGCGGGCACGGCTCCCGAGAAGGGTGGCAGCCCCTGGAGTCCGGAGCTCGGCAGCTTGGATCTGAAGAGTCGCCGCGCGGCTGGGGTCTTCCTGCCGGTGCTGAAGCGCGCGTGGTCCTCCCTCTGGCTCAGCTGGAGATGCCGAGGACGTTCAGTCCCCGAGTCTGGAGCCCTGGAGCTGTGCAGACCTCCAGGCCTCGGGCGGCGCGGCCTGTGGAGGGACGCAGGGCTTGTGGGACTGGCCTTACCGGGCGAACAGTCAGAATTTGAGCTTGAATCTAACTGAATCCTAGCTGTGGCGTGCAGTGTAAATCTGAGTATAAGTCTGTGCTGATCCTAAGTCCGCCCTCGCCCCCTTTCCTGGCCCTCCTTCTGGGGTGGGGGTGCCTCCTTGACTCCCCGCCGACCCGGCACCTGCGGTAGGCTCCGAGGGTGGGACAGGCCTGTGCGGTGAGGGCTCTGCAGAGATGGACCCTCCCACTGCCAACTGGACCCTGCGCTCGGGGACACCCGGCCAGAGCCCCCAACCCGGTGTGGGCAGGCCCAGGCCACAAGGGTCCAGGCTGAGGCTGCCTCCCTGGATGGCCTCAAGCAGCCACAACATGCCAGCACCCCAGAGCACTCACTCCTGGCCATTGGGTACCCAGTGGCCATGGGGCTCCTGGGGGCCAGTCCTTGCTCCTGGGTGGGGTGAGGATGGGGTTCCCGGCCTGGCAGGGGACTCTCCTGTTGGCCCAGCTAGGGCAAGGCCCTCCTCCTCCTGTTTGAGGAGGGGGGGGGGCAGGCCACTGTCCCAGTGGTGGCCAAAGCTCTCAGATCTCGCAGCGTTTCCATGTCAGGCTGGAAGCCCAGGGAGAGGGCGGGTGCCAGGATTTCCTGCGTCCAGCAGGTCCCTCTCGAGGCGGAGACCTCCTCCTAGTGCTGGACAAGCAGAGTCCGGCGCTCGCAGGAAGGGCGGGTGCAGGGCGGGCGCGGCGGGCCTCTGCCAGGCTGGTGTGGGCAGGGCATGTGACTGGGGTAGGCGCGTGGGGTGTCACGTCGCAGCCATCTCGGGAGTCTGGTCTGCCCCCCATGACCTCCTCACACACCCCAGTGACCATGGGGGCCTCTGCCTGTCACGAAGCCAAAGGGGCTGCATTTCTTGGTCTTTGTAGTGAGGGGAATGGCAAACCCCAAAGCCGCCCAGGTCCCCACCCTGCACCCATGGAGGCAGCCTTATTTGGAAATGGTCCCTGTGGTTATAATTAAGCGCCTTAAAGTGAGGTCATCTTGGACTTGGGGTTACTGCAAGCCCAAAAGAGGCGGGAGAAGACAGTTGAGACACAGGCTGGGGTGGGCAGCACCAGTGCAGGCCACACGCAGGCCAGGCCACTGGGAGGGGCGCTGCCCGCGGGCCGATGGCCAGAACCGCCACCATGGCCACTGCACTTTCTTTCCTAGAGCTCTTTTTCTCGGGCTATTCTTCAGCTTGGCTTCTCCTCCGGCAGCTCGCCCTGGCTGGCCCGAGAGGACGCCAGCCCGAGAGGGACCCGGCCGGCTGCTGGTGGCGGCAGCGCGTGCTGGCCTGGCCGCCGTCCTGGAGGGCTAGGGCTCTGCAGGGAAGGGCCCTGACGATGCCTGCGAGGACCCGTGAGCCCCAGGGCAGTAGTTGGACGAGCACCAGGTGGGCGGGACACCCCAGGTGCCCAGGACCCCAAAGCCCCAGGATCAGCCAGGATATAGCCACCCTGGGCGCAGGCGCAGGCTAGTTAGGACCCAGGATCCCGCCAGAGCTGGCGGGGTCCATCCTCACAGTCCCAGCGGGAGCCGCAGCCCTGAAACCCCGGCCCAAGCGCGGGGAGTGGGAGAGGTGGTGGGGACTGGGGACTCAGAGCCAAGTCCCCCCACTATGTGCAAGGGGCAGGGTAGCGCCCCCAGGGCTCAAGGACCTAACCGGCCTGCACTTGGGTGGCTCCAGGTGGCCAGTCCAGGGAAGGCCGCACAGCAGGCGGCCCAGCCAGCATGACCGGTGTCCTGCTGGGCCTCAGGGCTGCACACAGCGCGGTGCAGAGGGCAGGGCGAGAGGGAGGAGGCCCGGCCTTCATCCCCAGCCTTAGCGGGAGCTGGCGCCAGCCCCAGTGGTGGGTTCCGCAGCCGGGAGAGGGTCAACCTCAGACTTCCTCTCTCTGCGGCATGTCCAGGAGTTTCTGGCGTCTCGACCCTGTGGCATGTGGTGTGGGCTGCCCGGGCTCTGCTGACCCGCTGCTGGGCCGTGGGCGACCCATGCTGGGCCTGTGCTCCTGTGAGCTGTGGCTTCTGCCTGCAGACCCACCCACCTGAGGCCCCTTAGGCCAGGCTCCCCATTCTGTGTGGGGCGGGGCTCGTGGAGCTCACGACACAGGGCCACTGTGGCCGAGTGCGCTGTGGACGTGGTGCTGGGTTCTTGGGTACCCTGCCTGCCCACCCAGCTTTGGGGGCTCCAGTCCACCATCTGAGCTGCTGCTTGGGGCTCTTCTGACACTTCTGCGGCTGCAAGAGATAAGGTTCCAGTCCCAGCCGCTGTGCCCCCACCGTGGCCAAGGACCCTCATTCTCAGCCCCTGTCCCGTCCCTGCTCCTCATGGCCACACAGTGCCCCTGACAGGGGACACTTGGGCCCCAGGACCTGGTTTTCCTGGCATGTCATTCTGGGTGACCACACTGAGCCACCGGGCCTCAAGGCTGCTACATCCCTGTCCCTAGCACCCATGGGTGCTCAGGGCCTCAAGCCCTAGAAGGCCTTGCCATCGCCTACTCCTGAGAGGACGGGAGGGAAGCCCGTCGCCCCAGCAGCGGGCCCAGAGGCGCAGTCTGGGTGGGAGGGAGCCCTGGGCCTCACCACCAGGGCTTATCTGTGAGACCCTCCCCCCCCACGCCCAGGAGAGACTCTCTCCCTGTGCCCGCCCTGGGGACTAGTGCCTGGATGGGTGTGGCTCGCGTGACAGGTGTCCCGCTCAGACAGCTTGGAGCACGGAACTTCCCGTGCGTGACACATGACCCCAGCCTGCTGGCCACTGAGATATCACCAAAACCCTGGGGGGCTGCGGGGCGCTGCTGCGGGTGTGGCGGCCTGGGGACCCCCAGTCGCGCTGCCAGGAGGTAGGGAGCCTGCCGGCCCCCAGCCCACAAGACCCTCCCTCTCGGCCCCAGCTGGCCTGTCCGGCCTCCCATCTGGCCCTGTCCTGCGATGGGCAGCGGGCTGGGTCACCTGTCCAAGCCCTCGGTGCAGTGTGGCTGCCTGGGGTGGGCATGCATGGGGCTCTCCGCTCCTCAGGGCCCCCTCTGGGCACTGGAGGACCGTGGGAGCCAAAAGGCCGTGCCCTGGGAGGTGGTGGTGGTTCGCCAAGCAGCAGGGTGGTGAGTCTCCTGCTCCATCACAGCACGCTGGCGGACAAGGGGCAGCATTTGCTAAACATGTAGGAGTGACAGCACGCCGCCGGCGCGCAGCGTCGTCTACAGAGGCCGGGCCCGAGGAGCTGAGTGTGGGCAGGGGCCGATTTTGCTCTGCTGCGTGGCCCTGTGTCTTTCTGTGCGTGATTTAAAGTTCCCGTGACGGGGGGGCTAAACGTGCAGGACTGGAGCCCCGGTGAGGCCTCCCTGTGGGTCTGGGCCCCACCACCCTGATGGGGAGGTCATGGTTCCCCAGCGAGGCCAGTTGCTCCGGGACAGGGGCCCTGGGGCCCACGCAGGCTCCCTGGGGTCGGCCCATGGGTGGAGGGGCCCTTCTAGATGGAGCTGCAGTCCCAGGTTGTGGGGGGGAGGTGGGCAGTCATTTCTTCCTAGGCCTCCGACTCCTCGCTAATAAGGGAGGCGGCAAGCTGCGGACACGGGCGGGCTCACCAGGCTGGGGGGCAAGTGGGCAGGATTGGGGGGGACAGGCCCCTGTGCCCCACTGCCGTGCCCCACTGCCTTGCCCTGCTCTTTGCCCCTGTCCTCCGCGTGCCCCTGGAACCTCGGCCCCGCAGCCTCCGCGCCCCAGGCCACGTCGGCCTGTCCCGAGCAGGTCCGGGCCCGCGCTCGCTGCAGCGGTCCGCAGCGGTCAGCCCCTCGGGGCGCGTGGCCCGGGCCGCGTCGCCGGCCGCCTCCAGGGGGCGCCCGCGCGCCGCCTCCACGTGCCCGCCCTCGACGTGCTCGCCCCCGCGCCGCTCGTCCGAGGTCGGGCGCGCGCGCGGCGCAGAGCGTGCGTGCGTGCGCGCGCCGCTCGGAGCCTGAGGCGGCTCGGGCTGAGGCGGCTCCTCGGGCGGCGGCGACGGCCCCCGCGCCCCGCGCGCCTCCTGCCCGGTCCGCCCGCCGCGGCCGCGCCCCGGGCCGAGGATGCCGGCCGTGTCGAAGGGGGACGGGATGCGGGGCCTGGCGGTCTTCATCTCCGACATCCGCAACTGTGAGTGGCGGGGCGGCCCGGCCGGCGGGGGTCGCGGCCCGGCGGGCGGGGCGGGGCCGGGGGCGGGGCGGGGCCTCGGGGGCGGGGCCGGGCGCGGGGCGGGGCCTCGGGGGCGGGCGGCGGGGGGCGCGGGCCGGGCGCGGGCGCGGGCTGGGGGGGCAGGGGCGGGGCGGGGCGGGGCGGGGCGGGGCGGGAGGGGCGCCGAGTTGGGGCGCGCGCCTGGCCCGAGCGTGCACCGCGCACTTTGCGGACCGCCTGGGTCGCCGCTGGGGGTGCGCGGCCGCCGCGCGGCGGTGGCCCCCGGGACGGCGTCTGGGGCGGCGGCCCCGGGCCAGGCGGGCGCCCGGCGGCGAGGAGCGGGGCGGCCTCGCGCCCCCTCCCCTGACGGCCGGAGCGCGGCCCCCCGGCGGCGCGCGCCGCGTCCTCGCGCGGTTGCCAGGGCGATGGCGTCTGTAGCGCCGGCTTCCGCCGAGGCGGCTTCCGCCGCGGGGCTCGGGCGGGGCTCGGCCGCGGGCTGGCGGCCTCCTCACAGCCCGGCCCCGGCCGAGCGTCGCGGCGCCCGCGGCGGCCCCCGGTGCCCCCCGCAGGCCCTGCGCGCGGCCGGGCCTTCCCGCGGGACAGGCGCTGGGCGTCCCGGCCCCGTCGCCCGGCCGGCCCCCGGCCCTGCAGCCCCGACGGCCTCGCGTCCGGATGTCGCGGGAGCCCCGCGGGCCGGCGACCGCCCCGTCTCCCGCGCGGCCGGCCTCCTCCAGCGCCGGGGTGCCCCGGGCCGCGCGCCCCCCGCCGGGGGGCCCCGCCCCCTTGCTGGCGGGAGGCTTGGGGTGCGTCCACCCTCGAAGGCCAGTCGCGCCTGGCCCTCGGTGGTCTGGGGCGCCGGCCGCCGCCGTGGCCTGAGAGGGTGGGAGTCGCTTGCTGGGCCTCGGCAGGTGGAGGTGGCGGTCAAGGCGTGGCGCCCCCGCTCGGTTCCGGCGCCTGAGGGGCTTCAGCTTGACTCCAGCGCTGATTCTAGCAAGTCGCCCAGCGCGTTGGGCGGGCCTGTGCGCCGCTCCAGCTGATGGCCTGGTTGTGCAGCTCTGTGCAGCCTCTGGGGGAGCCCCGTGCCCTCCTGGGCTGGCTGGTGGGGCGTGGGGTGGGCCTCTCGGGAGGGGCTTTCCCAGCAGGCCCCCTGCGCCCCCTGCTCCCCCTGGGCAGGCCCAGGGACCGCCCGATCCTTACTTGCTGTGGAGCCGGCCATCTGGGGCTACGGGGCCTTCGCGCCTGTGACGGCAGCGGGGAGAGCCAGGCGGTCGCCCCGTGTTCGGGCGAAGGGCGTGTGCCGCTGTGCTGCCACTGCGCGTGCCCCTGGCGTGGCCTGACGAGGGGGTGCCCTGGGGACGGGACCAGCGCCTGGCGGTGCCGGGGGCCAGTGGGATACCTCCAGGCCCTCGAGTGACGGCCCGGGGCGGAACTGGCCGGGTGGCAGGCGGCAGGGTTTGGGTCTGTGGGGGGCGGGGGGTGTGCTCCGCTCCGTGAGGGCGCCTGCCAGGCCTTGCGTCGTTGGTTTGCACTTGGCCGAAATCGGCTACGCTTTGCGGGGAACCGTGGCCTGCGCCAGGTCCGGGACGTTCTGTCCGCGGGAGACGCCGGCCGCCGCGAGCCCGCCGGCCACCGAAGCCAGAGCGCACACGGCGGTTGCTGCAGGCTTTCCCTCGGCGGGGCGGCCGAGCCGGGTTTTGTCTGCGCTTTCACTTCTGAGGTTCCCTGAAGACGTTCCGGCTCATTTTGGCCTTGACTGTGTGGTTTAAAAATGCTGACTTTGGGCAGATAACACCCCTGCGCATCTCCGCCGGCGGCTCGAGTTCCCCAGAAACTGACTTGGGGGTGAGGGCCAGGGGCAGCCCGCTGCCGGGTTAGTGTCCGGGGGCAGCGCCGGGTGCTTCCTGCCGGCCAGCCGTGCGTTCCAGTTGCAGAGCTGCCGGGAGGCCTGTCTCTGGGAGGTGAGGCTCCTGGGCTTTTAAAACAAGGCAGTGGAGGGGGCGGGCAGTGAGCGTGAGGCGGGAAGTGCCGCTCGGCCCGGGGGGGGGGAGGGGCTGACTGTCTGGCCGCACACCCCAAGGGGCGCCCAGCTCTGGGCTGTCACTGGCGGGCCCAGCACGCCCTGGCCGCAAGGACACCCTCCCTTGACCCCCGCTGGCGTGAGAGCCTGCGACCTTGCCCCGGGCTGCTCCGAGGCGGCCGGGTTGTCGGCGTGGGATGGGGGTGGGACGCGGGTAGCGGGACCCAGACCCAGAGGTGCAGGCCCCAGGCGGTGCGGCCGTCCGCGCACAAAGGCAGAGGAAGCAGAGGCTCAGCGTGGGAGAGCTTTCCTTCCCCCTAAACATTTATTTATTTACACCCCCAAGAACTGGGGCAGAGGCCAGAGGTGTGGGGGCTGAGAGTGGGGAGCAGCACAGGCAGATCCACTGAGACGCACTGCTGAGGGGAGCAGCGGGGAGACAGGAGAGGTCCGGGGTGCCCCGGGGGTACCTCCCTGGCCGGGGATGGACTCAGGCCCAGTGGCTGCCCGTAGCGCCGCGGTGCTGAGCCCGGCCCCCGCGCCAGGGAGGCCCTGGTTGGCGTCCGGTCGCTTGCTGTAGGGCTCGAAGCCCCCCTCTGGGAAGGGCGTTGTGTTTGTTTTCTGGATTCTGTTTTCTGCCACAACGGTCACCTCGCTCACCCGGCGCCCCCGTGCCTCCCTGTGTGACGTGCCTTTCCGCCCGCGGGCGGGGGTGAGCCGGCGGGGAAGTCCCTGTCCTTTCGGAAAGGAGGTTTCTGTGAGGCCAGAGGGACAAAGTCAGCGAGAGCCATGCTGCTCGTGTCCAGAGACGGGGGAGGAGCCTGGTGGGGAGGGCAGCTGGGCTCCCGGGGCGGCAGGGGGCCTGGGCAGAGCCCCGTGGGCATGGGGCCAGGGGTGCAGCGCCCAGCACAGGGGCCCGGAGGGCGCGGGTCGGCCGCAGCAGCCTCGGGGGTCCTTGCGGGTGGACCCGGTGGGCTGGACATGCCCCTGAAAGTGCAGGGTCCCGGCCTGCTCGGCGGGGAGGCGGGGCCGAGGCCGCTGCCCCTTGGTGCCCCTTGCCCGGCAGGTGCACCTGGTGCTCCCGGAGCCCGGGGCTCCACCGTCGTCCGCGCAGCCTTTGCCTGGAGGGGCGCGGGCGGTGGGTTTTCAGGCTTTGCCGCTTCAGGACCAGGCGCACCGGGCAGGCGGCCGCAGCCCCTGGAGCCTTCCCGCCTCCTGGGGTCCCGCCTCTCCCGGGGTCAGGCTTCTCGCCTCTGCCGCTGGCCCAGGGGCGCGCCCCGCGAGGCTGGCGTGGGGAGAGCTGGAGGGGCCCCGGGCGGGCCTTGCAGCGTCTCTCCCAGGGTCCCCCCCCTTGCTGCTCCTAAGAAGGGTCTTTCCTGGAGGAGACCCAGAAACCGCCAGGAAGAAGACGCGAGTCCCACACAGCCGAGGCCCGGAAGCCGCCGCCAAGAGGGGCGCGGAGACAGGCGCGGCCAGCAGCGCTGCGGTCACCGGCGGCGGGAGCCGGGTCCCCACCTGGAGCACCAGGGTCGGGCGCGGATGGCGCCAGGCCGGCTGGGAGCTGACAGGCGCCTGGACGCGCCGGAGGCAGGGACCCTGAATTGGGGCCAGGGCACCCCAGAGCTGCCCCCTTGGAGCCAGGACGGGCCCGGCCACTCGAGGTGACCCCAGCAGATGTCCCGGAAGCCGCTGCGCTGGGTGGGTGGGTCGCGGCTGCGTGATCTCCGAGGGGCTGCCGGGGGTCTGGTGCCTTGCTTTCTCCAGAGGGGGCCGTTTTTTCTTTTCTTTTCTTTTTTTTATATATATATATTTTTAATAATAAATTTTATTTTTATATTCCCCATACAATTGCAACCCCTTTATTTTGACCCCAATCCCTCCCTCCCGCCCTCTACCCCCCATAGAGTGTCTCTGGTTCATAGTTTTTTGTTGATTTTGATTTTCACTTTCTTATAGTTATTCATTTTCCTGGTCCCTTATTTAAGTTTTCTAGATTCCTGCTATGAGTGAGACCATCCGGTATTTTTCTTTTTCTTTCTGACTTATTTCGCTGAGCATGATCCCTTCCAGCGCCGTCCATGTTGCTGCAAATTGCATGTGTTTATCTTTTTTGAATGCTGAGTAATATTCCATGGTGTCTATGTACCACATCTTCTAGATCCAGTCATCTATTTTTGGGCATTTGGGTTGTTTCCAAAGCTTAGCTATTGTAAACAGTGCTGCTATAAACATAGGGGTGCAGGTGCTCTTTGGAATTGATGTTTCTGTGTCCTTGGGGTAAATACCTAGGAGTGGAATTGCTGGATCCTGTGGAAGCTCTATGTTTAGTAGGTCCAGAAATCTCCACACAGCTCTCCACAGTGGTGGGACCAGTTTGCACTCCCACCAGCAGTGCAGGAGGGTTCCTTTTTCTCCACACCCTCGCCAACATTTGTTGTTGCTAGTTTTTTTAATATGAGCCATTCTCACTGGTGTAAGGTGGCATCTCATGGTAGTTTTGATTTGCATTTCCCTGATGACAAGTGATGTTGAACATTTTTTCATGTGCCTGTTGGCCATTTGCACTTCCTCTTCAGAGAAGTTTCTTTTTAGCTCTTCTGCCCATTTTTTGACTGGGTTATTTTCTTTGTTGTTGTTGAGTCTCATCAGCTCTTTGCAGATTTTTGTGATCAGTCCTTTATCATTAGTGTTGGGTGCAAAAATGTTCTCCCAGTTGGTGGGGTTTCTCTTTGTTTTTGTTGTTGTCTCTTTTGCTGTGCAGAAGCTCTTTAATTTGCTGTAGTCCCAGCTGTTTATCTTTGCCTTCACTATCACTGCTTTGGGTGATGTGTCTGTAAAGATGTCTTTGATGTGCACATCACATAGTGTTTCGCCTATATTTCCTTCTATATATTTTATGGTTTCAGGTCTTATGTCAAGTTCTTTAATCCATTTTGAGTTGATTTTTGTGTATGGTGTGAGGTAGTGGTCAAGCTTCATTCTTTTGCATGTAGCGACCCAGTTTTCCCAGCACCATTTATTGAACAAACTTTCTTTGCTCCAATGCATAGTCTTTGCTCCTTTGTCAAAGATTAGTTGACCATAAATCTGTGGATTTATTTCTGGATTTTCTATTCGATTCCATTGGTCTGTATGTCTGTTCTTGTTCCAATTCCATGCAGTTTTGATGATTATGGCTTTGTAGTATAATTTGAAGTCTGGGAGTGTGATGGGGGACCGTCATTTCAACGGAGCTGTTTTTCTTGCTGCACCTTCCCTCCCCGGCGCTAGGTGGGCTCTGGGAGCCGGCGGTGGGGGCCAGTGGTGGGGGCCAGCGGTGGCTTCCTTCACGCCCTCAGAGGCTCACATCTGTTCACTTTTAAGGCCCAGCTCTGCCCCTGTCTTACCAAATGCTGCTGTCCTTGAACCGGTGAACAGCACTGCAGCGTTGAACAGTGATTTATGTTGATTTAACGTAGTTCAAGTAAAGTCCTGGCAGGTGCCTGCTTGAGGGTGCAACTTGTAGGGGGAGGAGGGGGCAGGACTGTGTCAGAGCAGCAGCTCTCTGCGGTTAAAGTTTGCACAGACGGGCCTCTCTGAGGGCACAGGGGTTAGTCCCAGCCCTATGAAGCTGTCCACAGCCTCTACAGCACAAGTTCGGTCCCCGGCCAGGGAGTGACCCACAGGGCGCAGCAGGCCCCTCTTGTCTCCCCGCTGCTCCCCTCAGCAGTGTGTTTCAGTGGATCCGCCTGTTCTGCTCCCCACTCTGTCTCTGGGGAGTTCTCTCACCCTCTACACCTTTAGTCTGCACCCAGCTCTTGTATGCATGAATAAATCTTTAAAAAAAAAGACTAAAAAAAAAGTTTTCACTGACTCCAATAAGCTTGTTTTAAGTTGTTAACTAGAATTCTCAGGCAGCTACTGAGAAGGTAACTCAAAAAATGTGATAAAAGAAACAAGGGTATTGGACCTCCCTAGGGGCGCAGGGGTTAAAATCTCAGTGCTATGAAGCTATCCCCAGCCTCTGCAGCACAAGTCCATCCCCGGCCAGGGAGTGACCCACAGGGCGCAGCAGATCCCGCCTGTCTCCCCGCTGCTCCCCTCAGCAGTGGATTTCAGTCCGTCTGCCTGCTCTGCTCTCCACTCTGTCTCTGGGGAGTCCTCTCACTCCTGCACCTCTGGCCCGCACTCCAGTTCTACACACACACACACACACACACACACACACACACACACACGTCACGTATCTGACCAAAGGCTTGTGCCCAGAGTGCGTGGCGAGCTCAAGGGTGCACAGGGGACCCAGCCGCAGGTGGTGGAAGAGCGCTGGCTGACCTGCATCAAAAACAAGAGGATAGATTAGTGCACGGGTACTTCCCTAACGGAGACGCAGAGGCCGTCCCCCCACCCCAGGCCTGTCCCCCCAGGCCTGTCCCCCAGAGGGCACTCTGGGCTTTGTCCTGCGACAGACGGAATTGTTTGGGGTGGCGCTTGGGGTCGGTCTCAGCCGCCCGCGCTCTGAACCCCGTGGCCCCCCTGGGGAGGCTCGCTGCCCGCAGCTGCTCTAGACAGGGGGTGGGACACTCCCCTCCCCGCTGCGACGCCCCTGCCGACTCTGCTGTCCCGCTGGGGGAGGACCTGCAGGAGGCACGGGGCCTTCTGCCGCTCGCGGTGGCCACGCCCCCTGCCAGGCCCGGGGCCCCGCCCTCAGGGCCCGCCCGCCCAGTCAAGCCCCGCCCGCCCCGGCGGGCCCCGCCCTCCCCAGTCAAGCCCCGCCCTCCCCAGTCAAGCCCCGCCCTCCCCAGTCAAGCCCTACCCCGGCGGGCCCCGCCCCCAACAGGACCCTGCGCGGGAGCCGCCCCGGCCTTGCGGGGCGCTCCCTTGGGCGCTGCGCGGCTTCTTGTGCGGCTGGCTGGGGAAGCAGGCGCCGAGACTTTGTCCCCTGCGCAGCGGGGGTGGGGGGGGAGGGACTGGCGTTTCTCTAAGTCTGAGCTTATTTTGAAGTGGAGGGCTGGGCTCTGGCCTGTCCCCGGGGCGCCCTCCTGGCGGCGCTCCCTGCGGCTGGCAGCCCCGCCGCAGGGCGTGCACCCCGACACAGCCGCTGGAAACAAGTTCTGGACGATGGCCCTGGTTTCGGCCTGGCGGCAGCCTCACAACCCAATCACCCAGGCAGGGCCTCCTGGGGCTGGTGCAGCCCGTGCCGGTCTTGGTCCCGCAGGCACCGGCGGGCCGTCCGGCACAGCGGGTACAGGACAGGCCCCAGCCCGCCTCCCATCCGCTCCCCAGTGGCAGCCCCGGCTCGGTCCTGGCGGCCAGCGCCGGGCAGCCGCGCCGCCTGCCCTACAGCCCCGTCCCGCTAACTGCTGCCTCCTGCCAGCCTAGCCCAGCCCTGCCCTGCCCACATGCCGGAGCCGGGACTCCTGGCCCGCCCACGTGAAGGAGCGAGATCTGGGGCTGCGGGCGTCCTGGAGCGGGGGCGACGGCCTTCAGGGCCTGGCGAGTGGTCTCGAAGGGTCTTGCTCCCTGCGGAGGCAGAGCTGCAGGGGCCCCAGCGCCCAGGGCGCCCAACCAGCCCCCAGGGGCCTAACTAGCCCTGAGGGGCCTAAGGGCGGGGCTGTGAGCAGGACAGGGCGCTTGGAAGGTATCGGACCTGCCAGGGGCCAAACCCTTGGGCACCCTGATGGGGCGGGGCCAGGGGCGCAGCTGGGCGCTATGACGGGGAGGGTGGAGGCCAAGTCTGTAGCATGGCCAGGCCCCGCGTTGAGCCCCGCGTTTGCTTTTTAGGCAAAAGCAAGGAAGCAGAAATAAAGAGGATAAATAAAGAGCTGGCAAACATTCGATCTAAGTTTAAAGGTGAGTGTGTTTTGCTTTTTCTAGAATTTGGAGTTCAGCCTGGACGTCCACCCACGGTGGACTGGCAGGGCATCCCGCGTCTGGCCTTGTCCTCGGGGTGGTTGTGCTGCCCCGAGGCCCTGTGTTTCCCCTGCTCGCCCTGCCCTGCCCTGCCGACTGCGCGCAAGCCCCCTCGGGGGCTCATGGCCAGGCAGGTGTCCACTCTGGGCAGGCCCAGGAGGCCTAGGTGGCCATCTGTCCACCACGTGGGCCTCTGGGTGCTGACAAGCCCCACAGGCCCGGCTGCGGGGTGGACGGGGTTTTGCCTCCGCGGGGCGGCTCCCACCGGCTCGTAGGCGCAGAGGTCCGCTTCTGTGCGCTGGCGCCCTCAGAGAGGGCGTGCTGGGGAGGTGGGGTGAGGCTGGCTGCGCCCAGCGGGAGTCCGTGGCCCCCGCACCTCCGCCCGATGTAGGGCGCTCACCCCTGGGCTGCTCTCTGGCTCAGGTGCCGCCAGCCAGCGCTGCCAGCCCTGAGAGCCTGTGCCCCGCCCGCTCCGGCCCTGTGCATGGCGAGGGAGGCAGACCCTTGCAGTGTCCTTGGCCTGCGCCTGCCCCACCCTATGGGGAGCGGGTGTCCCATGGGTGTGGCCTGCGGTTCCGGCAAGGGACAGCACGGCCCCTGAGATGTGCATTTGCCGTGTGAGCGGAGTGCCAGCCGTGGGGAGACTGCAGCGGCGACCGCTGCTCTGTGGTGCAGCCCTCCTCTGGCTGCCCGGCGCGTGGCTGCCGCCAAAGCATTGCCCGATGGACGGTCACCTGGCATCCTCCCGTCTGAAGTAACGCCTGATTAAGGGCTGAGCTGGCTGTGGGAGGCCCCGTGGCTCCTGCAGCCCTGGCGGGTCGTGGTGGGTGGGAGGAGGCGCTGGCGCAGCAGACCGCGGACCCTCCTCTGGCCGGCGCCCTGGGCTGAGAGTCCCTGCTAGCGGCCCGAGCACCCCCACCCCCCCGCAGGCGACAGGGCCTTGGATGGCTACGGCAAGAAGAAGTACGTGTGCAAGCTGCTGTTCATATTTCTCCTGGGCCACGACATCGACTTTGGGCACATGGAGGCCGTGAACCTGCTCAGCTCGAACCGATACACGGAGAAGCAGATCGTAAGCGGTGCCCGCAGCGCGTGGGGTTCCTGCGAGGAGCCGTGTGGCTGCTCTTCCCAGCCAGGCCCACCCTGCCCCCGTGCCACCCCCGCGCCCCCCGGGGCTGACCGGCAGGCAGAGGCTGTCACTCTGCTAGCCAAGGACAACCCCAGGCAGAGGACACGGGAGCCCGCGGGCCACTGCGCTTCCTGAGCGGGAGCTCGGCTGGCATCCAGGGAAACCAGGGCAGGTGGGGGACGCCCAGCCAGGGTGGCAGCTGAGGGGCGGGGAGCAGCTGGTACTGACGGCGTCCATCCACCAGGGGCCCCAGGGCTGCCCCGTGCTTATGGGAGGGTGGCGGCAGCGGGGTCAGGCGGCCCGGGTCGGGCTCCAGACAGGGAGGGCGGTGGTCAGCTGGGCTTCAAGGAGCCCTGTGTCCCCGGGAGAAGGCCACCCGTTCACGATGCTTCCCCCGGCTGGGCGAGTGGTGCTGGAGGGACCCCACGGTCCGACTCCTGGTGGTCACCTGACTGGGAGTCCACACCCCGGCACATGTTGAGCCTGACTGGGTGGGTGCCCACACCTTCACCGCAGCGCTGAGTGTCCGTCCCAGGGCCTGGGCAGGCGGGCAGTGAGTCTGGGTCTCAGCTGAGCCACCTGCCCACCCCCCGGCGCCTGACCCCAGCTCCCGGCGCAGGGCTACCTGTTCATCTCCGTGCTGGTGGGCTCCAACTCTGAGCTGATCCGGCTCATCAACAACGCCATCAGGAACGACCTGGCCAGCCGCAACCCCACCTTCATGGGCCTGGCCCTGCATTGCATTGCCAACGTGGGCAGTCGGGAGATGGCCGAGGCCTTTGCCGGGGAGATCCCCAAGGTCCTGGTGGCTGGGTGCGTCCCTGGGACTGGAGGAACGTCAGGCCCGCAGGACTCGAGGGCGTGCAGGCGCGCGGCTTCCCTATTAGTAGCGGGAGGGGGCTGGTGGGAGCTGCCAGTTTAGACCTCAGGGGCGTGGGGCCAGCCTCGGGGGAGCCTCGGGGGAGGGACCCCACTCTCAGGCCCCCCCGGGCCGTGCTCTGAGGCTGGATCTGTCTCCAGCGACACCATGGACAGCGTGAAGCAGAGCGCCGCGCTGTGTCTGCTGCGTCTGTACCGGACGTCCCCCGACCTGGTCCCCATGGGTGACTGGACGTCCCGGGTGGTCCACCTCCTCAACGACCAGCACCTGGTGCGTGCCTGGCGGCTCCGGAGGGGCCAGCATGGGAAGTAACCCTGCTCGGCGTGGACGCAGGGCCGATGAGCCAGCCGGGGCGTGGCTGCCAGTCTGCCCTCTGCCAGGCGTGCGTGCGGGCGGCTGCAGGGGGCAGCGGGGGCCTGGCAGAGCCCCACGGCCGGTGTGTCTTCCAGGGTGTGGTGACCGCAGCCACAAGTCTCATCACCACCTTGGCACAGAAGAACCCTGAGGAGTTCAAGACGTCTGTCTCGTTGGCTGTGTCCAGGCTGAGCAGGGTGAGCCACGGCGGGGCCGGGCGTGGGCCGGGTCTTGGCTTTGTGCGGCGGACCAGCACAGCAGTAAATGCAGGGGGAGGTGCAGCAGCCTTGCTTTGCTGAACGACTTGCAGATTCACCTCCTGGTTGCGAGGTGCGTGGCCCGGTCGTTGACCGCAGGGGTGACGCTCGTCAGAGACTGAGGTCCGCAGTCCCCTTGTGTGCTGCAGGCCCCTCCCCTGGGCCCTCCCCCCATGCCCCGCGGCCCCCGTGCCTGGAAGCCCCCCGCAGGCTATTGAGGGTGGTGCTGAGGATGCCCCCCGCGTCACAGCTTCCAGGCGTGTGGTGTGGCCGCGGCTCTCCGTCCGTCCGTCACATGTATTAGATCAGCCCCTCTGTCACCAGGAGGCTTCTTCCCGCTCAGGGAACCAAACTGATTCTGGGCAAAGCTGAGAGGCTCCCAGCCTGTCCCACACAGAAGCCTGGCGGGCAGCCCGAGCGCCCAGAGACACTGCGGCCACCCACCCTCTCTAGGGCCCAGGTCAGCTGAGCAGACAAGGTGCGGGGGTCGGGGGGCACCAAGGCGCTGAAGGTGCCCCCGGCAGGAAACAGGTCAGGGTGCAGTGCCGAGGGCTGGCCGGGGAGGATGTGCGCTGCCCTGCGCCCAGCAGCCTGTCCTGGCGTCCATGCCTTCCTCAGGGCGCTGTTTCAGCCCTGCTGGGTTTGTGCGTGGCTCTGGGGTCTGGGAGGGCTGTGCACCATGGGGTTGTCTGCTGTGACTGCTGGCCTGGCTTCCCCGTGCTGGCGTGTGCCCGTGGCCCTCTTTGGTGCCCCCCTCCTGGCTGTGGATGCACCATGTCTTCGGGGCTCAGTGTCCGTCCAGGGCATGGGGCTGCGCCCCTGCTGGCCATCGTCCATGGCGCTGCCGCGGGCCTGGTGGGACACACGGGCACCTCAGGACGCTCGTCTCTGTGGCGGATGCACAGGGAGCTCGGGCCCAGCGTGTCTCCATCCTGAGTTTTTAAGGTGGGCTAGGTGGCTGCCCGGAGCGTGCGTCCCTAAGGCCCTGGGAGGGCGCCCCGTCCCTGCAGCCTTGGGCCCCTTGCCAGGCCTGCCTCCTGCCCTGTGCAGGGGAGTGCTTTCCTCCCCTTCCTGTGGCGGGTGGGGGTGAGCGTCGGCTCATGCCTCCACCCGGTCTCTCCTCAACCCGCTGGGCTGCAGCAGGGCTCCAGGCTCTCCTGCTGAGCTGTGTGAGTTCTGAGCACTGCTTGGACAGGACCCCCGCCGCCGGTGTGTCGCTTCAGGCTTCCTCCCACTGCACGGGGCCCGTCGCTGCGGGCGCCCCAGTTGTGGCTTCGGCCCCTGCCGGGTTCGCTTCCAGCACTGTGCTGTCAGCCGGGGGGTGGTTAGTACTGTGCACCCTTGCGGCCTCGTCGCAGTCTCGGGGCCTCCGGAATGTTTTTGTTCACGGTGTCGGCAGAGGGTTTGGCTTCGCCATGTTACCATTTTTATTTTTTGCTTGTCTCACACACCACACGCGCTTGAGCTGACGTGTCCCTGCCTCCGGCTGCGTAGGCACACTGGTGCACACCTGTCTGTGCGTCATCTGTTTGTCTGTGCGCCTGTCTGTGTGGGGCACAGCCCCACTGCTCAGTGTGACTGACGGCCCTGATGGGCCCTCAGAGTCTTAAGCAAACGGGCACTCACCTCACTGCAGGAGGAGCCCCGTGCTGAGTCTGGCCAGGTGGCAGGGAGAACCTTCTGGAACATGGTCATTGAACCCTAAGGGTCATACTGTGAGCTTTGTAGGGTGGAGCCACCTGTCTTGCTGGTACTGGAAATGGGAGGTGGCCGCTGGGCGTTAGTGGACGCTTCTTCAGAATGGAGCTGGCCAGGGCGGTGGCTCTGGGGAGAGGGATGTGCGCCCTCCAGCTTGGTGGCTCAGGGCGGCTGCCCCGGTGGGGGTGCAGGGGCTGCAGCCTGGGTCCTGGGTGGCTCCCTCTGAGGGACCCCAGCTCCGCTCTGTGACTGGGTCACCAGGGCACCGGGCCGGGGGCGCTCCAGGGTCCTGTGGGACGGGCAGTGCCCCTCGCCCTGTGGGGCCATCAGTGGTGTGCGGCACGGGGACCTTGGCAGCCTGTGTCGCGGCCCCGTCTGATAGAGCACCCGCCCCCACGCCCGCCCTGGATGCCGCGCAAGCTGCCCCGCCGTCCTGTAGATCGTGGCCTCGGCGTGCACGGACCTGCAGGACTACACCTACTACTTCGTCCCGGCACCTTGGCTGTCTGCGAAGCTCCTGCGACTTCTCCAGTGCTACCCACCCCCAGGTAAGGGCCACGCAGCACTGCCCAGAGCTCGGCCGCCCGCTCTGTGAGACCTGAGCGCCGCGTGTCCTGGCGCTGTGAGCCTGTGTGGCCGGCTGGGTGGGATGTGCTTGAGGTGGCCGCCGCCTGAGCTGCCGGCACCTGCGAGGATCCAGGTGGCCTCGTGGGGGTGTGTGCCAGTGCCTGGCGGTCCTTGGGGTTCCCTCCGAGCTCCTGGTCCTGCTCCAGGCTCCAGGGGTGCAGTGCGTTCCGCAGGCATAGCAGCATCTCCTGGGGTTGGGCTCTGCCAGGCTGGGGGTGGCCAGGCTGCCCAGATCTGCTCTCTGCGCCAGGGCCACCCCTTCCCGCGGCTCTTTCTGCCTGGTGGTTCTTTTGCTCTTTTATTCTTCCTTCTGCCTGGGCCCTCCTCCTGCTTCCTTCTGCCTGATGCTCTTCGGGCACTGCCTGGCCTGCTGTGGCCTGAGCCTGTGCTGGGTCGTGCAGACCGGCTGGGCCCTCCTCCTGTGTGGCCCATCCTCGGCCCGCGACTCCGCGTCTTGGGGCCCCAGAAGGATCTCGACGTTCTCCTCCCTCGGAGCGTCTTCTGCTGGCCGCGGCCACAAGGGTCCCTGTTCTCTCCAACGTTTGTTTTGTTCGAGGTGTCTCTTTCTCTTGGTCCAGACGGTGCTTCAGCAGGTTGTGCGTCAAAACTGCCTGGGCAGTCACCTCGGCGCCTGAGCCCTCCTGTTGCACGAGTGGTTCGTGGGGGGCCAGGCCGGTGTGGTGACCCCATCTGTCTCGCCCAGAAGACCCTGCGGTGCGCGGCCGCCTGACCGAGTGCCTGGAGACCGTCCTCAACAAGGCCCAGGAGCCACCCAAGTCCAAGAAGGTCCAGCACTCCAATGCCAAGAACGCTGTGCTCTTCGAGGCCATCAGCCTCATCGTCCACCACGACAGGTGGGCAGCCAGCCGGTCCACGTGGTCTGCTCTGGCGCCACGGGCCCCTTCTTTGTCTCCCCAACGCCTGGTGAGTGTGCCGGCCAGGGCCTCCGCCTGTCCACTTAGCTTGGCCAGCGGCAGCCTCTTTGAGGCTTCTCGTGATCCTGCTACGGTGCACCAGGAAGGGGTGAGAGTCTCACCATGTCCGTCTGGTTCCCCCGGGAGCGCAGAGGGGTGGGTGCCAACCCCTGCGTGGGGTTTGTTGTCCCCTCAGTGCTGCTGACAAGCATCGTTTCATGGGACGGAGCTGACGCTGGGGCCACCGGAGACAGTCTGTGTCAGAGCAGCTGCCGCCGAGCCCGGGCAGGGGCAGGGCGTGGGAGGGGTGTGCTGGGCTCGCTGGCCCTTCTGCGAGGCCTTGTCCTGCACGGGAGCTTGTGCAGGGGAGCCTGGGCTGCCTGGGGTCTTGGCTCTGGGCTGGGCACCCTGCTCGTGGCTGGGAGCCCCATGCTTCTTGCCCCCAGCGAGCCCAACCTGCTGGTGCGCGCCTGCAACCAGCTGGGCCAGTTCCTGCAGCACCGGGAGACCAACCTGCGCTACCTGGCCCTGGAGAGTATGTGCGCGCTGGCCAGCTCCGAGTTCTCCCACGAGGCTGTCAAGACCCACATAGAGACCGTCATCACCGCCCTCAAGGCAGGTGCAGCGGAGCGGTGGGGGTGCGGGCGGGCGGGAGGCCCGTGGCTTCGGCCAGGGGAAGGCCCAGCCGCTCCTTCGCTGCGCATGGCAGACTCCTGGCACACGCTCGGCCACAGAAACAGCTCTTTCTGGGGAGAGGTATAAAGCATTTTGTCAAAAGAGAGCTCGGTTTTTCCGAGTCATTAAATTTCCCAAATTGGCAGAGCCCCGCTGGGTGCTTACGCGGCCTGGCCCTCAGCGCACACCCTGCTGGCCGGAGCAGGAGGTACAGGCCCACCCCCCCTCCCCCGAGGGGCTGGCTGAAAGGCATGGGCAGGCCCGGTGTGCCGGAGTTGGACCCTGGGGTATCTGCAGCTGGAGGCCCTTTGGTTCCTTCCTGGGCCTGGCCCTGGAGTATGGTTGGGCCGCTGCGGTGGCAGAGCCCTTTCCTGGCAGATGTGGTGGGTGTGGCCTGCGTGGGGCACTGTGCCTCAGGCTGCCCGTGGAGGGGCAGCTGCCGAGAACTGTGACAGGCCAGGTGGTGCACAGGTGTGCTCCGTGGCTGCGCGGGTCAGGCGCTCCCTGGGGGCCTTCCAGGGCTGCCTGCGGGTGCCAAGGGGGTCAGTGGGCTGGAGTCAGGGGTGCGGGACAGAGAGGGTGCCTGGGACCTGGGCGGGCCCTGGGAGAGCTGCCGCCCCGAGTGACCCTCCCGTCTGCTGCAGACGGAGCGGGACGTGAGTGTGCGCCAGCGGGCTGTGGACCTCCTCTATGCCATGTGCGACCGCAGCAGCGCCCGGCAGATCGTGGCCGAGATGCTCAGCTACCTGGAGACTGCTGACTACGCCATCCGGGAGGAGATCGTGAGTCCAGGCTTTTCGGGAGCGCTTGAATGGTGGTCGGCAGGCGTCTCTGGCCCTGCCGGTGCCGCGCCCACTGGTCTGCAGCCGAGCCTGGAGCCAGAGCCGCCCTGCTGCTCTGCCTAGGAAGGGAGACGCTGTTTCCGTGGCTGGGTGTCACCCCGCAGTGCCTGCGGTGTGCCCACAGACTGTGAGCGGCGGAAGGGTGCCGGGCCAGGCCTGGCGGGGCTGGGGTCTGGCTGGTCAGCCATGTGGCCCCGGCCTGGAGTTTTCCTGCAGCAGCCTTGGGCTTGGTGGGCGCTGTCCCCCTTGCTCCTGCAGCCGCTGGGGTGAAAGGAGGCCCTGAGCCCGCCGCCAGTCACATTGCCATTCGGAGGTTGTTTGGGCTATGGGTCGAGTGTGTGTGGCCACGTGGCCGGGCTGGGCCAGATGCCGGGCCCTGGCGTGGTGGGGGTTTGTGCTCAGTGGTGGAGAGGAAGGTGGCCGTGCTCTGGAAGAGAGTGCCCACCCTGGACCCGGGAAGGGGCTGGTGGCTCCTGGCCCAAAGTCCCCAGCAGGCACGTGGGAGAGGGTGGGGGCTGCCCGGCCGGCCCGAGGCCTGTGGTGGTGGGCCGAGGACTGCGGTTCCCCAGAACGAGAGGTCGGGTGGCCCGTGCAACGCCGGTGCTTGCTTCCCATCCCTGAGCAGCAGCCCCGGTCGGCGCCAGCCCTGGTGTCCCCACTGAGAGCTCTGTCCACTTCTGTGCAGCCAGGTGCACTGTGAGTGTGCACCCAAGCCACGTGCGGGGTGCCGGGACTCTGGACAGGTGGACATGGCCCGGGTCCCGTCGCAGGCTACCTGGTTCAATCCACGAGGAGGGAGGGTCACCCCAGGACTCCACACCTGCTTGTGTGGGTGGGGGTGTGAGGTGGACGGAGGCGGGCTGGCCCCAGGGGCCTCTGGGGAGGCCTCGCCGTAGCGGGAGCTGAGGGCGGGGCTTCTGCAGGAAGCGGTGGTCAGCGTGTCCAGGGACAGAGGCATGGAGCTCTGTGGGGCAGCCCAGAGTGGTGTGCGGGCGTCTGGCAGGATAGGTGCAGGCCGAGGCATGGGGACGCTGGCTGGCGTGGCGTGAGGGCGGCATCTGCGGGGCGAGCTAGGGCACGGGTGTTTGGGCGAGGGCGGCGCCAGGCCTCCCTCCATGTCTCCGCGCGCTCACTGGGGCCATCGCGAAGAGCCAGCGGACAAAGGACGGGCCGGCCTCCAGCGGGGGTGGGCGTGTGGGCAGACAGGATGGTGCTGGACTGCCTGGGGGTGTTCTGGGTGGTGGGTGTGGCCTGGACGACCCCTCTGGAGAGCTGAGCGGTGGGCGAATGGGTGGGGTCTCGAGTCCAGGGGAGGGGGAGAAGAGGGGCCCAGGGCAGACAGGTGAGAAAGGCCAGCCGGAGCAGGGCCCCGAGGACAGGGCGCCCAGAGAGCCGGCAGCTGGCTCCTGCTCTGGCTCTCATGAGGCCCTGGCTCCACTGAGTCGCTCCACGCCTGCCCGCCTTGGCTTTCCTCTGACGTCTGAGCCCCGCACCCGCGAGGCCCCTGCACCTGGGTGGCCCCACACCCGGGCTCCCCGCCCGGCAGGAGCGCCGCACTCTGCGTGTGGCCCTGGGGGCTGCGGCCACCGCCCTGAGCGGTCGTCCCCCAGGTGCTCAAGGTGGCCATCCTGGCGGAGAGGTACGCCGTGGACTACGCCTGGTACGTGGACACCATCCTGAACCTCATCCGCGTGGCCGGCGACTACGTGAGCGAGGAGGTGTGGTACCGCGTCATCCAGATCGTCATCAATCGCGACGATGTGCAGGGCTACGCCGCCAAGACCGTGTTCCAGGTGAGGCCCGCCGGCCCCCTCCCCCCGCAGGCCCCGCCCCACCCTGCCCCGCCGGCCCCGCCCCTCGCACCCCCACCTGCCTGTGGGGGCTGCTCTGTGTACCTGTGGGGAGGCACGTCTCCCATCCACAGCCGGGTGCACACTTGGGCCCAGCCCTTGTCCTGGGTGGGCTCTGCCTCCCCCTTGGGCAGCTGACATCTGTGCTGGAGCACCAGGCAGGGCAGGACTGACACCCCTGGGAGACTGCAGGAAAGCTTGACCCCCCCAGGGGAGCTCTTGGGGCCTGGGCCTGGGGCCTGTTTGGCCCACCCGTCGCAGACCCTGTGCTCCCCCACAGGCACTCCAGGCCCCCGCGTGCCACGAGAACCTGGTCAAAGTGGGCGGCTACATCCTGGGGGAGTTTGGGAACCTGATAGCTGGGGACCCAAGATCCAGGTGAGAGCCCTGGGGGCCAGGGCCTGCACCCCCTTCCTGGCACCAGCCAGTCTAGGCCTTTGTGCACGTGCTGGGGGCATAGCCGCAGCTTCTCCACACAGGCGCTGCTGGGCAAGCGCAGTCGTGGCCGGGCCCCGACACCGCTCCCGAGGCTGGGCGCCCCTCCTGGCCCCTCCCGGCCCCTCGCAGGCGTCTGTGGCTGGTGTGGGCTTACGTTCCCAGCCTCCCTCCCCGTTCTCTGCCCAGGCCGCGGGGCTCCGACGCGCAGAGGGAGGGGTGACGCCCTGCTCTGGCCCCACAGCCCTCTGGTTCAGTTCGACCTCCTGCACTCCAAGTTCCACCTGTGCAGCGTCCCCACCCGGGCCCTGCTTTTGTCCACCTACATCAAGTTCGTGAACCTCTTCCCCGAGGTGAAGCCCACCATCCAGGATGTGCTGCGCAGCGACAGCCAGCTCAAGAACGCCGACGTGGAGCTGCAGCAGCGGGCTGTGGAGTATCTGCGGCTCAGCACCGTGGCCAGCACCGACATCCTGGTGGGGCCCGCCCCGCCCCGCCCCAGCCCGCCCGCCCCAGCCCGCCCGCCCCTGCGGTTGCTGACCCCGCCTCCCGCAGGCCACCGTCCTGGAGGAGATGCCCCCGTTCCCCGAGCGCGAGTCTTCCATCCTGGCCAAGCTCAAGAAGAAGAAGGGCCCGCGCGCGCCGGCCGACCTGGAGGAGGCCAAGCGGGAGAGGAGCGCCGACGTGAATGGGGGCCCCGAGCCCACCCCGGCCAGCGCCAGCACCATGGTGGGTCCCGCTGCAGGGGGTGAGGCTGCGGGCTTGGCTGGGGATGGAGCCTGAGGTGCCTTCTCTGCAGCAGGGACCCCGAAACCGCTTCTGTGCAGGCGGGGGCCAGGCCCGGGGGGCAGTTTCCATCAGCAGGCTGCCTTTCGGGAGCCATCCTGGGCTCGCCGGCCCCAGGGCCTGCGGCGGCGTCTGGCCCGAGCGTCCTCTGGGCTGCAGGGAGGGCTGAAGGGCAGCTGGATAGCATCACCCGTCTCCAGATGCTGCCCTGTGACACGGGCACCCGGCTGGTGGCTCAAGCTTTGGCAGGAAGTGCCCCAAGGCCTGGTTGGGTCAGGTGGTGTCTGCCCACACGTCCCCGGAGGAGCTGTGCTCCTGATGCCGCTGATGCCCTCTGGTTCCTGGCACGCCGTGGGTACTGAGCGGGTTGCCCACTGGCCTGCCGGTTCCATGCTCGCCTCGCAGTGCGCGTGGCCTGGGGGCGGGACTGGGTCTGTCCCCCCGGCCCTGATGCTTGCTGTGAGCGAGCGTGAGGCTGCTCTGGTGCCAGGGGCAGAGCTGGGGGACGGGCAGGCAGCATCTTGGAGACATTGGCGGATGTGTGCGTTGCCCTGGCCGGCGTGTCTGGCACTGACACACCTTCCTGTGGGGCTGGCACGGGCTTCGTGGTCGCGGGGCACTCTGGCCGTCCTGATTCCTGCTCCCCTTGCTGCCCAAGGCCTGCAAAGAGGCGGTGGGTCGCACGCTGCAGGTGGGGCCAGAGGGGCAGCTTCACCGCGGTCTGCTGATTGGGTGCGAGTTCATCGCGCTGGACAAGAGATGCTTCCCATGTTAAATAACATTGGCATGGGCCTTCAGGTGCCAGGGACACTGGGGCCGCCAAGGCCTGGCCGCAGGCTTTGCACAGGGCAGGGGTCCCTGCTGACCCTCCTCGGCGCTCAGACCCCCCAACAGGGCAGTGCTAGCGAGGGGATGCTGAGCACAGGCTGGCATGACCCCACCTCGCAGCTCTCCCCGCCTGCTCTGGCTGGCTCCTCTGCAGCCCCTCCTGGGGTGCGCGTGACCAGTGTTACCCCTCTGGGGTCTTCCTGGCCCGGAGGAGTGTGCCTGCCTGCTCTGCCTGTGCACCCTTGCCGGCCGGTCCTGGAGGGCGACCGTTCTCATGCCCTGGGCTGTGTCCTGCACCCTGATGCGCAGGTGCATTGCCTGTGTGGGGTCACTGGGACGCTGCAGCTTGAGCAGAGGGCCCTTGGCCCTTGCCGGCCCGTGTGTGGCGCGCCCGAGTGCGTCTCTTGCTGGTGAGGGCGGTGCCTCCAGCTCCTGGGGGTGGCCAGCACCTGTTCCCAGATGTGTGCCCTGGCCAGGGTGAGCCTGGAATGGGGGGGGGGGGGCTTCGGGCTGGGACCACAGGCTGCACTGGCTGTGGCAGCAGATTGTGGGGTTGGGACCGGCCTGCCAGCAGGGGCTCTGCCCTCAGAGGTCAGGGCGCTGCGGAGCCGGGCGTGTGGCAGGTCCATGGTCGATGCCCTCCTGGAAGCTGACACGCAGGCCCTCTTCCTCTCTCCCAGTCCACACCTTCTCCGTCTGCAGATCTCCTGGGCCTGGGGTCTGCCCCGCCTGCTCCCACAGGTCCTCTCGCCTCCTCTGGAGGGGGGCTGCTGGTGGACGTGTTCTCAGACTCGCTCTCCACGGTGGCGCCGCTCGCTCCCGGCTCCGAGGACAACTTCGCCAGGTAGTGGGGCTCCCGCACCCTGCAGAGAGCCGCTCCTGGCCGTGCCTGGTCAGCGGGTCAGTGGGGCCGCGCCTCTCGGGTCGCCGGCCGTAGGTGCTGGGGCTCGCACATTGGGTGGGCTTGCTCTGTGGGCCTTGCCCTCTGTGGTGGTCGGTCCTCCCTGAGGACAGTGAGTGCTCCCGGGAGGGGGAGGTGGGCAGCCCGGGTGGCTCCTTCTCGGCGCCCCTCTGGTAGCCGAGCTTCTCTGTCCTCACCATGTCTGGGGGTCAGGCTGCTTCCCAGCGCGCCCTTGGGGCCTGCGCAGCCAGAGGCCCGTCCTCCTCTGGTGCGGGTCACAAGCTGGGCCGAGCTGGGCATGCTGTGCGGTCGCTATCTGCCGGGAGGACCCTTATCCTGGGGAGGCTGCCCCCTGCCCGCCCTGCCCCGCGCCTCCCCCAGCACCCGCATGCCTCCCCGCCCTGCGCCTCCCCGCCAGCTGCTGTGCGCTCACAGGCGCCTGTGCTCTCGCAGGCGGCGTGTCCTCTTTTCCCCTCGCTCTGGGGCTCTGTCCTGACTGATCTTAGAGTTTGGCCAGCAGAAGTGGGGGCCCTCCAGGGGCATGCGGGCGCTGGTGATCGCTCCGGGTGGGGACAGGGCTGTCGGGGCCGTGCCGCAGGGGTCCCACTTTCTGTTACTGTGGGACATGGCTGGGGAGGGGCCAGTCCACAGCCATCTCACATCTGGCTGAAAACAGATCTCTCTCTGCCTGGAGCGTGGGGCAGGCCTGAGATGCCCCGGGGCCTGTGGTGGGCCCTGCACGTCTTGGGTGGTGCGGCCTTCACGCTGGACTCCTGCCTGGTGCAGCCTGTGTCGAGCTCCTGGCAGGGCCTGTGCTGAGCACAGGCCTCCTCGTGGTGGGGCTCGGGCAGGGGTGTTTCAGCGGGGCCCTGGGCGCCTGGGGCTGGGGAAGGGCGGGGGTGGCCGTCCACCGCCAGCTGGGCCTTGTGTGGTCGGGCTGGCGGCCCCAGGCCCCTAGCAGTGGGCAGCATTTGACTGTGTGATGGGGCGGCACAGGGCTGTGAGCCCGAGGAGGATCTGGTGTGGGGTGGGTGGGTGGGTTCGGGCTGGTGGTGTCCATGCTGTGGCCTTGGACTCCCAGCCTGGAAAGTCAGCACTGCCCCTCGGCCCCAGAGGCGGTTCGTGTTACTCCGCATGACGCGCTGGGGTCGTCTCCCATCCTCTGCAGTGGGCTGGTGGCCCAGTGGGGGTGTGAGCCAGGTGTGGATGGGGCAGGGTCCCTGGCAGCGTGGTTCTGTCTTCTGTCCTAGGGGTCAGTTCTGGGGGGGGGCATGCTGGTCCGCGGCAGGTGGGCACGCGGGTCTCGGGTCGGCAGGGGTTGTGTGTGGGAATGCGCTGGGCTGGGCTGGGCGGGGCTGGCCGGCAGGGGCTGGTGGGGCAAGGCCCGGGGCCCTGGCGCAGGTGCTGCTCCCGGCCTGCGCTGGCCCAGGGCTCCAGGCTCCGTAGCGACGGCCCTGCTTTGGGCTGTCTTCCCTCCTTGGGGCTCGTGAAATCCCTTTCTCGGGCAAACCGTGTTTCAGCAGGAGGCTTCGAGTCACGCGATCGCCTTCTCTCCAGGTTTGTCTGCAAGAACAACGGGGTGCTGTTCGAGAACCAGCTGCTGCAGGTCGGCCTCAAGTCCGAGTTCCGGCAGAACTTAGGTGGGTGAGGGCCCGGCCTCAAGCTCTCCTCGCGCGGGACGGGCAGGAGATACTTGCAAATCGGACGTCTGATGAAGGTCTGGTTTCTAGAACATGGAAAGAACCGGACGGCAGGAAACAAATGACCCGGTTAGAAAGGGGACGAGGCTTGAGCAGGCTCTTCTAAGGAGCTGCTGCTGGCCAGCACCCTGGGGCGCCACACCCCGAGGCCACCAGTGCAGGGGGCGGGAGGTGGGGCTGTGCTGCCTGAGCATTGGGTCTTCCCCAGGCCTCCCACGCAGCCAGGCCGCATCTCTGGGTCCAGTCAGGCAGGAGAGAGGGCGGGCATGGCTGCCTCACCCGGCTCACCCAGTGTGGCCACAGCGGGAGGCGGCGCCCGTTTGGGGGGAGGGAAGGGCTTCCACACTGAGGGCGCCCACACGGGGACAGCACGTGAGGGCCAGTGCCTCCCCAGGGGCCATGGGGCAGCGTCGGCAGGAGATGGCGGGCGCCGGAGGCCAGGGCCGGTAGCCGCGCGGGGCTTTTGTGGGCCGTGGCGGCTTGGCTGGCTTTATTGTTTCTTAAATTTGAAAATCGAACTTGGGTAGCTAAGCTGCTTGTTTCTCACACGCGTGAGGCTCAGTTTCCACTCTGAACTCAGGGTGTGAGCACGTCCACAGGCTTTCGCAGGGACTTCTGTGCAGTGCGCTGGGCTGGGCGCCTGGGGCGACATGCCAGCTGGCAGCTCCTGGCTCCGGGCCTCGCTCGGGCACAGCAGCCCTGCGCAGGGGCGAGCCCCGTCCAGCCAGGTCGCCCTGGGTCCCCGCAGGCCTTGGGCACAGACCCGCGTGCGCTGCCCCCGCGTGGGGCTGGTGCTGGGGCCTGGCACGGTGCGCGGCCGAGAGGCGGCCAGCGGACGCGGAGCCTCGCCCGGGCCTGTGGCCTTTGGTTAGCGGGCGGGTGCTTGACCCCACGTGAGGCCCGGTGCTCCAAGCAGCAGACTGTCCGTCTCCTCTCAGGGCGCATGCTCATATTCTACGGGAACAAGACGTCCACACAGCTCCTGAGCTTTACGCCCACGCTCGTCTGCTCCGACAGCCTCCAGGCGGATATCCTGCGCCTGCGCCCTGGGCGGCTGCGCTCTGGCTCAGCAAGCAGGGTCCTTTCTGCAGGCTGGGTGGTCGCTGCCCTCCCTTCACGGTCCTGGTGCTGCTGGGCTCAGCCCGGCTGGGTCTCGCTGGGTGGTGGGCTGGGGCCACCCCACGTGGCTGCGGGTGGGTTTGGGGATGCTCCCTTCTGTCCCTCTGTGAGGGCCCGCCGCCTTGCCGTGGTCTCCTTGACAAGCACACCCCTGAGCCTGCAGAGCAAGCCCGTGGATCCCACGGTGGACGGGGGCGCCCAGGTGCAGCAGGCCGTCAACATCGAGTGCGTGTCCGACTTCACGGAGGCGCCGGTCCTCAACATCCAGTTCAGGTGGGGCTGCGGGCGCCAACTCAGCCCCTTCCGGCAGCTTCCCTGCGAGCTCAGCGTCTCTTGCCCAGGGCCGTTGGGGCGAGGGGCCAGCGGCCAGCCAGGTGGATGCTGGCCTGGTGCGTGGCGGTGGGCAGAGAAGTGTGTGCTGTTGAGGCTGCGGGGCTGGTGCCACCTGCCTGGCCAGTGCTCTGGGGCTTAGCCTGGGGCCCACGCAAGGCTGCTGCCGGCACTGCCCGTGGCCAGTGAGGGCCTTGCAGCTCACTGTCAGGTGTTTGTGAGGTGAACCTCTGGAAAGCTCGCTTTCAAATGCGAAAAACAGAGCTGAAGGGCGTGTCTTCCGCAGGGGGTGGGATGGCCTGCCTGACCTGCTTCCCGCTCACGGCCCAGGAGGCCACAGCACATGCGGCAGCCTTGGCTGAGGGCCAGGCCAGGGCCGAGTGAGGGGCTGTAGGCTGAGGGCCTGCCCGGCTTGCCGCCCGCACCTCCCACTGCAGGCTGGGGCCTCCCGCCTACACGCTGGCGCCCTCTCTGCAGGCTGGCCGGCCAGGAATTTGGCTCTCTGTTGGGTCTTGGCCTTCCTGCCTGACCGTGTGCGCCTCCCTCCCTGACTGTGGCTCACAGGTACGGGGGAACCTTCCAGAATGTGTCTGTCAAGCTGCCCATCACCCTCAACAAGTTCTTCCAGCCCACGGACATGGCCTCTCAGGATTTCTTCCAGCGCTGGAAGCAGCTGAGCAGGTGAGCCGGTCAGTGTGGGTGAGGCAGGGCCGGGGCTGGGCCGGGGCTGTGTGAATGGGGCCTTTGGCTTCTGCCTCACCCTGCCCTCCAGTCTCCACCCTGCGGCCCCAGCCCCCACCTGCCCCCCCAGCCCCCACCCCGCCCCTCACGGCCCCCACCCCGCCCCTGCAGCCCCCAGCAGGAAGTGCAGAACATTTTCAAAGCAAAGCACCCTATGGACGCTGAGGTCACCAAGGCCAAGGTAGGAACCACGGGCCCAGGTGTTTGCCCTTGAGGGCAGGGTCGGGGTTGGTGGGTTGGGCGGGATTGGGGGGCCAGCGTCTGCCTGGGCCTACCCTGTGCCTCCCCGGCAGATCATCGGCTTTGGTCCTGCGCTCCTGGAAGAGGTCGACCCCAACCCTGCCAACTTCGTGGGGGCCGGCATCATCCACACCAGCACTGCCCAGGTCGGCTGCCTGCTGCGGCTCGAGCCCAACCTCCACGCCCAGGTCGGCCGCTCGGGGACGCTGCCCAGCGGGTCTGTTGTGAGGGTGATGTGGGGCCCAGCGTGGCGGGGGCGTCTCCACAGAGGTAGCCCTGGCTCCCCAGCCCCCACCGGGTGATGCCTGTCTGCCCATCCACCTCGCGCTGGTTGGAACGGCGCCCCTGCCTGGTGGTGGAGGGGCCTGCGAGCCTGCTGAGGCGCGGGCTGGGGGCGGGGCCCGGCGGGGGCGGGGCGGGGCCTGTGGGCGGGGGCGGGGCCTGATGCTTGCCCCGCCACAGATGTACCGCCTGACGCTGCGCACCAGCAGGGACGCCGTGTCACAGAGGCTGTGTGAGCTGCTGTCGGAGCAGTTCTAGTCCCCGCGCCCGTGGATCCGGCACTGTTGGCCGCTCCCGACGGCCGGCCCCGTCCAGACGCCACTGTGCGAGGCCCACGCCACCGCCCTGGCCCTGCCGGGCAGGCCCAGTGCAGGACTGCAGCTGGCCTCCCAGGTGGGGAGCTGCCCTGGGGTGGCCTGTACGGAAATCAGGGCAGTTCTGTGGCCAAAACAACAAATTAAAGGGAAATTGGAAGTTTGAATGAAAATGAAAATTTGGTTGGAGTTTTATTGAAATGCTCCTGCTTTGCAACAGCAGCTGGTCTCTGGTGCTGTCCACAGAGGGGCCACTCTGACCCAGTGTGGGGGGCATCATGGTGTGGGAGGCTGGCGTTGTCCTGGCGTCCTGGTTCAGGCCCAGCGTCTGTGGCTGGCAGTCGCCTCCATGGACAGCTTTCCAGACCCCAGTGGGGGCCTCTGTGTCTGATGGCCGCAGCCAGCCGTCTCCTGGCTGGACATTACTGCTCCCTGCTTTCAGCACTGGGTCCCCAAAAGCCGTGTGCAGCCCCTCAGGCTTGCAGTGTGCAGGGAGGCGGCCCCGCTGCCTCGGGCAACCCTCCTTGTGGACTTCAAGTAAGTGTCTTTCCGTCTTCGCGAGCAGCCTGGGCTGGCGCCCCCCACTCCCCACCCCAGCTGCACCAGAGACCAGGCCTCACTCGCTCCCTGAGCTCCCGGGGCGCCTGGCTCTGCAGGGTGTGCAGTCCTGGGGCACCGTCAGGTGAGCCCCCGCAGGGGTGCTCCCGCCCCGTGCCGCCCCCATGCCAGTGAGAGCCACGCTGCCTGCAGCAGCCACTGCCTGTCCCCAGGCACCGGGCCCGGGTGTGGGGCACGTGGTTGCCCAGCAGCCCCTCCTGCTCCTGCTTGAGTTGCCGCCACCTCCTCCCCGGCTGCCGCCTGGGGGCGGCTAGCACTGCCTGTCTGGCAGGCCACGGCGTGGGGCTGCCTGTGGCTGGGGGCAGGCCGCAGCCCAGGCCGGGTGCTGGGGCCCGGGGGGTGGGCGCGGTGATGGGGCTCCCGCTTCCCTCCTCTGCCTAGCAGACAGGCAGGCCAAGGGGTCTTCTGGGAAGGAGCCCACCAAGTTCTTGTGGGGCTGGGGCAGCCCGGGCTGGGGATCCCTGTCCAGCTCCAGCCACAGATGGGGTTCAGGGGTCAGTCCCTGAAGAGGTGTGGGCGGGGCAGGTTTCCAGGAGGAGGGCTGCATGGAGCGCCCTGAGACAGGGTGGGGCCCCGGCAGGCGCCCACGGAGAGCCCAGCGCTGTGATGGAGCTACTGGCGGCAGCCCCTACCCGTCCTGGTGGCCCCCACCCGGTGCGCAGGCTCCAGTGCCTGCGAGATGACGCGGCAGCCTCTGCTGTCACCAGTGCTCATTTATTTGTCACTTGCCGCGCGGGGCCAGCGTGAAGGGGCTAACATGGAGGGCTGTTGTGGGACCCCCGTCTAGCACCCAGGGGTGCCGTGTCTAGGGGCCCATGGTGATGTGCTTGCGTCGGGAGAAGCTGCTGGGCGGGGCGGGGCAGTGTGGGGCAGCGGGGCTAGTGCCCACAGGGCCAGGGCTGGCAGGTGCAGCTGCTGAACAGCGTCAGCTTTAGCACAAGCGGCCGGCCCTGCACCCCGGGGTCCAGGCAGGGCAGCACGAGCTCCTTCTCGTAGGTGCCCACGGGGTAGCAGCAGCTGCAGTTGGTGCTCACCTGCTGGTTGGCGAGGCTGAAGCTGCATGGGGTGGGTGGAAGGGCCGGTCAGGACACTGCTCCAGGAAGGAGGCCCCAGGCTGGGCTCGGGCTGTCCGGCAGGCATGCCGCGCTGCGGGCCGCACCCCTAGCCATGCCCACCCCTGGCCGTGCCCTCGGCGGGTCCCCCCCTCCCCTTGCGGGCCGGTGCCGTGCTCACCTGGCTGAGGAGCCACAGACGCCCTCACAGTGGGTCCGCGTCACATTGGTGGTGCAGCCTCGGTACGTGATCTCCTCCACACGCTCCCTCACGCCACAGGTCTCTGCAAGGGGGCGCGGGTGTCAGACACAGCCAGGCCCGCTGCGACCTCTGCCCTGCCTGCGGGGTCTCCCTGCCCACCCAGCGTCCGCCCCATCTGGCTGCACAGAGCCAGACGTCACTGCTGTGCGGGGGACAGCCTGCTGGCCGCTGACAGTGCCCTGGAGCTCAGCTACGTTGGGGGCCGGGGTGTTCCCAGAGGCAGATGCAGCTTTTCTGCTCTGCGCTGCCTCCAGCCCGCTCCCAGGGCCCTGCGCGACTCAGCCCTGTGCGCGCAGCTGTGTCTGGTCTGCTGGCCCAGAACCTGTGGGGGGACCAGGGAGGCGTTCAGTGTCTCTGGGTCAAGGGCCGGAATGAGCTCTGCCCACCTCCATCGGGGCGGCTTGCAGGACCTGCCAGGACGCTGGCAGCTGCAGCCTGGGCCAGGCAGTGGGCAGGCCCTGGCAGGTCTGTGGGGAGCGGGTGGCTGACCCGCTGAGACTCGGAAACGCGGCATGAAAGCTGTGAGGCGTCACCCCCGGGGGAGGCCAGGACAGCTCCTTGAGGGGGCAGCGGGCAGGAGGCCCGAGCACAGCGATCGAGGCAGGTGCGAGGGGGAGCTGGACACCCGCAGGTGCTAGAGCGTGCTGAAGAAGGAGGCGTCACGTACCTGGAGAGCTGGGAGGAGACGTGATGAGGGTAGATGCGGGAGAACCCCCGGTGGGGTGAGGCCCTAGGGAAGGCGAGGACATAGAGCTGGGCAGCCCCCCAGTGGACAGCGGGCCGGTGGTGCCAGGCAGCTGGGTAGTAAGGTTGGTGATGGGTGCGCTTGGAATGGATGTCACACCCCAAGTGGACGAAAGGAGACCGGGAGGACGGGAGGGGGACGTGAGGGGAGTGGAAAGCCAGGTGGTGGACTGAGAGGAGGTAGACCAGGTAGGAGCGCTGGCCGTGGCCCGGAGGGTGGTCAGAGTGGCTGTGGTGCTGAGGGGATGCTGGGTAAGCGACTCTGATATTGCAGCGGACAATACAGGGGTGGTGCTGGTCGCTGGGGACGGAGAGGGGCTACTGCTCGGAGGACCGGGGACGAGAGGGGTGCTAGAGAGGGACGACCCTGAGGGTGGGCCTGAGGTCCTGGGGTTGGTGGACAGGGAGTCAGGGGAGCTGGAGGCCATAGTCGAGAGACTGGGGGGCCCGCTGGGGCTCTGGGTTTTGGTTGTGGGGGAAACGGTGGCCCTACTGGTGGTGTTGGGGGTCCAGGTTGTGGGTCTGGCAGGGGTGGACTCAGGCAGGCTTGTGGGGGACGTAGGAGAGCCCTGGGCGGGGGACGTCTTGGAGGTGCTGATGGAACCCGGGGCCCGGGTAGAGCCGCTGGTGGAGGTTGGCAACGGTGGGGATGAGTGGGTGGGCCGTGAGCCTGACTCGGGGTGCTGCGTGGAAGCAGACGGGGGTCCTGTGGGTTGGCTGCTGGATGAGGACACCAAAGGCCACTTGTCTGGTTTGGTTGGGCTGATGGTTCTGAGTGTGGTCAGGGTCACGGCACTGGTGGAAATAGGAGGCTCGTGAGTGGAGAGGGAGGTCCTGGGGGCTGACGGGGCTCTCGGGGTGCTGCTGGTTCTGAGTGATGTCCCCGGGGGCGGGCCTGTGGTCCCGGGGGAGGTGGACACAGAGGCGGGGGAGCCGGAGGCCGTAGTGGAGAGAGTGTGGGGCCTGCTGGGGCTCTGGGTGTTGGTCCCGGGCGTCTCAGAGGCCTCAGTGGTGCTTTTTTGGAGCCCAGAGGTGTTTGTGGCAGGAGTGGTCATGGGCAGGTGGGTGGGTGACGCTGGAGAACCCTGTGCCGGGGACGTCTTGGGGGTGCTGACCGATCCTGGGTACCGGGTGGAGCCGCTGGTGGAGGTTGGCAACGGTGGGGACGAGTGGGTGGGCCGTGAGCCTGAGTCGGGGTGCTGCGTGGACGCGGAGGGGGGTCCTGTGGGTTGGATGCTGCCCGAGACAGATGGCCAATTTGCTGTTTGGGTCGCGGGTTTGGTTCTGAGTGAGGTGGGGGTCACGGGACCGGTGGAAAATGGTGGTAAGTGAGTGGAGAGGGAGGTCCTGGGGGCTGACGGGGCTCTCGGGGTGCTGCTGGTTCTGAGTGATGTCCCCGGGGGCGGGCCTGTGGTCCCGGGGGAGGTGGACACAGAGGCGGGGGAGCCGGAGGCCGTAGTGGAGAGAGTGTGGGGCCTGCTGGGGCTCTGGGTGTTGGTCCCGGGCGTCTCAGAGGCCCCAGTGGTGCCTTTTGGGGGCCCAGTGGTGTGTGTGGCAGGAGTGGTCGTGGGCAGGTGGGTGGGTGACGCTGGTGAACCCTGTGCCGGGGACGTCTTGGGGGTGCTGATCAAAACCGGGGCCTGGGTGGAGCCGCTGGTGGAGGTTGGCAAAGGTGGGGATGAGTGGGTGGGCCGTGAGCCTGAGTCGGGGTGCTGCGTGGACGCGGAGTTGGGTCCTGTGGGTTGGCTGCTGGCCGAGACCGATGGCCAGTTTGCTGGTTGGGTCGGGGGTTCGGTTCTGAGTGTGGTTGGGGTCACGGCGCTGGTGAAAATAGGAGGCACATGAGTGGACAGGGAGGTCCTGGGGGCTGACGGGGCTCTCGGGGTGCTGCTGGTTCTGAGTGATGTCCCCGGGGGTGGGCCTGTGGTCCCGGGGGAGGTGGACACAGAGGCGGGGGAGCCGGAGGCCGTAGTGGACAGAGTGTGGGGCCTGCTGGGGCTCTGGGTGTTGGTCCCGGGAGTCACCGAGGCCCCTGTGGTGCTTTTTGGGGGCCCAGTGGTGTGTATGGCAAGAGTGGTCGCGGGCAGCCCGGTGGGGGACGCGGGAGAACCCTGGATTGCGGATGTCTTGGGGGTGCTGACCGATACCGGGGCCCATGTGGAGCCGCTGGAGGAGGTGGGTAACGGCAAGGCCGAGTGTGTGGGAGGAGAGCCTGACTCGGGGTGCTGCGTGGACCCAGAGGAGGGTCCTGTGGGCCGGCTATTGGCCGAGGAGGCCGATGGCCAGTGTTCTGTCTGAGTTAGGGTGACAGTTCCGAGGGAGGTGGGGGTCACGGCACTGGTGGAAATAGGAGGCTCGTGAGTGGACAGGGAGGTCCTGGGGGCTGACGGGGCTCTCGGGGTGCTGCTGGTTCTGAGTGATGTCCCCGGGGGCCGGCCTGTGGTCCCGGGGGAGGTGGACACCGAGGCGGGGGAGCCGGAGGCCGTAGTGGAGAGAGTGTGGGGCCTGCTGGGGCTCTGGGTGTTGGTCCCGGGTGTCACCGAGGCCCCAGTGTCGCCTTTTGGGGGCCCAGTGGTATGTGTGGCAGGAGAGGTCGTGGGCAGGTGGGTGGGTGACGCTGGAGAACCCTGTGCCGGGGACGTCTTGGGGGTGCTGATCAAAACCGGGGCCTGGGTGGAGCCGCTAGTGGAGGTTGGCAAAGGTGGGGACGAGTGGGTGGGCCGTGAGCCTGAGTCGGGGTGCTGCGTGGACGCGGAGTTGGGTCCTGTGGGTTGGCTGCTGGCCGAGACCGAAGGCCAGTGTGCTGGTTGGGTCGGGGGTTCGGTTCTGAGTGTGGTTGGGGTCACGGCGCTGGTGGAAATAGGAGGCTCGTGAGTGGACAGGGAGGTCCTGGGGGCTGACGGGGCTCTCGGGGTGCTGCTGGTTCTGAGTGATGTCCCCGGGGGCGGGCCTGCGGTCCCGGGGGAGGTGGACACAGAGGCGGGGGAGCCCGAGGCCGTAGTAGAGAGAGTGTGGGGCCTGCTGGGGCTCTGGGTGTTGGTCCCGGGCGTCTCAGAGGCCTCAGTGGTGCTTTTTGGGGACCCAGTGGTGTGTGTGGCAAGAGTGGTCGCGGGCAGCCCGGTGGGGGACGCGGGAGAACCCTGGATTGCGGATGTCTTGGGGGTGCTGACCGATACTGGGGCCCGTGTGGAGCCGCTGGAGGAGGTGGGTAACGGCAAGGCCGAGTGTGTGGGAGGAGAGCCTGACTCGGGGTGCTGCGTGGACCAGGACGAGGGTCCCGTGGGCCGGCTATTGGCCGAGGAGGCCGATGGCCAGTGTTCTGTCTGAGTTAGGGTGACAGTTCCGAGGGAGGTGGGGGTCACGGCACTGGTGGAAATAGGAGGCTCGTGAGTGGACAGGGAGGTCCTGGGGGCTGACGGGGCTCTCGGGGTGCTGCTGGTTCTGAGTGATGTCCCCGGGGGCGGGCCTGTGGTCCCGGGGGAGCTGGACACAGAGGCGGGGGAGCCGGAGGCCGTAGTGGAGAGAGTGTGGGGCCTGCTGGGGCTCTGGGTGTTGGTCCCGGGCGTCTCAGAGGCCCCAGTGGTGCCTTTTGGGGGCCCAGTGGTGTGTGTGGCAGGAGTGGTCGTGGGCAGGTGGGTGGGTGACGCTGGTGAACCCTGTGCCGGGGACGTCTTGGGGGTGCTGATCAAAACCGGGGCCTGGGTGGAGCCGCTGGTGGAGGTTGGCAAAGGTGGGGACGAGTGGGTGGGCCGTGAGCCTGAGTCGGGGTGCTGCGTGGACGCGGAGTTGGGTCCTGTGGGTTGGCTGCTGGCCGAGACCGATGGCCAGTTTGCTGGTTGGGTCGGGGGTTCGGTTCTGAGTGTGGTTGGGGTCACGGCGCTGGTGGAAATAGGAGCCTCGTGAGTGGACAGGGAGGTCCTGGGGGCTGACGGGGCTCTCGGGGTGCTGCTGGTTCTGAGTGATGTCCCCGGGGGCGGGCCTGTGGTCCCGGGGGAGCTGGACACAGAGGCGGGGGAGCCGGAGGCCGTAGTGGAGAGAGTGTGGGTCCTGCTGGGGCTCTGGGTGTTGGTCCCGGGCGTCTCAGAGGCCCCAGTGGTGCCTTTTGGGGGCCCAGTGGTGTGTGTGGCAGGAGAGGTCGTGGGCAGGTGGGTGGGTGACGCTGGAGAACCCTGTGCCGGGGACGTCTTGGGGGTGCTGATCAAAACCGGGGCCTGGGTGGAGCCGCTGGTGGAGGTTGGCAACGGTGGGGACGAGTGGGTGGGCTTTGAGCCTGAGTCGGGGTGCTGCGTGGATGCGGAGGGGGCTCCTGTGGATTGGCTGCTGGCCGAGGAGGCCGATGGCCAATTTTCTGTTTGGGTCGGAGGTTCGGTTCTGAGTGAGGTGGGGGTCACGGCGCTGGTGGAAATAGGAGGCTCGTGAGTGGACAGGGAGGTCCTGGGGGCTGACGGGGCTCTCGGGGTGCTGCTGGTTCTGAGTGATGTCCCCGGGGGCGGGCCTGTGGTCCCGGGGGAGGTGGACACAGAGGCGGGGGAGCCGGAGGCCGTAGTGGAGAGAGTGTGGGGCCTGCTGGGTCTCTGGGTGTTGGTCCCGGGAGTCACCGAGGCCCCTGTGGTGCTTTTTGGGGGCCCAGTGGTGTGTATGGCAAGAGTGGTCGCGGGCAGCCCGGTGGGGGACGCGGGAGAACCCTGGATTGCGGATGTCTTGGGGGTGCTGACCGATACCGGGGCCCGTGTGGAGCCGCTGGAGGAGGTGGGTAACGGCAAGGCCGAGTGTGTGGGAGGAGAGCCTGACTCGGGGTGCTGCGTGGACCAGGACGAGGGTCCCGTGGGCCGGCTATTGGCCGAGGAGGCCGATGGCCAGTGTTCTGTCTGAGTTAGGGTGACAGTTCCGAGGGAGGTGGGGGTCACGGCACTGGTGGAAATAGGAGGCTCGTGAGTGGACAGGGAGGTCCTGGGGGCTGACGGGGCTCTCGGGGTGCTGCTGGTTCTGAGTGATGTCCCCGGGGGCGGGCCTGTGGTCCCGGGGGAGGTGGACACAGAGGCGGGGGAGCCGGAGGCTGTAGTAGAGAGAGTGTGGGGCCTGCTGGGGCTCTGGGTGTTGGTCCTCGGCGTCTCAGAGGTCCCAGTGGTGCCTTTTGGGGGCCCAGTGGTGTGTGTGGCAGGAGAGGTCGTGGGCAGGTGGGTGGGTGACGCTGGAGAACCCTGTGCCGGGGACGTCTTGGGGGTGCTGATCAAAACCGGGGCCTGGGTGGAGCCGCTGGTGGAGGTTGGCAAAAGTGGGGACGAGTGGGTGGGCCGTGAGCCTGAGTCGGGGTGCTGCGTGGACGCGGAGTTGGGTCCTGTGGGTTGGCTGCTGGCCGAGACCGATGGCCAGTTTGCTGGTTGGGTCGGGGGTTCGGTTCTGAGTGTGGTTGGGGTCACGGCGCTGGTGGAAATAGGAGCCTCGTGAGTGGACAGGGAGGTCCTGGGGGCTGACGGGGCTCTCGGGGTGCTGCTGGTGCTGAGTGATGTCCCGGGGGGCGGGCCTGTGGTCCCGGGGGAGGTGGACACCGAGGCGGGGGAGCCGGAGGCCGTAGTGGAGAGAGTGTGGGGCCTGCTGGGGCTCTGGGTGTTGGTCCCGGGCGTCTCAGAGGCCTCAGTGGTGCCTTTTGGGGGCCCAGTGGTGTGTGTGGCAGGAGTGGTCGTGGGCAGGTGGGTGGGTGACGCTGGAGAACCCTGTGCTGGGGACGTCTTGGGGGTGCTGATCAAAACCGGGGCCTGGGTGGAGCCGCTGGTGGAGGTTGGCAAAGGTGGGGACGAGTGGGTGGGCCGTGAGCCTGAGTCGGGGTGCTGCGTGGACACCGTGTTGGGTCCTGTGGGTTGGCTGCTGCCCGAGACCGATGGCCAGTTTGCTGGTTGGGTCGGGGGTTCGGTTCTGAGTGAGGTTGGGGTCACTGCGCTGGTGGAAATAGGAGGCTCGTGAGTGGAGAGGGAGGTCCTGGGGGCTGACGGGGCTCTCGGGGTGCTGCTGGTTCTGAGTGATGTCCCCGGGGGCGGGCCTGTGGTCCCGGGGGAGGTGGACACAGAGGCGGGGGAGCCGGAGGCCGTAGTGGAGAGAGTGTGGGGCCTGCTGGGTCTCTGGGTGTTGGTCCCGGGAGTCACCGAGGCCCCTGTGGTGCTTTTTGGGGGCCCAGTGGTGTGTATGGCAAGAGTGGTCGCGGGCAGCCCGGTGGGGGACGCGGGAGAACCCTGGATTGCGGATGTCTTGGGGGTGCTGACCGATACTGGGGCCCGTGTGGAGCCGCTGGAGGAGGTGGGTAACGGCAAGGCCGAGTGTGTGGGAGGAGAGCCTGACTCGGGGTGCTGCGTGGACCAGGACGAGGGTCCTGTGGGCCGGCTATTGGCCGAGGAGGCCGATGGCCAGTGTTCTGTCTGAGTTAGGGTGACAGTTCCGAGGGAGGTGGGGGTCACGGCGCTGGTGGAAATAGGAGGCTCGTGAGTGGACAGGGAGGTCCTGGGGGCTGACGGGGCTCTCGGGGTGCTGCTGGTTCTGAGTGATGTCCCGGGGGGCGGGCCTGTGGTCCCGGGGGAGGTGGATACAGAGGCGGGGGAGCCGGAGGCCGTAGTGGAGAGAGTCTGGGGCCTGCTGGGGCTCTGGGTGTTGGTCCCGGGCGTCTCAGAGGCCCCAGTGGTGCCTTTTGGGGGCCCAGTGGTGTGTGTGGCAGGAGTGGTCGTGGGCAGGTGGGTGGGTGACGCTGGAGAACCCTGTGCCGGGGACGTCTTGGGGGTGCTGATCAAAACCGGGGCCTGGGTGGAGCCGCTGGTGGAGGTTGGCAAAGGTGGGGACGAGTGGGTGGGCCGTGAGCCTGAGTCGGGGTGCTGCGTGGACGCCGTGTTGGGTCCTGTGGGTTGGCTGCTGCCCGAGACCGATGGCCAGTTTGCTGGTTGGGTCGGGGGTTCGGTTCTGAGTGAGGTTGGGGTCACTGCGCTGGTGGAAATAGGAGGCTCGTGAGTGGAGAGGGAGGTCCTGGGGGCTGACGGGGCTCTCGGGGTGCTGCTGGTTCTGAGTGATGTCCCCGGGGGCGGGCCTGTGGTCCCGGGGGAGGTGGACACAGAGGCGGGGGAGCCGGAGGCCGTAGTGGAGAGAGTGTGGGGCCTGCTGGGTCTCTGGGTGTTGGTCCCCGGAGTCACCGAGGCCCCTGTGGTGCTTTTTGGGGGCCCAGTGGTGTGTATGGCAAGAGTGGTCGCGGGCAGCCCGGTGGGGGACGCGGGAGAACCCTGGATTGCGGATGTCTTGGGGGTGCTGACCGATACTGGGGCCCGTGTGGAGCCGCTGGAGGAGGTGGGTAACGGCAAGGCCGAGTGTGTGGGAGGAGAGCCTGACTCGGGGTGCTGCGTGGACCCAGACGAGGGTCCTGAAGGCCGGCTATTGGCCGAGGAGGCCGATGGCCAGTGTTCTGTCTGAGTTAGGGTGACAGTTCCGAGGGAGGTGGGGGTCACGGCACTGGTGGAAATAGGAGGCTCGTGAGTGGACAGGGAGGTCCTGGGGGCTGACGGGGCTCTCGGGGTGCTGCTGGTTCTGAGTGATGTCCCCGGGGGCGGGCCTGTGGTCCCGGGGGAGGTGGACACAGAGGCGGGGGAGCCGGAGGCCGTAGTGGAGAGAGTGTGGGGCCTGCTGGGGCTCTGGGTGTTGGTCCTGGGCGTCTCAGAGGTCCCAGTGGTGCCTTTTGGGGGCCCAGTGGTGTGTGTGGCAGGAGTGGTCGTGGGCAGGTGAGCGGGTGACGCTGGAGAACCCTGTGCCGGGGACGTCTTGGGGGTGCTGATCAAAACCGGGGCCTGGGTGGAGCCGCTGGTGGAGGTTGGCAAAGGTGGGGACGAGTGGGTGGGCTGTGAGCCTGAGTCGGGGTGCTGCGTGGACGCGGAGTTGGGTCCTGTGGGTTGGCTGCTGGCCGAGACCGATGGCCAGTTTGCTGGTTGGGTCGGGGGTTCGGTTCTGAGTGTGGTTGGGGTCACGGCGCTGGTGGAAATAGGAGCCTCGTGAGTGGACAGGGAGGTCCTGGGGGCTGACGGGGCTCTCGGGGTGCTGCTGGTTCTGAGTGATGTCCCCGGGGGCGGGCCTGTGGTTCCGGGGGAGGTGGACACCGAGGCGGGGGAGCCGGAGGCCGTAGTGGAGAGAGTGTGGGGCCTGCTGGGGTTCTGGGTGTTGGTCCCGGGCGTCTCAGAGGCCCCAGTGGTGCCTTTTGGGGGCCCAGTGGTGTGTGTGGCAGGAGAGGTCGTGGGCAGGTGGGTGGGTGACGCTGGAGAACCCTGTGCCGGGGACGTCTTGGGGGTGCTGATCAAAACCGGGGCCTGGGTGGAGCCGCTGGTGGAGGTTGGCAACGGTGGGGACGAGTGGGTGGGCTTTGAGCCTGAGTCGGGGTGCTGCGTGGGTGCGGAGGGGGGTCCTGTGGATTGGCTGCTGGCCGAGGAGGCCGATGGCCAATTTTCTGTTTGGGTCGGAGGTTCGGTTCTGAGTGAGGTGGGGGTCACGGCGCTGGTGGAAATAGGAGGCTCGTGAGTGGAGAGGGAGGTCCTGGGGGCTGACGGGGCTCTCGGGGTGCTGCTGGTTCTGAGTGATGTCCCCGGGGGCGGGCCTGTGGTCCCGGGGGAGGTGGTCACAGAGGCGGGGGAGCCGGAGGCCGTAGTGGAGAGAGTGTGGGGCCTGCTGGGGCTCTGGGTGTTGGTCCCGGGCGTCTCAGAGGCCTCAGTGGTGCTTTTTGGGGACCCAGTGGTGTGTGTGGCAAGAGTGGTCGCGGGCAGCCCGGTGGGGGACGCGGGAGAACCCTGGATTGCGGATGTCTTGGGGGTGCTGACCGATACCGGGGCCTGGGTGGAGCCGCTGGTGGAGGTTGGCAAAGGTGGGGACGAGTGGGTGGGCCGTGAGCCTGAGTCGGGGTGCTGCGTGGACGCGGAGTTGGGTCCTGTGGGTTGGCTGCTGGCCGAGACCGATGGCCAGTTTGCTGGTTGGGTCGGGGGTTCGGTTCTGAGTGAGGTTGGGGTCACTGCGCTGGTGGAAATAGGAGGCTCGTGAGTGGAGAGGGAGGTCCTGGGGGCTGACGGGGCTCTCGGGGTGCTGCTGGTTCTGAGTGATGTCCCCGGGGGCGGGCCTGTGGTCCCGGGGGAGGTGGACACAGAGGCGGGGGAGCCGGAGGCCGTAGTGGAGAGAGTGTGGGGCCTGCTGGGTCTCTGGGTGTTGGTCCCGGGAGTCACCGAGGCCCCTGTGGTGCTTTTTGGGGGCCCAGTGGTGTGTGTGGCAAGAGTGGTCGCGGGCAGCCCGGTGGGGGACGCGGGAGAACCCTGGATTGCGGATGTCTTGGGGGTGCTGACCGATACCGGGGCCCGTGTGGAGCCGCTGGAGGAGGTGGGTAACGGCAAGGCCGAGTGTGTGGGAGGAGAGCCTGACTCGGGGTGCTGCGTGGACCAGGACGAGGGTCCCGTGGGCCGGCTATTGGCCGAGGAGGCCGATGGCCAGTGTTCTGTCTGAGTTAGGGTGACAGTTCCGAGGGATGTAGGGGTCACGGCACTGGTGGAAATAGGAGGCTCGTGAGTGGACAGGGAGGTCCTGGGGGCTGACGGGGCTCTCGGGGTGCTGCTGGTTCTGAGTGATGTCCCCGGGGGCGGGCCTGTGGTCCCGGGGGAGCTGGACACAGAGGCGGGGGAGCCGGAGGCCGTAGTGGAGAGAGTGTGGGGCCTGCTGGGGCTCTGGGTGTTGGTCCTGGGCGTCTCAGAGGTCCCAGTGGTGCCTTTTGGGGGCCCAGTGGTGTGTGTGGCAGGAGAGGTCGTGGGCAGGTGGGTGGGTGACGCTGGAGAACCCTGTGCCGGGGACGTCTTGGGGGTGCTGATCAAAACCGGGGCCTGGGTGGAGCCGCTGGTGGAGGTTGGCAAAGGTGGGGACGAGTGGGTGGGCCGTGAGCCTGAGTCGGGGTGCTGCGTGGACGCCGTGTTGGGTCCTGTGGGTTGGCTGCTGGCCGAGACCGAAGGCCAGTTTGCTGGTTGGGTCGGGTGTTCGGTTTTCAGTGTGGTTGGGGTCACGGCACTGGTGGAAATAGGAGGCTCGTGAGTGGAGAGGGAGGTCCTGGGGGCTGACGGGGCTCTCGGGGTGCTGCTGGTTCTGAGTGATGTCCCCGGGGGCGGGCCTGTGGTCCCGGGGGAGGTGGACACAGAGGCGGGGGAGCCGGAGGCCGTAGTGGACAGAGTGTGGGGCCTGCTGGGGCTCTGGGTGTTGGTCCCGGGCGTCTCAGAGGCCTCAGTGGTGCTTTTTGGGGACCCAGTGGTGTGTGTGGCAAGAGTGGTCGCGCGCAGCCCGGTGGGGGACGCGGGAGAACCCTGGATTGCGGATGTCTTGGGGGTGCTGACCGATACCGGGGCCCGTGTGGAGCCGCTGGAGGAGGTGGGTAACGGCAAGGCCGAGTGTGTGGGAGGAGAGCCTGACTCGGGGTGCTGCGTGGACCAGGACGAGGGTCCCGTGGGCCGGCTATTGGCCGAGGAGGCCGATGGCCAGTGTTCTGTCTGAGTTAGGGTGATAGTTCCGAGGGAGGTGGGGGTCACGGCACTGGTGGAAATAGGAGGCTCGTGAGTGGACAGGGAGGTCCTGGGGGCTGACGGGGCTCTCGGGGTGCTGCTGGTTCTGAGTGATGTCCCCGGGGGCGGGCCTGTGGTCCTGGGCGTGGTGGATACAGCGGCGGGGGACACAGAGGTTGTGGTCCGTTGCGTTGGGCCCCCGCCTGGTCTGGTTGTCTTTGCCGTGTGGGGGTGCGGTCTGGTGGTTTGGGTGCTGCCTTGGGCCGTGAGGGTCTGTGCTGTGAGCGCCGTGTCCTGGCTGACGGTGCCTCCTGGCCCGCGGGGGCTGCTTGGCATGTCTGGGGATCGGCAGGCGTTGGTTGGTGGTGGCCTCTGTGGGCCTGGAGTGTCCCCTCTCCCCACACTTCGCTCGCGGGTCGTGGCCATGGTTCCCTCCTGGTCCCTCCTGTGCTGCGGAGGGTGCCCCTACCCGCGAGGTGCTTACTTGGGGGCGTCTCGGTCAGCTCCAGGGTGGGCAGCGCGGCCGAGGTGCGGGCTGTGTGGCGGGCGGTGGAGCGTGTGGTGGTGTCGGGGGCTGATGCTGCCGGCCGCGTAGTCGCCCGGGTCTCCGTGGGTCCCGCATCCGTGGCCCCGGCCGTGGACGTGTGTATTGTGGCCGGTGTTGCCCACGCGGTGATGGAGGAGGTGGCTGCGGAGGGCGCTGCGTGACGTGCCGTCCCGCCGCCCGCTTTTCCCTGTGCCCCCCCCCCCACCGCCCGCAGACCCGACTCCGGGGTCAGGGTCTCGCTCCGGCCCTGCGCCCCAGGCGAGCCCCGTGTGCAGCCCGGCCGCGCCTCCCGCCCCTCCTGCTGGGCCCCGGGGCCGCCGTGCCCTGGGGGTGGGCCAACCGCAGGCCTGGCAGCCCCGACGCCCCCGGCCCTGGGACCCATCTCCCCCCTCGCGGGCGTGGGCGGCCGGGATGGTCTGTGGGGGCCCTTGTTCGTGGTGACGCTACCTGCCCACGTGGAGGTGGGGGCTGCGGCTGTGGGCGGTGTCTGGCTGGGGCGGGCAGGAGTGGGCGAGGAGGCTGCCGCTGTGCCAGCCGAGCTGCCGGGCCTGGTGGTGCCGGGTGCGGCCGTGGTGGGCGGGCCTGGTGGGGACAGGGCGCTTGTGGGCGGGAGGCGGGTTCCGAGCCCTGGTGGCCTGGCTCTCGGGGGCTCGCGTTGCCCTGCCTGTGTGCTGGGGTGGTGGCGGCAGCGTGGTGGCTGGGGTCCCCCCTGGGGTCCTGCCATCCACACCCAGGTCCCTGTGGCCTCTGTCCCTGTCCCTCCCCCAGGTACGTGGCCGCCGCCGTCGTCTGCTCTCGGGGAGAGCCCACCCTATCTCGGCGCCAGTGGCACGGCCCCACCTCCCGGCACGGCCCTGGGGCTGGGTGGCTTCCCTGCCTGGCCCCACCCGGTGGACCTTTGGAAGCCCCGTGTCCCCAGGGCCCGACCCGGGGTGCTGTCTAGGAGCTGAGGCCTGAACACTGGGGTGCAGGCCTGTCTCTCACACCCCCCGGGTGTGGGAGGGCCGGGCAGGGTGAAAGGCCTGCAGGACACTGTGTCTGGCCGCTGCGTCCAGTGTCCAGTGCTCGCCTCGGTTGCTTTGCAGCCTGGCAGAGGTGCATTCCCGGGGCACTGTGCTACGCGCCGGCCGTCTGGGGCCTGGCCGCCTGGGCGGTGCTGCTGGCTGAGGGCCGCCCGGCCGCAGCGCCTGTGGGGCAGGGCGCTTACTGCAGGGCACACAGGTCCCCTCGTGGTGGTCGAAGTACTCGTTCTGCGAGCAGTTGTAGCAGCCTGGGGTGGAGAGTGCCAGGCCTCAGTGCCTGCTGCCCACATCTCCCGCCGCTTCCAGCCACCCTCCCTGCTCACCCCAGCCCTAGCCTGGACCCCAGGCCCGTCAGCCCACTCTGTCCCGCCCCACATACCTGGCGCCTCTTGCGCACCAAACCCCTGCTGGCCCAGAGGCCCCAGGCCCCCAGCTGGCCTGATGCTGAGCCCTCTGGATCCCCCCGGGCCGTTCTGCCCCCGCCCCGCACGCCTCGCCCCTTGGTGCCCTGCTCACTCCGCACCAGGCTTGCTCCCGCCTCAGGGCTTTGCTTGGCTCTGCCTGGGGCCTGTCTAGTCCTTCTCACACCTGTTCTGGCCTCAGACCCGCCTTCCCGTGCCCCGGGGGGTGGCACCTCCCCTGCCGGTCAGGAGGCTGGGTAGGGCTGCGGGGCCGGTACCTTCCGTGTTGGTGCCGGGGACGCTCTGCAGCTGCCCGGGGCAGAGGCAGGGCTGGTAGTGCCACGTGCAGTTGACCTCCGCCGTGTACTGGTAGCGGCCCCCGCGCGCCCGCGTGTGGCTGTTGTAGAAGTCGCAGTAGATGGCTGCGGGGGCGGGCAGCGTCAGCCGCGCGGGCCTCCCCACGGGCCTTCCCCGCCCCGGCAGCCGGACACTCACGGCAGAAGTCCGGGGCCCTCCAGTCCACGCACACGCCCCTGTCCAGGCAGGCCTGGGCGTAGGCGGCCACGGCGTCGCACAGACACTCGCAGTCCCCGCTGGTGTCGCAGCCGCAGGCGTCGCGCACGCAGGCCTCGTAGTAGGGCAGGTGGTACACCTGCGGAGCCCCTCAGTCTGTGCCGGCCGGGCGCCTGGCGTGGGGCCGGGGCGGGGTGGGGGGGCGTGGGGCCGGGGCGGGCGGGGGCGGCGCAGGGGCGGGGCGGGCGGGCACCTGGCTGTGGCAGGCGGCGAAGGTCTGGCTGCCGATGATGCCGCACTTGCGCTCGGCCCAGGCCCGGCGGAAGGCGTTGAGGCTGCAGGGGTCCCGCGCGGAGCCGGCGTCCCCGCACAGCGGGCTCTCCTTCCACGAGTTCACGAACTCCAGCTCGCCGGGCGCCACGTACCCGCTGCGCGTCCCGAAGTCGTCCTTCACGTCCCCGTTGGCGTTGCCGCACAGGCCGCAGAGCGCGTCCTACGGGGGCCGCGTCAGGGGCTCGGCGGCCGCCCGCCCGCCCTCCCGCCCGCCCGGGGCCCGCCCGCGCCGCAGTACCTGGGAGCCCCGGGCCACCTTGATGAGGACCGTCATGTGCTTGTTCCAGACGAGGGTCAGGTTGTAGCTGGGGCCGATGGCGGCGTCCAGCACCAGGTGCAGGGAGCTGGCCCTCACCTGCAGGCGCACGCGCGGGTCCTCCCCGCGGACCGTGTAGTTCCGGTCTGCTAGCACCACGGACACGTCCTGTGGGAGGCCACCACTGGCCATGTGCCCGGTGGGCGCCCGAGCCCTCTGGGGCGGCCCTGTCTGTCAAGGGCCGGCGGGCCATTCCCTGGCCGGGGTGCCCTCCGGGACAGAGGCCCCAGCCCCCGGGAGAGGTGTAGGGGACGCCGCGGGCTCACCCCCAGGAGCAGCCTGACGGCCCTGGAGCAGGTGGCCCCTGACCTCCCGCAGACCACGCTCTCGGTCAGGATCTTGAAGATGGGCTGGGCTTCCTCGGTCCCGCAGCCGTCCTGTGGGGAGATGGTGCTCAGGGGGCGCCCCGGGCCCCATGCCCGCCCGCCAGCCCGTGGCCCGCGCCTCACCGTGGCCAGGATGTACTCGCAGTTGCCTTCAAAGAGGAAGCGCTGCCCGTCGAAGGTGACCATGTGGCCCTCCCCATAGAGGGAGCAGGTGGACGAGCAGGGCGCGCGCTCCTGGCAGGCCCAGGTCCCCTGGGAGCAGGTGCTGCACGGGAGCAGGGTGTGGGCTCCGGAGGTGCCAGCCCCAGGCACCCCAGGCCCAGGGCGGGGGCCGTGGCCGGGTGGGGCTTACCAGGTCTTGCAGCCAGTGTGGAGCCAGGACCCCTGGGGGTAGGACACGCCCCCAAACTGGCAGGGGCACTCCCCGGGTGGCACACACCGCCCGCTGGCATCCTCGTACAGGCCCTCGGGACAGACACAGCCGGGCTCGCACCTGGTGGGCACCTGCAGGCGGGTTACACCGGGCGCGTCACACCAGCCCTGGGGCCCAGCACCCCCAGAACTGCTCTCGCCTTTCTCTTGGGGGCGCTTCCTCCCTGGGGAGGTCCAGCTGCCTCTGTGGCCCCCGAGGCAGCAGGGCCCCACCTGCAGGCCCCAGCAGCCCCCAGACAGCGCCCGCCCGGGCCCCGCCCCCACGCTGCTTGGTGCAGTCCCACGAGGCAGCCACCAGCTTCCCCGAGGTCGGGGCATCCCGTGTGGGAATGAACATCTGGGGGGTCATCGGGTGGCTGTCGGGGGGCTCCCCGCCCTCTGCCCCCGCCTTACGCAAGGGGTCTCAGTGGCCAGCCTCTGGCACGTGGGGGCACAGGCTGCCCCGAAATTGTCCGAGGACTGGCTGCAGGACTGGAACGTCTTGGGGGCCGTGCAGGACGCTGCGGGGAGAGGCGCGGGTCAGGTGGCGCCGGCCAGCTCTGAGCAGGTCACACCCGGCCGGGCTACGTACCCTGGGAGCTCCGTGGCCGCCCGGGGCAGCTCAGCCGCCCGCTGACACAGTAGCTGTGGGGGAGAAGCCCTGTGAGTGTGGCTGGGTGGGCTGCCCAGGACACCCCGACAGCCCCGTGGGCGTCCCCGCTCACCAGAGGGTGCCGTTGACCATGGTGGACTGGCCGGCTGGCAGGAGCTTGTGGCCGTCCAGGAGGCAGGGGCACTGGGCGCGGCGCACGCACTGGGACTTGTGGTTCAGGTAGGTGCCCTGGGGGCAGCCGCAGCCGTCCACGGGCACGGAGCTGGGGTGGCACTCGGCGCCGCGGTCGGACAGCGAGAGGCACGTGCGGTCACAGGCGCGGCCATCGTAGCTGAAGGTCTGGTTGCCCGAGCAAGGGACGCCTGCGGGGACCCAGGGGTCAGGGGTCAGGGCAGCACGGGGCACCCCCCGCGCCCCGCCCCGGCCCCGCCCCCGCCCCGCACGCACTGCAGTTGTCCACGCTGCTTCTCCAGCCCCAGAGCACGAGGCCCCTGGAGGCGCAGGCGTGGGCGTAGCTGCCCAGGGCCGCGCAGATGTGGGGGAAGGTCTCCTCGTAGTTGCAGGCCTCGTACACGCACCTCTGCGGCAGACAGCATGTGGGTGCCCGCCCCGGGGCCCCAGCGTGCGCCCCCCGCCCCCCGCCCGCCTACCCACCTTGTAGAAGGGCTTGGGGTTCACGACGGTGTGGCACCTCTCGAACACCGAGCCTGTCCTCACCAGCACCGAGCAGTGGGTCTCCGCGCACACCTCTGGGGAGGCACAGGCTGGGACCGCACCCCGCGCCCCCGCGCCCCCACGCCCCTCTGCACCCCGCGCTCCCCCAGCGCCCGGCGCCCGTGTGGCACTGACTGTTGAGCTGGCTCATGGAGCAAGGGTCCATCTCCCGCTGGAGCGCGGCCGGGCAGTTGCCCGCGCGCCAGGAGTCCACGAAGACGGTGGCCGTGCCCTCAGCCAGGCCCATGCTGGTGGTGAACTCGTCCGTCGTGTCCCCGTTGAAGTTGCCGCAGAGCCCTGCACGGCCGGGCGTGAGGGGGCAGCCCATGCCCCTCCAGCCGCACGCCTGCTCCCTCCCCGGGTCTCCCCCCCCCCGGGGGAGGGCTGGGGGACCCACCTCTGGTCTGGCCTCTGAACTGGGGCCCGATGGTCACGTACACCTGGAACACGGGCTGCAGCTGCACCACCAGCTCCAGCCCGAAGGTGGTGGCCATCTGGAGGTGGGTGGACGTCTGCCTGAAGACGGTGATGTTGCCTGGGGGGACAGGGGCTGTTGGAGGCTGCTCTGGGCCGCCCTGCAGACCCGGGCTCTGGGGCTGGGGACCTACGGGTCAGGTACGGCAGCCGCTTGGCCTCTCCGTTGTTGGTGACCACGTCGTTCTGAGAAATCACGATTTTGTCCTGGAGAGACGGTGACCTGGTCACGGGGGTCGGGCCGGGAGGCCTGCCCCGTGCGGCCAGGAGGGTAGAGCTGGCGCGGGGGCACACCCATGGTGGGGGGCAGCCTCACCTGGCCAGACATGTAGATGACTGCAGTGAGGGCGGTCTCCGAGTGTGAGTACCCCGACTTGTCGAACACGGCGGTGAGGGAGCCCCCGTCGGGGAGCTGGGGGCTCTGTGGGGAGGCACCGTGGCTCAGCAGAGGCCCTGGGCTGCACCGCCCCCCAGGGCCTCCCAGAGCGGGTCCTACCTGGAGGAGGACGTAGGAGCAGGTGCCGTGGAAGCGGTAGGGCCTGGCGTCGAACGTGGTGACGAAGGAGCCCCCCTCCAGGGAGCAGTGCCCGGGGCAGGGCTGCTCCGTGCAGTCCCAGTGGCCCGCGGTGCACCGGCTGCGGGGGCACGGAGGTGGTGGGCGCAGGGCCAAGGCCCCCTGTGCCCCTCTGTCCCCAACCTGCCCATGAGGCCTTCAGCGCTGCCCCGTGCTCACCAGGTCCGGCAGGCGTCAGAGGTGACCTCCCCTGGGGTGTAGACCACCCTGCCGCGCGCGCAGGGGCACTGGCTGACCGGCACGCAGGTGTGGTTTCCGGAGATGTCGTCCAGGACCGTCCCTGCAGGAGAGGGCTTGGGGCATGCTGGGGACGGCTCAGCCCCCGGCCCGGCGGGGTCCTGTCCTGCACTCCGCCCCGAGCCCCCCTTGCGGCCCCAGCTCCGCCCCTTCCTGCTCCGGCCCAGACCTGAGGCTGGTCCAGCTGCGGCCCGGCAGCTCTGTGGGGCTGTAGGAGGTGGGAGCCTCCGAGCTTGCCCTGGGGGGCTGGCGGCCAGGAGAGCTGTGCCCCAGCCTGGGGGCCTGTCTCAGGGGGCCCTGGAGAGGGAGCCTCACCTTCCGGGCAGAAGCAGCCGAAGGTGCAAAAGCTGGAGCAGCTGTGCTGCGGGTTGGAGCAGGTCCTGCCGCAGGCCTCGCCACACTCGCGGTACACCTGGTTGGCCGGGCAGCGGCCCAGAGCTGCGGCCCCGGGAGGGTGAGGGGGCGGGCCGCGGGGCGCCGGCCCTGCCCGGCCCACCCCGCGCGCCCCGCCCGGCCCCCAGCCCAGGCCCACTGCCCCTGGGGGCCCCGGGCCCGTGTTCTCCCTGGGACTCACCGCAGAGGCCGGGGCCCCGCCACTGGCGCAGAGGCTGCCCAGCCATGCTGCACTGGCGCGAGTACTCGGACAGCGTGGCGCAGCTGCAGTCCTGCTGGCCCGGCCGGGAGCACGCGGCCATGTCCGCCTGGCAGCTCAGCACGAAAGGCTCCCGGGGCACCACGCACTCGGGGGACACCAGGGCCAGCAGCTGGGCGCAGGTCCGGGCCTGGGCAGAGGGCACTTGGGTCACGGGGCAAGGCCAGGCCCCGACCCCTCCTGAGCACCCTGTCCGGCCCTGGGGACCGGCCCACCGTGGCCGACGGGCTCCCGGCCCAGGGGCCACTCACGTGCTCCGGCTGCGGGACGCGGGGGCCGGGGATGGCCTCGTAGGCACAGATCTCCGTGGGGTCGTCCAGTTTCTGCATGGCCGCATACTTGCGGGGCTCCAGGAGTTTTCCTGGGGGCGCGGATGGGTGGGGTCAGCACCGGGCGGGGTCAGCGCCCCGTGGGGCCGACCGCGCTGCGCGGCTCCCGGGCCCGCGCACCCACCGTCCTCGCCCAGGAACTCGTTGGTCTCCTCGCCGTCGAAGTTCCCGCACAGCCCGCACAGGCAGCCCCCGAGCTCCTCCGGCACCAGGACCTGCGGGCGGGGCGCTGGCGTGGGCCCCGGTGGGCGGGGCCTCGGCCGACCCCCCTGGTGGGCGGGGCCTCAGGCGAACCCTGGTGGGCGGGGCCTCGGGCGAACCCTGGTGGGCGGGGCCTCGGGCGAACCCCCTGGTGGGCGGGGCCTCGGGCGAACCCCCTGGTGGGCGGGGCCTCGGGCGAACCCCCCTGGTGGGCGGGGCCTCAGGGAGATTTCCCTGGTGGGCGGGGCCTCGGGCGAAACCCCCTGGTGGGCGGGGCCTCGGGCGAACCCTGGTGGGCGGGGCCTCGGGCGAACCCCCTGGTGGGCGGGGCCTCTGGCGCCCCCCCAGTGGGCGGGACCTTGGGGGAAAGCCTGGGGCGGGGCCTCAGGTGGGCGGGGCTTGTTGGGGCAGGGGCGGGGCCTGGGCTGGGCGGGGACTGGGGCAGGTGGGAGGACCTGGGGGTGGTTATGGGGGGTGGCAAGGTGGGTGGGGGGTTCAGGACTGGGGGAGTGGGCGAGGTGGAGCCCCCCTCCCTCCTGGGGCTTCCCTTTTCCTCAGCTCGGGAAGCGGCCGCCCGAGGGTCCCGCGCTCCCGGCGGGGTCAGCGCGCCAGGAGCAGGCGCCCCGCGTCCATGCCCGGGGGCGCGGCGCTGCCCGCACCCGTGCCCTCACCATGAGGTGGGTGCCGGGGCTCCACACGACCTCCAGCTCCAGCGCCAGCTGCTTGGCCACCAGCCGCACACTCTGGCCGAAGGGCGTGATCTGCAGCCCGCTGCCGGTGTAGGGCAGAGCCACCGCCCTGTGGGCAGCAGCGGTCAGCGCGGCCCCGCCCGCCGCCCGCCCGCCGCCCGCCCGCCCCCCAGCCCGCCGCCCCTACCCCACGTCCTTGATGGAGATGGCACCGTCCTGCACAGTGACGATGGCCGCCCCCAGCTCCACAATGACCCGCGAGATGGCCCCGCCGGGCCCGCGCCGCAGCTGGACGCTGAAGGTGGCCGCGGCGTCCTTGCAGATGGCAGCGAAGACGTAGTTGCAGGTCCCGGAGAAGTCGTACATGTGGCCGTCGAAGGTGGAGAAGTGGCCGGCCCCCCACGTGGAGCACCAGCCTCTGCCCGGAGCTGCGGGAGAGCGCCTGGTCCCGAGCCGCCCGCGGGCAGGGCCGGGGTGCCCGCCCCCACCGTGGGCCTCCAGGGCTGGGAAGGGCCAGGGCCGCCCCCAGCACCGCGGGGCCACCCCCACCCCCTCTGCCCCCCCCCCACGCCGTGTGCCGAGGCCCGGGGTGTGGCTCTCACCTGAGTGTGGGGAGCCCTGCGGCCTCTGCGGTCCAGGGTGGGTGGAGGAGGCGCTGTCCGTGCCTATGGGGGCAGAGCGGGGGTCAGTGCGGGTGCTGCTGCCCTACTTCAGCCTGCCCCAGAGCGTGGGCCGCCCCCGCCCGCGCCCCCGCCTCTCGCTCGGCCTCCACAACCCCCGCCGCCACCGGAGGGGGCCAGCGCTCGGGATGGCCGGAGGCCGTGCCGTGCGGGGCTGGGGCGGCTGCTGGCCGAGGCGGGCGTCCGTGTGCTCTCCAGCTCCCTGGCCCGGCGCCCACCTGCAGGTCCTCTGGCTGCGTCCCTGCCCGGACACACCAGCTCCAAGGGCTGCCCCGCGCGTGGGCTCAGCTGCCTGCGCCTGACAGGGTGCCCCCCGCGCCGCCGCCCCACTCAGCAGCCGCAGGGCCCCCCAGCCTGGGGTCTGTGCTCCTGCTTTTTGGGGGTCTGGTCCCCGGGGCAGGACCTGCCTCCTGGTCCTCCTGCCCAGCGCAGCCGCTGCCCGCCCTCCGCGGCGCCCCAGTGCCCAGGCCCCGCCCACCCCGCGGCTCCCGTGTCCCTTCCTGGCCCAGCACAGTCGGGTCCAGGGGCCCCGTCGGCTGGGGACGAGGCCCGGCGTGCCGTGGAGGGGGGAGGCGCGGGGAGGACGGGCAGAGCAGCCCTGAGGCCCCTCGGCCCCCGGAAGCCTGTGCTGCGGTCAGCCGCGCCCTCGCCAGGGCCTTCCAGTGACCGGTGGCCACCTTGGCTGTGGCCTCCGTGCTGGGCGGCGGGGGGCCGTGAGGGGAGCCCCTGGGAGTTCCTGTATAGCCGGCGCCCGCACGTGCCCCCGCCCCAGCCGATGCCGCGTGGCAGCCGTGTGCCAGCTGTTCCCGCTTCTGCAGTCGGGGAAACTGAGGCCCAGGGCCCACTTCAGGGCTGCTCTGTTGGCAGGTGGGGGCCTGCAGAGCCCCAGCCCCTACCGAGCTCCTGCCCAGCCCCAACACCCCACACTGGGACCCCGGAGCCCTCAGGCCTGGCCGAGGCGGAGGGTGAGCCCGGGAATACCCGCAGCTCCCCTGTCGAAGGCTCCAGTGCCCCGGGCGGGCGCCGGCCTCGGCCAGTGCAGGTGGTTGCTGGCCAGCCAGGCCTCCGGCCTCTTCTCTTCTCCCTCAGTGCCCACATGGCCACTCGCGGAGCAGCGCAGCCAGGCGGCGGAACGCTGACCCGGGCAGCTGGATGCTGAGCCGGGCGTGGCCGCACTCACCGGCGCTCGGCAGGGCCCCCCCGCAGGTCAGGAGCAGCAGCAGCCAGGCCGCCAGCATGGCTCTGGCAGAAGCGGTGGCCGCCAGATCTGGCTCTGCCGCCGCTGGACAGCGGCCCTTATGTAGTGTGGCCGCCCCCGTGACCACCGTCAGCACGGTGCCACTGTGGCCAAACAGGATCCGGGGCCCTGCTTTATCAGGACTTGGCTTTTGGAAAGTTCTTGGACCTCATTATCACGCCTCCGAGTGGGGGCTGGCCGCCTGCACCCCCAGCTGCCCGCAGGCTCCGGGCCAAGACTGTCCTGAGGGCACTCTCAGCCCTCCTGGTGCTGGCCCAGGTCTGGGGGTGGGAGTCTGGGGGGTCGGTGGGGGTCGGGGAGGGATCAGGGCCTGGGGGGGGGTCTAGGGGATCCGTGGGGGCGTGGGGGAGGCCGCATGCCGGGCTGCAGCAGGGGGCAGCAGCCGACGGTGCCGTGGCCAGGGGCCGAGCCGTGCGGGCTGTGCGTGCCCTGGGGTGCAGAGGGGCAGGAGCTGCACCCAAGATGAGGCAGGGGTGCGGCTGTCCCCATGGGGGCCACTCAGCAGCAACTGGGAGGGCAGGGGCCAGGGGCGGGAGGGCGGGCGTCCCGGGTTGCTGCCCGGGCACTGCCCTGGCCCTCCCACTGTCCTGGTCTCCCATCGCATTGTCCCTCTGTCTAGACCGAGCTGCAGTGGATGCCACCCGGGCTCAGCGCCCACCCCTGACCACGGGCCTGGGCTGGCTGCCCTTGTGGCCGGTGGCTGCTCCCCAGCGACGTGCCTCCCACCAGCGCCCCCAGGCCCTCCCAGGGCAGCTTCTTCCCCCGTCATGGGCCTGCTGGGGCAGGGGCGGGGCCGCCTGACACACAGGGACTTGAAAGGCCCGGGAGGGATGGGCTGGGACAGGTGGGGGCCCCAGCGTCACCCCGTCTGCAGCTCAAGGGGTGCAGGTGTGGTTGACGCCGCCTGGTCTGCAGTGGCCAGGGGCGCGAGTCCATGCGTGAGCGTGCACCACTGTGTGCGGGAGAGCCCGCGTGTGCCCGCGGGAGTGTGCATGTGCCCGCGTGTGCCTGCACGAGTGTGCCTGCGGGCGCGTACACGGGTGTGCCTGGCTGCACGCGTGTGCTGGGGCTGCCCAAGGTGTGCCGCGCGGGTCAGGGACCCGGAGCTCAGGGCTGCCGCCCGCCGAGGGGCCGAGCAAACAGCAGGAGCCGCCGCCTCGTCCGCTGGAGATAAGCACCGCAGGGGGGGTGGGGGCTGGGGACAAGAGGCCATTGTCCGGCTCGGACCCCCCAGGGAGTGCTGCGCCTGGCTGGGCCTGGGGCCAGGACCTGGCGGGGCTCCCTGCGGTGGAGCCCGGCCCCTGGGCAGCTGGACCTTGGCCGCCTGCCTGGCCGCCTGCCGGCAGCTTGTGCTCTGGGGGGCAGGCGGGCTGCACCTGGGTGCCTGGCACCCCGGGATCAACGATTGAACAAACCGAGGGGTGCCCGGGGCATAAGGGATGGTGTCCACGCGGCCAGGCCCCTGCCCACTTGGGGCCGGGCGGTGGGCGCCGTGGGCTCAGCTGGGGCTGCCAGTGCTCGCCAGGAAACCCAAGTGGCCGGCAGGGCAGTGAGTCCCTCTCCACGGAGGCCCCCACGGCCCGGCTGCTGGGTCCTCACCCCGTGAAGCCCAATGTCCTCCAGCCACTGCCACCCCGCTCACTCCCAGCACTGCCCCCGTGCGCTGCACCCCTCCCCGCCCCTGCGCACCCTGCCTGGAGCTGTGGCTGTCTCGGGGCCGCTGGAGGCCTGTCCCTGCGCACCCTGTCCCGGCCGCAGCCTCCCGTCCTCCCCACGCCCACGGCTGCTCGGTGGCCAGAGCTCGGGGCACCTCTCCCGCACCCAGGCCTCCCCAGAGGGGCACTCGTGGGCAGCTCCTGCTCCCGCCCTCTTCGGGGGCTTAGTCTGCGGGCCAGCCCCGCGCTGACCGCTCACCATGGCCCATCGTTGGCCTCCGGGCGGACAGACCGTGCTGGTGGCGGCTGGAGCGGGCCCTGGTGGCCGCTGGCCGGCCCCAGGCCGGGGCAGGTCGGGAGCCGCAGAGTGGGGGGGGCGGGTGCCCTGCCCACCCGCCACAGCTGTGGCCTCTGCGTTCTTTTCCAGGGCCCTTCGGGGGAACCCAGGCCAGGGGAGCAAGCGTCTGTGAGCACAGGCCCACCCAGCGCCCCGAGCGCTGCCACTGCGCCCCGAGGGCCCCCGGGACAGGGCCCCCGCTCTGGCCGGGAGGACCTGCAGGCCAGGGCCCGACAGCTGCGCGGCTGCGGGGTAGCCTCAGCCCTGCCCGCGGGCGGACAGGCCTGTGCCGTCTCAGCGAAGGGCGACCGCACCCGAGCCTGCTCAGGCCACAGCCTCAGCCCGGGGCGGCACCACCGCACCCCTGTGCCCCGGGGCCAGCGGCGCCTCTTGAGCTGGGCTTCAGGGGGCTCCATGCGGCCACTGCCACAGCCCCGCCCCTCAGGCCAGCGCTCACCCCCGCCGGCCGCTCTTGGGCGCTGTGGCCTGCCCCTGTACCCTGGACAGGAGTGTGACCCCAGGCCCGGCCATGTGGACGGCCGCCGCCACCCCACTGTGTCACTGCCCCTGTCCACGTCCAGCTCGGGGTGCCTCTGGGGGCCCCACGGACTGGCCAGACCCCAGCCTGGCGTCTCCTACAGGAAAAGGGGGTCCCTCGGGGGGGATGGGCACAGCCCCAGTGATGTGTGTGTGTGCTGTGGGGGGGGTGCAGGGGCTCCCTTGGGGAGGTGGAGAGACCTCCCTCTCATTCTCTGGGGGCGCCCCGAATCCCAGGGGTCCCCCTCTCCTCCGCTCGAGGTGGTGGCCTGGTGCCCGCACCCTGCTGGTCAGTGCGCGTGGGCCAGGCTGTCCCCCCTGGCTTCTGTGTCAACATACTGGGAGTTTGGGGGCACACTCCTGCATGGGGACCCCCTTTACTCTGTGTGCCCGGAACAGGTGGCCACAGCCGGACCCTCCAGGACGGGTGCGGGGTGCACTGCGGGGCTGCGGTGTGGGCTGCCCGGTCACCCCGCCCAGTCGCTGGTGCGGCCCCGCGGGTGCAGGCCGAGCAGGGCGGCCAGACCCTGCGCCAGGCTCGGGGAGCCCAGGCACGCCCGCGGGGCCCCCAGGATGCACGGGCACCTGGCGCACAGCCTGGGCCGGCGAGGGGCGTCTCCACGCAGGAGCACGGTGTGCGGGGGGGACCCTGCACCCACACCCTGCCTGGAACCTTGGGGATCCCGTGGGCGCCGGGCGCCACCTGCTGGTAGGGGTCGGCATCAGTGTGCGCCGCCTCTGGAACCTGCGGGGGCTGGGGGGGCAGGTGGCGGGGGCCGGTCCCGTTGTCTGCACCCTCCGGAAGCCTTGCAGGGGGTCACAGCCCAGCCCCAGGCTCCCCGGGGGTGCTCCGGCCTCCTGAAGGTTGCAAGGATGGCCTGACCGAGTGACTGGGGACCCTGATCCCTCAGTACCCGCTCCCGAGTGCCCCCAACCTGCCTTTCTTCTGCCCCCACAGCCCCTCCCCAGCTCCCTGGGGGGCTGTGTCCCCCAGACTTGACCCTGGCCCTGCCTGGCTGTCCTGTGCCCAGAGGCAGTGAAGTGGGGGTTCGCGCCCAGGCCCCCAGGTTTGGGGGATGAGGGTGGGGCGCAGCAGGTGCAGAGTGGGGGTGCCACAACCTATCCCCACTCACCTCCAGGTTCTCGAGGGCACAGGCCCCAAATCCGGGTGCCAACTGCCACCCCCAAATGTGCCCTGGTCTGCACTGACAGAGCCCAGCGAGGGCGTGGTGTGGGGGGACAGGGCTTGCCCATCGGCCACCCGGCCCCCCGCCCCCTGGCAGGAGCAGTGTGCTCCCCCACCCCCCGCCCTCTCCCCACGCAGGAGCCCTGCCTGGCAGCCCCCCTGGCGGTCTGGGTGCCGACTGTCGGCCCAGATGCTGGGGGAACCCGGGTGCTGGCCACTGGGGACCCCGGCTGCCCACGAGAGTGCCTCAGCCGCCCCCACTCAGGGTCCGGCCCAAACACTGGGCTGCAGCCCCAGCCTGCCCTGACCGCCCCTCTCGGCCCCCCCAAGTCTCTTTATCCTCCCTCCCCCAACCCTCGGGCGCAGGAGGCCGCCGTGTGCCCGTGGGGCAGCCCCCGAGTGTGCCCGGCAGCCCTCTCGGCCACTGTGGACGTTGACCGGACACATCTTGGGCGCTGGGGCAGCGCCTCTGCCCCTGCTGCCCCACTGGGGTCCGGCCGCCCCTCCCGCCGGCGCCACCTCACGCCCCGGCTCCGGGAAGCACAGGAAGGGCGCGGCCTGGCCCCGGGCCCGCACCAGGACCTGGCCATAAAGCGGCCGCGGCCCGGACGCTCCCGCTGGCCCCCAGCTGTCGGCCCTGCCCAGGGGCGCACAGTCTGTTTGTTCCTGGAAGGCGCCCCAACTCCTGCAGGGCTCGGGCTGCGCCCGCTGCTGGACGGGGGGGCGTGGGGGCGGGGGGGGCGCCCTGGGGAGGGGCGGGGCGCGGCCCCGTTGTTTGTTTCAGTTTTCAATCCTGAGCAGAAGCAGTTCCCGTTTCACGGAGCGGGGCCGGGCTCGGGAGGGCGGGCGGGGCCCTCGGGTTCGGGACAGGTGTGTCCGGGCCGCAGCTGCGGGCCAGGGACCTGGACAGTGTCTAGGGGCAGGAGGCCGTGAGGCTCCCCATCCCGGGACAGGCCTGGACCCGGCACCCGGCCTCAGCCTCCTTCACACAGCGGCCGCTGGGGCCCACCCTGGCTCACGGCGTCCAGCCAAGCCCGGCGGGCCCAGGCCAAGGCTCCACGGCCTGCCTGGCCGGGGCCTCACGCCCGCCGGGGATCGCCACACAGGAGGACGGGGCCGGGCGGGCCGGGAGCGCGGCGTCCTCCATGGACTTCCCACGCAGGCGCCCTCCGCCCGGCCCCACCTCTGGGACCAGACCGCAGGGAGGGAGGGCGGGCGCCGCCGGACACGCCGCATGCGTGCAGCGAGGCCACGGCTGGAGGTGGGCGCCTGCGGGGGCAGCGCCCTCATGCGGGGGCTTCGGTCGGGGGCTCCGGACGCAGGCCCGGCACAGAGGGCCCGGGGTGTGCCCGTGCTTCACCGCAGTGGGGAGAACAGACTGGAAGAGACAGACCCGCTCGGCCGCACACGCGGCCTCCTCGTCCAGCGGGCACCGGGGCCACGCCCGGGGCGGGATGCCCGACCCTGGATGCCCGACCCTCTCCAGGCCGCCCCAGAGGTTGCCGCAAGCGCGGACGGGGCGGCCCCCCAGCGGCAGGGCGCGGCCTTCATGTCCTGCCGTCGGGCCTGGGAGCCGAGACGTTTTTAAAGTGCGTTTCTCTGCTGAGGCCCAGTGAGCACACCGCACGCCGGCGTCGCCACAGGCCGAGGAGAATGAGCACCCCAGGATGGGCGCGGCTGGGGGTGGCCTGGCATGGCCGTGGCGGGAAGGCGCCCCAGTCTGTAAAGGCGGCGGCGCGCAGGCCCCCTACAGGCGCCCGGGTTCATCTGCTGGCCCCAGGGGAGAGTGGACAGCAAGCACTGGCCAAGTGCGCGCCGCGCGCCTGGCAACTCCCAGGACTGGGCTGCAGGTGTCGCGAGCACGGACGGGGCCTCCTGCGCTGCCTCGGCTGAGCTAGTGCTTCCCCGCACGCGAGTGCGACTCCAGCGCCAGAGAGGCCGGACCCGGGAGGCCGTGGGGGCAGCAGCCGATTGCCCGGCACAGGCGCGGGCAGGCCATGGGCAGAAGGGAGGCCTGCGGGGGGTGGGGGGGTGTCCCAGCAGCCATCGCCCCGCCACCCCCAGCCCTGCAAACAGTAACCAGGCGCAGGTGGAAGCCTGGACAAGACAGACAGCCCAGGGCCTCTCTGGCGCGCAGGGGTCAGTCTGCGCTCTCACCAGCCTCTGCAGCACCAGGGACCCCGGCCAGGCGCAGCAGACCCCGCCTGTCTCCCCGCCGCTCCCCTCAGCAGTGTGTTTCAGCGGATCCGCCTGTTCCGCTCCCCGCTCTGTCTCTGGGGAGTCCTCTCACCCCCGCACCTCTGGCCTGGGCCCCAGTTCTTGTGCATAAATAAATCTTTAAAAAAAAAAAACGAGGGTCTCCCGGGGGCGCAGCGGTTGAGCGCTGGGTGGCGAAGCTGCCCGCGGCCTCTGCGGCGCCGGTTCGATCCCCGGCTGCTCCCCGGCCCCCGGAGGAGGGTCCCACATGGCGCGCGGACCCCTCCTGCCGCCCGCGGCTCCCCTCAGCAGTGTCCTTCGGTCCTTCTGCCTGCTCTGCTCCCCGCTCTGGCTCTGGTGGATTCTCTCACCCTCCCGTGCCTCTGACTGTGCCCCGGGCTTGTATAAAATAAGTAAATAAATCTTTAAAAAAAAAAAAAAAAGACAGCCCTGACCGGAGGGGAGGGCGCCTGGGGCCAGGCAGAGGCCACTCGTCCTCGGGGCCCAGACGCCCCTCGCGCACCAGGGAGCAGCACGAAGGTGGACACTGTCCTTCAAAAGCCGCTGCTGAGAGGCTGAAAGGACGCGCCGCGGTGGGAGAAGCCCTGGCCCGGGAGAGCCGCCCGTGAGCCCCGGCGCGTTCCGGCTGGCTCCAGGGCACCGGTCTGGGTGGGCGTCCCAGAAAGTGGCGTGTGGCCCTCAGCACCCCCAGCCACGGCCGTGCGCCCCAGGGTGGCACCCCAGGCCCGCAGCCGGCCGGGGTGGGCGAGGACGCTGCAGGGGGCTGACCGGGTCCTGGGAGGGCCGGTGGGTGGGGGGCCCACGCCCGGTCACACGGGCGCTCCCACCGGGCGGGCAGCCATGGCACCGTGGCGAAGCAGGGGCAGCGGGTGGCTCTCAGGCCCGTCAAGGCCCCGTAGCTCAGAGCCTCCCTGACTCGCCCCCCCGCGTGGGTTTCGCCTCGTGAAGCAGTTTTTCGGGCCTTGAGACGCGCCGTCCTGCGCTTTCCTGGCCCACGGGGCGGCCCGGGGCTGTGATGCAGGAGGGCCCCCGAGAACCCAGGGCATGGGCAGGACCCTCGACGCGGAGCCCAGGCCTGCGGGGGGCGGGGCAAAGGTGCCTGCCAGGCGTGGTTGCTGGGACAGCTGGCCCTGGGCCCGCCGGGAGGGGCCTCCCGTGCCAGGAGTGGCTTCTGCGTCAGACCACGGGGCAGGGCCGGGCAGGGCAGCGCGGGCAGGAGGGCCGGCTGGGGGCTCCAGGGGCAACCTCCCTCCTGGCCTCAGTCTCCTGGCTCTGGCCTGGAGGGTGAGCTGCTGCCCAGGCTGACGGGGTTTAGTGAGGTGGGAACGGGACCCTCAGCCGTCTGCGTGCACCACAAGCTCTCGGGGGGTGGGAGCTCTGTGGCGAACCCCACCATCTCAAGAGACTGCGGCGCTGATCTGGCCGCCCGGCCCCAGCCCCGCCCGCCCGTCACACGCCCACTGCTTACCACCCATCTTCCGCCTCTCCCTCTGCTTCCCCCAGGCCCCCCAAGCTGAGCACATCTACTGAGGCTGGCCCCGAGGGGCCCCCACAAGCTGCTGCCCTCAGGTGCCCGCATGCTAGCCAGCTGCGGCCCTGCCAGGTAGCCAGGACAGTGCCAGGCAGGGGCGTGACGCGCCGGCCGGCAGTTGAGGTCTCCAGCAGCGCGGGGCCCCCCAAGGAGGCGGGGTGGCTGGCCTGCACCCTCAAGGGGGGCCCACGCTGGACACACGCGGGGGGCGTGTAGCAAAGTCCCCCGTTGGAGCCTTGTGGGCGGAGGAGGGCGCGGTTGGGCCCACGTGCCCAGGCCTCCCCCGCTGATGTCGGGGCCACGGAGAGGCAGGCGGGGGTCAGCGTCTGGCTTGTCCGGCCTCAAATCCTCAGCTGCTGCCCCGGCTGGGGTCTCCCTCGGGGGTCCAGAGGGCCGGGAACCGCACGTCCTCCGGCCGCCCTCACCCACCCCGGGGCCTGGTCCGAGTGGAGGCCTGGCTGGGCCCGGCCCGAGAGCAGCGCGTGGAGACAGACGGGCGGGGAGAGCCAGGCTGCCCGGGCGGGTCCTGCAGGCCGCGGGAAGCGTGGACGGGGGGCCGAGGCGTGAGGTTCCCCCCTCCGCGGGCCTCGGGCTCCGGCTGTGGGGCCCACGGCGAGGCCTCTCACTGCAGCACCGCAGGGGCCTCTGGCCACGGGCCGGCGCTGAGGACCAGGCCAGGAGGCGCCTGGCCGGACAAGCAGGACAGCAGCAGAGGCTGCTGCATCCTGGGGCCCTCCCTTCCCCCCAGCCTCTCTCTCCCCTCCCCTCCCCCTAGTCCCGCCCCTCCCACGGCGCCCCTTCCCCTCGGGGGCTCCCCCTGCCCCGTGGCCCCCGCGCTGATGACGCAGATGTGGACAGAGGCACAGTCACTCTAGGAAGCTGCGTGACGCCTGCGGCCCCCTCCCTGTGGCCGCGGCCGTAAACCCTGTGTCACCGGGACAGTGTTTGTCAGGCAGGCGGGGCTGGGCTGGGGCTGGGCCGAGGGGTGCGGCGGCAGCGTGACCCCACTGCTGCTCGGGGGTGCGGGGAGAGTGGTGCCATCCAGTGCGGCCGGGCCCGTGGTGGACACAGGTGCAGCCCGAACTGCGGGGGCAGCGGGCCGGCCCCCACCCCAAGTCCTGGGCCGCGGCCCCTCGGAGCAGGGCCCGTGTGGAAAATCACCGGCGGTCTTGGGGTTCCCGCCGGGGGGGCCGGCTGCCCGCCCACGGGGAAGTGCACAATGGCCGCAGCTCTGGTTCCTAATCCCTGTGCCCAGCTCAGGTCACACGGGCTCCCCTGCGCCGCCCGGCCGGGCCTGGCCCTGGGCTGGCTGGTGGCCGGACAGGACCTGGGGTCCCCCTCAGCCCCAGGAGCCGTGGCCCAGCTGGGGCACAGACCCAGGCCCCCGAGTCCTTGCCCCCGGGTTTCATGGGGCGGGCCTGCTGCTGTCGCGGGGTGCACAGGCCACGCAGCACGCCTGGAACCCCGGGGTGCTCAGGGGGGGCCCGGGGAAGACCCCTGGTGGGGATGACCCTCGCCCTTGGCCGCCAGCTCGGGGTCCACAGCGGTCCACGCCCCGCCGGGCCCCTCGGGTCGCGTCCGCCTTCAGGGGCGCTTGTGGCAGTGGCGGGCCGGGCTGCAGCGGGACCCGGGAGCCAACGCACGGGCGGGCTCCTCCCGGCATCCTCACAGGCCCCAGGCTGCACTCGGAGGCTCCGTCGGGCGGGCAGGGCCTCTGCCGTGGGGCACACAGGCCCGGGAGAGCCTGCAGCCACCCCCGGCCCGGGGCACGGTCCTCCCGGGCCAGAGCCCAGCCCCACTGCCTGGGCGGCCGCCGTGGCCTGCAGCCGGTTCCCCTGTGCCCCAGAGGGCTGGTTCTGGCCCCTGGCCGGGCTCCCCAAGTTCCGATTACATGTAATTCCAGAGACTGGCTCAGCTGGGAAAAGAGGGGATTAGAGGCCCAGTGGGGCCTTGTGGAGCTCTTGAGCAGCCGGTGGGGGCCCCGGGCCCCCCGAGGCCCGCGTCACCCCGTCCCAGGGCCCCCTGCCGGGGGGGCGGGGTGCAGGCGGGCAGGGGGCCCTGGGTCCCACCCCAGGCACCGGGCCTGGCTGGGAAGGCTGCGCCCAGGGACGGCCCGGCCGGGTCCGCAGAGCGGGGCACAGCAGACGGGGGTCCGTGGGGCGCCCGGGGCAGCCAGCGCAGCCCACAGGACGTGCCTCGGCGGCCCTCCCCGCCGCCCCACAGGAGGCTGGCCTGGGTGTGTGCTGGAATCGGGGTAATCGGGGTCCTGTGTCCTAAGGAGGCTCACTTTACCCGGGTGCAATAAAAAGATAAACCTCAGATAACCTGAATCAATATTTCCCCACGGGAGCCCCCACAGCTGTTTTCTGGGCGCGTGGCACATGCCCCACCCACCTCGCCCCTCCCCTGCCGCCGCCCTCTGACGGCCCCGCTGGGCATATAAGGCCGGGACCCCTGCGCTGGCCGCTCTCCTGCCCGCCCTCCCAGCCGCCATGGGGCTGCCGCTGGCCCGCCTGGCGGCCCTCTGCCTGGCCCTGGCCTCGGCCGGGGGCGAGGAGCTCCTCAGAGGTGAGGGGGCGGGCGCCACACCCGGGCTGGGCCCGTCCTGCCTGGGAGGGTGAGGCGACCCCTGCCCGGGCGGGCCGCCCAGGCGGGCAGAGGGCGGAGGGCTTGGCCGCGTCCTCCCGGGGGCGCCGCGGCGCTCTGCAGACGCCAGGGCCGCGGTCCCGGCCGGGGCAGGCAGGACGGCCGGCCGGTGGGCCGAGGGAGGCGGGGGGCCGGCCCGACGGTCGAGGCCAGCACGGCCCCGGGCTCGGAGGTGGGCGGCCACCTGCCGGGGGGGCCACTGTGGCCAGAACCGCGGGACTCGGTGGGGAAAGGGCCGTCCGTCCGGGCCACGCTCCGGGGGCCCGGCCCCGTGGCCTCTCGTCCTGCTGCGGGTGAGGGGTGGCCAGAACGGTGAGGGGGGGCCGAGGGGCCGGGTGGCAGTGGCCGGGGGGGGCGCCGGGCGGCCCCCCAGGCCAGGCCCGGCACAGCTGCAGAAGGTGGGGGGGCTGTGGGGGGGTCGGGCGGGTCCGCGGCGGGGATGGGCGGGGCTGCTCACACCGTCCCCCCAGAAGGCAGGACGCGAGACCACGGCCACAACGTCTGCAGCGCCTGGGGCGACTTCCACTACAAGACCTTCGACGGCGACGTCTTCCGCTTCCCCGGCCTGTGCGACTACAACCTGGCGTCCGACTGCCGGGACTCCTACAAGGAGTTCGCTGTGCACCTGCGGCGGGGCCCGGGCCGCGGGGGGGGCCACCCCCGGGTCGAGTACATCCTGCTGACCATCAAGGACGACACCATCTACCTCACCCGCCAGCTGGCCGTGGTGAACGGGGCCATGTGCGTGGGGCCGCGGGCGGGCTCCGGGCGGGGGACCCCCGGGCGGACTCCGGGCGGGGGACCCCCGGGCGGGCGGGCTGCCGGGTGGGTGGGCGGGGCCGTGCGGGTGAGGAGGCCGGGCCGGCTCGGGTTACAGAAGCCACGGGGGGGCCACGGGAGCCCCCCCTATTGTCCGGCTTTGTCTGGGGAACAATGAGGCACTGAGGCCTTCCTGGGGGGTGGGGGCACCTGCGGGGCTCCCCGGCCTGAGCGGGGGATTTTGTTTCCTGCACAAGGCGGCTGAGGCCAGCCCCCACCTGGCCGGGGAGCCCAGCAGCGTGAGCACGGCGCAGCCTGCAGGGCCGAGCGGACGCTCTCGGGCGCGGGGCACCCCCCGGGACAGAGGCCGGGGTGGGGGGCTGTGGCGCTGCCCTGAGGGCAGGGGAGCGGGCCGGCGCCACACACCGCCAGCCCCAGCCAGGCGGCGGCCGCGTGGGTGACCTGCCTGCCCACCCCAGGGTCAGCACCCCGCACTACAGCCCGGGGCTGCTCATCGAGAAGAACGAGGCCTACACCAAGGTGTACTCCCGCGCCGGCCTGGCCCTCATGTGGGACCGGGAGGACTCTCTGATGGTGGGTGCCGCCGCCCCGCCCCGCCCCGCCCCGCCCCGCCAGCCCCTGCGCGCCCGCTGACCGCACCCTCCCGCCCCGGCCCCCTCGCCCGCAGCTGGAGCTGGACAGCAAGTTCCGGAACCACACCTGCGGCCTGTGCGGGGACTACAACGGCCTGCAGACCTACTCCGAGTTCCTCGCGGACGGTGAGGCCCGGGCGGGCGGCGGCGGGGGGCGGGCAGGGTGGGCGCGGGCCGGCCCCTGACCAGCCTGTCCCCAGGCGTGGCCTTCAGCGCCCTGGAGTTCGGGAACCTGCAGAAGATCAACAGGCCCGAGGCAGCCTGCGACGACCCCGAGGAGGAGCCCCCCAAGTCCTGCTCCCAGCACGTGAGTGGCTGGGCGCCCGCTGGCCGGGCGGGCGGGGAGTGGCCGGAGCCTGTCCCCACCGCCCCTCTGCCCGCAGCGCGAGGAGTGCGAGCGGCTGCTGTCGGCCGAGGCCTTCGCGGGCTGCCGCGGGCTGCTGCCCCTGGAGCTGTACGTGAGGGCCTGCGTGGAGGACCGCTGCGGCTGCCCCCACGGCACCGCCTGCGCCTGCAGCACCCTGGCCGAGTTCTCCCGCCAGTGCTCCCACGCCGGGGGGCGGCCCGGCAACTGGAGGACCGCCTCGCTTTGCCGTAAGCCCGGGGCGGGCCGGAGGGGGCCGTTCGGGCGGCCGCGCGTGGGGTCCTCGACCTGGGGGGTCCCGCGGCCCCCGCCCCTCCCGCGGCTCAGTGCCTGCTTCGGTCCTTGTAGCCAAGACCTGCCCGGGGAACATGGTGTACCTGGAGAGCGGCTCGCCCTGCATGGACACCTGCTCCCACCTGGCGGTCAGCAGCCTGTGCGAGGAGCACCGCATGGACGGCTGCTTCTGCCCGGAAGGTGAGTGTCCCGGGGCCCGGGCTGTGGCCCCCGCCGTGGCCTGCACGCCTTGGGCCTGGGCTCGCGGCGGTACCAAGCGTGCCCCCCAGGAGGCTGGGGGACGGCAATGGCACGGGAAGGGAGGGACAGTGCCCCCCGAATCGGGGGCCGGGTCCAGGTGGCAGGGCGGCCTGCCACGCCCTCAGGGGTGGCTCCAGAGGGGCCTCTGCGAGGACGCCTGGGGGCCTCTCCCCTGTTGGACACACCTCCTGCCCCACCGGCCCTGAGCCTGGAGGCGAGTCCCGGGCTGACACCGGGGGCACCGCGTGCCCCTGCCCTTCCCGCGGGTGACGTCACCTGTGCTCTGCCAGGCACCGTGTATGATGACATCGCGGGCAGCGGCTGTGTCCCCGCCGACCAGTGTCACTGCAAGCTGCACGGACACCTGTACGCGCCCGGCCGGCAGGTCACCACCGCCTGCGAGCAGTGGTAGGTTGGTGGGGGGCGGTGGGGCGCCTGGGGGCCGGCCTGGGGCTGTGGGGGTGTCTGGGGGTGGGTGGGGCGAGCGGCTGAGCCTCCCCCTGCCCATGCACAGCGTCTGCCGAGCCGGCCGCTGGGTGTGCAAGGACCTGCCGTGCCCGGGGACCTGCGCCCTGGAGGGCGGCTCCCACATCACCACCTTCGACGGGAAGAAGTACACCTTCCACGGGGACTGCTACTACCTGCTGACCAGGGTGGGGCCCGGCGGCGAGCGGGGGGCGGGGGGGTGCGCCCGGTGGCAGGGGCCGGGCACAGCATGACCTCCCGCTCTCCACAGGGCGAGCACAACGACTCCTACGCCCTCCTGGGGGAGCTGGCGCCCTGCGGCTCCACGGACAAGCAGACCTGCCTGAAGACGGTGGTGCTGCTGGCCGACCGGAAGGAGAATGTGGGTGCCCCCCCGCCCCTGGTCTGCCCCCCCGCGCCCGCCCTGCCTGCAGCCCCCCTGAGCCCCGCGTCCGCTGACCTGTCCTGCAGGTGGTGGCCTTCAAGTCCGACGGCAGCGTGCTGCTCAATGAACTGGAGGTGAACCTGCCCCACGTGACCGGTGAGTCCCGCGGCTGCCGGGGTGGGGGGGGTGCCCAGGGGTGGGTGGGGGGGTGCCCCGTGCTCAGCGGCCCTGTCTTGCAGCGAGCTTCTCCATCTTCCAACCTTCCTCCTACCACATCATCGTGAGCACCGCCTTCGGCCTCCGGCTGCAGGTCCAGCTGGTGCCCGTCATGCAGCTCTTTGTGACCATGGACCAGGCCGCCCAGGGCCGTGTCCAGGGTGAGTGACCGACCGGCGCCCGGGGGCCCCGCGAGCCGGCCGGCCCTGCCCAACGCTTGGCTCCCCGCAGGCCTGTGCGGGAACTTCAACGGGCTGGAGGGCGACGACTTCAGGACGGCGGGCGGGCTGGTGGAGGCCACCGGCGCCGGCTTCGCCAACACCTGGAAGGCGCAGGCCAGCTGCCACGACAAGCGCGAGTGGCTGGACGACCCCTGCGCCCTCAACGTGGAGAGCGGTGAGCGGGGGTGCGGGCTGGGGCGCAGCGGCCCCTCTGCCGGGCGGCCCCAGAGGCGAGGGCGGGCGGGGCCGGTCCAGTGCCCCCCGGACCTGGAGGGGGGGGCCTGGGCGGGGGCCGCAGGGGGGCCCTGCTCCGGCGATGGGGCGCCCCGCTGAGGCCCTCGCCCCTCCAGCCAACTACGCGGAGCACTGGTGCTCCCTGCTCAGGAAGGCGGAGACGCCCTTCGGCAGGTGCCACTCGGCCGTGGACCCCGCGGAGTACTACAAGGTGGGTGGCCAGCGCGGTGCCCCCGAGAGCCGGTGCCCGCGAGAGCCGGTGCCCCCGGCCGCGCCCGCTCACGCGCCTGTGCCCGCAGCGCTGCAAGTACGACACGTGCAACTGCCAGGGCGACGAGGCCTGCCTGTGCGCCGCGCTGTCCTCCTACGCGCGCGCCTGCGCCGCCCGGGGCGTCATGCTGTGGGGCTGGCGCGAGCGCGTCTGCAGTGAGTGTCCCGCCGGGGGCGGGGGGGGGCGGGGGCGGGGGCGCCGCGGCCCCCCCTCACCGCCGCCCGCCCCGCCCCCCAGACAAGGACGTGGGCTCCTGCCCGGGCGCGCAGGTCTTCCTGTACAACCTGACCGCCTGCCAGCGCACCTGCCGCTCGCTGGCCGAGCCCGACGCGCACTGCCTGCGGGGCTTCGCGCCCGTGGACGGCTGCGGCTGCCCCGACGGCACCTTCCTGGACGAGAAGGGCCGCTGCGTGCCGCTGGCCAAGTGCTCCTGCTACCACCGCGGCCTCTACCTGGAGCCGGGCGAGGTGGTCCTGCGGCAGGAGCAGCGCTGGTGGGTGCCGCGGGGCAGGCGGGGGCGGGGGGCGAGGGGGGCGGGGGCGCGCACCCCCGGCCGCGCTCACCCTGCCCCTCCCTCCCCGCAGCGTGTGCCGGAGCGGGAGGCTGCGCTGCACGCAGGTCAAGCTGCTCGGCCAGAGTGAGTGACCCGCCCGCCCCCAGCGCCGCGCCCCCCCCAGCGCCCCAGCGCCCCCCCCAGCGCCCCAGCGCCGCGCCCCCCAGCGCCGCGCCCCCCTGAGCGCCCGGCCTCAGCACCCCGACCCCCCGAGCGCCCCCCCAGCGCCTCGCCCCCCAGCACCCCCAGCGCCCCGCCCCCGCGCGCCCCGCCCCCCGCGCGCCCCGCCCCCCTGAGCGCCCCGCCCCCGCAGGCTGCGCCGCTCCGAAGGTCCACGTGGATTGCAACAACCTGACCGCGCTGGCCGTGCGGACCCCGCGCCCCCTCAGCTGCCAGACGCTGGCCGCCAGCCAGGTGCGGGGCGGGCTGGGCTGGGGGGGTGTCCACCGCCCGCGGGCGCCCTGGGCGGCCGCCCTCACCGGGGGCCTCGGGGAGGGGCGGGGGCAGAGGCGCGCCGGCGAGAAGGCGGGGCGGCAGGTCTCCCGGGGCCTCACGCCGCCCCCCGCGCGCCCCAGTACCAGACGGAGTGCGTCAGCGGCTGCGTGTGCCCGGACGGGCTGATGGACGACGGCCGCGGGGGCTGCGTGCGGGAGGAGGCCTGCCCGTGCGTGCACAACAAGGAGCTGTTCGCCCCCGGGGACGAGGTCAAGGTGGACTGCAACACCTGGTGAGGCGGCGCGCGGCCGGGCGTGGGCGCGGCCTCGGGGCGGGCGGCTCCCCTGACTGCCCGTGTCCGCCCCAGCACCTGCCGGCGGGGCCGCTGGGCGTGCTCCCAGCTCGCGTGCCACGGCACCTGCGCCGTCTACGGCAGCGGCCACTACGTCACCTTCGACGGGAAGCACTATGACTTCGACGGGCACTGCTCCTACGTCGCGGCCCAGGTGGGTCCAGGGGCTGGGGCCTGCCCCGTCCCCTCCGCCCAGCGCGGAGGCCCAGCGCGGCCTGGGGGTGGCGCGGGAAGGCGCCGCTGGCCTTCTCCCGCTCCGGGGAGGGGGCCCCGCTTGCCGGGCGCCCGATGACCGGGCTCACGACCCCACCCAGGACTACTGCGGCCAGAACGCCTCGCGGGGCTCCTTCAGCATCGTCACCGAGAACGTGCCCTGCGGCACCACGGGCGTCACCTGCTCCAAGGCCATCAAGATCTTCCTGGGGGTGAGCGGGCCCTCCCGGGCGCGGGGCCCTCAGGGACCCTCGGAGCCGACCGGTGACGGGGCCTCTCCTCTGGCAGAGGACCGAGCTGAAGCTGGAGGACAAACACCGCATGGTGATTCAGCGCGACCAGGGCCACCACGTGACCTACACCACGCGGGAGGTGGGCCAGTACCTGGTGGTGGAGGCCAGCCTGGGCGTCATCGTCATCTGGGACAAGAGGACCACCATCTTCATCAAGCTGGCGCCTTCCTACAAGGTGCGCGGCGCCCGCCCCGCCCCGCCCCGCCCCCCCGCCCCAGGCCCGGCCTGGCCTCCCTGACGCGCTGGTCTCCGCAGGGCTCCGTGTGTGGCCTGTGTGGGAACTTCGACCAGCGTTCCAACAACGACTTCACCACGCGAGACCACATGGTGGTGGAGAGCGAGCTGGACTTCGGGAACAGCTGGAAGGAGGCCCCCACCTGCCCCGACGTGGGCAGCACCCCCGATCCCTGCTCCAAGAACCCGCACCGCCGGGCCTGGGCCGAGAAGCAGTGCAGCATCATCAAGAGTGACATCTTCCAAGTCTGCCACAGCAAGGTGGGCATCGGGGCGGGGCGGCCGGCGAGGTGGGTGCGGGCCCGGCGGCCTCTCTGAGCCAGCCGTCCTGCTGCATCACTGCGAGGCCACTGTCCTCAAGTTTCACCTCCGTCCTATGTCCTTTGGACACGTGACCGGGTGGCCAGCCTCCCCTCTAAGACCCCTGGCCGGACCCGCGGCCCTGCTCCCTCCCAGGCGGTGGCAGGGCGAGGCGCGAGGCTTGGGACTGTGCTCTCGAGGGCCGGGGCCTCCAGGGGGCGGGCAGACCCTGCCCGGCGGGCTCTGGCCTCCGCTGTCAGTGGCCTTGTGACCCGACCCTGTGGCAGGAGCAGGGGGCGCCCCGGGGACGCCCCAGAGGGTGGCGGGACCCAGGCCCACCATGGCTCCTCCCCAGGTGGACCCCAAGCCCTTCTTCGAGGCCTGCGTGAGCGACTCCTGCGCCTGTGACTCGGGCGGCGACTGCGAGTGCTTCTGCTCGGCCGTGGCCGCCTACGCCCAGGAGTGCACCAAGGAGGGGGCCTGTGTGTTCTGGAGGACCCCCGACCTGTGCCGTGAGTGCCCCGTCCGGGGCCGCGGGTGGGCGCGGGCGGCTCCGTCCCCAGGCCATGGCGGCCGCCCCGCCCCTGGGGGGCCCGGCGCCTGGGGTGGCCGGCGGCCCCCTGACGGCCCTCCCCTCCCCCCACAGCCGTGTTCTGCGACTACTACAACCCCCCCGACGAGTGCGAGTGGCACTACGAGCCCTGCGGGAACCGCAGCTTCGAGACCTGCCGCTCCGTCAACGGCCTCCACTCCAACATCTCCGTGTCCTACCTGGAGGGTGAGCGGGGGGCCTGTGGGGGACCCCGAGCGCCAGGTCCAGGCTCACCTTGCTGCAGAATGACCTCACTCGCCGAGCCGCGGGCCCCACCCAGCGAGGGGGGCGGGAGGTGCCGAGGGCGGGGGCGCCTCTGCCCAGAGCCCCCGGAGGGCGGCCCGGCTGTCCCTCAGGGGTGGCGGCCCCTGCCCCTCGGGCCCGGCTCTCCCGGGAGTGTCCCCGCGGCGGGGCGGGGCGGGCGCGGCGGCTGGGCCGGGGGGCAGGGCCTGGTGCTGCGGGGTCTTCCGTGGGGGTCCAGGCTTGTGCCCTGTGCCGCCAGGGTGCTACCCCCGGTGCCCCGAGGGCAAGCCCATCTACGACGAGGACCAGAAGAAGTGCGTCCCCGCGGACCAGTGCGGCTGCTACGTGGAGGACACCCACTACCCGCCGGGGGCGGCCGTGCCCCCCGCGCACGTCTGCCAGGCCTGGTACGGGGCTCGCGGGCGGGGCCTCTGGAAGGCGGGGCCTCCGGGGCGGGGCCTCTGATTGGGCGGGGCCTCTGATTGGGCGGGGCCTCTGCTGGGGGCGGGGCCTCTGCTGGGGCGGGGCCTCTGGTGGGGGCGGGGCCTCCGGGGCGGGGCCTGGCTGCAGCCTTGCCTTCCTTGCAGCCTCTGCGCCAATGACTCCAAGGTCGTCTGCCAGCCGGATGACGGTGAGCAGGCCGGGTGCCGGGGCCCTTCCCGGCCCAGGACGCCTCTGGGGGGCGGCAGACCCTGGGAAGGCAGCCGGCCGCGTCTGCGCTCCCCGGGGCGGCTGCGGGCGCTGGCCGGCCTGCGCCCTGGGGCACTGGCTGCGCCCACGGGTGGGGGGGCACACGGGCCGCCCCTTGCCCGACGGGTGAGGGTGAGCGTGAGGGTGGGCGTGGGCGTGGGCTCGCCTCAACCCGCCGTCGCCCTCCCTGCCCCCAGGCAAGATTCTCAACTACACCCAGGACGGCTCCTTCTGCTACTGGGAGGTCTGCGGCCCCAACGGGACGGTGCACCAGCACTTCAACGTCTGTACGTCCACCCCGTCGCCGCCGTCCAGCTCGACGCCCACCCCCACCCCCACCTCCAGCGCCACCTCCAGCGCCACCTCCAGCGCCACCTCCAGCGCCACCTCCAGCACCACCACCACCAGCCACGGCCCAGGTGAGCGCTCGCGGACCTGCCCTGGCCTGGCAGCGTGCGGGCCAGGGCGCTTGGGGCGGACACCTCTGGGCGGCGGCGGCCTCGGGCAGAGCTGACGCGCCGCCCTCCCGTCCCCAGAGCTGTGCTGCTTCTGGTCTGACTGGATCAACGACGACCGCCCGACGGTCGGCAACGACGGTGGCGACCGGGAGACGTTTGCCAGCGTCTGCCAGGCCCCGGAGGACATCGAGTGCAGGTCGGCCACGGAGCCGCACCTCAGCTGGGAGGAGCTCGGCCAGGTGGCCCAGTGTGACGTCAGCGTGGGGTTCATCTGCAACAACGAAGCCCAGTTTGCGAACGGACTGTTCGGGCTTTGTTATGACTACGAGATACGAGTCAACTGCTGTCTGCCGATGGATCAGTGCCCCACGCCGCCCACCACCAGCTACACCACCTCCCCGACCTCCACGTCCCCGACCTCCACCTCACTGACCTCCACCTCAGTCACCTCACCAACTACGACCTCCACCTCACCAACAACCACTTTCACCTCCTCAAAGACCACCACCTCACCTACCTCCACCTCCCCGACCTCCACCTCGACCACCTCTCCGACGTCCACCTCTCCGACGTCCACCTCTCCGACGTCCACCTCCCCGACCTCCACCTCCCCGATCTCCACCTCAACCACCTCACCAACGACCATCTCGACCTCCTCAAAGACCACAACCTCGCCGATCACCACCTCACCTACCTCTACCTCCCCGACCTCCACCTCGACCACCTCTCCGATGTCCACCTCTCCGACGTCCACCTCCCCGACCTCCACCTCCACCACCTCTCCAACGTCCACCTCCCCAACCTCCACCTCGACCACCTCACCAGCCTCCACCTCAACTGCCTCACCAACGACGGTCTCGACCTCCTCAAAGACCACCACCTCACCAATCTCCACCTCACCAACCTCCACCTCGTCCACCATCTCGACCGCCTCACCAACCTCCACTTTGACCACCTCACCAGCCACCACTACCACCTCATCAGCCACCACCCCTGGTATCTCCACACTGACCACTCCATGTGTGGATGACTGCAAGTGGACCGGCTGGCTGGATTCTGGTAAACCAAATTATGGCAAACCAGGAGGAGGTGACAAAGAATCTATTGACAACGCCTGTGAAGCTGGCAGCATTCCAGTCAACATTTCCTGTAGAGCTGCCAAGTTTCCTGACACTCCTCTCCAGGACCTGGGACAGAAGGTGGCGTGTAACCTCTCCATCGGCCTGGAGTGCAAAAACCAAGAGCAGAAGCCAGGGGGAGTAGCCAACATGCCCTTTTGCCTCAACTATGAGATCAATGTCTACTGCTGCAATCGATGTCTACCCACTACCACAGAGACCCCAAGCACGACACCCACCACCGCCACCACCACCACCACCACCACCACTGAGATCCCACCTCCAACCACCACCGCCGTCACCTCTCCAACCACCACACCACGGAAGACCCCATCATCGACCCCCACAGGAACCACCACTGAGACCCCAACACCAACTTCCACATCCACAGGGACCCCAACCACCAGCACCACCATCACGGAGACGCCAACGCCTGAATCCACCACCACAGGGACCACCACTGAGACTCCAACGCCAACCCCCAGCACCTACACCACCACCACATCCACCCAGACCCCCAGCCCCACCCCCACCACCTCCACTGAGGCCCCGACTCCATCATCCACCACCCCAGGCACCCCAACCACCGGTGCCACCACCACCACAGAGATCACAACCCCAACGTCCCCCATCATAGGGACGTCTACTCCCAGCACCTCAACAGCCACCCCCACCACCTCTCCAACCACTACCTCTACAACATCACCAACCACCCCCCCCACCACCTCTCCAACCACCACATCACCGGAGACCACCACTCCATCATCCACCACCCCAGGTACCCCAACCACCAGCACCACCATCACTGCGACACCACCACCCTCATCCACCACCAGAGGGACGACAATTGAGACCCCAACGTCAACTTCCACCACCACAGGGACGCCAACCACCAGCACCACCATCACTGCGACGCCACCACCCTCATCCACCACCAGAGGGACGACAATTGAGACCCCAACGTCAACTTCCACCACCACAGGGACGCCAACCACCAGCACCACCATCACGAAGACCACAACACCAACCTCCCCCATGACTGGGACATCAACCCCCAGCACCTCAACAGCCACCACCACCACCTCTCCAACCACTGTCTCTACAACATCACCAACCACCACCCCCACCACCTCCCCAACCACCACATCACCAAAGACACCAACTCCATCATCCACCACCACAGGGACCCCAACCACCAGCACCACCATCACTGAGACGCCAACTCCCTCATCCACCTCCACAGGGACCACCACTGAGACCCCCACGCCAACGTCCAGCACCTACACCACCACCACATCCACCCAGACCCCCAGCCCCACCCCCACCACCTCCACTGAGACCCCAACTCCATCATCCACCACCCCAGGCACCCCAACCACCAGCACCACCATCACGAAGACCACAACACCAACCTCCCCCATCACAGGGACGTCAACCCCCATCACCTCAACCACCACCACCACCACCTCTCCAACCACCACCTCACCGGAGACCTCAACTCCATCATCCACCACCTCAGGGACCCCAACCACCAGCACCACCACCACTGAGAGGCCAACTCCCTCATCCACCTCCACAGGGACCACCACTGAGACCCCCACGCCAACCCCTAGCACCTACACCACCACCACATCCACCCAGACCCCCAGCCCCACCCCCACCACCTCCACTGAGACCCCAACTCCATCATCCACCACCCCAGGCACCCCAACCACCAGCACCACCATCACAAAGACCACAACACCAACCTCCCCCATCACAGGGACGTCAACCCCCATCACCTCAACCACCACCACCACCACCTCTCCAACCACCACCTCACCGGAGACCTCAACTCCATCATCCACCACCTCAGGGACCCCAACCACCAGCACCACCACCACTGAGAGGCCAACTCCCTCATCCACCTCCACAGGGACCACCACTGAGACCCCCACGCCAACCCCTAGCACCTACACCACCACCACATCCACCCAGACCCCCAGCCCCACCCCCACCACCTCCACTGAGACCCCAACTCCATCATCCACCACCCCAGGCACCCCAACCACCAGCACCACCATCACGAAGACCACAACACCAACCTCCCCCATCACAGGGACGTCAACCCCCATCACCTCAACCACCACCACCACCACCTCTCCAACCACCACCTCACCCGAGACCTCAACTCCATCATCCACCACCTCAGGGACCCCAACCACCAGCACCACCATCACGAAGACCACAACCCCAACCTCCCCCATCACAGGGACGTCAACCCCCATCACAACCACCACCACCACCACCACCTCTCCAACCACCACGTCACCAGAAACCCCAACTTCATCATCCACCACCACAGGGACCCCAACCACCAGCACCACCATCACTGAGATGTCAACTCCCACCTCCACAGGGACCACCACTGAGACTCCAACGCCAACCCCCAGCACCTACACCACCACCACATCCACCCAGACACCCACCTCCACTCCCACCACCTCCACTGAGACCCCAACTCCATCATCCACCACTACAGGGACCAGTGCGGAGTCTACAACCTCGAGCACCACCACCACCACTAGGACGCCAACCCCGCCACACAGCACAACCCCCACCATCACCTCCTCAGAGACCCCAACTCCATCATCCACCACCCCTGGCACCCCAACTACCAGCACCACCACCAGCGAGACCACAAGCCTGACTTCCAGTACCACCCCGACACCAACTACCACACCTACCACCCCAACAAAGGAGACCCCAACCTCGGCCTCCACCGTCAGAACCACCACCTCAGCAGAGACAACCCCAACCTCCCCCATCACTGGGACATCAACCCCCAGCACCTCAACAGCCACCACCACTACCTCTCCAACCACCACCTCTACAACATCACCAACCACCACCCCCACCACCTCTCCAACCACCACATCACCAGAGACCCCAACTCCGTCATCCACCACCACAGGAACCCCAACCACCAGAACCACCATCACTGAGACGCCAACGCCCTCATCTCCATCATCCACCTCCACAGGGACCACCACTGAGACCCCAACACCAACGTCCAGCACCTACACCACCACCACATCCACCCAGACCCCCAGCCCCACCCCCACCACCTCCACTGAGGCCCCGACTCCGTCATCCACCACCCGAGGCACCCCAACCACCAGCACCACCACCACCACAGAGACCACAACCCCAACGTCCCCCATCATAGGGACGTCTACTCCCAGCATCTCAACAGCCACCCCCACCACCTCTACAACCACTACCTCTACAACATCACCAACCACCCCCCCCACCACCTCTCCGACCACCACATCACCTACCTCCACCTCCCCGACTTCCACCTCACTGATCTCCACCTCAACAGCCTCACCAACGACAACCTCCACCTCACCAACGACCACTTTCACCTCCTCAAAGACCACCACCTCACCGACCACCACCTCACCTACCTCCACCTCCCCGACCTCCACCTCGACCACCTCACCAGCCTCCACCTCAACTGCCTCACCAACGACGGTCTCTACCTCCTCAAAGACCACCACCTCACCAATCTCCACCTCACCAACCTCCACCTCGTCCACCATCTCGACCGCCTCACCAACCTCCACTTTGACCACCTCACCAGCCACCACTACCACCTCATCAGCCACCACCCCTGGTATCTCCACACTGACCACTCCATGTGTGGATGACTGCAAGTGGACCGGCTGGCTGGATTCTGGTAAACCAAATTATGGCAAACCAGGAGGAGGTGACAAAGAATCTATTGACAACGCCTGTGAAGCTGGCAGCATTCCAGTCAACATTTCCTGTAGAGCTGCCAAGTTTCCTGACACTCCTCTCCAGGACCTGGGACAGAAGGTGGCGTGTAACCTCTCCATCGGCCTGGAGTGCAAAAACCAAGAGCAGAAGCCAGGGGGAGTAGTCAACATGCCCTTTTGCCTCAACTATGAGATCAATGTCTACTGCTGCAATCGATGTCTACCCACTACCACAGAGACCCCAAGCACGACACCCACCACCACCACCACCACCACCACCACCACCACTGAGATCCCACCTCCAACCACCACCGCCGTCACCTCTCCAACCACCACACCACGGAAGACCCCATCATCGACCCCCACAGGAACCACCACTGAGACCCCAACACCAACTTCCACATCCACAGGGACCCCAACCACCAGCACCACCATCACGGAGACGCCAACGCCTGAATCCACCACCACAGGGACCACCACTGAGACTCCAACGCCAACCCCCAGCACCTACACCACCACCACATCCACCCAGACCCCCAGCCCCACCCCCACCACCTCCACTGAGGCCCCGACTCCATCATCCACCACCCCAGGCACCCCAACCACCGGTGCCACCACCACCACAGAGATCACAACCCCAACGTCCCCCATCATAGGGACGTCTACTCCCAGCACCTCAACAGCCACCCCCACCACCTCTCCAACCACTACCTCTACAACATCACCAACCACCCCCCCCACCACCTCTCCAACCACCACATCACCGGAGACCACCACTCCATCATCCACCACCCCAGGTACCCCAACCACCAGCACCACCATCACTGCGACACCACCACCCTCATCCACCACCAGAGGGACGACAATTGAGACCCCAACGTCAACTTCCACCACCACAGGGACCCCAACCACCAGCACCACCATCACGAAGACCACAACACCAACCTCCCCCATGACTGGGACATCAACCCCCAGCACCTCAACAGCCACCACCACCACCTCTCCAACCACTGTCTCTACAACATCACCAACCACCACCCCCACCACCTCCCCAACCACCACATCACCAAAGACACCAACTCCATCATCCACCACCACAGGGACCCCAACCACCAGCACCACCATCACTGAGACGCCAACTCCCTCATCCACCTCCACAGGGACCACCACTGAGACCCCCACGCCAACGTCCAGCACCTACACCACCACCACATCCACCCAGACCCCCAGCCCCACCCCCACCACCTCCACTGAGACCCCAACTCCATCATCCACCACCCCAGGCACCCCAACCACCAGCACCACCATCACGAAGACCACAACACCAACCTCCCCCATCACAGGGACGTCAACCCCCATCACCTCAACTACCACCACCACCACCTCTCCAACCACCACCTCACCGGAGACCTCAACTCCATCATCCACCACCTCAGGGACCCCAACCACCAGCACCACCACCACTGAGAGGCCAACTCCCTCATCCACCTCCACAGGGACCACCACTGAGACCCCCACGCCAACCCCTAGCACCTACACCACCACCACATCCACCCAGACCCCCAGCCCCACCCCCACCACCTCCACTGAGACCCCAACTCCATCATCCACCACCCCAGGCACCCCAACCACCAGCACCACCATCACGAAGACCACAACACCAACCTCCCCCATCACAGGGACGTCAACCCCCATCACCTCAACCACCACCACCACCACCTCTCCAACCACCACCTCACCCGAGACCTCAACTCCATCATCCACCACCTCAGGGACCCCAACCACCAGCACCACCATCACGAAGACCACAACCCCAACCTCCCCCATCACAGGGACGTCAACCCCCATCACAACCACCACCACCACCACCACCTCTCCAACCACCACGTCACCAGAAACCCCAACTTCATCATCCACCACCACAGGGACCCCAACCACCAGCACCACCATCACTGAGATGTCAACTCCCACCTCCACAGGGACCACCACTGAGACTCCAACGCCAACCCCCAGCACCTACACCACCACCACATCCACCCAGACACCCACCTCCACTCCCACCACCTCCACTGAGACCCCAACTCCATCATCCACCACTACAGGGACCAGTGCGGAGTCTACAACCTCGAGCACCACCACCACCACTAGGACGCCAACCCCGCCACACAGCACAACCCCCACCATCACCTCCTCAGAGACCCCAACTCCATCATCCACCACCCCTGGCACCCCAACTACCAGCACCACCACCAGCGAGACCACAAGCCTGACTTCCAGTACCACCCCGACACCAACTACCACACCTACCACCCCAACAAAGGAGACCCCAACCTCGGCCTCCACCGTCAGAACCACCACCTCAGCAGAGACAACCCCAACCTCCCCCATCACTGGGACATCAACCCCCAGCACCTCAACAGCCACCACCACTACCTCTCCAACCACCACCTCTACAACATCACCAACCACCACCCCCACCACCTCTCCAACCACCACATCACCAGAGACCCCAACTCCGTCATCCACCACCACAGGAACCCCAACCACCAGAACCACCATCACTGAGACGCCAACGCCCTCATCTCCATCATCCACCTCCACAGGGACCCCAACCACCAGCACCACCATCATGGAGACCACAACCCCAACATCCCCCATCACTGGGACGTCAACCCCCATCACCTCAACAGCCACTACCACCACCTCTACAACCACCACCTCTACAACATCACCAACCACCACATCACCGGAGACCCAAACTCCATCATCCACCACTACAGGGACCCCAACCCCCAGCACCTACACCACCACCACATCCACCCAGACCCCCAGCCCCACCCCCACCACCTCCACTGAGACCCCAACTCCATCATCCACTACCCCTGGAACTCCAACCACCAGCACCACCATCACGAAGACCACAACACCAACCTCCCCCATCACAGGGACGTCAACCCCCATCACCTCAACCACCACCACCACCACCTCTCCAACCACCACCTCACCGGAGACCTCAACTCCATCATCCACCACCTCAGGGACCCCAACCACCAGCACCACCATCACTGCGACCCCGACTCCATCATCCACCACCTCAGGCACCCCAACTCCATCATCCACCACCCCATCTACCAGCACCACCACCACAGAGACCACAACCCCAACCTCCCCCATCATTGGCACGTCAACCCCCAGCACCTCAACAGCCACCACCACCACCACCTCTCCATCCACCACGTCACCAGAGACCCCAACTCCGTCATCCACCACCTCAGGGACCCCGACCACCAGCATCACCATCACGGAGACATCAACTCCGTCCACCTCCACAGGGACCACCACTGAGACCCCAACGCCAACTCTCAGCACCTACACCACCACCACATCCACCCAGACCCCCAGCCCCACCCCCACCACCTCCACTGAGACCCCGACTCCATCATCCACCACCACTGGGTCTCCAACCACCAGCACCACCAGCACAGAGACCACAACCCCAACGTCCACCATCATAGGGACGTCAACCTCCAGCACCTCAACCACCACCTCTCCAACCACCACGTCACCGGAGACCCCAACTCCATCATCCACCACCTCAGGGACCCCAACCACCATCACGGGGACATCAACGCCCTCATCCACCTCCACAGGGACGACCACTGAGACCCCAATGCCAACTTCGACCACCCCAGGGACCCCAACCACCAGCACCACCATCACGGAGACGCCCACGGCCTCATCCACCTCCACAGGGACCACCACTGAGACCCCCACGCCAACCCCCAGCACCTACACCACCACCACATCCACCCAGACCCCCAGCCCCACCCCCACCACCTCCACCGAGACCCCGACTCCATCATCCACCACCAGGGAGACCCCACCGTCGCCCCCCAGCAGCAGCAGCACCACCGCCACAGAGACAGCCAGCCCGACCCCCACCATCACCACCACGACCCGCCCGGAGAGTGCCACCCCCACGGGCACGGTGCCCGGCTCCCCGCCGGGGTCCTCCCCGCCGACCTCTCCATCCCCCTCGCCCTCCTCCACCAGGGCCACCACCACACCAGCCGGCGAGGAGACGCCCAGCACCCCGCCAGTGACAACGCGGGGCTCCACGCCCCCGCCGCCCACCCCCGGCAGCACCCCTCCAGGTATGCCCCCCGCGAGCCCCTCCCGCCCGGCCGGTGCCCCTGCTCTGCCTGGCCAGGGCCCCGGATCTGCCTCCCGCTGCCGGCCGCTGCCTGCTCGCCGGCCAGCCCGGCCGCCCCGTCCCCCTCCAGAGCTGTGCCCGCCCCGCCCAGGGCTCTTGTGGGGCGGCCGGGGCCCGTGGGCCATGGGGAGGGGGCACCCCTCCTCCCCCACGCCGCCCTCCCCGCTCCTGCCCTGGAACCCGCTGGCCAGACCCCGCGGATGGGCCCTCGTCCGGGGTGCCCGTCCTCCAGGCCCGCGAGCTCTGGGGCTCTGGGCGGCCCTCACGCCGCGGTCCCGGGACCCCCGGGCAGACTGCAGCCCTGCTGGCTCTGCCCCCAGCCTGGTGGGCAAGAGGCCCTTCTGTGCCACCGCCGCGCCCCAGGGCCGGCACCCCCCGGCTGCCGCCAGCCCTCAGTGCGCCCCTTTCCTTCCAGGCCCGCCGACGTCGGGGCCCGCCTCGTCGACACCCACGCCCACCGCGGTGCACACGAGCACCACCGGGGCCCCCACCCCGGGGCGCCCCTCCACGACCGCGCCGGCCTCCAGCACCGCGGCCTCCAGCACCGCGGCCTCCAGCGCGCCCGCGCTCACCCCCACCCCCGTGCCCCCCCCCAGCATCAGCATGAGCACCGGCACCAGGCCCTCCACCGCCACCCAGATACATTGCTGCGAGGTCAACGGCACCTACTACGCGCCGGGTACCGCGGCGGGCGGGGCGGGCGGGGCGGGCCGGGCCGGGCGGGGCGGGGGGCGGGGGGCGGGCCCTGACGGCGGCCCCCGCAGGTGAGCTGGTGTACAACGGCACGCACGGCAACACCTGCTACTACGTGAACTGCTCGCTGGACTGCGCCATCCAGATCTTCAACTGGTCGTGCCCGTCCACGCCGACCCCGACGCCCGGCCCGACGCCCACCCCCGCGTCCTCGCCCAGCCCGCCCACGCCCCCGAAGCCGCCCGGCACGGCGCCCCCCGGCTGCCCCGACTTCGATCCTCCCAGACAGGTCAGGGGCGGGGGTGGCTGTCGCCCGGGCGGCCCCTCCGGGGGCGTCCCAGGCCTCGGGGCCCCTCTCCGCTGGTCCGGCCGGGTGCGGCCATCCTGCCCCGGGAGGCCCCAGCCCCTCTGGGACCCGCCCCTTCCCACCACCGGGTCGCGGGTGGGCGAGGCCCTGGCGTCCCTGCCAGGCGGGGCTGCCGCCTGCCGGCTCCCCCAAGGGCTCCAGGTGCCCCCGTGGCGCCCTGAACCCCGGCCCTCCGCAGGAGAACGAGACGTGGTGGCTGTGCAACTGCACGCAGGCCGTGTGCAAGCACGGGAACACGGTGGAGCTGGTGGAGGTGGAGTGCGAGCCCCCGCCCATGCCCACCTGCTCCAACAACCTGGCCCCCGTGCGCGTCATGGACCCCGACGGCTGCTGCTGGCACTGGGAGTGCGACTGTAAGCCCCCCATCGCCCCTCCCGCACCCCCTCCCCGCTGGGCCTGTGGCGCCCCTCCGTCCTCCCAGCCCGGCAGGGGAGTGGGGTGGGCGGCCTCCAGGCTCCGGGGAGCAGAGCTGGGGTCTGAAGCCAGGAGGGGCACCGGGGTTACGCGGCCAGCGGACGCAGACCCGCTTGCACGCCCCTGGGCCTGGAGCCCGGAGCCCACGTTTCGTCCCCTCAGCCCTGCTGGCCCTTCCCGCCTGGCCCTTGGCCCTGGGCGCCAGCTCAGCCCGCTCCCCCCACAGGCTACTGCTCAGGCTGGGGTGACCCCCACTTCGTCACCTTCGACGGGCTCTACTACAGCTACCAGGGCAACTGCACCTATGTGCTGGTGGAGGAGATCACCCCCAAGGTGGACAACTTCGGGGTGTACATCGACAACTACCACTGCGACCCCAGTGACCAGGTGTCCTGCCCGCGCACCATCATCGTGCGCCACGAGACCCAGGAGGTGCTGCTCAAGACCGTGCAGATGCAGCCCCTGCGGGTGCAGGTAGGCGCGGGCCCAGCTTCCTGCAGGCGGCCGGGCCCTTGGGCCGCTGACCCGGCGCAGAAGCCCCACCCCGAGACAGGCCGGCCGGGCCGGGGCGGCCCTGCCGGGCTCCAAGGCACCGAGGCGCCGTCCAGAGCAGTGGGGGGCAGCGGGGAGGGGTGGGTGGAGGCCGCCAGGTACCGGGCTCTGCCGCCGCCGCCTGCGCGGCTCTCCAAGGCCAAGGCCAGCTCTCCTGGCGGCCGGGCGGGCGCCTGGGGCGCCTTTGGAGCGGGGGCGGGGCTGGTCTCCCGCGTCCAGCTGACTGGCTTGGGGCTGCAGGTGCAGGTCAACGGGCAGGCGGTGGCGCTGCCCTACAGGAAGTACGGGCTGGAGGTGTCTGCGTCGGGCATCAACTACGTGGTGAGCATCCCCGAGCTGGGTGCTGTCATCAACTACAACGGCCTGGCCTTCTCCGTGCGGCTGCCCTTCAGCCTCTTCGGCCACAACACCAAGGGCCAGTGCGGTGAGTGCTCCCGCGGCTGGCGGGCCGGCCCCCTGCTGCCCCCTCCCCCTGCTGCTGCCTTGAGGGGCCTGGGGGCGGCGGGGGCCTGGGCGGGCGGGGGCCTGGGCGGGTAGGGGGCGGCCTGGCGGCAACGCGCCTCCTCCGCAGGCACCTGCAGCAACAGCACGGCCGACGACTGCATGCTGCCCAGCGGGGAGCTGGCTGCCGACTGCGAGGTGGCCGCCGACCAGTGGGTGGTGAACGACCCCTCCAAGCCGCACTGCCCGCAGGCGGGCTCCACCACCAGGCGCCCGGCCACCACCACGCCCGGGGGCAGCAGCCCCCCCGGCCAGAGCTGCGGGTCCCCTCTGTGCGAGCTCATCCTGCAGAGGTGACCCCGGGCCCTCGGCCTGGGTGGGGGGCAGGCCCGGCCTCCGCGAGCCCCCGAGGGCTGGCGGGGCGCCGGCTGGGGGTGGCGGGAGGCGGCTGGGGCGCCCACAGGGGTGCGCTCCGCGCGGGCGGCCCGGGCTGTGCGGTCTGGTCTCCGCCTGGGGGGCTGGGGGGACCCCACGGGGTGCGCGCTGGGGGCGCGGCCCTGCGGCGGGTGGGGGGCCCCGGAGAGGGCGCCCGCTAACCCGCCGCCCCCGCAGCCCGTTCGCCGCCTGCCACGCCGCGGCGCCGCCCCGGCACTACTACGAGGCCTGCGTGTTCGACAGCTGCTTCGTGCCGGGCGCGGGCCTGGAGTGCGCCAGCCTGCAGACCTACGCGGCGCTGTGCGCGCAGCAGGGCGTCTGCGTCGACTGGCGGAACCTCACCGGGGGCGCCTGCGGTGAGCGCGGGCAGGGGGGCGCGGGGGGCGCGGGGGGCGCGGGGGCGCGGGGCGCGCGGGGCGGGCGGGGCGCGCGGGGCCCCCCTCCTGACGCCCCGGCCCCTCCGCAGCCGTGACCTGCCCGTCGCACCGCGAGTACCGGGCCTGCGGCCCCGCGGAGGAGCCCACCTGCAAGACCAGGTAGGCCCGGGGCGGGGCGGGGCGGGGCGGGGCGCGGGGGGGCGGGGGGCGGCCCCCCTCCCGCAGCAGCGTCTCACCGCCCCCCCCGCCCCCCGCAGCCCCCCGCCGCAGAACGGCAGCGCGGTGGAGGGCTGCTTCTGCCCCGAGGGCACGACGAGCTACGCGCCCGGCTTCGACGTGTGTGTGGAGGCCTGCGGTAGGCGCCCCCGCGGAACCCCGGCCCCCGCCGCGGCCCTTCCCCCCGCGGACCCCCCCCCACCCCCCCGCCGGCTGACGCTCTCCTTCTCCCCGCAGGATGCGTGGGGCCCGACAACGTGCCCAGAGAGGTGGGTCGTGCCCGGAGCCGGGGCTCGGGGCGGGCAGGGCCGGCGCGACCCCAGAGGCTGGGGGGGCGGGCTGCTGGGGTTGGGGCTCGGCCGCGCCCCCGCTCACCCCGCGCCCCTGCAGTTTGGGGAGCACTTCGAGTTCGACTGCAAGGAGTGCGTGTGCCTGGAGGGCGGCAGCGGCATCGTGTGCCACCCCAAGACGTGCCGCGGGCCGTCCGCGCCCACCTGCGCCGAGGACGGCACCTACCCGGCCACCGAGGTGGACCCCGCGGACCCCTGCTGCAACGTCACCACCTGCAGTAAGCCGGGGCGCCCGCCCCCCAGCCTGCCGCCCGGCCGGCCTCCGGGGACCCGGGTGGGGCGCCCTCCGCCCGCCCCGAGTCACCTCGCCTTCCCCTGCGCCCCAGAGTGCAACGTCAGCCTGTGCCCGGAGCCGCCGCGCTCCTGCCCGCTGGGCTTCGAGGCCAAGAGCGAGATGGTGCCCGGGAGGTGCTGCCCGGTCCACTCCTGCGGTGAGTGCGCCCGGCTGTCCGCGCGAGAGGGGCGCCCCGGCCCCCCCCCCCTGCGCGGGCGCCGGGCGGGCCTGACCGCGCCCTCCTTCCCCCCCCCAGTGCCCAAGGGCGTGTGCGTCGTGGACAGCGCCGAGTACCAGGTGCGGGGCGGCGGGGGCGGCGGGCGGGCGGCGGGCGGGGGCGGGGGTCCGCAAGGGGCGGGCGGGGGCGGGGTCCGCAAGGGGCGGGGGCTGGAGGGGTGGGGGGGCTCTGCACCCCCGGCTCACACGCGCCCCTGCAGCCCGGCTCCCCAGTCTACTCCTCCAAGTGCATGAGCTGCCAGTGCACCAGCCAGCGCAACAGCACCACCCAGCTCCACGTGGTCGCCTGCAGCCGCGTGCCCTGCACCGCCACCTGCAGCCCCGTGAGCGCCGCCCCAGCCCCCCACCTGCCCGGCCGCACTGCCCCCCACCTCGCCCGCCCCCACCCCAGACACACACACCCGGCCTCCCCCCTCCCCTCCCCCAAACCCCTGCCCCCCCACCTCCCCTGACCCCCCCCTGCCCCCCCCCCCCCCCCCCCCCCCGCCTTCCCCTGCCCCCAGCCTCCCCCTGGACCCCGGCACCCCGCTGACCGCCTCCCCTGCCTGCAGGGCTTCGAGCTGGTGGCTGTCCCCGGGGAGTGCTGCGGCAAGTGCCAGCAGACGCGCTGCGTCATCCACCGGCCGGGGGGCCAGTACCTCGTCCTCAAGGTGCGCTGGGCCAGGGTGCTACCCTGGGGGCCGCCTGGGCCCGAGGCACGGCGGGATGTCGTGCCCCACCCCAGGGCTCACGGGCTCCTCCCTGCAAGGCTGGGGGCCCCTTCGCGGCCGTCCCCTCCACCGCCCCCCAGGGCCTGCCTCAGACCCCTCGGTGACCGCCTCCCGGGGATCCCGCCTCCCCAGTAGGGCCGAGCGTGCGGGGGTCAGGGTGTGAGGCGCCGGGGCCCTGCGTCCTGGCCCTGGTGGAGGGGCTGCGCGCACCGGCTCACCCGCTGCCCCCCCGCAGCCCGGGGAAGTGAAGAGCGACCCGGGGAGCAACTGCACCTTCTTCAGCTGCGTGAAGATCCACAACCAGCTCATCTCGTCCGTCTCCAACATCACCTGTCCCAGCTTTGACCCCAGCGACTGCGTCCCAGTGAGCGCCCAGGGTGCAGGCTGGGGGGCCCGGGCGGGCGCGGGGCGGGCGCGGGGCGGCTCCTGCTGACTCCCCTTCCCCGCAGGGCACGATTACCCTCGCGCCCAATGGCTGCTGCAAGACCTGTGAGTACAGCTCAGGGGGTGGTGTCCTGGGGGGTGTCCCCGGCCGCCCCTGGCCCCCTGGGGGCGCGCCCCCTTGCGGGAGAGGCGGGAGGGAGCCGACGGCTGGGCGCCACTTGGGGCCCCGCACGTGGAGGGTCCTCGAGCCTCGCCCCTCCCCAGGCACCTCTCGCAACGAGACCCGGGTCCCCTGCTCCACCATCCCCGTCACCAAGGAGATCTCCCACGCCGGCTGCGTCGCCAACGTCACCACCAACTACTGCGCCGGGTCCTGCGGCACCTTCGCCATGTGAGGCCCCCCGCACCCCTCCCTCCCCGCCTGGGCGACCCCACAGGCGCCCTCACCGCCCCCGGCTCCTCCGCCCCCCCGCCCCCCGTTGGCCGCCCCCAGCCCTCACCCCCGGTGCCCGTGGCAGGTACTCGGCCGAGGCGCAGGCTCTGGACCGCCGCTGCTCGTGCTGCAAGGAAGAGCGCACCCGCCAGCGGGAGGTGACGCTGCGCTGCCCCACGGGCGGGCTGCTGGCCCACACCTTCACCCACATCGAGAGCTGCCAGTGCCAGGACTCGTCCTGCGCGCCCCTGCCGGCCCGCCGCACGCGCCGCGGTGCCAGGGGGCCCGGCCAGGCCTGAGCAGGCCGCAGCCGCTTCTCGCCGCCAATATTTATTTCTGAAACTGTTCATTTCCTCGCTTTCTGAAAATAAACGTGTGCAGAGACTGCTGGCTGGTGTGCTTGCGGGCCGGGGTCCGGGGGCGCTTCGGGGGCAGAGGGGCAGAGGGCCCCATGGCCTGGCCACTGGGCTCTGCCCACAGGAATTTGCCCTCATGGCCTGGCCCAGTTCAGCGAATGTGGGTGCCCCCTGCTCGGGCCCCCCACAGGGCAGCCTGCAGGCCCCCATGCAAAGCCTCCCCGGGGCCCGAGCTCCCGCCGGGGTGTTTGTGTGTGCGCTTGTGGGTGCGCGTGGGCGTGTTTGCACGTGTGAGCTGCGTGTGCACACGTACATGTGAGTGCGCCTGCCGCGGGGAGGAGGGAGAGTCTTGGCCCCGCCAGGCAGCAAGCGTCTCCGGGGCAAGGGGCCGGGGCCTCATAGACTCGGGCAGGGGCTCCCCGCGCCCGGGAGAGGACCCCAAAGGCCGTCACGCGGCCGGTGAGCAGCCTCGGAGGCCTCAGGGGAGGCCCGGCCGCCGGCACCGGGACGGGGATTGGGACAGGCCTGGGACACGGCCACGTGGCTCTGAGGCTGGGCAGCTATGACGCCCCTCCCCCTGCCGGTGAGCGAGGGGGTCTGTGGGGGGCACCCCCAGAGTCACCAGACTCAGGACACGTGACTGGTCTTGTGGAAAATTACCTCCATTACCACGTTAATATTTTTCTCTCCATTAAAGTCTGTTTAAAAATTGAAAGGGGGCCTCCCCGGGGGCGCAGCTGTTGAGCGCTGGGTTGTGAAGCTGCCCGCGGCCTCTGCGGCGCCGGTTCGATCCCCGGCTGCTCCCCGGCCACCGGAGGAGGGTCCCCCATGGCGCGCAGACCTCTCCTGCCGCCCGCTGCTCCCCTCAGCAGTGTCCTTCGGTCCTTCTGCCTGCTCTGCTCCCCGCTCTGGCTCTGGTGGATTCTCTCCCCCTCCCGCGCTTCTGACTGTGCCCAGTGCATGTATAAACAAACAAACAAACAAACAAACAAATACATAAATAAAAATCTTTAAAAAAAAATAAAATAAATAAAAATGAAAATTGAAAGGGCCTCCCTGGTGGCGCAGCGGGTTGAGCGCCGCACTGGGAAGCTGTTCGCAGCCTCTGCAGCGCGGGTTCGATCCCGGCCGGCCGGCGAGGGTCCCACATGGTGCGGCAGACTCTCCCGTCTCCCCGCTGCTCCCCTCAGCAGTGTGTTTCACTCAGTCTGCCTGTTCTGCTCCCCGCTCTGGCTCTGGGGAGTTCTCAAACCCCCGCACTCTGGCCTGCGCCCCAGCTCTTGTGTGCATCAATAAAGAAATCTTGAAAAACTGGAAACACGGCGGACGAGGTGGACCAGCAACAAACGGCGGCGCGCGCTGTAGAAGAACCCCCGACCTCGTCAGGCTCAGCTTGGACGAGCGAATTTCTGTGAAAATGAGCAATGACGGCTTCGAGCAGGTGCCAGGCTCATGATCTGCATGTAAACGCGCTGCTGGGAGACGTGAAGAAACCGCAGCCGCGCTAGGAACGGATGAGGAAACCTGTGAAGAAATCCACGAGTCAGCACAAGGGCACATCCCGCCGCTGTTGGTCGGGGGCGCCGCGCGGTGCCGCCGCCGGGCGCTGCTGGGCGCTGCTGGGGCAGAGTCTCCCCGGCGCGGCGCGGGCGCCCACCTGCGCCTCCCAAGCAGGATGCGCGCGCGGGAGGCCCCCGCAGGCTCTGACCGGAAGAAATGCCCGCGGGGTCTTCCGCTGCTGGGCCGAGCTGATCGGCAGGTAACGCGCGCGGTCTCAAGCCACATGGCAATTGTATTTTTCTCCAGCCCGTCCAATAAATGTGGTCAACAAGACAGAAAACCTTAAAACACCAAACAACAACAGCAACAACAAATTGATCAACTGGAACCAGGACAGGCCCCTGCTGGCCACCTCTGCCCTCGGCTCCGCGCGGCTCCAGGACTCCCACCCTCTCCCTGACCGGCGGACGTCCCCAGCCCCTCCTGCCCTGGGCTGGGCTGGGGGCTCCGGGCTGGGGGCTCAGGGCTCTGGCTCAGGAGCATGGCGAGGGGGAGACCGGAGGCCGCCTGGCCCTTGTCCAGCTGTGCCCGCGAGGTGGACTCTGCCCTAGCCTCGCTGGCTGCCTTGCCCGGGCACCCTGCGAGGCCGCCCGTGGCCGCCCCTGCCTCTGGCCACGTCCCCTTCAGGTGCTCAGCAGAAGCACGTGGTTACGGGGCTTCATCACAACCCCATGAACCCCAAAACTAAACAGGGCAGCCCGGCCAGCCCCAAATGTCAGCAAGCAGCGCCCAAGGGCTCCGTGGCAGTCAGGGCAGCGGGGCTGTGAGGGCACAGGCCACCCGCGTCCTGGCATGTGTCTCCACCCTGTGTCCTCCCCAAGGGGCAATGGAAGCAGCCTGGCCATGGGGGCCCTGAAGCCCCAGGCCTCCTAGGCTCTCTGCTGCCCACCCCGTGGTGGCCAGAGGGGAGGGGAGCCGGTCGCGGGGCAGGCGTGGGGGAGGGGCGACAGGGGCGTGGCCTTGGGGGTCGCGGGGGCCCGCCGGGCGGGCAGGCCCTGCTGCTGCGGGCTGGGATGCCGGGGACTTGCCAGATCCCAGTGCGGGGGCCGTGGCCGCAGACACACAGGCCCTGGGGGCGGCCGCGTGGAGACTCGGGGCGCCCTCCATTGAGGGGCAGGGGCTGTGGCCACGTGCCCCCGGGGAGGATGCCCTGGAGTTTTCTAGCTTTTGCTTTTTAGCTAAAGCCAGACATGCTTCTGGCAGGGAGCCGGGCAGCCCCGACTGCGGCCCGCCGCCCCTCTGCCCATGCCCGGCGGCCCCCCAGAGTGCCCTGCCGCTGTGGGGCACAGGGAGACGGCCGCCTGGGCCTCGCGGTCTGCTGGGCAGCGAGTGGAGGGGGGCCCGTGTTGCCCCCAGGCCCCCTCCTGCCCTCCGGGGGGTCCCGCTGGTGTGGGGCACGGGGCGGGTAGGCGCCTCTTGTGGACGGGTGGGTTCAGTGGACAGTGAAGGCCACAGCCCTGCAGGACCTGGCTTCCCTCTGCTCCCCGCACCCCACGCGCAGCCCCCCTCCCCTCCAGCGCCCCTGTGGGCGCCTCCTGTCTGCCACCCGCCGGTGCCAGTGTCCCGGAGGGTGCGCCCCTGTGCGCCAGCGGAGAGGTCCCAGGGGGGCACCCCCAAGCCTGCAGAGCCCGGGGCGCGGAGGCCAGAGACGCCTGCCCCACGTGGTGGCTGCCGCCCAGCCCCACAGCCCGAGCAGCCAGCCGAGGCCCCGGGAGCACCGCGGGCCTGGGAGTGGCCTGAGACCCCACAGACAGCGAACACCCTGCCCGAGCCTGGCGCCCGCTCCCTGGCTCTGCAGCGCAGCCCGGGCGCCCAGAGGGGCAGACGAGGGGCTCCGGCGGCGGCCCCAGTGCCTGAGGGCTGCGGCCGTCCCCTCGGGCTCCTGGCCCAGCTGGGGGCTGGCGGGCTGAGTCACCGGGCCCCAGCTGCGATAGCGGTGTTTTCCCAGGGAGGAGGGAGGGGGAGCCCCTTCCTGTGGGGAGCGTGGCTCTCCCTGACCCCCGAGCCACAGGCCGTGACCCCTGCGCCGCTGCGCTGCCCAGCGTGACTCAGGCGTCCCTGAGAACCCGGAACTGCCGGCAACATCCTGGATTAGCGCGGGGCGGCCACCCTGGCCTTTGTCCCCCGCGGCGTCCTCAGGCGCCCTCGGGACGCGGCTGCCCACTAATCCGCAGGCCTGCAGGCCGCTCGTCCCGGGCCTCTCAGCGGGGCTGCCTGGACCCTGGGCGTCGGTGGGCTGGGCCCGGCCCAACACGAGAAGGGGAGGCCCACCGCGCGGGCCGGGCGTGTCCTCTGAGCCCCAGAAAGGCCCCAGCCCCTCACCCTGGGCCACGCAGCCCTGTCCTGTGCCAGGAGCCAGCACTGTGCCCCCTCACCACCCCCCGCCCCGCCTGTCTCTCCCGCCATCTCCCGCCATCTCCCGCCCTCTCCAGCACACTCGGGTCAGTCCCCCGGGCCACCCCCACACCGGCCCGAGGTCTGGGGTTCGGTGACCGTAGTCACTGTCTTCAAGGGTCTGGGTGCCGGGTGTGCCAGGCCCTCATGCTGCCTGCCTGCTGGGCATGGTGGGCACTCCGAGGAGACGGCCTCTGCTCGGGCCCTGGGCTGCGATGGCTGCCCCCAGCCTCCTGGAGGGCACAGAGGACTCTCCTGCCTGGGGGGAGGACACACCTGCCTGGGGGGAGGACTCACCTGCCTGGGGGGAGGACTCACCTGCCTGGGGGGAGGACTCACCTGCCTGGGGGGAGGACACACCTACCCAGGGATGGAGGACTCACCTGTCCGGGGGGGAGGACACACCTGCCCAGGGGTGGAGGACTCACCTGTCCGGGGGGGAGGACTCACCTTCCTGGATGTGGAGGACTCACTTATTAGGGCGGAGGGTTCACCTGCCCGGGATGCAGGACTCGCCTGCCCCGCCCCTCCGTGGCCATAAGCTCCTGGATTCAGAGCTCGTGACTCCGGGTCGGCCCTGGACTGTCCCTCCAGGGTGGTGGCGGTGCCGCCCTGTGACGCACCACCCGGGCCGGGACACGCAGGGCCGGAGCAGGCCCGGCTGGACCTGGGTGAAGGAGGAGGAGGAGGCTGGAGCGGGAGGGGGTGGGTGGGTGGGTGGAGGTGGGTGAGCGAGGACCCTGCGTGGTCAGCAGGGCCCACGGTGTCCTGCGGGCGGAGTCCCTGGCAGAGCAGCAGGAGGCTGGGGGTCCGGGCGACCCTCAGAGAAGCGGGTCATGAGCGTCGCGGCCAGGATGTCGCTCCAGGCGGGGCTGGCGGGCCAGGTGGGGGTGTCCCCAGGCCGCCCACGGCGCTTCAGCCGGGCTCCCAGGCCAGGCCACACTCAGGCTGCGCTGGCCCCGCTCCGGCTGGGTCCGAAGGCCTGGGCGCCTCGGGCAGGTCTGCTTCTCGCGAACGTCCCCTGCTTGTCCTGAGCCCCTGGTGGGGACCCAGGCCCAGGGGGCTGGGGTTCGGGCCGGGTGTGCCTGTCTCTTCCACCTTGGCAGTGCGAGGCGGGCGCCCCTCCGGCCCCAGAGCAACGAAGATGGCCCAGCCGCTCGGCCCCGGAGGAGGCGGGACCAGGGAACAGGCGCCCGCGGGAGGGACCAAGCCGGCCTATTTGCAGATGCCCACAGGGGCCACGCGGGGTGCCTTTACCTGGAAGGGGGTGCCAGGTGCAGGGACGGGCCGCCTAGGGCAGCCATGGGCACCCTGACATGAGGGGTCACAGAGCCCACCCAGCAGAAGGCCGGAGCCAGGGTGTCAGTGCCCTAGACTCGCATGCCCGCCGCCCCGTGCCTGAGGCCCCAGCGACGGCATTTGCCGACGCAGACAAGACCGTCCTCACGGGCACTCCAGGAAGTGGCCCCGGGAGCTGGTCAGGGGTCAGGGTGAGGGCAGGGCGAGAGCACGTGCCTGGTTCCGAGCGTCCTGTGTGGCCACGATGGCCCGGCTCTGGGGTGGAAGGACAAGGCTGACAGGGCCTGGGGACCCCCGCAGACAGGCCAGTGGGCAGCAGCCATCTCCTTGCCGAGGTGCTGGACCGCTGGCCTGTCCAGTCTTGCACAGAGCACGGGTCAGCTCGGGGGGAGCCGAGCACACGGGCATGGACGCAGCTGAGGAGCCCCGGCACCAGAGCACGGCCCTGGGGACCTGGCAGCCTGGCCTTGGCGGTTCTCGGAAGGCCCGAGAGGCCGGAGACTGGCCTCCCGGGCGCGAGCTGAGTGGGCCGCACGGGTCGCTCTGCGGACGGGACGGGGTGCCAGAGTGGTGCCAGGGGACAGAGCCCGCCGCAAAGGCCAGAGAATATTCCCGAGGCGACAGCCTGGGGACGCAGAGGACACGCTCGCGGCGGCTGGCGGAGGGGGAGGTCGGTGGAGACGCTGCCCGGGCCTGGGGGCGCACAGGCTCTGGGCCTCTATCTGGGCGGGGGTGACTTAGAATCGAGGCTCTGCGGGCGGCCTGTCCACTCAGCGGGCGGCGCCGACGCTGCTGGGGAAGCAGAGACAGAAAGTCACGCATCTGATGCAGAAACTGACTCCAGAGGCCCAAGCCCCCGAGGGCATCCCCGTGGGGAGAGCCCGGCAGGAGCCGGGAGACCCGGGACTCGGGCCCGGGCAGAGACGTCTTGGTGCCCACCCTGGCCTGGGCAGAGGGTCTGGTCGGGGCGGCCTGGAGGCTGGGCGCGGGGTCAGCGCGGGCGCGCCGGGCCGCGGGCTGCAGCCCTGGGAGGAATCCGTTTGCCCAGTGACTCAGTAGACAAACAGCGAGCCTGACTCAGGGCCCCGCCGTAAAACCAAACTTGCCCTCTGACCCTCCTTGCCCGCCCGCCCGCCTTGGACATCCGGGTGTTTCCCGCCGGGTATGCGGGCCCCCACCCTGCCAGCAGGCCAGGTCTGGGGGGGCGGGAGCCCCCGGCCTTCGTGTTCTTGGGGTGACAGCTCTGAGCCAGGGGCCGTAACCCCTTTCCCAGAGCGGAGCCTGAGACGCAGGAGGGCAGCAGGGGCCGTAGGGCTGCGGGGCTGGGCAGTCGGGGCCTGTGACATTCGGGGTGCAGGTGTCAGCCCTGGGCCGGAGGCTGCTCGACGGGGGCCGCGTCCACTCTGCAGCTGCCCCTCCAGGTGCCTGAGGGCACTGCTGGGTCTGGGCGGGTTCCTGGCAGGGCTGTCCCTGCTCCCTCTGTCGGTGGAGGGAGGGCTGGGCCTGCAGCCTGGGGCGGGAAGGCAGGGCCCCAGCCACGGGCCGCAGTGCCGCCTGCCCACGACACCCCTTGGGGCAGCAGGGAGACGACATGGGGTGCTGGCCGGCGGCGCTGCCCAGACGGGGAGACCCCAAGGGCCAGGTGCTGCCCCGTGTGTGGACACCCGCCCAGTGCTCTGGGCTGCCGGCCCTGGGCTGGCCAGTTGTCCATCCTGCCCGCCTTGGCTTTGGTCCGGTTGCCATGACAAACAGGGTTATCAGATGCCACTTCCTGTTCCCAATCTGCGCTGCTGAGTGAGTCAGTGCCCTCGATAACCTGGAGGCCGCTGGAGCCAGCCCTGGGGCGCTGCCAGGACTTCAGTGCCCCCCCCGGGCCTCAGTGTCCCCCTCAGGCCTCAGTGCCCCCCTTAGGGCCTTGGGGTCCCCTCTGGCTTCAGTGTCCCCCTGGCCTTGGTGACCCCCTCAGGCCTCAGGGCCCCCCAGGGCTGCACTGGTCTCCCATGAGCACATTTGCTGTCAGATCTGGGGGGAGGCTGGGTTGGGTCCCCATGCCCAGTGTCCAGCTGTGTGTCCCTAGACCAGGTGACCCCTTTTCTGATGAGAAAACCAAGGCTCAGAGAAGCAGCCCCCGGCCAGCCTGGTCCTCGCGGCCTTCGTTGAGGACGAGGGAAGCTGCCTAAGGGGGACGCCCCAAACTGGGGCCTGGGGGGCAGGGGCCTGGAGGCCCCTCATGGGGGGCAGAGGGCCCACATGCAGGCCAACAGCAGCGGGGTCTCCGCAGGCACAGGCCGGGCGGACGGGGGTGTCCTGCCAGCCTTCTGGGGACACGTCCCATCACCCAGCCTCACCTGGGATGAGTGCTGACCCACCTGCTGACCCTCGAGGCCTCCCCAGCACAGGGTCTGGGCCCAGGAACCTGGCCCTTGGCACCCGCCTTACCCCGCTGCCCCGGGATCTGGTGTCCAGCGCTGAGGCTGGGCAGGGGCCTGGAGGCGAGGAAGTGTCCACTGACCAGCCCACTGCTGGTCCACGCGGCCCCCCATGAGGTGCCTCCAGGCCAGGCCCCAGTTTGGGGCGTCCCCCTTAGGCAGCTTCCCTCATCCTCAACGAGGGCCACATGGACCGGGCTGGCCGGGGGCTGCCTCTCTGAGCCTTGGTTTTCTCATCAGAAAAGGGGTCACCTGGTCTGGGGACACACATCTGGACACTGGGCATGGGGACCCACCTGCCCCGTGCTATCCACTGCCCTGTGAGACATGCCACCCCATGCTCAGCCCTCACTGCCCCCCCAGGTGGCCCGTGCCACGTGCAGCCACCCCTCAGGCCCTGGGCGGGGGCCAGGGTGGGAAGGTTCCTGCATCAGGGGACCCAGGAAGTTGGGGTTGGCCCCCAAGAGGCAGAGACAAAGCTCATGCCCCAGGCCCTGCTTCTGGGGTGCTCTGCTGGGCCCCCAGCTGCCACGCCTCTCCAGTGTGGGCACTGGCTCGGGCCGGGGAGCTGGGACCCCATGGGGCGATGGGTAACCCACAGGGGTCACCCCACAGGGTGATGAGACGGCGGCCGGAGGCCAGTGGCTTCAGCTGCCTGTGACCACGGGCCACTGACAGTGGGGTTTGGCCTTGGGCTGCCCCAGGCCCCTGGGTGGCCCCCCGGCCGCAGGGTGCTGTGGCCCTTCAGGCCGGGGGATGTGGGGTCAGGCTGGAAGGGGTGCACCCTGGGCAGGAGCAGGATGGGCCCAGGGCCAGGCCCCACCCGCAAGCCTGCCCTCCTCGTGGGAGCGGCGCCCACTGTTTACCTGCCGAGGGGAGCTGGGCCGCCCCACCCTCCAGGCGTGCTCTGAGGGGACAGCGCTGGCTACAAAAGGCCCCTGCCCTCTCAGGGCCCTCCTAGAGGCTGCCCGGACTCGCCCTCCCACCATGGGTGTCGGCCGGAGGACGCCGGTCCCTCTCTGGGTCCTGGCTCTGGCCCTGGCCTGTGCCCAGCACACAGGTGAGGCCCCGAGGCCCGGCCCTGGGGTACACAGGCGGCTAAGCGCCCCGGGCCTGCCTGCTCCCTGGCTCCAGGGTCTGGTCCACCTGGGCCCCTCTGCCACTCACTGTCCTCTGGCCCTGCCCTCCGGGGCCCCAGGACCCAGCCAGCCTATCGGGGCTGCCCACCTGCTCCTGGGCTTCCTCAGGATCCCAGCCTACTGGGCCTCGCTGGGCCTCAGGGGCGTCTCAGCCTCAGCTGGAGGGGGACGGGGCTCCCTGCCCCCCTCCTGGGGGACAGGTGGTCAGAGCGGGTGGGAGATGCTCCCGGAGGCCCGGGGCAGTGGGGCCCGGGGCCCTGCAGGTGCCGGGGGCTGCCCCATCCTTGGCCCTGCCTCTGAGGACCCAGACATTCTCTCCTGCTGGTCCCGGCCCCGGCCTGGCCCCACGCACCTCGGCCCGGAGCCCGGCCCCTCCTCATGGGCCACGGTGACCTGCGCTGCCCCGTTCGACCTCACCAGGCCGCGGCCACCCGAACCACGTCTGGATGGGTCAGGGAACAGCCCCCGTCCGGTCAGGGCTGGGCACCCCAGCTGCTCAGGGCCCCACTCACACTCTGGGGGGCGGCTCAGCCCAGAGACAGCGGCCCCTGCTCAGCCCACACCCTCTGCGCCCGCAGGCCTGGCCCAGCTCGGCACCGCGGACCTTGGCCACCCGGACCTCCCTCCCGCGCCCCCCAGACCTGGCGGTGAGTCCGCGGCCGTCAGAGCCGCCCTGCCCTCACAGAGCAAGGAGCCCCCAAGGGGCACTGATGACTCCCAGCTGGCACCCCCGGGGTCATCACTGGGGCTGGGGCCTGGGATCACCTGGAGGCTGCCCGAGGTGCCCCGTTGGTGGGGCGGGGGGGGCGGTGGCTGGAGACCCGGCCCGGCAGGCGTCTGTGCTCCCGGCCGAGCTCTGGGTGCTGCGGCAGGAGCATCGCAACCACCCTGCTGGGCCGGGGCGGGAGGCTCCTTGGCCCCCAGGGTGGGGCAGCCCAGGCACGACTCATGGGGCCACCTGCGCCCGGGCCGGACTGCCCGGTGCCCCATCGGCCAGTTTGGAACCCCTGACCCCCAGGGGCAAACAGCCCCGGGCAGTGGGTGAGGCCACGCGGGCCCTCGGGGAGCCCTGCCTAGGAGCTCGAGGAGCCTTGCCAGCCCCAAGGGGCAGCACTGGGGGGTCCCACACATGACCTGCCCCTGTGCCCACAGGCGACCCTGTGCGCGGGGCGACCCTCCTCCCGCCTCTGAGGACCGTGCCCGTGGTGCGAGGTGAGTGAGCCCAGCCTGGGCGCCCGGGGCCTCCCGCGGGCTCGGGTGCAGGTGGGGTCTTGCCTGGCGCTGGGGCTCAGATGCCTGCGTGCCCCGCAGCCCTGAACCCCGCGCACCACGGCCGGGTGTGCAGCGCCTGGGGCGACTTCCACTACAAGACCTTCGACGGCGACGTCTTCCGCTTCCCCGGCCGCTGCAACTACGTGTTCTCCGCGCACTGCGGGGCCGCCTACGAGGACTTCAACGTGCAGCTGCGCCGCGGCCTGGACGGCGCCGCCTCCCTGAGCGGGGTCACCCTGAAGCTGGACGGCGTGGTCGTGCAGCTGACCAAGACCTCCGTGCTGGTCAACGGCAGCCCGTGAGTCAGGGCCTGGCCAGCGGGTGGCAGGAGGGATTGCGGCAGCCTACAGCACTCCGGGGCCCCATCCCGTGGTCTGGGGGACCCTCCCTGACGTCCGGCCCTGCCTGCAGAGTCCAGCTGCCCTTCAGCCGGTCGGGGGTGGCCATTGAGCGCAGCAGCAGCCGCCTAAAGGTGGTGGCCCGTCTGGGTCTCGTCTTCATGTGGAACCGGGACGACAGCCTCCAGGTGGGGGCTCGGGGCCCCGGCGAGCACAGGCGGTGGGGGGGGCGGGCTGCTGACCGGCCGGTGTGGGCTCAGGGCCCCGTGGTGGATGGAGGGTCCGTGGGCCGAGTCCCCCGGGTCTGGGACTGTCCTTCCCGTCCGGGAAGCCCCTGACGCGTGTCTTCTCCAGCTGGAGCTGGACGCCAAATACGCCAACCGGACCTGCGGGCTCTGTGGAGACTTCGACGGGGCCCCCGGCCTCGGGGGGCTCCTCTCCCACAGTAAGGCCCACGCAGCGCCCTCCACCGCTGTGCACCCTTACACCTGCCATGGGCGGCAACCCCTCTGACCCCACACGCGCCCCGCCGGCCCAGCTCCCTTTCCGGCCCTGGCTCCCGTCCCCTCCCGTCCGAGCCCCTGGCCCTACTCTGCAGACCGCGAGGCCCTTGGGGGAGCCCCTGGGCTCTCTCCCGCCCTAGGGGAAGCTGCCCTGTGTGTCCTGGAGCTTAGCCTGGTTGCGAGGCGGGAGGGGGTGCGGGATGGGGCGCGGGGCAGGGCACAGGGGGCGGGGTGGGGCGCAGGGCCTGCAGCGGCCTCGCTGTGCCTCCTCAGACATCAGCGTGAACCCTGTGGAGTTCGGGAACCTGCAGAAGATGGACGGCCCCACGGAGCAGTGCTCAGATCCGGCCCCTGAGCCCCCGATGAATTGCTCCTCTGGATCTGTAAGATGGGGGCCAGCGGGGCACCCCCCACTCTGAGGTGGCGTGGAGCTGGGCCAGGGTGGGCGCTCAGCCTGGACTCCTGCCTTGCCCAGGGCGTCTGTGAGGACCTCCTGGGCAGCCGGCCCTTCGCGGGCTGCCACGGCCTGGTGGACACCAGCGGCTACCTGGAGGCCTGCCGGCATGACCTCTGCACCTGCGAGCAGGCCGACCTCACCAGCTGTGTCTGTGACACCCTGGCCGAGTACGCCCGTCAGTGCGCCCATGCTGGGGGGCAGCCCCTGGACTGGAGGGGCCCGGACCTCTGCCGTGAGTGCCCCACCCAGCCCCCGCCCCTCCCCGGGGGGCCTGAGGCGGCGGTGCCTGACGTAGCCGTCCCCCCGCAGCCCAGACGTGCCCGCCCGGCATGCAGCACCGGGAGTGCGGCTCGCCCTGCGCCGACACCTGCTCCAACCCTGAGCGCAGCCGGCTCTGCGAGGACCACTGCGAGGACGGCTGCTTCTGCCCCGAGGGTGAGGCGGGGTGGGGGTGGGGTCTGCTCCCCCGGAGTCCCTGGCCTGCCCAGGCCCCTGGGCCCCAGGTCTGAGGGCCGCCTGAAGGGCAGGGCTGCCCTGGGCAGAGGGCATGCGTGGTGGGCACAGTCCAGCGCCTGCCTCACAGTCGGCCTGCCCCCCCAGGGACCGTGCTGGACGACATCGGCCAGGCAGGCTGCATCCCCATGTCCCAGTGCTCCTGTGTGCACAACGGGGCCACCTATGCCCCAGGCACCGGCTACTCCACCGACTGCACCAACTGGTAGGGCCCTGGCCCCAAGCCCTGGACGGCCCAGCCCCAGCCCCCTGGATGTGCCCTGGCTTGGCCTCTCGGGGCTGTGCCCTGGGCACCAGCTGTTCACCTCCACAAAGGGCCCCTGGGCCTGGATGGCCTGGCAGGACCGCCTGGTGCTGTGCTTGGCTTGGGTAACGCCCACCCCTCTGCCCCCAGCACCTGCTTCGCCGGCCGCTGGAGCTGCCAGGAGGGGCCGTGCCCAGGCACCTGTGCGGTGGTGGGCGGTGCCCACTTCTCCACGTTTGACCAGAGGCAGTACACAGTGCACGGGGCCTGCAGCTACGTGCTGGCCAAGGTACGGCAGGCCTGGCCGCGCGAGGACCCTGTGCAGCTGCCCCGGGGCCACCTGGGTCTGGCCGAGTGTCCAGAGAGAGCCCAGCGCCAGTCCCTGGGGCCAGGGTGGGGGAGGGGCGGCAGGGCCTGTGGGTGGCGCTGACCTGAGGACACGTCCGCAGTCCTGCGAGAGCAGTGCCTTCTCCGTGCTGGCCGAGCTGCGCAGGTGCGGGCTGACCGACAGTGAGACCTGCCTGAAGGCCGTGACGCTCAGCCTGCGCGGCGGGGACACGGTGAGTGCAGACTGGGGGGCCTGCCCGCGCCCCAGCCCTGAGCCCCAGCCCTGAGCCCCAGCCTGCACAGGACCTGCCCACACCTGCTCCCACCTGCTGGCTGTGTCCACCTCTCCTGGGTCTGCCAGTGACTGTCCCCGAATAGGACCCGCCAGGAGCTTGCCTGCGTCCAAACCTGCCTGGCCCAGGGAGGAGGGACAGGGCGCCCTCGCCCAAGTCTCTGCTCTCTGAAATGGCTTTTACAAGGTTGTGAGAACACACAGCCGGGGGGCTCAGCCGCAGCCCAGCCGGGCAGAGGCCGGTCAGTGGCCAGCCGTTGGGCAGGGCGGCCTGGCACGCTTCGCGGCCTCCGGTGGGGCGGACGCCGGCACTAGCACCCGCTCTGCTGCTCCCAGGTGGTCGAGATCAAGGCCAGCGGGGAGGTGTTCGTGAACCAGATCTACAGCCAGCTGCCCGTCTCTGCAGGTGAGGCCGCTGGCCGGCCTGGGGCTGGGGGCGGGGGGCGGGGGTGGGGTGGGGGGGACTGAGATCCCGGCCACCGGGCCCGCCCTCTGTGTCCTCAGCCAACGTCACCCTCTTCCGGCCGTCCACCTTCTTCATCATCGCCCACACCGACCTGGGTCTGCAGCTGGAGGTCCAGCTGGTGCCCACCATGCAGGCGTTCGTGCGGCTGGCGCCCAAGCTCCGGGGACGGACCTGCGGTGAGGGGACCCCGCGCCCACGCCCCGCCCTGGCCCGCCCTGGCCCGGCAGGGACTGACCACCCCCCCACCCCCCCCCAGGGCTCTGCGGGAACTTCAACCAGAACCGGGCCGACGACTTCCGCACGCTCAGCGGCGTGGTGGAGGGCACGGCCGCCGCCTTCGCCAACAGCTGGAAGACGCAGGCCACCTGCCCCGACGTCCGGAACGGCTTCGAGGACCCCTGCGCGCTCAGCGTGGAGAACGGTGCGCCCCCGACCCTGCCCCGTGCTGCGGGCTTGTCCACCTGCTGGGCGGGGCGGGGCGAGGCCGAGGCTGGGCGCCCCACCTGCCCGCCACGCTGGGGCCCGCGGGTGCCGGGGGATGCGGCTGCTGGAGCATCGGGGTCCAGCCAGCGGGCACCCCGGCCTCTGGGCACTGACCACCGTCCCCACCCACAGAGAAGTATGCCGAGCGTGGGTGCTCCCGGCTGACCGATCCCCAGGGCCCCTTCGCACGCTGCCACGCGGTGCTGAGCCCCAGCACCCACTACTCGGTGAGCCCCCCGGTGCCAGAGGGCGTGGGCGGCCTGGGCCTGCCCCTCCCGCTCGCTGCTCAGCAACCCCATCTCCGTGGCCGAGGCGTCTCGTGCCCCCCACGGCAGGCGTGGGGGCTGAACCCCGAGCTGAGGAGAGGGCTGGGGCGGCCAGGGGCTCTGTGCCGGGCCCCTGACCGCCCCCCGCCCCCAGAACTGCATGTTCGACACCTGCAACTGCGAGAAGAGCGAGGACTGCATGTGCGCGGCCCTGTCCTCCTACGTGCGCGCCTGCGCCGCCCTGGGCGTGCTGCTGGACGGCTGGAGGGACGGCGTCTGCAGTGAGTGCCCCGCGGGGGGCCCGGGAGCACCCGCACCCCACTGACCACCCACGTGGGGCCTGCGGGCCGGGCGTGCTGTGGGGATTCTGCAGGGAGTGTCCGGGCCCAGGGCCGGCCCACCCTCCTCCCCAGGCGGCTCAGGCAGGCTTGCGGGGTCTGGGCACCCACCCCAGGCTGTGTACTGAGTGCTGCTCTGTCCTGGCACCCCCCAGCCACGCCCACGACCACCTGCCCCAAGTCGCTGAGCTACCAGTACCACATCAGCTCCTGCCAGCCCACCTGCCGAGGCCGGGCCCACGAGGACGCGGCCTGCGGGGTCAGCTTTGTCCCTGTGGACGGCTGCACCTGCCCCCAGGGCACCTTCCTGGATGACTCGGGCGCCTGTGTGCCCCCTGAGGCCTGCCCTTGCTACCACAGGGGCTCTGTGGTCCCCAATGGGGAGTCGCTGTACCAGAACGGGGCCATCTGGTGAGTGTCCCTGCTGCGGGGCGGGGTGGGGTGGGGCGGGGCGCCAGGACACCCCTGACCACCCTCTCCTTGCAGCACTTGCACGCGGGGGACACTGACGTGCATCGGAGGCCAGGCTCCCGCCCCAGGTGAGCTAGCGAGAGGGCACCCGAGGATCTGCCCGCGAGGCTCTGGGGGTCAGTGTCTCCCGGTCCTTGGGCAGCATTTGTGCCAGGCGAGGCCCTCAGGCCCCCTCACTGCGCCCATGCACACGTGCCCCACACCCGGGCAGCCACGGAGGCCCTGCGGACAGCAGGCAGGCCCTGACCGCCCCTCTCTGCAGCCTGCGTGGCCCCCATGGTGTACCTGGACTGCCGCAACGCCACGCCCGGGGCCAGCTGCCGGAGGACCTGCCACACGCTGGACGTGGACTGCGTGAGTGCCCACTGTGGCCCTGGGAGGGTGTGGGGTGAGGAGCGGCTGGCCAGGCCCAGGCGCTGCACAGAGGGGGGTGGCCGGGCCAGGGCCCATGGCGTCCTCTGCTCCCTACAGTACAGCCTGGAGTGTGAGCCCGGCTGCGTGTGCCCCGAGGGGCTGGTGGCCGACGGGGCAGGCGGCTGCGTGGCGCCAGCGGACTGCCCCTGCATGCACAACGAGGCCAGCTACAGGCCTGGCCAGGCCGTCCGGGTGGGCTGCAACACCTGGTAGGTGGGGCCCCTGGGGGGCAGGTGTGGGGACCCTGGGGTGCAGCCGGCCCTGACACCCCTTGGGAGCCTCAGGCCCGGCCCCGGCTGACCGGTGCCCCCCACCCCAGCACATGCCAGGGCGGCCGGTGGCAGTGCACGGACGAGCCCTGCCTGGCCACTTGCGCTGTGTACGGGGACGGCCACTACCTGACCTTCGACGGGCAGCGCTACAGCTTCAGCGGGGACTGCGAGTACACGCTGCTGCAGGTGGGCGCGGGGACGGCCTGGGGGGGACCCTGCCTGACCGCACGGCCCTGGACACCACCCCTCCCCTCCCCAGGACCACTGCGGCGGGAACGGCAGCGCCCAGGACACCTTCCGCGTCGTCACCGAGAACGTGCCCTGCGGCACCACGGGCGTCACCTGCTCCAAGGCCATCAAGATCTTCCTGGGGGTGAGCGGGCCCCCCCGGGCGCGGGCTGAGCAGGGCCGGCGGGGGCCGGGGGCCCCTCGCCAGGATGGGCCTGAGCGACCCTCCCTGCGTGCAGAGCTACCAGCTGCGGCTGAGCGACGGGAAGGTGGAGGTGACGGAGAGGGCCGCGGGCCAGGCGGCGCCCTACACCCTCCGCCAGATGGGCATCTACCTGGTGGTGGACACGCAGGCCGGCTTGGTGCTCCTCTGGGACAAGAAGACCAGCGTCTTCCTCAGACTGAGCCCCGAGTTCAAGGTGAGGCCCTCGGTGGACGGCTCCCCACCCAGAGCAGCAGCCCCTGGAAACAGGTCGGGGGTGCCGGGGACAGGGACACAGACCGCGGCCGCCCCCGCCACCCCCCGCGGTGTCCCCGTGGCCCCCGTGCGGCCCCGGGCCCGAGCGCCCCTCACGGCGCCCCCACCGCCCGTGTCCCCCAGGGCAGGGTCTGCGGGCTGTGCGGGAACTTCGACGACAACGCGGCCAACGACTTCACCACGCGCAGCCTGTCCGTGGTGGGCGACGCGCTGGAGTTCGGCAACAGCTGGAAGTTCTCCCCGTCCTGCCCCGACGCCCCGGCCCCCCAGGACGCCTGCAGCGTCCACCCGAACCGCCGCTCCTGGGCGCAGAAGCAGTGCAGCGTCATCCACGGCCCCGCCTTCGCCGCCTGCCGCGCCCACGTGTGTCCCCGGCCCCGGGGCGGGGGGGGGGGGCGGGGGGCAGCGGGGCCCGCAGGGGGCCGCGCAGGGGCCCGGGCTGGCCTTGAGCTCCGGGAAACCGCGGCCTCTGCCCCCAGGTGGAGCCGGCCGGGTACTACGAGGCCTGCGTGAGCGACGCCTGCGCCTGCGACCTGGGCGGCGACTGCGAGTGCTTCTGCACGGCCGTGGCCGCCTACGCCCAGGCCTGCCAGGACGTGGGCGTGTGCGTGGCCTGGCGCACCCCCGACATCTGCCGTGAGTCGGGCGTCCGCGGGGCTGGGGCGGGGTGCGGGCGGCGGCGGGGCCGGGGCTGCAGCTGGCCCCCGAGGAAGCCCCTGGGACTGGGACCCAGGGCCAGCCCTGTCCGGGCCGGGGGCAGCCCGTGAGGCCGCCCACCCCAGCAGGTGTCCCCAGGAAGCCAGAGCCACGAGCGCCCACGCCCCGCCCAGCCCCCCGCTGGCGTTCTGGGCCCTCCCAGGCCATGTCCGAGACCGCCTCAGAGCAGCCGCGGGCTGGGCGCAGGGGCTCACGCGGAGGACACCCCTGCCCACAGCCTTGTTCTGCGACTACTACAACCCCGAGGACCAGTGCGTGTGGTACTACCAGCCCTGCGGGACGCCCTGCGTGCGGACCTGCCGGAACCCCAGCGGGCACTGCCTGCATGACGTGCCCGGACTGGAAGGTGGGTGCTGGTGCTGGCAGCCCCCACCCTGGGGCTCGGAGCTGGCCGGGCTCTGCCCTGTGAACCCGTAGCAGGACCAGGGCCTGTCCTGGGAGCCTTGGCCAGGCTGGGCTTTCCCAACCCCTTTTGCCTTTGGGGGTGCAGCCTCTAGCTCCCCAGGCTCCAGGACCCAGTCCAGGGCTGGGGGCCGAGCCGAGGCTGTGGGAGTGGGGTGGCAGGCCTGCCTGTCTGGCGGGCCCTCAGGCCTCTCTGGCCCACAGGCTGCTACCCCAAGTGCCCCCCAGAGACCCCCATCCTCGACGAGGACCAGATGAAGTGTGTGGCCACGTGCCCCACGCCCCCGCCCCCGCCCCCCTGCCTCGTGCAGGGCAAGCTCTACCAAATCGGTGCCAGGGTGCCCTCCAAGGAGAACTGCCAGTACTGGTGAGTTGTTGGGGGGCAGGGCGGGGCTTGCTCCCCAGAGAAAGGCCCCCCACGGCCTTGCCTCCTCAGGGCCCGCCTGTATCTCCTGCAGCCCGGCAGGGAGCCTTGTCGCTAGATGAGGCTGGGGTCCGGGGTGCAGAGGGGGGGGATGGACGGGTGGGGTGAAGGGCACCCGCGAGCCCCTGGGGCAGACGCCCTGGACAGCAGTGACGTCCGGGCCCTCAGGCCTGCCAGACCCCTCCCATCGGACACTGGCGGGAGGGGTCCTCTGAGCGGGCGCCCGGCACAGGGGGGTGCCCCGCACCCCTGGACTCACCTTGCCCCACCCGTCACCAGCAACTGCACCGAGGGAGGCGTGCAGTGTGTCTACGACGCTCAGGGTGAGCACGGCAGCTGCGGGGCCTGCCTGGGGCTGGGGCGGGGGCCGGGCCCTCCCAGCCCCTAACCCGCTGTCCCCGCAGCCTGCGTGTGCATCTACGACGGGCGGCCCTACCCCCCCGGGGAGATCATCTACAACACCACGGACGGCACCGGGGGCTGCATCTCCGCCCGCTGCGGGCACAACGGCACCATCCACACGGAGGTGTTCCCCTGCGGCCCCTCCACCCCCGTGCCCCCCACCGTCTTCTCCTTCTCCACGACCCCGCTCAGTGAGTGGCCCGGGCAGTGGGCCCGTCCGAGCGGGCGGAGGTCGCAGGTCGGCCGCCCGGTCCCATCCGCGGCGGGCAGTGTCCGGGGCCCCGGGGGCAGGAGAGGGGGAGAGGCAGGCCCCGCCGGGGGGACGGGGCGGCCCAGCCCGCTCCGGCCCTAGTGACCGCCCTCCACCCTCTCTGCCTTCAGCCGTGAGCTCCACGCCCCCGCCTGTCACTCACCCCGAGAGCACCCCAAGCCCCAGCCCAGCCACCACCGAGCCCTGGCCCTGCGGGGAGGACTGCCAGTGGTCGCCCTGGCTGGATGTCAGCCGCCCGGGACGGGGTGCCGACAGCGGCGACTTCGACACGCTGGACAACCTCCGCGCCCACGGGTACCGGCTCTGCCAGGCGCCCAGGGCCGTGCAGTGCCGGGCCGAGGACGCCCCCGAGGTGCCGCTGCAGGTGCTGGGGCAGCGTGTGGTCTGCAGCCCGGCCACGGGGCTGGTCTGCCGCAACAAGGACCAGGCTTCCGGGCTGTGCCACAACTACCAGATCAGGGTCGAGTGCTGCACCCCCCAGCCCTGCTCCACGCCCCCGGGCCCTTCCAGAACCAGCGCCAGCAGCCCATCCTCGCCGGTCCCCAGCCCCACCCCCCTCTCCACCACCAGCACGTCCACCCCGGCCACCGTGTCCACGGACACACCGACCCCGACATCCTGCCTGCAGAATCGCTGCTCCTGGACCAAGTGGATCGACGGCAGCTACCCCCAATCCGACAGAAACGGGGGGGACTTCGACACTTTCCACAACCTGAGGGCCAAGGGCTACAAGTTCTGCCAGAGGCCCAAAGCCGTGGAGTGCAGGGCCGAGAGCTTCCCCGACACCCCGCTGGCCCAGCTGGGGCAGAACCTGCTGTGCAACACGCAGGTGGGGCTGCTGTGCCTGAACAAGGACCAGCTCCCGCCCATCTGCTACAACTACGAGATCCGGATCCAGTGCTGTGAGTGGGTGAACGTGTGCGGGACCAGCACCACCGCCCCGGCCTCTACTCCCGCAAGCACAACCTCCTCTCCCACGACCAGCACGACCTCCTCTCCCACGACCAGCACGACCTCCTCTCCCACGACCAGCACGACCTCTTCTCCCACGACCACCACAACCTCTTCTCCCACGACCAGCACGACCTCCTCTCCCACGACCAGCACAACCTCTTCTCCCACGACCAGCACCTCCTCACCCACAACCAGCACAACCTCTTCTCCCACGACCAGCACAACCTCCTCTCCCACGACCAGCACGACCTCCTCTCCCACGACCAGCACGACCTCCTCTCCCACGACCAGCACGACCTCCTCTCCCACGACCAGCACAACCTCTTCTCCCACAACCAGCACGACCTCTTCTCCCACGACCAGCACGACCTCTTCTCCCACGACCAGCACTACCTCCTCTCCCACGACCAGCACGACCTCCTCTCCCACGACCAGCACAACCTCTTCTCCCACGACCAGCACCTCCTCTCCAACGACCAGCACAACCTCTTCTCCCACAACCAGCACCTCTTCTCCCACGACCAGCACCTCCTCTCCCACGACCAGCACAACCTCTTCTCCCATGACCAGCACCTCTTCTCCCACGACCAGCACAATCTCTTCTCCTACGACCAGCACAACCTCTTCTCCCATGACCAGCACAACCTCTTCTCCTACGACCAGCACAACCTCTTCTCCCACGACCAGCACAACCTCTTCTCCTACGACCAGCACAACCTCTTCTCCTACGACCAGCACAACCTCTTCTCCCACGAACAGCGCAATCTCTTCTCCCACAACCGTGACCTCCATCCCCACCCCCCTCTCCACCACCAGCACGTCCACCCCGGCCACCGTGTCCACGGACACACCGACCCCGACATCCTGCCTGCAGAATCGCTGCTCCTGGACCGAGTGGATCGACGGCAGCTACCCCCAATCCGACAGAAACGGGGGGGACTTCGACACTTTCCACAACCTGAGGGCCAAGGGCTACAAGTTCTGCCAGAGGCCCAAAGCCGTGGAGTGCAGGGCCGAGAGCTTCCCCGACACCCCGCTGGCCCAGCTGGGGCAGAACCTGCTGTGCAACACGCAGGTGGGGCTGCTGTGCCTGAACAAGGACCAGCTCCCGCCCATCTGCTACAACTACGAGATCCGGATCCAGTGCTGTGAGTGGGTGAACGTGTGCGGGACCAGCACCACCGCCCCGGCCTCTACTCCCGCAAGCACAACCTCCTCTCCCACGACCAGCACGACCTCCTCTCCCACGACCAGCACGACCTCCTCTCCCACGACCAGCACGACCTCTTCTCCCACGACCACCACAACCTCTTCTCCCACGACCAGCACAACCTCTTCTCCCACGACCAGCACGACCTCTTCTCCTACGACCAGCACCTCCTCTCCTACGACCAGCACAACCTCTTCTCCCACGACCAGCACCTCTTCTCCCACAACCAGCACCTCCTCTCCTACGACCAGCACAACCTCTTCTCCCACAACCAGCACCTCTTCTCCCACGACCAGCACCTCTTCTCCCACGACCAGCACAACCTCTTCTCCCACAACCAGCACCTCTTCTCCCACGAAGAGCACCTCTTCTCCCACAACCAGCACGACCTCTTCTCCTACGACCAGCACCTCCTCTCCTACGACCAGCACAACCTCTTCTCCCACGACCAGCACAACCTCTTCTCCCACGACCAGCACCTCTTCTCCCACGACCAGCACAACCTCTTCTCCCACGACCAGCACCTCCTCTCCCACGACCAGCACAACCTCTTCTCCCACGACCAGCACAACCTCTTCTCCCACGACCAGCACCTCTTCTCCCACGACCAGCACAACCTCTTCTCCCACGACCAGCACCTCTTCTCCCACGACCAGCACAACCTCCTCTCCCACGACCAGCACAACCTCTTCTCCCACGACCAGCACAACCTCTTCTCCCACGACCAGCACCTCTTCTCCCACGACCAGCACCTCTTCTCCCACGACCAGCACAACCTCTTCTCCCACGACCAGCACCTCTTCTCCCACGACCAGCACCTCCTCTCCCACAACCAGCACAACCTCTTCTCCCACGACCAGCACAACCTCCTCTCCCACGACCAGCACGACCTCTTCTCCCACAACCAGCACAACCTCTTCTCCCACGACCAGCACCTCCTCTCCCACGACCAGCACAACCTCTTCTCCCACGACCAGCACAACCTCTTCTCCCACGACCAGCACCTCTTCTCCCACGACCAGCACAACCTCTTCTCCCACGACCAGCACCTCTTCTCCCACGACCAGCACAACCTCCTCTCCCACGACCAGCACAACCTCTTCTCCCACGACCAGCACAACCTCTTCTCCCACGACCAGCACAACCTCCTCTCCCACGACCAGCACAACCTCTTCTCCCACGACCAGCACCTCTTCTCCCACGACCAGCACCTCTTCTCCCACGACCAGCACAACCTCTTCTCCTACGACCAGCACAACCTCTTCTCCCACGACCAGCACAACCTCTTCTCCCACGACCAGCACAACCTCTTCTCCCACAACCAGCACCTCTTCTCCCACGACCAGCACCTCTTCTCCCACGACCAGCACAGCCTCTACTCCCACAACCAGCACAGCCTCTACTCCCACAACCAGCACAACCTCTACTCCCACAACCAGCACAGCCTCTACTCCCACAACCAGCACTCTCACCCCCACGACCCTGGTCGTGACCCCAACCGCCACCACACCCTGCTACTGCAACGTGTCCGGAAAGCTCTACCGAGGGGGTAAGTGACCTGCGAGCATGTGCTGGCCCTGACCCCTGTGAGGAGTGGGGGGGTGTCCCTGGGCTTGGGGACAAGGTGGCGGCGCCCAGAGAGCAGAGGAAACTGCCGGGCGCTCCACTCACCACCACAGTCGGTTGGGCAGGTGGGGTCGGGTGGAGCCGCCGCCTCCCAGCACCGCACTCACACGCACCCTCTGCCCACAGGATCTGTCATTTATGAGAAGACCGACCTCGCTGGCAACTGCTACTACGCGGTGTGCACCCTGGACTGCCACGTGGTCAGGGGCACCGGCTGCCAGACCAGCACGCCCGCCCAGCACACCAGCACGCCCGCCCAGCACACCAGCACGCCTGCCCCCACGGCCACCACCCCTTCCGTCTGCAAGATCACCCCCCCACTACAGGTAACTGTCCTCCCCTCCGGGGCCAGGCTGCAGCAGGACGCGGCATCCTCTGTCAGGCTGAGGCCTCCCACGGCCTGCAGGCCGGCGGTGCGGTCCACCCAGGGAAGAGGCGCAGAGCCCGACCACACCGGCGGGTCAGGCGGCGGAGGCGGGGTCGTGGTCGTGCAGCACAGCCTGGGAGGGCAGCTCGCGTGCTGGCTGCAGTGCTGGGGGGACCCCCACCACATCCCCAGGGCCTGGGGCAGCTCAGGACACAGACTGGAGATGCCTCGGCGGGCACAGCGGGCGGGCATGGGGGCCACGCTGGACCCCCATTCTCCCCCTGGGTCTCGGGGTCTGCGGTGGCGGGAGGCCTGACTGCAGCGGTCCTGGCTCTGCAGGTGGGACACAGCCGGATCCTGGCCAACTGCTCAGTGGTCACGTGCGAGGAAAACAACGTCATCTCCATAAGCCCGCTGCACTGCCCGCCGCCCAAGGAGCTGACCTGCGCCAACGGCTACCCGGCCGTGCTGGTGACCGACGCGGGCAGCTGCTGCCCGAAGTACCAGTGCCAGTGTAAGCGGGAGCCGCGGGCGGGCGCTGTGCTCGGGCGCGCTGGGTGCGGGAGGGCGGCGCTGCGGGGGGCCGGGGGGGTGAAGGCTGGGGGCAGAGGCCGTGCGGCGGGCACCGCCTGGACCGCTCTGGGGGCATGTCCCCCGACGCCCGACAGCCCTGCTGCCCCCGCGGGCGGCGGCGCTGAGTGCTCGGCTTGCAGGCGTGTGCAGCGGCTGGGGCGACCCCCACTACATCACCTTCGACGGCACCTACTACACCTTCCTGGACAACTGCACCTACGTGCTGGTGCAGCAGATCGTGCCGGTGTTTGGCCACTTCCGCGTGCTCATCGACAACTACTTCTGCGACGCGGAGGACGGGCTCTCCTGCCCGCAGTCCATCACCGTCGAGTACCGCCAGGCCCGCGTGGTGCTGACCCGCAAGCCGGTCCACGGGATCATGACCAATGAGGTGGGCGAGCCCAGGGCTCCCGGGCGCGGGGTCGGGCAGCGGCGGGCCTGCTCACTCGGGCCCCCTCGCTGCCCGTGTCCAGATCCTCTTCGACAATGAGGTGGTCAGCTCCGGCTTCCAGAAGGACGGCATCATCATCTCCCAAATCGGCATCAAAATGTACGTGACCATCCCGGAGCTGGGCGTGCAGGTCATGTTCAGCGGCCTCATCTTCTCGGTGGAGGTGCCCTTCAGCAAGTTCGCCAACAACACCGAGGGCCAGTGCGGTGAGCGCCGCCCAAACCCGTCCACACCCGCTGGCGGCTCGGAGGGCGCCGGGGCCCGACTGGCCGGCCCCGCCCCGCCCCCAGCCCCCTCCCCTGCTTCCGACTGGGTCCTTTGCCTGGTCAGCAAATGTGGCTGAGTGTTGGGGTGAGCGGGCCCCCTGGGCGAGGCTTGTGGGGGGAAGGCCTCGTGCACCCCGCGAGCCTGCGGTGCTCTCCAGCGCACAGCGAGAGCTGTCCCAGGCCCCAGGGCTGCGCTGCCCCGGCCTGCCGGGAGGCCCCCCTTCACCCTCCACGGAACTGCCCCGGGGCTGCTCTGGGCCAGCGCTGCCCGGTGACCCCGACGCGGTGCCGGGACCTGCGCCCCCGATGGTGGTGCGCTGCGGCCCCGCCCTGACCCGCCTCCCGCCGCAGGCACCTGCACCGATGACCTGAAGGACGAGTGCCGCCTGCCCGGGGGGACTGTGGTCTCCTCCTGCTCAGCCATGGCTGGCCACTGGAAGGTGATAGACTCCAACCAGCCGTTCTGCCTCGGGCCACCCCCGACGCCCACCCTGAAGCCCCCCACGCCCTGCCAGCCCTCGCCCCTCTGCAAGCTGATCCTGAGCGAGTGAGAGGCGCGGGGGGAGGGGAGGGCGGGGCTGCGGGGGCCCCTCAGGGAGAGGGAGGAGAGCCCCAGCCGTGGCCACCCCTCCCCCCGGGTCGGGCCTGGACGCCGGGCGCTTGGCGTGCAGGGTGAGGGAGGCCCACGGAGAAGGTACGGAAAAGGGGGGGCCGCGCTGCCACGCCCTCTCAGCGCGACCCACACCCCTGTGCGCAGCGTCTTCCAGAAGTGCCACTCCGTGGTCCCCCCGCGGCCCTACTACGAAGGCTGCGTGTTCGACCAGTGCTACATGGCGCTCTCGGACGTGGTGTGCTCCGGCCTGCAGCTGTACGCCGCGCTCTGCGCCGCCAACGGCGTGTGCGTGGACTGGCGGCCCTGGACCAACCACACGTGCGGTGAGGCCTGGGACGGCGCCCGGGGGCGTCCTGGAGGCCGCAGGCCCGGGCCCTGGGTGGTGCGGGACACCCCGGGTTCCGCCGGGTTCCGCCGGCGTCGGGGCTCGGGGGCCCAGCGCTGGGGGCGCGCCCCTGGCTGGTGCCCTCCTGCTCAGGGGCGGTTCTCTGCGCAGACTTCCCCTGCCCTGCCGGCAAGGAGTACCAGCCCTGCGGACCGTCCAGCCCCACCTACTGCTACGGGACTGCCAGCACCAGCCTCATGTAGGTGCCCCAGCGCTCAGGCCCCCCATCCCTGCCCCCCCCCCATGGCAGGGAGCAGGCCCCAACCCTCTGCCTCCCGCTCACAGGATCCTGGAGGAGGCCGGAGACTTCACAGAGGGCTGCTTCTGCCCCCAGGGCACCATGCCCTTCAGCGCTCAAGCCGACATCTGCGTGCCCGCAAACTGTACCGGTATGTCCGGGGTGTGGGCAGCAGGGAAGCCTTCCACCTGCTCCCCGGGGCCTCCCTGGAGGGCAGGGCCGCTGCACCCCAGGTGAGCGCTCTCTTTCCCCCTAGAATGCCTGGGGCACCATGGAGAGCCTGTGGAGGTGAGTGGGCACGCTGGGGCGCGGCTCCAAGGAGGGGAGAGGCCATCCAGGACGCAGGTGGCCGCCCTGGACGTGCCCGCCCCCAGGGTGGCCGGGAGCCCCGTGCCAGGCCCACCCTGCTCTCCACTCTGATGCTCCGAGGGCAGAGGTGGGGGGACGCAGCCCCCCGCCCCTGCCCCCTGGCCTGGCCGAGCCCCTGCAGCAGCCAAGCACCCCCCTCCTCTGCTGCCCTCGCGGCCGGCCGCCGGGCTCACCAGCGTCTCCTGTGCAGCCGGGCCAGACTGTCACCGCCGACTGTCAGGAGTGCACCTGCTACGGGCCCACCCGGACGCTGCAGTGCCGCCGGCAGCCCTGCCCGGCGCCCCTCCCCTGCCTCATCCCTGGCTTCGTGCCTGTGCCCACCGCCCTGCTGCCCGGCCAGTGCTGTCCCGACTACAGCTGCGGTGAGCGCGGGCGCCCACTCAGGGCCGGCTGGCCGTGCACGCGGGCCAGGGGCGCTGGCATCTGGGGAGCGCTGCGGGGTGGGGGGCTGGCGGCACCCACTGTGGGCTCTAGGGCGTGGGCGCCCCCGATGGGGAGCCTTGTCTCGGGGCAGCCGGGATCCCCCCACCCCGGCCGTCAGCTCTCTGGAGCCCCAGGAGGGGCGGGCTGGGGGTGTGCGCAGGGCGCGGGGCTGAGCCCTCTTCCCGCCACTGCAGCCTGCAACACCAGCTACTGCCCCCCGCCTGCTAAGTGTCCCCCAGGCTTCCGCCAGGAGCTGACCCACGAGGACGGGGCCTGCTGCCCCATCGAGACCTGCAGTGAGTGTCTGTCGCTCGGGGCTGGGAGAACCCGGGCCACTGAGCCCCGTCACAGGGGGAGGGTGGGGGGCCTGGTGGGCAGCTCGGGGCTCAGCCTGCTGCTGTCTCCTGCCCAGGGCTTTCCGGCTGCAACGTCAACGGCACCGTGTACCAGGTGAGGCCCAGCCCCGCGCAGAGGCCAGCACCTCCGAGCCGCCCGCACAGAGGAGGGCAGCTGGGGCCTCTCCCGGCTGGCCCTGTGCCCAGCGATACCCCGGGGAGTGTCAGCCGGACGGGCTGGGCGGGGGCTCCTGGGGGGACAGCAGGGGGGCACCACCCCGAGCTCACTGGCCCCTGTGCCCCACCTGCCCCAGCCTGGCGCCGTGGTCTACCAGAGCCTGTGTGAAACCTGCAGATGTGAGGACAACTTCATGGTCCGTTGTGAGCTCGTCAAATGCAACACCACCAGCTGCCCCGTGGTGAGTGACCCCACAGCCCCTCAGGGCTTGTGGCGAGCAGCCCCACCCTGCCCACTGCCCAGCTGCCCCTCCCCGGCAGCCCCCAGCCCAGCTCCGGTGTGTGCCGCCCCCAGGGCTTCGAGTACCAGGTGCCGAGTGGCCGCTGCTGCGGGGTCTGCGTGCCGGTGGCTTGCGTCATAAACGGCAGCGACGGCTCCGTCCACCTCTTGAACGTGAGTGCTGCCCTGGCCTGGCCACGGGCGCCTGGGAGGGTCCGGTGGGCAGCCCGGGGGACCCAGATGGAGTGGGGGCGGCCAGCACACCCTCCCGGGGACAGCCGGGGGCCTGGCCCAGGGCCGCTCCACCCCGGATGGCAACGAGCACCGGCCGCCAGGCCCTCACCCCCGCTGGGCCTCCTCGCAGCCGGGACAGAGCTGGACCGACCCCGGGAACCCCTGTGAGGTCCACGAGTGCGAGAGGCACCAGGGCAGGCTGGTGGTGGTGACCACGAAGAGGGCCTGTCCGCCCCTCCAGTGCCCCCTGGTGAGTCCAGGGCTGACCCCCCGCCTGCCGGTGTCCCAGCCCCTGTGCCTGGGGGTGAAGAGGCGCCGACACTGATGGCCCCCCTCTGTCCACCCAGGACGAGGCCCAGCTGAGTGAAGACGGCTGCTGCTACATCTGCCCCACACCTCCAAGTAAGTGGGGGCCTGGGGCGGCGGGTACCCTGCCCTGCCCTGCCCGGCGCTGACCCACTGGCTCTGCCCCAGTGTCCAGATGCGCCATCTTCCGAGAGCAACAGGTCATCCAGCGCAACAACTGCAGCTCGGCCGGCCCCGTGCTCCTCTCGCGCTGCCAGGGCTACTGCGAGGACTCCTCCAAGTGCGTGAGCTGGGCCGCCGCGGGGGGCCTGGGGCCGGGGTCGGGGAGGGACAGGAGGGACACGGGGTCACCACGCCCAGGCAGCCCCAGGGTCTGAGGAAGCCAAGGGGCTGGACCAGGGTCCCAGAATGCCTGTTCCGCCCAGGGGACCCCAGACTCCTGCACCCCTCCATCACCCCTCCGGCCCCCAGGCCCCCGCTGGGCCCCGTGCCCGCCCCTGCGGGCCTCAGCGGGCGGGTGGGCAGTGAGGCTGAGCGGTCCTGCCCGCAGGTACTCCCTGGAGGCCAACGCTCTGCAACGCCAGTGCTCGTGCTGCCAGGAGCTGCGCGTCTCGCGGCACAACGTGACCCTGCACTGCGCCGACGGCTCCCGCCAGGCCTTCAGCTACGTCCAGGCGGAGGTGTGCGGCTGCGCCAGCCTGCGCTGCGGCCCCCACGGCGAGCTCGAGGCCCAGCCCGCGCTGAGCACGGGGCAGCCCTCATCCCGGCGCCGCAGGAGCTGGGCGCGGGGCCCTGGGCCCCACCCGTGAAGCCGCCCCGGCCACCTCCCGCCCTTTCCCCAGCGCCCTGGGCCCGAGGCCACGTCCCGACCCCGGCGGCCGCGCCCGGCTCCAGCCCAACGGCGGCTGCCCTGCACCCCGACCCTGCCCGAGGCCGTGGCCTCACAAATACACTTGGCGCCTGCAGCTGTGGCTCCGTGTGGTGTTTGAGCTCATCCGCGACACCTGGGAAACCTGGGCAGGGGCGCCCCATGCCCTCCACGTGGGGGGTGCTGCCCCCCAGGGCCTCAGGACTGTTTTTACCCCCTGACCAGGGAACCCCGGAAGCCTCGTCTTCTCTCCAGGGGCTCCGGTGCTCTCCCATCAGACACCGTGCAGGGGTGTGCAGTGTGCCCACGCACAGAGGGGCAAGGGAAGCCTGTAACCCCCAACCCGCCCTGAGAACCTCAGGGTTCCTCAAGCCCATGCTCTGCCCTGGAGGCAGCAGCGCTCCCCCAGGGCCCCAGGCTCCGCTGGCCTGGGCAGCATGTGGAGCTGGCCCAGGGTCTGGAGGCTGTCCTGGGCAGGGGAGGGTCGTGGCGGGAGCCCACTGTCTCCCAGGCCAGCCCTGGGGGTGCGGGAGGGAGGGGACGGGGTAGCACGGGTCAGCCTAGGCCTAGGTCAGTGCACAAAGGAGTACCCGGGGGGCCCCCAGCTCCCCGAGTCTTGAGTGTGGGGCGCCCAGAGCAGACCAGCCGGTAGGACCAGAGTGGCCAGCAGATGCGGCGAGGACGCCGGGCAGTGCTGGGCCCCAACCAGGCAGGACAGCGCTGGGCGCCCAGGGACGCCGGCATGCTCGGAGGGGCCAAGCGGGTGTCCACTGTGACAGCGGGAGCGGGGCTCGCCGCCCTCCTGCCCAGCCTGTGCCCCACACGGGAAACAGGGTTGCTGAGGCCAGCCCAGCCCAGCCCAGGCCGGCCCAGGGCTCCCGTGCCAGGCTCCGCAGGGCGACTCCCCCCGCCCCCGCTCCATCACTAGAGCCTCCGCGCCCCCCCCCCCCCACTGTCTGCCTACAAGGGCGGGGCCGGGCGGGGGGAGCGCCTGGGCTGGGTGCACACTGACCTCCCCGCCCCAGGTGGGGCCTCCCTGTGGCCATCAGAGCGGGCAGCACCTGGGCCTCCGCCCTGAGGCTAGCCCTGGCTGAGGATGAGGAAGCAGGGCCCAGGGCTGTCACCCTCAGGGATTCGGTGCCTGGGTGGCCCTGAGGGGCCCCAGGGGCCTCTGGCCGCGTGGGGCCCCAGGGGCCCTCCTGAAGCCGGCGCCCTGGCAGCCAGGCAGGAGCGCAGGTGGGGGTGGCAGCAGGCCAGCCTCTGGGCCAGGGGACCCCTGCAGCACAGGTGGCTGACCCGGCCCCAGCAGGCAGGGAACCCGCCTTGGGAACAGGAAGTCAGGGCCCTGGCTCTGGGCGCCGCTGCCCCAGTGACCGGCTGACCCGGCAGCCCGGCGGCGCTCCCTGACCTGCGTCCGGGCCCCCCCGAGTGGATCGGGTTCCCTCCTCCGGGTGGAGGTGCGCTGACTAATCCCCACCTCCTGGGGCGCGCACAGCCCCCTGCCTGCCTGGAACAGGGGCCCAGTGGCGGGAAGTAACCGGACCCACCCCGCAGCCCCCCGCCCGCCAGATCCCCAGGCTGCAGAGGGGGAGGTGCGGGGAGCTGGGTGTGGTGCCTCAGCCCGGGTGCGGCTGGCCTGGGCACTAGGGCCCCACCTTCTGCGAAGCCCCTTGGGGTCAGGCTGGGGCTTCCTTCAGGTGGACCCAGCCGCCCTGCGGCCCCGGGGGACACGGAGCGGGGCCTGGAGGACACAGGGCTCGGAGGCTCAGCCAGCGGGTCCCGGGGGACCCGGTCCAAACCAGAAATGGGCGACGGAGGTCCCCAAATGTCCGGGTTGCTGGGGGCCATGAGGGAGGCCTCCGGTGCGCAGCAAGAGTGGGGCCCCCGAGGCCCGCGGCAGGGCTGGGTGGGGGCAGCGGGCCGCCAGAGGGACCTGGAGAGGCTGAGGTGGGCGGGGCTCCGGGAGGTGGCGGGCTGGGGTGAGGGCGCAAGTTGGGGGCGAGGACAGGTCCTGGAGGGCTGGGGGCCGGGGCCCAGACCTGCTGCCTGCTGGTGACGCTGAGGGGCCGGTGTGGGCAGGGTAAGAGGCGGGCGCAGGTGGAGGCGTGGGCAGGAGGGACAGGGCAGCTCCAGGAGACATGGGCAGCCGGCAGGGGGGATGCCCGACCCCACCCCTTTGCCCTTCAGTGGCCAATGACCCTGTGGACGGCGGGCGGGAGTGGGCAGGGGGAGGTGGGCGGGCTCTGGTCTGCAGTCACTCCAGGGCTGCCGGAGGTCACCCCCACCCAGGCCTCCGTGCAGCTCCAGGCGGGCTGGGTGCGCCCGCCGCCGCTTACCAGCACGGCCCTCCCAGACCCAGCCCGGGGGGGCAGCGGGCCGGGGTCCGACGGGGCAGACAGGAGGCGGTGCGGCCGGGCCCTCTCCTCTTCCCCACCAAAGGCGGAGGCGGGAGTCGGGGCGCTGGGGCGGCGGCCACCCCTCGCCCTGTCCTCACCTAGGATGGGCCCTGCAGGGGCTGCTGCTGCCCCTCCGCCCCGCCCCCACAGGCGCAGGGGGCTCAGCCCTGGGCGCAGAGTCAACACGGGCTTCCTGGAGGGAGGCCCCCCCCCCCCCCCCCCCGCGCGGACACCCAGTAATCTCCTGGCCGCGGCCCCCTGCTGTTTGCTCTCCTCCCCTGAGCCTGAGCAAACGGGCGCGCCTGCCTTGGCCCCGCTCCACGCACACCTGCCTGCGCACGCAGGCCACCGCGTCACCCCTGCCCGCGCCAGGACCGCGCCCGCCGGCCCGCAGCCGGCCCCTGCCTGGACGAGGGTCTTCCCAGGGAGAGCCCCGGGCTCTCAAGCCCCCTCGCCGCGGCCTGGCCCAGAGGGGCAGCTGGGCGGTGTCCATGGGTCGCCCTGCATGGAGCCAGCATGGAGCTGGGCAGCTTTGCGTCTTGACGGCCTTGAGTTTGGGGGAGTAGACGCAGCACCCGCCGCCGCCCTGCCCAGACGCGGGGGGCTGGTGCCCGCCTCCCTCTGTCCTACGCCACCTCCCTGCCCGCCTGCCCGCCCGGTCTACGTGCCGAGCCACCTGGGGGTAGGAAGTGTGCCCCCTCACCCTGAAACGGAGGAATGTCTCCTGGAAGCTGGGGTCACGCTTGGCTGGGTCCCCCTGGCAGCCTCCCGAGCACAGGCCCCGGCCCCCGTGCCCCCAAGTCCTGGGCCAGGCTGCTGGGCCCTCTGTCCTCTGCTGGGGAAGGTGCCAGCACCCTGAAACACCCTGGTGCCCGGGTCGGAGGGTGCCCCTCTGCTGGGGCCCGAGGTGCTCGCCGGAAAGTCACCCCTCTCCCCTGGAATTAATGAGGGAGGGCCTGGGGGTGCGTGGCCCCGAGGAGGTCCCGAGGTGGCGGCCGCTCCGCTTCCCCGGGGCGCGCTGGGGAGGTCGTCCCTCTCCCACTCTGTCCTTCATCCTTTGTGAACGCCTGTTTTCAGAATGGATCTTTTAAAAGCATAAATCAGTTGGGGATTTGGTGAACTGGGAAGCCCTCAGCCTTGTTCCCCACATAAACAAAGAGCAGAGACTGTCCGAGCCCCCCGAGCCTGAGGCGCCTTGTCCAGCGTCTAGAGTCCGGAGAGAATGGCTGCCCTCGAGAGGGTGGGGCCTGGGGCTGGGGCTGGGGCTGCCAGGCGAGTCCCGTCCCCCTCAGAAAACCCCAAAGCAGCAAAGAATGTCCTTGCGGACGACGGTGCCGCGCCCCGAGGGCCCAGCTCAGTCCTGGTGGAGGCCAGGGGACAGCTGCAGGGTGAAGGGCCACAGTGGAGACCAGCCAAGACGCACCCTGGGCCGAGGGCGGGTGGGCGAGAGGGCAGGTCCGTGGCCAGGGCCAGGGCTGAGACGTTCCTGACACTCAGGGCAGCCCCAACACCTCTGGTCTGTACCCCAGTTCTTGTATAAATAAATAAATCTTTAAAAAAAATCCCAACAGGGATTCAGCAGAGAGCAGGGAGCAGAACAGGCAGACTGACGAAATACACTGCTGAGGGGAGCAGCGGGGAGACAGGAGGGGTCTATCACGCCATGTGGGTATCTCCGCGGCCGGCCGGGATCAAACTGGCACTGCAGAGGCTGCAGCGAGCCTCCCAGCGCTGCGCTCAACCGCCTGCGCTCCCAGGGAGGCCCTCTGCTGAATCCTCTCACCCTCCCATGCATCTGGCCTGTACCCCTGTTCTTGTATAAATAAAACTTAAAAAAAAAATAAAGGATCAAGGACAAAGGTTCCGTGGGCCGCCAGCCAGTGGACTGACAGGACATGGCCAGGGGCCCACAGAGAGACACCAGGCAGAGCCATCACTGGCGGCAACAACAGCTGAAACTTCCAAAAATTCAGCCAACTCCCAGTAGGACGAACTCGGACATTGACACCCACCACGGACAGACTGCTGAAAGACAGACGAGGGGCCTCCCTGGGGGCGCAAGGGGTTGAGCACAGCACTGTGACGCTGTCGGCAGCCCCTGCAGCACGAGTTCGATCCCCGGCCAGGGAGCTAACTGCAGGGCGCAGCAGGCCTCTCCCGTCTCCCCGCTGCTCCCCTCAGCAGTGTGTTTCAGTGGATCTGCCTGTTCTGCTCCCCACTCTGTCCCTGGGGAGTCCTCCCCCACCCCGGCCTGCACCCCAGCTCTTGTGTGCATCGATAAATAAATCTTTAAGAAAAAGGAAAGGAGAAAGGACCCAGACTTGTCACCACAAGAAACGAAGCCAACACCAGAAAAGGCGATCGTGGGGGACGAGGACGGCCGGCCGGAGGCGGCCGAGGGAGCAAACGAAGGTGAACGGGGTTAAGCGCCATTCATGAGGCAGCGACGGTGGAACTGACAGAAGACAGAGCTCGGCTCCGGGCCGCCTACCACACTCGCTGTAGAATTGAGGGCGCTTACGGGTTAGAAAAGGCGGCTTCAGGCAAATAGGAAGAGCACGCTGAGGCGGCCACACCACGCCAGACAAACAGGCTTTAAGTTAAAAAAAAGTTCACATGGGCCTCCCCGGGGGCGCAGCGGTTGAGCGCTGGGTGGCGAAGCTGCCCGCGGCCTCTGCGGCGCCGGTTCGATCCCCGGCTGCTCCCCGGCCCCCGGAGGAGGGTCCCGCATGGCGCGCAGACCTCTCCTGCCGCCCGCTGCTCCCCTCAGCAGTGTCCTTCGGTCCTTCTGCCTGCTCTGCTCCCCGCTCTGGCTCTGGTGAATTCTCTCACCCTCCCGCGCTTCTGACTGTGCCCAGGGCTGGTATCAATCAATCAATCAATCAATCAATAAATCTTTAAAAAAAAAAAGTTCACAAGGCGAAGGCTGTCAGGTATGGGTGAGTCCACTCAGCAAGAAAACACAGGGGTTGTAAACATATTCACAAGATCGCTTCACAATACACGGAGCAGGCGCTGACGGGCGCGGCGGGCGCGACACACACGACGATGGTGAGACCCTGGGCGCCGCGCTTCCGATAATGAACGGATCCTCCGGGCGGACCAGAAAGGGAAGAGCCGCTGGACGATCACGGGCTCTCGCGGGACACGCCACCTGACAGCAGCAGAACACGCGTTTTCTCAAGGGCCTTGGAAATATCCTTCGGGGTCAATTGTGTGTTGTGGTCCAAGATGAGTTTTAGTACATTTTAAAAGCTTAAAATTATAAAGTGTCTTTTCAAACCACCAACGAATGACGTTACAAGTCAATAACAGAAGAAATACTAAATTTCCCAAGTATGTGGAAATTAAATAGTAACTACTTTTTGTGTGTGCAGAACTGGGGTGCAGGCCAGACGTGTGGGGGGTGTGGGGAGCAAAACAGGCGGATCCACTAATACACACTGTGAGGGGGGCAGCGGGGAGACGGGGGGTCTGCTGTGCCCTGTGGGTCACTCCCTGGCCGGGGATCGCACTCAGGCCACAGTGGTGACAGCCTGAGACTGAACCCTGAGGCCCCCAGGGAGGCCTCCCTAAACAGAAACTTTCTTTTTAAAGATTTATTTATTTTTATACACTGACACACACAGGGTACAGGCCAGAGGTGCAGGGGTGAGAGGACTCCCCAGAGACAGAGCGGGGAGCAGAGCAGGCAGACGGACTGAAATCCACTGCTGAGGGGAGCAGCGGGGAGACAGGTGGGGTCTGCTGCGCCCTGTGGGAATCTCCCTGGCTGGCCGGGATCGAACCCGCGCAGCAGAGGCTGCGGACAGCTCCACAGCGCGGCGCTCAACCCGCTGCGCCCCCGGGGAGGCCCGACACAGAAACCCTTAACCAACAGCTGTGCCAGACAAGAAGCCGGGAAACAGGGACAAGTGAAAACAAAGTCACGACTGCGGTGAGAGGAGCCGTTGGACTCCCTCTGCCCTGAGGCCTGCACACCCCGAGGCGGCCCTCAGACCGGGCGCGAGCCCCGAGACGCGCCTTGCTCTGGCAGGCAGTCCCAAATAACCGCCGAGGCGGAGCCTGCGGGGCGTCAGCGGCCCCGGCCTTGCGGCCAGCAGGGCAGCTGTGCGGTCACGCGCTTCGGCCTGTCGTGCTGGGGAGCGGGCAGCAGAGGGGGAGGCCCTGAGCGCTAGCTCCTGCGGGCACACCGCCTGCCGCCGCTGCCCCCGGCGCCCCGGCCTGTCCCGGCGCTGCCTTTGAAGAGTCGGTGCCGCGACATGCTTTGTGCGAGTGTGTTGAAAACACACCTTGAATTAAAATGGCCCCAGGTTTTCACTGCTCCCCGCTGGGCGTTTAGGAGCTGAGGGAGCCCCCGTGGGAGAGGTGCTCCCCGCTCAGCAGGCCGGCGGCAGCGCACCCCCAGCACGCCAGCCCCCGCCTCCGGCGCCGGCGTCCCCGAGATGATGAGGCCCAGCAAGGGAAGACCCGCGGCTGCAGACACCGACGCGGGAAGGAAGCAACGTCACAAGTCCATGACCCAACGGTCAGCGGCCAGAAAAAGGAGGCGACGCGGGCGAAGCAGCAGCGGGCGTGCGCTCCAGGCTAGGAAAGGCAAAAGGAAAATAGAGAAGCGGACACCACGGAGAAAACCAGCACGACCACAAGCTGACTCTTGGGCAGACGGACAAAACGGCCCCGTCCAGCCAGCGGGAGGAAGAAGAAAGGAGACTCGAGTTCCTGAAGTCAGAGCTGAAAGGAAATTGCGACTAGTGGGGCGGGGGCGGGGGGGGGTCTGCGCCTGTGGCGAGGCGCTGGCCGGGGCGGCTGCTTCTGAGCGCCGGAGCTGGGGGGTCTCCCACAGCGGGATCACGCCCGCCTCGGGCCTGGCTGGCCCTCGTGACCCTGTCCGGCGGCCCCTGGCACGGCCCGGCAGCCTCCTCCCAGGACTCGCTTCCTTCCTGGGCCTTGTCCTGGGCTCCCTCAAGTGTGAAGAGGTAAACTCTCTGGGCAAACGGGCCCGGCTCCCGCGGCCGCATCCGGGATGACTCAGTCACAGCGACCAGCTGGCTCTGCCCGCACTCGTGGGTGCCCGCATCGAGCGCCCACTGTGTGCCAGGGTCGGCAGACAGAGCCCTGCCCGGGGGCGCCTCTGGCTCAGGGGGCCCCGCACCCCACAACCTGCGTGTCCCCGCCCCATCCTCGAGGGACGTCCCTCCACAGAGAACCCTGGAGGCCCCAAGGACCCCCAGCCCAGGGAACCTGCAGCCTGGGAAGGGCAGCAAGGGTGGGGTGGGGGGGCGCAGCTGTGCCGAGACCGCCCTGCCCCCGGGGCCCGGCGTCCACAGGAACCCACAGGGGACCCGCAGCCCCCAGCGGCCCCTTTGCCGCAGCAACTCCAGTTCCGGGAACTGATCCTCAGAACGGCGAATGGGAGGGGAGCCCCCCAAGTCACCTTGTCATCCAGGGGCCCCCCAAGTCATCCAGGGGCCACGCCCAGGCCCCCGTGAAGGGGAGAAGCGTGGGGCTGTGTGAGCAGAGGGGAAGCACTGCCACATGGACCCCCAGAAATCCACCAGAGCAGCTGGGGGAGCGGCGTCTTCGAGGCCCCCACTTAGAGACAGGGCCGAGCCCCCCAGCCTGTTGGGGCACATGGCTGCATGGACACCTGTCCCTGCTGGGCCCCCGCCCCCCAGCTCGGCAGGGGCTGCTGCCCAGCCCCCGGCCCCAGCCCACGCCGCCCCTGCCAGGGCTCTGCTCGGAAGGGCCCAGCCCCTCCCTCCTGGCCCCCCGCGGGCAGGCCCAGCCCCTTCCAGGGTTCTCAGAGGCTGCTGGGGGCCGGGGTCTCCGCCTCTGGCCGGGGCTGTGGGCCGTAAATCCTTCCTCCTCCGGCCGCGGCCCCTCCCCGAGGGCGCGCACACACGTGGCGGGAGGAGGGGAAAGGGCAGGGCCCCAGGGGCCCCGGGCCGGCTCCTGGCCAACGCCGCCCGCTACATAAGCCCAGGCCCCCAGGCCCGGACCGCCCTCCTGCCACACAGCACCCTGCCGGGATGGGCTCCTGGAGCCGACGCTGGGCGCCCGCCTGGGCCCTCGCGGTCCTGCTCTGTGTGCAGAGGGCAGGTAAGGATGGGCGAGCCCTGGTCACGGCGGGCACCCCTCCTGCCCAGCCCGCCCGCCCGGACGCCGCCCGGCACCACAGGGGGCCTGGAGGACATGCCCCAGGGTCTGGGCCTCAGGGTTGGACGGTGGGCACCAAGAGGGGCCCTGCGGGGCAGCCCCGACGGGTCCTGCCAGTCGGCCACCCACCAAGGCCACCCTGGGGTGCTGCCACCCCGCAGCTTGCGGCTCCTCCCTACTTCATTTCGGGGCCGGGAGCGCTGGACATCGGGGAACCCCTTGGCCTGCCGGGCGCTGCTGCTGGCCATGCCGCCCCACCTGCTCCTGAGCCTCCGCCAGGTCCAGGCTGGTGGCACCCCCCGAGCCTCTGCCCCAAGCTGCCTTTCTGGAGAACGGGCAGGGCTGGGGCGGGGGTGCTGGGGTGCTGACGGCCGCAGCGGCCCCCACCACTGGCACTTGGGGTTTGGGGGTGTGTGCCCGGCACAGATGCCATAGGGAGTTTCCCAGGTGGAGCCCCCATAGGGGAGCGGGCTGGGCCCAAGCAGGGTCTTCGAGGAGGAGCCGGCGCCGGGCAGGGAGCTGCTGGTGGTGACGCTGGAGCCCCCGGCTCAGGGACAGGTCACGGCAGAGGGCACCTGTCTGGACACCGGCCGGTGGCCTCACACCTGGGCGGGCGGGTGGGCCCAGCCAGGTCACGCGTGCTGTCTGGGTGGGGTAACAGCAGAGCAGCTTCTGGGGGGGCGAGCTGGAGGGCGGGTTCTGCCAGTCCCTGCGGCCTGTCAGCTGGGGAGGCCCGAGAGGAGGCTGCCACCTCCCCCCCCCCCCGGGCCCCCTCCCACTGCCAGCGAGCGCAAGGGGCCGGCTGGCGCCCGAGGGCCCTGGGGGCTCAGCTCCCTGTCCATCATGCAGCAGGGCAGGGCCCGGCCGCGCGGGACGAGGGCACGCGGGCATCCCGGGCGCCCTACCCTGGCCTGGCGAGGTGCTTGTCTTGGGTTTCTGCTAAGTCACACCCGAGGGCCTCCCTGGCGCTCCTTGTCCCCAACAAAGCCAGTCTTTGTCCTTCCCCGAGGGACGAGCGCGGGGCGGGGGGAGGCCCTGTCCAAGGCGGAGGGGTCAGCGGTGCCAGCGCCGGCCTCTCCCACTCCCCCACCGGGTGCCTGGCTGCCTGTGGGTCTGCTCCCTGCCGGAGCCACCCAAGCTGGGCCTGGCCCTCAGAGCACCGGGGAGCCCGGGCTGCCCACCTGCCCCAGCCGCAGCCAGGGCCGCCCGGCCAGGCCCCTCAGCCCTCACGTCCCCTCTCACAGGGACCCAGGGCAGATCGCAGCAGCAGCACTGGGTGGCCCAGAAGCATATGGGCTTTGGTAGGTGCAGGGTCCGGGGGCCCTGGGGGGGGGTCCTGGCGGTGGGGTGGACCTGCGTGGGGTCCCGGCGTGACCTGCCTGCCCTCCGCAGCCCAGAGCGTGGCCTTCGCCCCCCCCACCGTGGCCGCCCCCATCCTGAGCCGTAAGTGGACACCCCCGCGGGGGAGAGGGAGGGGCAGGCTGGGGCCCGGCGGCTGCAGGGAGCCAGGCGGGCACAGCAGCGACAGCAGCGCCCAGGCAGCCCGCACCCGCCTCCCGCAGCCCTGAACCCCGCGCACCACGGCCGGGTGTGCAGCGCCTGGGGCGACTTCCACTACAAGACCTTCGACGGCGACGTCTTCCGCTTCCCCGGCCGCTGCAACTACGTGTTCTCCGCGCACTGCGGGGCCGCCTACGAGGACTTCAACGTGCAGCTGCGCCGCGGCCTGGACGGCGCCCAGCCCACCATCACCCACGTCGTCCTCAAGACCCAGGGGCTGGTGCTGGAGGCCTCCAACGGCTCCGTCCTGGTCAACGGGCGGCGGTGAGCGGCTGCCGGGGCTCCGGGCGGGTCCGGGGCGGGCCTGGCAGGGAAGGACTGGAACTTGCCATGCAGGGAGGAGCTGCCCTACAGCCGCGCGGGCATCCTGGTGGAGCAGAGCAGCGCCTACGTCAGGGTGGACATCCGGCTGGTGCTGACCTTCATGTGGAACGGGAAGGACTTCGCCCTGGTGAGGATCTCCCCCTGCCCGCCCCTCCCTGGGGCCGCGCTGCCCGCGGCAGGAGGCTGAACTGCCGCTCTCCGCAGCTGGAGCTCAACCCCAAGTACGCCAACCAGACCTGCGGCCTGTGTGGGGACTTCAACGGGCAGCCGGCCGTCCGTGAGCTCTACGCGCACAGTGAGTGCCACCCCGCCGCGGGCAGGTGCCGGGCAGTCTGCCAGGGGCAGAGCGCGGCCACCAGGTGACGCAGGAGCTGGGTGGGGGGGTGCTCCAGGACTCCGCAGGGAGCCGGGGTCTCCCCGCCCCGGACCTCGCCCACACCAAGCCCCTCCTCCCACAGACACCAGGCTGACCCCCCTGCAGTTTGGAAACCTGCAGAAGCTGGACGGGCCCACGGAGCAGTGCCCCGACGTCCTGCCCCTGCCCCCCGAAAACTGCACGGACAGGGTACGCCCCGCCCCACCCCCGGCGGGGAGGCTGGAGGCAGAGCCTCTCTGGGGTGCGCACGGGGGTCGGCCGTGAGCACTCGGTCTCCGCCCTGCGCCCTCGCCACCTGAGTGCCCCCAGGAATGCCCACACACCACACACAGGCCATTGCGCGGGCGCTGGGGAGCCCGGGCAAGGAGACCATCCCTAACTGGAGGACCCTGGAGCCCCAGCAGTCGAGCAGCCCCACCCCAGAGGGGCACAGGACCCGGCACTGCCCTCTGGAGCGGGGCTGGGGCGCGCGGGGCCTCTGCCTTCTCCACCTCGTGCCTCTCCGGCCCCACGGCAGGGCCCTGGCTGGGCAGGAGCCCAGGACTGGCTCCCTCTCCAGGCCAAGCCCAGGGCAGCTCAAGTCAGCAGGAGGGGCTGGGGTCGGCTAGGGGGCAGCTGGCTGGAGGGCCTGAGGGGTGGGGGGTATGGCCGGACCCAGGAGGGGTGGGCCGGGGCGGGCTGGAGGCGCTGGGTAGGGTCACAGGTGTGCTGTGCTCCCCAGGAGGGCGTGTGCCGTCGCACGCTGCTTGGCCCAGCCTTCAGCCTCTGCCACGCGCTGGTGGACCCCGAGGTGTACGTGGCCGCCTGCACCCAGGACCTCTGCCGCTGCCCCGAATGCCCCTGCGCCACCTTCGCCGAGTACTCCCGCCAGTGCGCCCACGCGGGGGGCCAGCCCCAGAGCTGGAGGAGCCCTGACCTCTGCCGTGAGTGCCCCCACAGGGCCCGGACCTCACCCTGACACCCCGCCAGGGCCCGGGGGGGGGCGCTGGGAGGGGAAGTCCCGGGCAGGACACCAGCACCCAGGCGGGGACGCGGCTCAGGTGGGGCGGAGAGGGCGGGTGGGAGCGCAGAGGCTGGGTACCGGGAAAGGACAAGCGGGTACAGGGGTGCCAGGGGGCTGCCTGGGCCGCGGGGGGAGCACCTGAAGTGCCCCTGCCCGCTGTGGGCCCGGTGGCGGCTGAGGCAAGCATGTCCCTCTGCAGCCCAGACGTGCCCGCCCGGCATGCAGCACCAGGAGTGCGGCTCGCCCTGCGCTGACACCTGCTCCAATCCCGAGCGCAGCCAGCTCTGCGAGGACCACTGTGTGGACGGCTGCTTCTGCCCCCCAGGCAGGTCCCCCTGGCCTCTGGCACTGCCCCCTCCCTAGGAACTTAGTTTCCACCCCCCAGGGCGGCCGCTGGTCACCGGGCTTCAGGAGCTAGAGCCCGGCCTCGGCTCACCCGTGCGCACCCCCAGGCACGGTGCTGGACGACGTGGGCCACGCGGGCTGCGTGCCCCTGGAGCGGTGCCCCTGCTCGCACAGAGGCCGCACCTACACCGCGGCGGAGTCCTTCACTGCCAACTGCCGCTCCTGGTAGGCCCGCCCCGAGGGGCCACCTCCCTGGGCCCGCCCCAGAGGGGTGCCGTGTGTGGCCGCCCCGCGGGGCTGTTGCTGGCTGGCGCACGTCCCTTGACGGCACCCCTTGCATTCACCCCAGCACCTGCTCCGGGGGGCGCTGGCAGTGCCAGGACCTGCCATGCCCTGGCACCTGCTCTGTGCAGGGCGGCTCGCATGTGTCCACCTTCGACGGGAAGCTGTATGACGTGCACGGGGACTGCAGCTACGTGTTGGCCAAGGTGCTGTGTGGGCCCGGGCAGGGCTGCCCCTTTTGCCCCAAAGGGTCCCCCAGTGATGCCACGAGAGCAGGTGGCGCCCCCCCCAGGTCTCAGGCTGAGAAGGCCCCCAGGCTCACGCTGGGGGGTCAGGCCCAGGCTCTGAGAGGAGATGCCTGAGGTCACAGGTGGCCCCTCGCCCACCTCCACCCTCCATGGCTCCCGGGCACCCCCAGGCTGCCATCTGCCTACGTCGGGGCTCCCGTGCCAAGGCTTCGGTGGGCTTTGTTGATCAGAACTGTGCAGAGAAGGGGCTGGAGGCCTTCTCGGTGCTGGCCGAGCTGCGCAGGTGCGGGCTGACCGACAGCGAGACCTGCCTGAGGGCCGTGACGCTCAGCCTGCGCGGCGGGGACACGGTGAGTGCAGACTGGGGGGCCTGCCCGCGCCCCAGGCAGCGGAGGGCAGAGGTGGACGGGGGAGCCCCGGGAGCGTCTCCTACCTGACCTGCTGCCCCCCACAGGCCATCCGCATCCAGGCCAACGGAGGGGTATTCCTGAACTCCATCTACACCCATCTGCCTGTGTCTGCAGGTGTGCACACCCACCCGCCCACCAGCCACGCTGCCCTCGCCAGCTCTCTGTGGCCTGGGCAGGTGCAGAATATCCCGTTGTTGGCCCCCCGCCTGCCTATCCGGCGTCAGCGGCCCCTCCACGGCCCTGGGAACTGGCCGCCCCCGCCTCCTGCCCATCCCCACTGCGCTCAGCACCCCCTCCCGACCTGGGGCCTGGGGCAGGGTGGCCGTGCAGCTGCCAGCCATCTCTGACGGCTCCCCCCGCCCCCCTCCCAGCCAACATGACCATCTTCCAGCCTACGTCCTTCTTCGTCCTGGTGCAGACGGGCCTCGGGCTGCAGCTGCAAGTGCAGCTGGTGCCCCTCATGCAGGTGTACATCCGGCTGGAGCCCGTCCACAGAGGCCAGACGTGTGGTGAGGCTGGCTGGGCTGCAAGCCAGGGAGGCAGGGGGCGCCCCCGGGGAACTGCTGCCGTCACTTAGCGGGATGGGGGCTGAGACCCACCAGGGTTCACCTGTAGATGGTTCTGGAACCAAAATCCTGGGCTGAGGCTCAGGGCCAGGCGACCGTGGGTGGTGCTGGAGGGGCTGCAGTGCCTCGGACGCTGGACGGCCTGCTGACCCCCGCTCACCCCCCGCCCCCAGGGCTCTGCGGGAACTTCAACCAGAACCGGGCCGACGACTTCCGCACGCTCAGCGGCGTGGTGGAGGGCACGGCCGCCGCCTTCGCCAACAGCTGGAAGACGCAGGCCACCTGCCCCGACGTCCGGAACGGCTTCGAGGACCCCTGCGCGCTCAGCGTGGAGAACGGTACTCCCTCCTGGGCCCTGGCTGCCTCGTGCCGGCCCGAGCAGCGGCGGCTCAGGGGCTTCATGTCTCCGGGGCCCAGAGAGTCAGGGGTGCAGGCGGGCGGGGGGTCAGGCAGGCAGGTCAGTGCCGCCTGCTACAGGAAGCACGTCCTCCGGCCCCGGCAGAGCAGAGCCCGCTCCAGCGCTCCCAGGACAGGACGCGTGTCCTGAGCAGAGGCAGGGGCAGGGTATGCAGGGGGAGGAGAGGCGCTGAGGCGCCCCTGACGCTGCCCCCTCGCCCCCAGAGAACTACGCCCAGCACTGGTGCTCCCTGCTGACCGACCCCACGGGCGCCTTCTCCGCCTGCCACTCCCTGCTCTCCCCGACACCCTTCCACGCGGTGAGCCGCTGGGCGGAACGGGCGGGAGGGGCTGCCCAGGGCAGAGGCTCCTTCCCCGCCTCCCCACAGCCCCGCACAGGGGCTGCCACAGCACCCTGACCCTCCCCCAGCCCCCGCCAGGCTGGCCCTTGGACAGGCTGCACCCTGCATGCTAGGGGCCAACACTGCATGGGTGCTGGGTCTCTGGGGCAGGGTCCAGACCCGCAGCTACAGGCTGGCATCACCCCCAGCCCTCCATGCCGGAACCTAGCACACGGCAAGGCCTGATTTCCAAGAAGGTCCTGTCCCAGTGGCCGAGGGGTGGGGCAAGCTCCTCTTTCTGGACACAGTCCAGCCCATAGCCAGTGGCCCAGCGGCCACCCTTCCGGAAGCCCAAAGGCCCCAGTAAAAGTGACTCCTGTCCTGGGAGGGTGTGTCCTGCTGCCCACTGTGGGGACGTGCACCCCAGCTCTGCCAGCACCTGCCTGCTCAGCCTATGCACCATCTCGCCACCTCCTGGCCGCCACGCCCCAACCAGAGTGACCATTTGGAACCTGTGCTGGACACGGCCCATCCCCCTGTGGCCCCTCCTCCCTGCACTGCCTGCCAGCTGGCCCCAGGGCTCCTTTGGTGGCCGGGGACACGCCTCCTGCTGCCCTCGTGGGGTGGGGCTCCCAGGAGAGGAGGGGCCCTGGAGGCCGGGCCCCTGACCGCCCCCCCGCCCCCAGAACTGCATGTTCGACACCTGCAACTGCGAGAAGAGCGAGGACTGCATGTGCGCGGCCCTGTCCTCCTACGTGCGCGCCTGCGCCGCCCTGGGCGTGCTGCTGGACGGCTGGAGGGACGGCGTCTGCAGTGAGTGCCCCGCGGGGGGCCCGGGAGCACCCGCACCCCACTGACCACCCACGTGGGGCCTGCGGGCCGGGCGTGCTGGGGGTGGTCCTGGGAGCACCCGTACCCACCCTTCTCAGTCCAAGCAAGAGCTTTGTGCTCTCGTGGTGCTTGGGGCCCCAAGGGGAAATCGAGTCTGGACGCACCCGCGGCAGAGCCAGGCCGGATGGCGACGCGGCCAGCCAGCTGAGTGTCCTCCCCGCCCCCAGCCAAGTACACGAGCAGCTGCCCCAAGTCGCAGAGCTACGCCTACGTGGTGGACCGCTGCCAGCCCACCTGCCGCGCCCTGAGCCAGGCGGACGTGACTTGCGGCGTGGCCTTCGTGCCAGTGGACGGCTGCACCTGCCCCTCGGGCACCTTCCTGGACGAAAAAGGCATCTGCGTGCCCCCTGAGGCCTGCCCCTGCTACTTCCGCGGCTCCACGGTGGCCGCCGGGGAGGTCGTGCACGACAACGGCGTGGTGTGGTGAGGGCGCTCAGAAAGCGGGACCCCTGTCCTGGCCGGGGACTGTTTGCACCGTGGGGCCCACAAGGAGGACGGGGGCGGCGCCCCTCCCTCGCCCGGACTCCGCCCCAGGCCCCCATCCTGCTCCGACCCCGGCCTAGCCCTCTCCTCGGACCAGCCCTCCCACCCCGCGTCATGGCGGCCCCTTACCTACCAGCCGGTCCTCCTGGCCCAGCCCGCACCGCCTTCCTGCACACGGTGCCATAAGCCCTGGGGCTGCCGGGCGAGGGCCTTCAGCAGGCCCGGGAGCGGGCGCTGTCGTCACCTTACGCAGCTCGGGTGAGGTCTGGGGTGGGCAGACGGACAGAGGTCCAGGCGCGGCTGTTCCTCTGTCCTAGCTCGTGTGCGAGTGGGAAGCTCAACTGCCTGGGAGCCGCGGAGCAGAAGAGCGTGGGTACGCCCTGCCCGGCCCTCCCGCCCTCGCCCCCCGCCCGCCCCGCCCTCCGCCCCGCTCTGCCCCCGCCGCGACGCCCCTGCTCTGCAGGACCCCTCCCACAAGCTCCCTCCGCAGGGTGTCAGCCCCCCATGGTGTACCTGAACTGCAGCAACGCCTCTGCGGGCACGCACGGGGCCGAGTGCCTCAGGAGCTGCCATACGCTGGACGTGGGCTGTGTGAGTTCCGGGGAGGCACTGCCGCCACGCCCCTGGGTGCCCCTCTGTTCCTGGTGTCCAGGGTCCGGCGGGGGATAGGCCCCCTGACGGCAACTTCCTGCCCACAGTTCAGCACCGACTGCGTGTCCGGCTGCGTGTGCCCCCCGGGGCTGGTGTCCGACGGGAGCGGGGGCTGCGTGGCCCCGGAGGACTGCCCCTGCTGGCACAACGAGGCCAGCTACCGGCCGGGCGAGACCATCAGGGTGGACTGCAACACCTGGTGGGTGCAGGGCCCGGGCGTGGCAGGAGGGGTGGCGGAGAGTGGCGGCTGGTTCGTCGCAGGCCGGAGGCCGGAGCCAGCGTCACCGGGAGGCTGCAAGGCGCAGCTGAGGCAGCACTGCCCCACCCTTGGGCAGCTAAGGGCTCCTGTTTGTCCTCCAGACGGCACCCCAGGGCTAGCCTCCAGCGGAGGGCCGGTCCACCAGCCCGCTGCTCAGGTGCCTTAGACGGTGACGGCAGCGGGGGGGAGGGGCGGCTGTGCCAGCCCACACTGCGCCCCCTTCTCCAGCGGGAGGGCCACTGGGGACCCCAACTATGAGGAGCGCGGGCCGGCAAACGGGGCACCCCCTGGTGTCCCCTCATAGCAAATGCAAGAACCGCAAGTGGGAGTGCAGCCACCAGCCCTGCCTGGGCACCTGCGTGGCCTATGGGGGCGGCCACGTCATCACCTTTGATGGCCAGCGCTACAGCTTCGAGGGCAGCTGCGAGTACACACTGGCCCAGGTATGCGCCCCTCCCCGCGCCCACTCCCGCGCGGGGCTGAGGGGCCACCCGCACAGCTGTGCCCTCTCCACCCAGGACCACTGCGGGGGCAGCGGCGCGTCCAATGGGACCTTCCGCATCGTCACCGAGAACGTGCCCTGCGGCACCACGGGCGTCACCTGCTCCAAGGCCATCAAGATCTTCCTGGGGGTGAGCGGGTTACAGGAGTGTCCCCTGCCTCTCGGCTGGAGCCCCCGGCACCCCAGCCCCGCTGTGACCTGGCCGTCCTGACACACCTGTTGTGGACTCGGGTGACCAGTCTCGCTAGAAGGCGTCACTACGTCCAGCAAAACACAGAGCCCAGGCCACCTGGGACAGAGGGCACCAGGGCCCAGGGCAGAGCGCTGCTGGGGGTGCTGCCCTCGGGAGGTAGCAGGGCCCAGCCCTGGCTGGAGGGGCTGGCTGAGTCTGCATCCCACGTGGGCCCTGGCCCAGCGCTGGGGCCCCAGCCTCTGCTGCGCCGGCCCCAACTTTGTCCAAGCCTCCCAACTCCCAGCTTCCTGCGCAGCCCCATGTCCACCGAGGGCACCAGGAGCACCCCACCCTCCTGGCCAGCCTGGCCTGAGCAGCCCGGAGCCTCAGCCTGGCCCTACTGTCGGCCCCTAACCCCGGTGTGCCCCCGCAGAGCTACGAGCTGATCCTCCACGAGGGGACCCACAAAGTGGTGCAGAGGGGCCCTGGCGGAGACCTGCCCTACAGGGTCCGGTTCATGGGCATCTACCTGGTGGTGGAGACCCGCAGCGGCCTGCTCGTGGCCTGGGACCGGAAGACCAGCGTGTTCATCCGGCTGGAGCAGGACTACAAGGTGAGGGTGCTCATGGGCCCTAAAGGGACAGGCCAAGGGCTGTGCCTGCTGCTGACAGAAAAGCCGCCGTTTGCTCTCGGCTGAGGCTCGGCGGGGGCGCAAGCCCCTCCGCTCCTGCCCCGCTGCCGGCACATCTGCCCACCCCCCACCTGCCCACGCCTGCAGGCCCCGGCCCCTCACGGCGCTCCCACCGCCCGTGTCCCCCAGGGCAGGGTCTGCGGGCTGTGCGGGAACTTCGACGACAACGCGGCCAACGACTTCACCACGCGCAGCCTGTCCGTGGTGGGCGACGCGCTGGAGTTCGGCAACAGCTGGAAGTTCTCCCCGTCCTGCCCCGACGCCCCGGCCCCCCAGGACGCCTGCAGCGTCCACCCGAACCGCCGCTCCTGGGCGCAGAAGCAGTGCAGCGTCATCCACGGCCCCGCCTTCGCCGCCTGCCGCGCCCACGTGTGTCCCCGGCCCCGGGGCAGGGGGGGGCGGGGGGCAGCGGGGCCCGCAGGGGGCCGCGCAGGGGCCCGGGCTGGCCTTGAGCTCCGGGAAACCGCGGCCTCTGCCCCCAGGTGGAGCCGGCCGGGTACTACGAGGCCTGCGTGAGCGACGCCTGCGCCTGCGACCTGGGCGGCGACTGCGAGTGCTTCTGCACGGCCGTGGCCGCCTACGCCCAGGCCTGCCACGACGTGGGCGTGTGCGTGGCCTGGCGCACCCCCGACATCTGCCGTGAGTCGGGCGTCCGCGGGGCTGGGGCGGGGTGCGGGTGGAGCCCTGCAGGACAGCAAGAGAGGGCAGGGCCCAGGAGTGAGGCCGCAAGTCGGCGGAGGGGCCTGCCTGCCTCGGGGTTGACCCAGGGCCCCGCAGGCTGACCCCGAGCTCTGCGCACAGCCCTGTTCTGCGACTACTACAACCCGCAAGGGGAGTGCGAGTGGCACTACCGGCCCTGCGGGGCGCCCTGCATGCGGACCTGCCGGAACCCCAGTGGGCACTGCCTGATGGACCTGCCCGGCCTGGAAGGTGAGGGACCAGCTGGCAGGGCAGCCGCAAGGCCCCCCAGAACACCCCGGGACCCTGCTGAGTCCTCGCCCTGCCCTGTGCCCACCCAGGCTGCTACCCAGAGTGCCCAGCCAGCAAGCCGCTCTTCAGTGAGGACCAAATGCAGTGCGTGGCCCAGTGCGGCTGCTACAGCGAGGACGGCGACTACTATGAAGTGGGCGCGAGGGTCCCCACGGCAGAGAACTGCCAGCGCTGGTGAGGGGCCCGGGGCGGGAGGGGCCGGGCCGGCGAGGGGCCGAGTGGAGCACAGAGCAGGGCGGGCGGTGCCGGGCTGGGGCCCACCCCAGTCCCTCGGCTGCCCCCTCTCCCTCCAGTGCCTGCACCGCCAGAGGCCTCCAGTGCACACACAGCCTTGAGGGTAAGGAGGGGCCGGTTGTGCTTGGGGGCGCGGGCCGGGTGGGCGGGGCGGGGGCAGCACTGACCGGGGGGAGCCCGCGCTACCCCAGCCTGCAGGTGCACCTACGAGGGCAGGACCTACGGCTACCAGGACATCGTCTACAACACCACTGACGGGCTCGGGGGGTGCCTGGTCGCCGTGTGTGGGGACAACGGGACAATCCACCGGACGGCCGTGGACTGCCCCAGGTTGCCGCCCACCACGCCCTTCACCTTCACCACCGGCACGGCGCCGCCCCCCTCAGCGGGTGAGCCTGCGCCTGGCCCCGCCGCTGGAGGAGGGAGGAGCCGGGCGCGGGGTGCGGCCCGCCGGGGCCGGGGGCGGGGGTCCCCGGGCGAGCGGCCGAGGCGGCTGACGGCACCCGCCCGCCCGCAGGCTCGGCGCCCGTCCCCACCACCGTGTGCGTGCGCGAGCTGTGCAGCTGGTCCGACTGGTACGACAGCGGCCGCCCCCAGCCCGGCGCGGGCGGCGGGGACGTGGAGACCCTGGCGAGGCTGCGCGAGCTGGGCTTCCGCGTCTGCCCGGCCCCCGCCGGCCTCGAGTGCCGCGCGCAGCTGCTGCCGGACACACCCCTGGGGGCGCTGGGCCAGAAGGTGGAGTGCGACCCGGCCCTGGGGCTGACCTGTCGCAACAGCGAGCAGGACCCCCCGCTGTGCCACAACTACGAGGTGCGGGTGCTGTGCTGCGAGCTGGCCCCCTGCGCAGCCACCCCCACGCCCCACTCCCCGTCCCCGCCCACGCCAGGCGGCACCACCACCACCCCCGGGGCCACCCCAGCCACCAGCACCCCCACCCCCTCTATGTCGTCCAAGGCGATCAGCACCCTGGGGACCGCCAGCCCCACGGCCCCGGGCACCACCCCCTGCCAGCCCCGCTGCCACTGGACAGAGTGGTTTGACGAGGATTACCCCAAGTCCGAGGAGGCCGGGGGGGACATGGAGACCTACGAGAAGATCCGGGGCGCCGGGCACGTCCTGTGCGAGCAGCCATGGGACATCCAGTGCCAGGCGGAGAACTTCCCTGGCCAGACGCCCGCCGAGCTGGGCCAGCACGTGCACTGCGACCCCAAGGTGGGCCTGATCTGCAGGAACGAGGAGCAGCCGGGGCTGTTCAAGATGTGTCTCAACTACAGGATCCGGGTGCTGTGCTGCAGCGCTGAGCACTGCAAGCAGCCCACGGCCACGGCGCCCACGGCCAGCCCTTTCACCCGCGGGGCCTCCAGCGCCGTGACCACCAGCACCGTCTCACCCTCCACGCCTCTGACCACAGTGCCGGGGACCTGGCCGGTGAGTAGCCGGGGGCAACGGGTGCTCCCCGGGCAGCACCACAGCCACCCCTGTCCTCTCGACGGGGCTGATGTCCCCAGGCCCCAGCCACACCGGCGGGATGGTGATGTCCACCCCCGGGAGGGCCACTTCTCCTGGGCCTAGGGAGCCAGGCACCCCCAACAGGGCCTTAACTATCCTTCCCCAACAGGAAACCACACAGGGGACGACAGGGCTCACCTCGCGGGAGCAAACCCCTTCAATTGTTACGGTGGGGATGTCCACCACACCCCTGGGGACAGCCCAGCAGAAGAGCTCAACCGGCAGTACTGAGAGCCGGCCACCCACCTCACACACTGAGACCAGCACATGGAGGGCGGAGTCGACACCAGGGACTGAGACCACCACAGCGGCCACCGCAGGGACCACATCAGTGGCCACCACAAGGTCCACAGTAGTAGCCAGCACAGCGGCCACCACAGGGCCCACATCAGTGGCCACTACAAAGGCCACCGCAGAGGCCACCACAGGGACCACATCAGCAGCCACCACGGAGGCTACCACTGGCCAGAGCTCGACCAACTGCCAGCCCAAGTGCGAGTGGACAGAGTGGTTTGACACAGACTTCCCCAGCTCGGGGGTCAAGGGGGGGGACGTGGAGACCTACGAGAATATCAGGGCGGCTGGGGGCAGGATCTGCGCGACGCCGCAGAAGATAGAGTGCCGCGCGGAGAGCTACCCCGAGGTGAGCGTGGACCAGATCGGGCAGGTACTGACCTGCAGCCTGCAGACCGGGCTGGTCTGCAGGAACAAAGACCAGCAGGGGCCCTTCAGCATGTGCTTCAACTACAACGTGCGTGTGCTCTGCTGCGACGATGTCCGCCACTGCCCCAGCAGCCCAGCCACCCGGCCAACCCCCCGGCCCACACCCAGCCCTGGCACGCCCACAGCAGCCAGCCCCACCGGCCCCACCATCCACACCAGCCTGGCGCCCCGCACCCGCGCTACCACCCGCACGCTGCCGCCCAGCCTGGCCACCACCACCGCCTCCACGGCCATGCCCACCCGGTCCTCAGGGAGCCTGGCCACCTCGCCCCCAGGCCCCATACAGACGTCAGCCCAGCCCACGTCTGGCCCCACGTCAGTCTCCGTGACCCCAACGGGCACATCCACGGCCTGCCAGCCCCGCTGCACCTGGTCAGACTGGTTGGACAGCAGCTTCCCGCAGCCGGGGGACTCTGGGGGTGACTTCGAGACCTACGACAACATCCGCACCGCCGGCGGGGCAGTGTGCGAGCGGCCCGTGGAGCTGGAGTGCCGGGCAGAGTCGAGGCCGGGAGAGCCCCTGCACCGGCTGGGCCAGGTCGTGCAGTGCCGGCTGGAGGAGGGGCTTGTGTGCCGCAACCGAGACCAGGCCGGCAGCTTTAAGATGTGCCTCAACTACCAGGTGCGTGTGCTCTGCTGCGACGACAGCCACTGCCCCGGGACGCCGGCCGCCACCTGGCCCACGGCCAGCACCACCAGGGGGCCACTCCCGGGGTCCAAGACTCCCGGCCAGGCCCACCCCTCCACCCCCGGGACCACCCAGAGGGTCACCACCCCTGGCACCGGACCCTCCTCCCCCGGGACCACCCAGACAGTCACCACGCCCAGCACTGGGCCCTCCTCTGCCTGGACCACCCAGAGGGTCACCACCACCACCCCCGGCACTGGACCCTCCTCCCCCGTGACCACCCAGAGGGTCACCACCCCTGGCACCGGACCCTCCTCTGCCGGGACCACCCAGAGGGTCACCACCACCAACCCTGGCACTGGACCCTCCTCCCCCGTGACCACCCAGAGGGTCACCACCCCTGGCACCGGACCCTCCTCTGCCGGGACCACCCAGAGGGTCACCACCACCAACCCTGGCACTGGACCCTCCTCCCCCGTGACCACCCAGAGGGTCACCACCCCTGGCACCAGACCCTCCTCCCCCGGGACCACCCAGAAAGTCACCACGCCCAGCACTGGGCCCTCCTCTGCCTGGACCACCCAGAGGGTCACCACCACCACCCCCGGCACTGGACCCTCCTCCCCCGTGACCACCCAGAGGGTCACCACCCCTGGCACCGGACCCTCCTCTGCCGGGACCACCCAGAGGGTCACCACCACCAACCCTGGCACTGGACCCTCCTCCCCCGTGACCACCCAGAGGGTCACCACCCCTGGCACCAGACCCTCCTCCCCCGGGACCACCCAGAAAGTCACCACGACCAGCACTGGGCCCTCCTCTGCCTGGACCACCCAGAGGGTCACCACCACCACCCCTGAAACTGGACCCTCCTCCCCCGTGACCGCCCAGAGGATCAAGACCCCCGGCACCGGACCCTCCTCCCCCGTGACCACCCAGAGGGTCACCACCCCTGGCACCGGACCCTCCTCTGCCGGGACCACCCAGAGGGTCACCACCACCACCCCCGGCACCAGAACCTCCACCCCCGTGACCACCCAGAGGGTCACCACCCCTGGCACCGGACCCTCCTCCCCCAGAACCACCCAGACAGTCACCACGCCCAGCACCGGACCCTCCTCCCCCGGGACCACCCAGACGGTCACCACCCCCGGCACCGGACCCTCCGTCACCACCCCCGGCACCGGACCCTCCTCTGCCGGAACCACCCAGAGGGTCACCACCACCACCCCTGGCACTGGACCCTCCTCCCCTGGGACCACCCAGACGGTCACCACCACCACCCCTGGCACCGGACCCTCCTCCCCCGGGACCACCCAGACAGTCACCACCCCCGGCACCGGACCCTCCTCTGCCGGGACCACCCAGAGGGTCACCACCACCACCCCTGGCACTGGACCCTCCTCCCCCGTGACCACCCAGACAGTCACCAACCCCGGCACCGGACCCTCCTCTGCTGGGACCACCCAGAGGGTCACCACCACCACCCCTGGCACTGGACCCTCCTCCCCCGGGACCACCCAGACGGTCACCACCCCCGGCACCGGACCCTCCTCTGCCGGAACCACCCAGAGGGTCACCACCACCACCCCTGGCACTGGACCCTCCTCCCCCGTGACCACCCAGACAGTCACCACCCCCGGCACCGGACCCTCCTCTGCTGGGACCACCCAGAGGGTCACCACCACAACCCCCGGCACCGGACCCTCCTCTCCTGGGACCACCCAGACGGTCACCACCCCCGGCACCGGACCCTCCTCTGCCGGGACCACCCAGAGGGTCACCACCACCACCCCTGGCACCGGACCCTATTCCCCCGTGACCGCCGAGAGGATCAAAACACCCAGCACCGGACCCTCCTCCCCCGTGACCACCCAGAGGGTCACCACCACCACCCCTGGCACCGGACCCGCCTCCGCCGGGACCACCCAGACGGTCACCACCACCACCCCTGGCACTGGACCCTCCTCCCCTGGGACCACCCAGACGGTCACCACCACCACCCCTGGCACTGGACCCTCCTCCCCCGGGACCACCCAGACGGTCACCACTACCACCCCTGGCACCGGACCCTCCTCCCCCGGGACCACCCAGAGGGTCACCACCACCACCCCTGGCACCGGACCCTCCTCCCCCGGGACTACCCAGACGGTCACCGCCCCCGGCACCGGACCCTCCTCCCCCGGGACCACCCAGAGGGTCACCACCACCACCCCTGGCACCGGACCCTCCTCCCCCGGGACCACCCAGAGGGTCACCACCACCACCCCTGGCACCAGACCCTCCTCTGCTGGGACCACCCAGAGGGTCACCACCACCACCCCTGGCACTGGACCCTCCTCCCCCGTGACCACCCAGACAGTCACCACCCCCGGCACCGGACCCTCCTCTGCTGGGACCACCCAGAGGGTCACCACCACAACCCCCGGCACCGGACCCTCCTCCCCTGGGACCACCCAGACGGTCACCACCCCCGGCACCGGACCCTCCTCTGCCGGGACCACCCAGAGGGTCACCACCACCACCCCAGGCACTGGACCCTCCTCCCCTGGGACCACCCAGACGGTCACCACCACCACCCCTGGCACTGGACCCTCCTCCCCCGGGACCACCCAGAGGGTCACCACCACAACCCCCGGCACCGGATCCTCCTCCCCCGGGACCACCCAGACGGTCACCACCCCCGGCACCGGACCCTCCTCTGCCGGGACCACCCAGAGGGTCACCACCACCACCCCTGGCACTGGACCCTCCTCCCCCGTGACCACCCAGAGAGTCACCACGCCCAGCACCGGACCCTCCTCTGCCGGGACCACCCAGAGGGTCACCACCACCACCCCTGGCACTGGACCCTCCTCCCCCGTGACCACCCAGACAGTCACCACCCCCGGCACCGGACCCTCCTCTGCCGGGACCACCCAGAGGGTCACCACCACCAACCCTGGCACTGGACCCTCCTCCCCCGTGACCACCCAGACAGTCACCACCCCCGGCACCGGACCCTCCTCTGCTGGGACCACCCAGAGGGTCACCACCACCACCCCTGGCACTGGACCCTCCTCCCCCGTGACCACCCAGACAGTCACCACCCCCGGCACCGGACCCTCCTCTGCCGGGACCACCCAGAGGGTCACCACCACCACCCCTGGCACTGGACCCTCCTCCCCCGTGACCACCCAGACAGTCACCACCCCCGGCACCGGACCCTCCTCTGCTGGGACCACCCAGAGGGTCACCACCACAACCCCCGGCACCGGACCCTCTTCCCCCGGGACCACCCAGACGGTCACCACCCCCGGCACCGGACCCTCCTCTGTCGGGACCACCCAGAGGGTCACCACCACCACCCCTGGCACCGGACCCTCCTCCCCCGTGACCACCCAGACGGTCACCACCCCCGGCACCGGACCCTCCTCTGCCGGGACCACCCAGAGGGTCACCACCACCACCCCTGGCACCGGACCCTCCTCCCCCGGGAACACCCAGAGGGTCACCACCACAACCCCCGGCACCGGATCCTCCTCCCCCGGGACCACCCAGACGGTCACCACCCCCGGCACCGGACCCTCCTCTGCCGGGACCACCCAGAGGGTCACCACCACCACCCCTGGCACTGGACCCTCCTCCCCCGTGACCACCCAGAGAGTCACCACGCCCAGCACCGGACCCTCCTCTGCCGGGACCACCCAGAGGGTCACCACCACCACCCCTGGCACTGGACCCTCCTCCCCCGTGACCACCCAGACAGTCACCACCCCCGGCACCGGACCCTCCTCTGCCGGGACCACCCAGAGGGTCACCACCACCAACCCTGGCACTGGACCCTCCTCCCCCGTGACCACCCAGACAGTCACCACCCCCGGCACCGGACCCTCCTCTGCCGGGACCACCCAGAGGGTCACCACCACCACCCCTGGCACTGGACCCTCCTCCCCCGTGACCACCCAGACAGTCACCACCCCCGGCACCGGACCCTCCTCTGCCGGGACCACCCAGAGGGTCACCACCACCACCCCTGGCACTGGACCCTCCTCCCCCGTGACCACCCAGACAGTCACCACCCCCGGCACCGGACCCTCCTCTGCTGGGACCACCCAGAGGGTCACCACCACAACCCCCGGCACCGGACCCTCTTCCCCCGGGACCACCCAGACGGTCACCACCCCCGGCACCGGACCCTCCTCTGTCGGGACCACCCAGAGGGTCACCACCACCACCCCTGGCACCGGACCCTCCTCCCCCGTGACCACCCAGACGGTCACCACCCCCGGCACCGGACCCTCCTCTGCCGGGACCACCCAGAGGGTCACCACCACCACCCCTGGCACCGGACCCTCCTCCCCTGTGACCGCCCAGAGGATCAAGACACCCAGCACCGGACCCTCCTCCCCCGGGACCACCCAGACAGTCACCACCCCCGGCACCGGACCCTCCTCCCCCGTGACTGCCCAGAGGATCAAGAGCCCCAGCACCGGACCCTCCTCCCCCGTGACCACCCAGAGGGTCACCACCACCACCCCTGGCACCGGACCCTCCTCCCCCGTGACTGCCCAGAGGATCAAGAGCCCCAGCACCGGACCCTCCTCCCCCGGGACCACCCAAACAGTCACCACCCCTGGCACCGGACCCTCCTCCCCCAAGACCACCCAGACGATCACCACCCCCGGCACCGGACCCTCCTCCACCGTGACCACCCAGAGGGTCACCACCACCAACCCTGGCACCGGACCCTCCACCCGCGTGACCACCCAGAGGGTCACCACCCCCGGCACCGGACCCTCCTCCCCCGGGACCACCCAGAGGGTCACCACCCCTACCGCCGGTACTGGAACCTCCTCCCCTGGGCCCACCAGGAGGGTCACTGTTCCCCACTCATCTGCATCCCCCGAGACCCCTGGCACCACACACACCCTCGGCACCTCGCTGGCCCCCAGCTCCACCACGCCTGTCTCTGGCATGGCCATGGCAGCCACTCCCACCCGTGGGGTCTGTGAGCCTCGCTGCACGTGGACGGACTGGTTCGACGAGGATTACCCCACGCCCGACCCCGATGACGGGGACTTCGAGACCCTGGCGGTCATTCGCGCTGCCGGCCACCACGTCTGCACGCACCCCCAGGCCATCGAGTGCCGCTCGGAGCAGGCCCCGGACGCGGCCCTGGCAGCGCTGGGCCAGGTGGTGGTCTGCAACGCGAGCCTGGGGCTGGTGTGCCGCAACCGGGAGCAGCAGGGGCCGCAGCACTTCTGCCACAACTACCGGGTGCGCCTGCTGTGCTGCGAGGTCGCCCCGGCCTGCACCAGCCCGGCACCCACTGTCCCCACGGCCACGCCCACCCCGCCCTGGGGGAGCCTGGCCACCTCCCGCACGCTGCCGCCCAGCCCGGCCACACCCTGCTTCTGCCAGGCCTTTGGGTCCCTCTTCTCTCCTGGTGAGTCAAACTCCCTGTGTCCCCGGGCCCCATCCCGGCCCACCAGGGTCCCCCCGTGCCCCTTGCTTGGGGCCTCCTGGGCCCGCCCGCTGCTCCCCCGCCCACCCGGCTGACGGCGTGGGCCTCGCAGGGGACATCGTCTACAACAGGACGGACGCGGCCGGCTGCCGCTTCTACGCCGTCTGCAACCAGCACTGCGAGCTGGACCGCTTCCCGGGGGCCTGCCCCACGGTCTCGCCCCCCACGCGGCAGCCCACCACCCCGGTCTCGGGCTGTGACCTGCTCATCCCTCCCCGGCAGGTGTGTCCATCCCCTCACCCCCGGCCGCGCCGGATGGGGCGGGATAGGGGCGGGGGCTGGACGGGGGCCCTGCGGGGTCTGGGCCCTTGCGGGGGCCGGGCTGCGGGGCCCACCGGCGAGCACCTCTGCTCTGGCAGGTGAACGAGACCTGGACCCTGGAGAACTGCACAGTGGCCAGGTGTGAGGGTCACAACCACATCACCCTGCTGGAGCCCGAGCCCGTGGACAGCATCATCTGCGCCAGCGGGCAGCTGCCCATCAAAATGTGGCCCGAGGACAAGCCGTGCGCCTACCACTACGAGTGCGAGTGTGAGTGCGGACGGCGGCGGGGCCAGGCACACTCCCCCCCCCCCCCGGCCCGCGCACCGGCCCCCACTGTCTGCCCTGCTGTGGCTCAGCCGCCCTCTGGCTCCCCTGATGTGCTGCTGCGAGGGGTTCAGGCCCTGGGTGATCTGAAGCCCCTGTCCCGAGGGTGCCCCTGCACCCACTTCTGGGGGTGCTAGGTGATGCCGCCACTGTCCCCCACAGGCATCTGCAGAGGCTGGGGGGGCTCCAACTACTCCACCTTCGACGGCACCGCCTACTCCTACTCGGACAACTGCACCAGCATCCTCCTGCGGGAGATCTCCCCTCGCTACGGGAACCTCATGGTGCTCCTGGACAACCACTACTGCAAGGCCGCCACACACGCCACCCACTGCCCGCGCGCCATCATCATCCACTTTGCGTCCCAGGAGGTCATCCTCACCACCACGGGCAGCAGGCAGGACCAGGGCCTGGTGAGTGGTGCGGCCCCTCCCACCCCCAGGGTGTGCCCGGCAGGTGCAGCCCAGCCCAAGGGCAGCCCGAAGGCGCTGTGCAGTGGGATGGGCACCGCGGATGCTGCGACAGGTCCAGCAGGGCGAGGTTCAAGGCAGGGGGCCCCTGGGGTGCCCCCAGCGGATGCCTGGCGCAGGCAGCTGGGCCCAGGCCCCAAGGGGCATCGGTGCTCCAGGGTGAGGGTGCCCAGGAGGGCCCCAAAGGCCAGCCTGTGTCCAGTGTCCCTCTTACGGCTCCTCCGTGCCCTAGATCCTGTTCAACGGAGTGCGGGTGAGCCAGGACTTCAGCAAGGCCGGCGTGAAGGTGTCCCAGCGGGAGGCCGCCGCCATGGCCCTTGACATCATGGCCGCCGGCGTGAGCATCAGCTTCAACGGGCACACGTTCCAGATCCAGCTGTCCTACAGCCGCTTCAGCTACAACACGGAGGGCCAGTGCGGTGAGTGGGGCGCGTGGCCCCTGCGCCCCCGGCCCCGCCCACCAGAGGCGACCGTGGGGCCGGGAGCCCGCAAGCCCTGGTGGGCCAGAGGGCAGCCGGCGGGGCCCAGGGTCAGCTCTGGCCCTCGCTCCCCAGGCACCTGCACCAACAACCAGGGGGACGACTGCCGCCAGCAGGACGGCACCATGGCCTCCAGCTGCCGGGACATGGCCGCCACCTGGCTGGTCCCTGACAGCAGCAGGGAGGGCTGCGAGGTGCGGCCCAGCCCGAGCCCCAGGAGCACGTTCCCGGTGCCCACCACCAGCCCGTGCCCCGCCCCACCTGTCTGTGAGCTGCTGCTGAGCCAGTGAGTCCACCCCACCCCCAAGCCCCCGCCACCCCGGCACGCCCACGGCCTCTGACCAGCCCCGCCTGCAGGCTCTTCGCCGAATGCCACCCCCTCGTCCCGCCCGGCCCCTTCTTCAACGCCTGCGTCAAAGAGAGCTGCGGGGTGGCGCGTCCCACCCACCCGTGCCAGAGCCTGGAGGTCTATGCGGCGCTCTGCCGGGCCCAGGGCGTCTGCAGCGACTGGCGCAACGCCACCCACGGGCTGTGTGGTGAGTGGGGGTGGCCGCCTGGCGCGGGCCCAGCTCCTCCAGCCCCTGACACCCCTCTCTGCGCCCCCAGACCTCACCTGCCCCCCGGGGAAGGTGTACAAGCCCTGCGGGCCCGCACAGCCCAGGACCTGCGACTCCAGGTGAGGCCCAGAGGGAGGGGGGCGGCCGGGGGCCTGGGAGGGACAGGGCCCCACCCCCACGTGACGCGTGGACTGCCCCCGCAGGGCCCCAGCCCCCGAGAGCACCGCGCAGGTGGAGGGCTGCTTCTGTCCGGACGGCCAGCTCCTCCTCGACACACACACGGGCCTGTGTGTGCCCCAGTGCCGTAAGCGCCCCGCCCTGCCGGCCCCGGGCACCAGCACAGAGCCCCCTCCGTGCCCCTCGAGGCCCGGGGCGGCCCCGCGGGGGGAGGGCTGGGGGGTCCGGGGACAAGCGCTGCTGCAGCCTGAGGCCTCCGCGCGGCCCCAGCACCCGGCGAGCTGCTGCTCTTTTCCTTCCAGCCTGTGTGGGACCCGACGGACTCCCCAGATTAGTGAGTGGGCCCGCCCCCCTGCTACCCACCGTGCCCCTGGGCGGGAGGGGGTGCCTGTCCCTGCGGCCCCGGGGGGCGCCCTGCGTTGGCCGCAGCCTGGGGCGGGGCACGGGCGGGGACCCTGGGGACACGACCTGGTGTGTTGCAGCCCGGAGAGCGGTGGGTGAGCGACTGCCAGGACTGCGTGTGCGAGCCCCACTCCATGGCGGTGCAGTGCCAGCCCGTGCGCTGCGAGGCCCCGGGCCCACCCCCGAAATGTGCCCAGCCCGGCTTCGTGCCGGCGACCGGGCCCTTGGCCACCTGCTGCCCAGAGACGCTGTGTGGTGAGCCCTGGCCCCGGGCGGCAGCAGGGTGGGGACGGCGGGTGGGTGCCCGGCCGGGGGGTCGGAGGGGCAGACTATGGGGTGACCGTGAGGGCACTGGGGTGGACAGCGGCCGGCCCCCCGGGAAAATAATCTCTGGCTCCAACACGGGGCGACGACGCGCGGGGAGCACCGGGGAGGGCGGCGCCCTGACGGCCCCTCTCCCGCAGTCTGCAACACCTCCACCTGCCCCCAGAGCCCCCCGGAGTGCGGGCCCGGGGAGGAGCTGGTCCGCACGCGGGACGACGACCAGTGCTGCCCTGCCTTCACCTGCCGTGAGCCAGGGCTGGGGGCTCTCGGGGCTGGGGGCTCTCGGGGCTGGGCCGGGCTGGGGCGCGGGCGCTCAGCCCCCATCTCCCCGCAGGCCCCAAGCTGTGCGAGTACAACGGCTTCGTTTACGGGGTAAGGGCTGTGCGGCCTGGCCCGGGGCGGGCGGGGACGGTGGGGGCTGGCGCAGCCCCGTGTGCCCCAGGCCACTGCCCCCTCTGGCCACAAAAGCAGGGCCTGGGGACTCGGGTCTGGGTGGGGACAAGGGCGGCACGGATGCCCCTTTCTGCTACGAGCCTGGTGGGGCTGTGGCTCCGCCCGGCTGCCCCTGAGTGCCCCCCGCAGGTCGGCACCACCTTCCCCGCGGATGTCCCCTGCCACACCTGCACCTGCCTGGCCATGGGCACCCGGGCCCCGGTCGTGCAGTGCACGAAGGACGCCTGCGTCTCCACCTGCCGCCCGGTGAGCCCGGCCCCGAGGGCGGCCCGTGGCCGTGGCCAGGCGGGGGTGGGGGGGTCGCGGCTCAGCCCGCACGGCCGCCTTGATTTCCGCCAGAGGACGCGGGCGGGGAGGGCGCGGGCGCCACAGGCAGCAGACCCAGAACGAGCAACGGGGCGGGGAGCTTCTGCCACAACAGCCCCGGGGAGGACACGGGCTCCGAGCAGGGGCAGCCAGGGCAGGAGGCGGGCCTGGGTGCTGAGCTCGGGCGCAGCTGACGCCCCGTGCCCCCAGGGCTTTGAGCACACCGCGGTGCCCGGAGAGTGCTGCGAGCAGTGCCTGCAGAAGGCCTGCATCACGCCCGACGGCCAGCTGGTCCAGGTAAGGGGGCCTGGCTCCCGGTCCCCTGCCCCGGAAACCCCCGGCGGGCGCGCCGGGCCTAGCGGATAACCCCTCCTCGCACCTCAGCCCGGCCAGACCTGGGTCAACAGCCTCGCGGACAACTGCACCGTGTACCGCTGCGTGGCCGAGGGCGGCCTCTACGTGCTGACGCCCGGGCCCGCGTCCTGCCCGGACGTGTCCGTCTGCAGGGTATGTGCTGGGCTCTGCCTGTACAGCTCCGCGGCTGACCGGGCCGCCCAGGAGGTCTCGCCCCCCACGCCCCGCCCACCGCCCGGCCGGCTCCCCAGCCCAGCATTCTCGCCCCGCAGGGCACCCTCAGGAAATCCGGCTGCTGCTACTCCTGTGAGCCCGAGGGTAAGTCCAGGCCCACCCCCTGCTCCAGCTCGTCTCCCCCAGCCACGCCTGCGGGGAGCCACCCACCCCCACCCTGAACAGCCACGCCTGTCCCCCCAGAGACCTGCCAGGCACAGGCCAGCATGACGGTCCTGAGGGTGGGGGACTGCACCAGCCAGACCGCGGTCAACATGCCCTTCTGCGAGGGCCCCTGCCCGGGCATGTCCAAGTGAGTGGCCCGCCCACTCGCCCTCCGGGGTGTCGTCGCCTGAGCTGGGGGCCCCCCCCCCCGTGGCAGCAAGGAGGGAAGGGGGCCCAGCTCCACCTGCAGGAAGCAGGGCCAGGCAGGGGCTGGGCTTCCGGGAGGCAGCCGGAGGGGCGCGAGGACAGGCGAGTGCCCGGAGGAGGGGCCGGCTGTGGCCAGCAAGTCTGAGAAGCCAGCCTGGGGGAGAGGGGGATGACCGGGGGTGCTCGGGAGAGACGTGGCCCCGAGGGCCCCAGACCCCGGGGCGGCAGAGCCAGGCCCGGCACTCAGGCGGGGGCGCGGGCGCTGCCGCCGCAGGTACTCCCCGGAGGCCCGGGTCATGCAGCGCCAGTGCACCTGCTGCCAAGAGACCAGGGTCCACGCGGCGGTGGCGACGCTGCACTGTCCCAACGGCACCACCGTCCAGCACAGCTACACCCACGTGGATGAGTGCAGCTGCACCCCGTCCTGCCTGCCCGCAGCCCCCGAGGACGGCACCCCCTTCCTCACACGCTAGCGGCCGCCGCTGCCCGGCACCAGTCCCGGCCCGCGCACCTCCCCAGCTGAGGCCAACCTCAGGGTCCGCAGCGGCCCACCCTGCCAGGGTCAGTCTGAGGGGAGCCGGCCGGGACCCTGCCCTGAGCCCCTCCAGCTGCCTGCAGGGCCCCGTCAGGACCCCAATGCCTGCCTCCCCGGCCCCATGTCAGGGCCTCTCTGGAGCCTGGCTCCACACCACAGGCGGCAGGGTCCCTGCCAGCCCCCAGCCCGGGGCGGGGGCACCACCCACCAGCTCCCACAGCCAGTGGAGGCCTGTCCGGAGTGGCCAGTGCAGGCGGCGCGGGCAGGCCTGGGGCCGGCACCCGCGGTGCTTATGCGAGCTCGACCGCGTAGCAAATAAAACGCTGAGCAATGTGTTCACCCCGTCCTGCCTCCTCATGGCGCCGTCGGGAGCCCTGCGCCCAGCCACCACCTGCCGGGAGCGGGGCGGGTCGGGGAGCCAGCCAGACCCGGACAGACGCTGCCCTTGTTGGCTTCAAACGCGTCACCAGAGAGGAAGCCGAGCTGGGGGTGCAGGAGCCGAGCCAGGGGCACCTGCAGTTGCTCAGGCCCCAGCCTGCACAAAGCAGACGTACCAGCCGAGTTGAGGGCCCGACGCCGGACCCATAAGGACAGGCAGGGTGAACGAGCTGGGCCCGGCGCTGGTCGAGATGCCTGGGGTGCAAAGGTCTGCCCCGGTCGCTGTGGGTCCTCAGGCTGCTCTGCTCCTGGGGTGGCAGCACATTGCCCCTGCGGAGGACCGCCCCCGGGGGCTGGCCAGGGCCCCCAGCTCCCGAGGGGAGCTTGGGTGCTCAGTGAGGGGGGTCTGGGCTCCTGCAGTGGGCACTGCCACCTCCCTGGGTAAGGCAGCCCTTGTGGCACTGGGCAGAGGTGACTGGGTGGGCCGGCGAAGCTGCAGATGCCCTGATGGGCAGTGGCCAGGCTAGCCCCCGGGGGCACTTCTGTCTGACTTCCTGAGGAGCCGGGGCCAGGTTGCCCAAACCCAAGGAGAGGGCAGGTCCCCGAGGCCGTGCGCCCGGAAGCCCAGGTGCCATGGGATGCACCATGCGCCTGGGCCAGAGCACACGTGGGAGTCTTCCGGCCAGGGTCTCTCTGTTCCTCCGCGCTGTGCCGTCATCACCCGTCTCCCGGGTGGGGAAACTAAGGCACAAAGCCCCACGTGGGAGGCACAACCGGGCTCAGGCCACTGCCCTGCGGCCCATGCTGATGCCCCGGGGCCCGCCAGGACCAGCACGCCGCTAAGGGTGACGGGAGCATGCGGGGGATGGTCAAACTGACAGGCAGGTGGGGCACTGCCTGGGGAGGGGGCCCCATCCCGGGGGCGCAGACTGGGGACGGAGCCCCACAAGGCAGACCCCCTCAGTGGCCTCAGCCTGACTTGCTGGTTTGGGGGTGCTGAGCTGCCCTGTCCTAGGCTGCCGCAGGCCTGCTGCTCGTGGAGGGCGCGCAGATCCGGGTCGTGCACATCACCTCTGCCGAGAGTTTTGGGTCGGCGCCTTTCTGGTTTCCGGCCCGAGGACGGGCGTCAGCGCAGGGGTGGGGGACCTGCCCAGCGGTGGGGGCGAAGCGGCGCCTCGGCTGGAGTCAACGACAGCAGGCGGGTGCGGAGTCCTGGATCGCGTGTATTAAAGTGCGTCACGTTCGCGAGGCTGCGCAGAGCCCCTCCCGGGCGTCCTGCCCGAGGCAGGCCCACACGGCCTCAGAGGCCCCACCACCCACACCCTCGGTGGCCAGCAAGGCCGGCCTATGCCTGCCCTCCCCTCGGATCCGCAGCCAAGTCCACCCAGGAGAGGCCGAGCTGGCCCAGGGTGGGCGGCGTCGGCAGAGAGCGCCCGCTCCCGGGCACCGGTGCGGCCCAGGCCCACAAGCACAGCCAGGAGAGACAGACGATTCCAGCTGGAGTTCCAGGAACACCCCCAAGCGCACGGCTGCCGGGCTCGGGCTCGCGCCCTAGTCTGTCCAGTCAGGTGGAAGGGCCCCCGCCGGGGCAGGAGGGTGTGGCCTGGCCAGCCCTGCAGGGAAGGACGCCCACCCCAGCGCCGCTGGCCAGGCGCCCCACATGCATCCAGACGCGTGGTGGGCTGGGCGGGCAGAGGGCAGGGCAGGGCGGGGCGCCTCCACAAGCCTCGCGGGCAGGGCTCCCGGGGCCGGCGGGCAGCCCAGGGGGCGGAGGCCACTGTGGGGGGCGGGCCTAGGAGTCCTCGCCCATCTGGAGCAGGGAGTTGATGGCCGCGTCCCTGTTCCCTCTCTGGGCCTCCAGCACCGAGCGGATCACCTCCCGGTCCATGTTGGGGAACATGTCCTGGATGGCCCTCAGGTCCTCCTCGCTGCAGCGGGGCTGGGCGCTCACGGCCGGTGGCACGGGCACAGGCACCACGCCAGGGCTGCAGACGGCGGGCATCCCTGCAGGCAGGGGTGGGGCGGGGGCAGGGTATTACTGGCGCCGGCTGTTCCTGAAACGCCGCACGCCCACCCAGCCAGCCACGGAGCCTTCGTGGTGCAGGGGGAGGGCAAAGCCGACCTGGGCACAGCACGGACCGCGCCCCCCAGGCACACCTCACGGTCCGCTCCCTAGCGCTCGGCCCAGATGGCACCCGCACGAGGGGCCGGCTCACAGGCAGAGCAGCGCGGGACGGGCGGAGCCCAGAGCGTGGGAGGGTGGCCCTGAGCTCTGCCGGGGTCCGAGAGCCCTTCCCGACTTCTGAGCTTGGCACCATTGGCTGCTTCCAAGCCTCTGGCTGCGCCAGTCACTTTCTGCCATAGCCTGCCCTGCCCACGGGCGTGCCGTTTCCTTGCTGGACAAGGCTGTGTGCCCTCCCCGGAGGCTCCCAAGAGACAGGACCCCTGACCTGTGGGCCAACCACTCGGCACACACCCTCCTCCAGGCTGGCCTGACCCCTAAGCTGGGCTAGAGGTGGCCCCAACTCCACCCGCTGTGCCCCAGAGGCCGCGCTCTTACTCCAAGCACGTCCTGCCCACGTCCTGCCCTCCAGCTCTGCCCGGGCCAGGGTTCAGGGACGCTGTTGGCTCGTGGTCCCAACCCAAACCTGCTATCCAGACAGAGAGGAGGTGGGCAGGCTCAGACATGGCCACGGCAGAGCAGCCAACCCACCTGCAGAGCCCAGGGCCACTCTGCAGCGGGCACCTAGTGTGCTGACGACGAAGGCAGCAGGCAGGCAGACAGACCAGCACACGGCTTGGGTCACAGGCAGATCAGGACCCCGCCCCGCGGCCCTAAACCCCCCAGAGCTGGCGTTGCCGTGCACCCTGGACCCTGACCCCCATCTGGCCAAGAGGAAGCACGAACGCCTTTGATGCACCCACACCTCAACCTGAGCTCTGGCCCCCTGAGACTCCCCTGGACAGACACACCTGTGATGGGCACATAGCCCACGCCCTGCTGGTACACGGTGGGCATCAGAACCACAGGCTGCGGCGGCATCATCACAGTGGCCGGCAGGGCCTGAAACAGAGACGCGCCAGGGTCTCAGGGACAGCAGGGATCCCGCGGCCTGGCCCAGACCTGCGAGGTTGCAGGGCCTCCCGCCGGGACGGGCCTCACCGTGTACGACATGACCAGGTTGATCATGCCCTCCTTGTCATCCCCCTGGCGCCCGCTCAGGCTGTACCACTCGTCCTCCACCTTGCCCTGCTTCAGGGCCTCGGGGATGGTGATGTGGGTCCAGGCGATGCGGTCATCCATGGAGAAGGCGCGCTGTGGGGACACGGGGGCACTGGGACCACCACCCCTGGAGCCCCGCCCCAGCCCCCAGATGGCCCCTCCCCGGGGACAGGCTGCGCCTCAGCGGGCCAAGCCCAGCAGCGAGGAAGCGGGAGGGGAGGGCGCGGGCCGCCGCCCCGGCTCACCTCGTCGAAGATCTCCAGGTAGAAGGAGTCGACGCCCGGGGGCAGCGTGCACTGCAGGACCTTGTTCCAGCGGGGGTTCCGGGCGCCGTTGTGGGCCGTGGGGGTCTCGTACACGGCGTAGCCCAGCCGCAGGCGGCAGTAGGGGTCCATGCGGGTCATGCCGTAGTTCTTAGCCAGCTTGGCCTAAGCAGAGCTGCTGTCAAGGGATGCGCCGGGGCTGCTGCTCGCCCCTGGGGGTGCCGTGTGAGCCCAACCCCCCAGAGGCCCCTAGGCCCGGGAAGAGGGCGCTGAACCTGGTTGCCCGGCAGCCCCTCCCTACACTCCCGGTGCTCCTGGGTCTCTCCTCAGCCACGTGCATCGTTGAGACGCGTCACGGAGGTCTGTCCACGGCTTTGCTCAGAGCCAGGCTGAGATCGAGCACCCAGCACGCTCCGGCCCTGCCCGGCCTCTCCTCCCGCCCGCCCGGTGCTGTCAGCCACAAGCCACAGTCAAAACCCGCAGGTTCTGGCTGCAGCGCCAGTCCTGATGGGCGACCTGGGCTCGCAAGCGTCTGCACAGGCAGCCCAAGGCTCGCGGGCCGGGCGCCCCGCCACGGGATGCTTTATGAAACGGCTGGAGAGGCTCCACAGGGCGCCCATCAGCACCCAGGAGCACTGCTGACCAAGTGGGGGGCTGGCCAGCATCCCGAAACCCCGCTCCAGGGGGAGGCACACTGGGCCCCGTGTCGTAGGTCTGCGCGGGGCTTGGGCCTCACCACCCGCCTCTCCCGGCTCCGCGGGCACCAGTCCGGGGCCCGGCCTCTGGACAGCCAGACAGCTGTGTGGGTTCATGGGGCCTGCTGCCGGCCCCCCGTCCCGGGGTACAGGGCGCCCACCTGCACCACGGTGATGCTGAGGCGGCCCACGGTGCCCAGAGCCCCTCCATACTGCAGCTGCTGAGCGGTCTGCGCGTCCAGCTGGGCCTGCTGCTGCTGCTGCGTGGGCGTGATGCGGAGAAAGTCCTGCGGCAGCTCCCCGATGTACACCTGCGGAGACGGGCGGCGGGTACTCAGGCAGCCTCGGGGTTCCCGCCCTAGGAACTCGGCTAACAAGGTCCGTGGCCCTCAGGCCGGGTCCATGGACACCAGCGCAGGTCCGAGGAGCAAGAAGCAGCGGCTGGAGCCCCCTAGCCACTATCACCAGCCCCCTGGCCCTGCTTCCTTCAACCAGTCCTCGCTCCCAGGGGGTCACATCCCCAGCCTGAGGGCTCGGGGCACAGGCTGTACCTGGGGCACAGCAGTGTGCTCGCCCCAACCCCCAGGGCCCGGGGCCCAGAGCTCAGGTGGCAGGCCCGCCGGGGCCCCACCCTCGGGAGGGGATGAGGGCTGAGGCCAGGACGGCAGGGAGGGATCCTCTTCCAACTAAAACAAAACCCTGATGGAGGCTGGGGTCGGAGAGGCGCTGGGGCGAGGTGGCCAAAGACCCCGGTGGCGGGCAGCCGTGCGCCCTGCAGATGCCCCTGCCTGGCGGCCAGGGGCCGTGGTGATGACTGCGGGGACACGGGGCCTGGAGGGAACGGGCGCTGTGACGAGACCCGCCCTGCAGAGATGAGGCCCAAAGGGGAGCGGGGGCGTGCAGGAGCCTGCCTGCAGATCAGGGTGCCTGGAACAGAGGTGGTGGCCACACCCGGGGTGGAGGCCAGGCGTCAAGGCTTGGGGAGGCTCCCGCTGGGCAGGAGAGCCGGGCCTACCGCCCCGCATGGCCAGCCCAGCCAGAAGGGGTGTGAGGGCAGGGCCGCCCGTCGGGAGGCGGCGCTGGGCACACAGTGGCAGAGGATCAGCCCCGACCTGCTCTGAGCAGGGCCGGCCACAAGGTCGGGAGACTGGAAGGGGCTGTGGCAACGGGCCTGGCATGTTGGGAGGAAGGTGGGGAGGGCTGCCCTCCCAGCCCCTGAGGCCTCCCAGCCGGCTACGCTGCCGGCTTGCCCAGTGGCCGCCCGTGCCCCTCAGAGTGCCAGCTGCCCTGCCTCCAGGGGCCTTCTCGCGGCTCCGGGCGAGAACCCGGGCTGGGCCGGGGGCAGCCTCCTCCCCCCCAGCAGCAGAGCCGGTGACAGGCCAGGCTGACGGACCTGCCCCGGCTCCACAGGCGCCTGGTGCGGCCCAGCCAGGCGGCCGTCGGGCCCAGAGGAGGCCGCGGAGGCGTGGGCCACCGAGAGCACGCGACGAGGTTCCGGGCGCGGGCGTTCAGCTCCCAGAGGAAAGGCTCTGAGCGCCCAGGGAGAGACTTGACCCTGACCCGCAGCCCCGCTCCACTGCCAGCGCCAGACAGGAGCCGGCGGGCACCCCCACAGGCCCTTCTGGCACACCGGCCCCAGGGGCGCTGCAGCTCCACACCCGGACGCTGACGACTGGGCTTTGGGACCCCAACAAGCACCCTGACCTCCGCAGCCGTCCAGGGGACAGGTAGTGGGGGGGCTCGAGGGAAGGGGTCACCAAGGGGATGGCGCTCAGGCCAGCCGGTGCCGGGCAGACGGGGTCCCCTCCCAGGCGCTGCCACCTCTCCATGCGCGCGCCGGCGGCGGTGCGGGCGCGGGGGGGCAGCAGGCGGCCGTGCGGGGAAGAGCCACCCCCGCGCACCAGGCCACTGGCCCCAGACCCGCCCAGTGCCCGGCTGCCATCCGGGGAGAAGGCCGCTGGGGGGCGGGGGCAGAGCCGTGAGCTCCGCGATGCTGCCCAGCAACAAGCTCTGCGGCGTCCAGGGAAGCCGGTGTCCGCCCGCTCCTGAGCCCCGGCCGGCACATCCCCCAGGACGCCCACGCCAGGCAGGGCCAGCCCCGCGGGGAAGGCGGCACCGCCCGGCTGCCCACGAACCGACGTGCGCACAGGGCATCGCCACCGGCCGGCGGGCAGCGTCCGGTCCCATGGCCAGTCCCCCGGCGTCCGCCCAGAGCGGGAGGCCCGCCGGCCGGCCAAGGGGGTGGCAACCACCCTGTGATCAGGCTGGGGCGCCCGGGGACGGCCCCACCCGGGCCCGCCACGCTGCGCCGGGCAGAGGCGCCTGGGGCGGGCGGGCCCGGCGGCCTGACCACGGCGTCCACGGCCCCCCGCGCTGCGTCTCCCCTCTGCGCCGCCAGCGCCCAGCGAGGGCGAGTCTCCGGGGCGGCCCCCGGGGCCCGGCCAGCAAGGCGGCCCACGCTCGGCACCGGCGCCCGGCAGGACGCGCCTGCGGGCGGCCTCGGCCCTGGGGGCGGCCCTCGCGGAGGCCCGGGGACCGGCCGGGCCCCGTCCCCGTCCCCGTCCCCCGTCCCCCGGCACCCGAGCGCCCTGCGGGGAGCGGCGCCGCGGCCTGGGGCCCGCCCCGTCTCCGGCCGTCTCCTCCCGAGGCCGCGGGGGCCGCCAGGCCGGGGCCACCGGCCGCTCGGCGCGGGTCCAGGCCCGGGGCCCCCCGCCGGGGCCGCGCCAGGCCCGGGCTTCCGCCGGCGCCGCGGAGCTGTCGGGGGCGGGCGGCGGCCCCGGCGGAGCCGTCTGGAGCGCAGGTCCCGCCCCGCCGCGCCCCGCCGCGCCCCGCCGCGCCCCGCCGCGCCCCGCCGCCCGAGGCCCGGGCTCACCGGCCCGCGCTGCGTGCTGACGGTGGTCGCCATGGAGCCGCGGGACCCTCCCGCCGAGCCGCGACGCCAACGCTCGTCCCGCGAGGCGGACGCGGCCGGTCAGCTGACTGCCCGCCCGCCGGGCGCCGTCCACCGCGCAGGCGCGAGAAGGCCCCGCCCCTTCCGGCGCCGCCGCCCGCCTCTCCGGCCGGCGCCTGCGCAGTCGCTCCTCGGAGCCGGCGCTCGCGCGAAATGGCTCCCGAGCGGGCTGTGTGCGCCTGCCCGCCGGCCGCCCCGCGCCCGGAGCCCCGCCCCCGGCGGACGCGCGCACGTACGGGCGGGGCGGGAGGAGGCCGCGCGGGGCCGGGGCGCGGGGGCGGCGCGCGGCGGGGGCGGGGCCGGCCGGGAGTCTCCCGCGGCCGCGGCCGGTTCACGAGGCCTCGACGGGACGACGCCCCGGGCCTTTGCCCCCGCTGGCCCGCGCGCCGCCCACCCCCGGCTGCCCCTGCCCGCGGGCGCGCCGCTTCCCGGCTGCGCCCCGGACCCGGCCCAGTGACCCCCGCAGCCAGGCCGTCCGGGCCGCCGAGCCGCCTGCCCGCGGGGCCGCGGGGGCCGCTGGCCGGCTGGAGGGCGCAGCCTCCGGGACCGCCCCCGCCGCTCGCCACCCGCCTGCGCCCGGCCCCTGCGGTGCGCCCGGCGGGCGAGGGCCGGAGGCGGTTGGGTGCCCGAGCTGCCCCCGCGGGCCACCGCGACCTCACGGGCGGGCGGCAGCAGCAGGCTGTCCGCGGACGCAGGGGCCTGCGGGTGGCGGCCCGGGCCGATGGAGGGGCGGGTCAGCCGCCCGGCCGAGACGGGCGCCCCGAGAGGCAGCGCCCGGGGCGGTGGCCACGCGCCGCGCACAGGAGGCCCGTGGCTAGAGCCCGGCAGAGGACAGGCCCGGCGGGGACCGGCCGCCGTCCGTGGGCGCCGCCCGCGCACACCGAGCCACGGCCGGGGGTGCAGCCGGGGCGCGCTGTGGCCACGCGGGCGGCCGCCTCCCCGGGAGGCCTCAGGGATGGTCACGCCGGTCGCCGGGGGCCTGGACCGCGCTGGCCAGAGTGACGGTCACTGCTGGTCCCAGCGGCGCCGGCCCCGGGGCCCCTTCAGGGTGGGGAGACTGGGCGCAGGCCCCGTGCCCTGCGCAGCGCCTCTCCCCGAGGTCAGTGGCCTTTGCGGCGTTTCCCCGGAGCTGGCGCCCCGCGCGGGGGGGGGGGGCGGGGGGGGGAGCTGGCGCCCCGCGGGGGGGGGGCACCGGCGTCTGTCTCCGAGCCCGCCGCCCGCTCAGAGCGTCTCCCGGTTGCCCCACCGTGAGTCTGAGCGGACCTTTTTTTTTTTCCCCAATCTTGCAGCTGATTGGACCATTCAGCACCAATCAGCTCATAGCTCACATCTGATTGGTTCATATCACGATCCAGGAAGTACCCTGTTACCTAAAAGGGCTCTGAGGAGCAGCTGCCACCACGGCCCGGGGTGGCGCCGCGCGGGGGTGGGGGGGAGCGCCCGCCTGGCGCCCGTGTCCCCCTCTCTGTTCCTGGCCAGCCCCCCGCTCCTTGCTCGCAGCTCGGCCGCCTGATTGCCTTTTATTGGGTGCGGGTGGGAGCCTCGACCAGCCCATCTTCAAAATAGCGGATTCAAACCCAGATTCTGGGGCCTCCCCGGTGGCGCAGCGGTTGAGCGCTGGGTGGCGAAGCTGCGCGCGGCCTCTGCAGCGCCGGTTCGATCCCCGGCTGATCCCCGGCTGCTCCCCGGCCCCCGGAGGAGGGTCCCGCATGGCGCGCAGACCTCTCCTGCCGCCCGCTGCTCCCCTCAGCCGTGTGCTTCGGCCCTTCTGCCTGCTCTGCCCCCCGCGCTGGCTCTGGGGGATCCTCGCGCCCTCCCGCGCTTCTGACTGTGCCCGGGGCTTGTATAGACAAAACAAAAACAAACAAGTAAATAAAGATAAATCTTAAAAAGAAAAAAACAAAACCCAAACTCCGGCCGTGGCCCCGCCCGCCCCGCCGCGTGTCTCCCTTTCCCCCCCAAGCCCCTACGCGGCTGCCCGCCGGGCGCCCACCAGGCCGGCGGCTGCGGGGTCGCCCAGGCCGCCGCCCCCCCCCCCCGCCGCGGGGCGGGACCCAGCGCCCACCCGCCGCCCCGCACCCCGAGGGCTGCCGCGACCGGCCCGCGGGCCCCTGTGGCGGCCGCTCCCCGCGCCCGCGGAGGCCGACCCCGCGCGGGCTGCAGCTCCGGCGGCCGCCGAGGCGCGGCTCGGAGAGGACCGGAGGGCGCCGCCCGAGCCACACGGGCGCCCGCCTCGGGCGGGCTCCAGACTCGGCGCGGGCCGTGTCGGCGCCCCCGACTGCCCCCAGAGGACGCCACTGACTGGCCAGGAGGCGTCTCCCCGGCGGCTCCAGCACCTTGAATCTAGAAGCGCGCGCAGCCGCCACGGGACCCGCCGGGGCGCGGTGGCCGCCCGTGTGGCCGCGGTGGCAGCGGCTGCGCGGCCCTTTTAAGTTAACAGGGTACGGCCTGCTCGTGGAATGGACCAATCAGGTGTGACCTATGAGCTGATTGGTGCTAAGTGGTCCAATCAGACTTTTGCTACCAGGACCCAGCCTCACTCAAGTCAGGGGTGGCAGGATCGCCTCCGAGCCCTTTCGCGTAAAGCGCACTTCCTGGGTTGTGTAATGGACCAATCAGGTGCTATGGGCTGATGCATAAATATCCAATCAGCCACAGGATTGAAAAATGCTCCAATCAGGCTTGTGGGCGGGGCATCCCGAGGGAGGATATAAGGCAAGGCAGGCGGCGGCTGAGAGCAGAGACCCGGCCCTTGAAGAGGGCGCAGTGGCGACCTCCGAGGAGAAGCCGCCCCCGAGGACGCGGCGCTGCCCCGGCCGCTGCTGAGAGAGCCCGGGCCGGGCAGGCGGCCTCCGCAGCGGCCGCAACTGGACGGGCTGCGGGCGGCGCGGGTCGGGTCGGGCCGGGCCGGGCCGGGTCGTGCCCCCCCAAGCCTGGTGCGGGCCGCGGCGCCCACTGAGCCGCCCCCGGGGTCCCTTGGCCCGCGGCCGGCGGGGGCGGCGCGCGGGGACAGGGCGCCGGGCAGGCGCGCCTCGGGCCGCCCCTCGTCAGCCGGGGGCGGCGGCCGGAGCCCCGCCCTGGCGCGTCCTCGGGGCTGCGGGCGTCGGGGCGGCTGTGCCGGCCTCGCCCGCGCCTTCCTCGGCCCCCGCCTTCCTCGGCCCCCGCCTTCCTCGGCCCCCGTCCTCCGCCGCGGGGCGCGGGCGTCTCCCCGGCCGCCTTGCGCGGGGCCTCGGCCTCTCCGCTGGGGGCGGGGGAGAAAGGGGTGCGCCTTCCCCCGCCTCTGCTCTCCGGGGCCCTCGCGCGCGGGGCTCGTGGGCCTGCGGTGGGCTTCGTGGGCAGCGGCGAGAGGAGCCCACTGCCCAAGGCCAGTGCGCCTGGACGGCCCACCCGCAAGGAGCCGCGTCGTCCAGGGCCCACAGACAGCTGGGAGGGTAGAGGAGCGCGGCTCCGCCAGCTGCCGGCCGGGGCGAGAGCGTGGGAGCCCCGCGGCCAGAGCGCGCCCGCCCCGCGGCCAGGCTGGGCCCGAGCACAGTTGTTTGTGCGGCAGAGCCAGCGCCTGGGGACCCACCCTGGAGAGGCGCGGGCAGAGGTGCCCGGGGCCCTCTCCTCAGGGACCTCCCTGTTCCAACAGCCGCTGGCAACACGGACAAACACCGTCGGCAGCTGTCTGGGGGCGGGGTGTCGTCAGGCGAAGGCCGGCAGCCCTGCTGGGAGGCCCCAGGCCAGGCGGGTAGCGGGTCCTCTGGGCACTTCCAGCTTAAAGAATCAGGGGGACACTCCCCGGTTCTCGGGGAGGCTGGATTCAGGGGACGGGGAGGGAGCCAGCACGCAGGAGACTGGCCCCGCACTCCCCGCTGCAGGTGTCCCGGTCCTGCTCCCGCGGCGCTGTCCACGGGGTGGGTGGTCATGGAGGCCAGCGCCGCGGGAGCCCACCGAGGCGAGGTCCCAGAGGCCCGGCCTCCGCAGGAGCGGCAGGGCGGCCGCGGCCGGGGCACTGGGGGTGGCGAGGGGCGGGCGGGCGGCCGCACGTGTGTCACCACGAGGGTAAGCACAGCTGGACACCGCAGGGCCCCCTGGGCTGAGCGCCTTTGGGCAGTGGAGTCGGGGGCCCTGGGCCGGGGGTGCCCCCAGCGTCCCTTCTACAAGCTGCCAGCGTGGCCACTGCACACTGGCCACGGCCACTCTCAACTCTGGGTTGTCACCTGGGTTGACTGGCCAGTGATCGCAGGCTCTGGGCACTTAAGCGGGACTGACAAAGGGGCATCTTTGTCAGGGGTCAGAGGTCACCTTAAGCAGTGGTTGGTTCTGGCCACCAGCCCCTCCCCCCACCAACAGGAAAGGACCAGCCTTCTCCCCAGGAATCCCAAGGTTTGGGGGGCTCCAAGCCCAGAGGAGAACGAAGACCAAAGGCCACTTCTCACGCTGACCACAGCCTGGGCGAGACCCAGAAGCGGCCGCGTCCCCCCCCACCCCCCCCCTGCTGGCAGCCGACAGCCAACACCCGCCGCCCCCCAGCCCCTGCCCGCCCCGCCCCCCTCGCGGCGCCTGCCTGGGCCCCACCCGCCCCCAGCACTGGCCCTTGCGCAGGCCTCAGGCTCCATCCGTGCACCTCCCCCCGCGGATGGCATGTGCTTCGGGCCGCGCCCCAGCACCAGCCCGAGCCCCAGGACGCGGAGGCGGCGTCCTGCTGGCTTCGAGGGCCACGTGGGCGCCCCTCCTGCCGGGCTCTGGCTCCCGGGGCGGTTCTCACCCGTGTGGTGCGGGGAGCCCTGCCGCGGCCTCTCACGCCACGCTGCCTCAGACTGAGGCCCCCGGCCAGGCAGCCGCCCGAGACCTCGCGGGGTGAGCTGCGCCTCAACATCACACGGCCCGCCGGGCGCGAGGGCGACGGTCCCTGGTCTTCGCAGGCGACGGTGGCACCCGAGAAACGTGCGTGTGGGCCTCCTTGCCGGGCGCCGGCCTCTGGCGGGGCAGGCAGGGCCCACCCCGGTGCCCGCCCTCCTCAGCGGAGCCTCTGCCGCTGGAGCCCCGGGTGCGCGCCAGGCCCACCCAGGCCCCGCCCGGCTCTCTGGCCCACCACGGGGTCTCCGTCGGGTCACACCCGGCAACCGGCCCGGGCAGGGGCCCAGGGCACGGCCGACGAGCGTCCTCTGCCGCCCGGGAGCGGCCGCCACACAGCGGGGCGCCCTGTCGGCCCAGGGGCGGCGCACCAGCAGCCTCGTGGGAGGAAGATCCCAGGTCGTGCGGGTGCACCCGGCGCCGCTCCCCGGACGGGCCCGCCGCTTCCAGAGTCGCCCGGAACCCGAGTGCCCGCCAGGGCGGCGCCCGCAGCGCGGGGTGGGTTCAGGGTGAAGGAATCCAGCGCTGAGCGGACGGGCCCCACCTCGGAGACGGCGCTGCTCGCGACGCGTGGCTCTAAAAATTACGGTCGCTGGGGGACGCCTCCAGAGGAAGTGACCTCCCGGGCCGCCCTCGCGTGCCAGGAATGAAGAGGCGGCCCAGGGCGAGGCCCATCCTTCGGGTGCTGGTTTACCCCGCTCCCCCCTTCCCCTCCTCCCCCCCCCGCCGTGGCCGCGGTCAGCTGTCCAGGGGCAGCTCCACCTGCGGGGACCCTCGGCTCTGCCGGCTGCTCTTGGCCGCTCTCGTCCCCTCGCGGGACTTTCCTTCGCCCGCTGGTGGGGTCGGCGCATTCCAAGCGCGATTCTTGGCTTCCGTGTTCGCTTCTTTCGAGAAAGGTGGTTACGAAAAAAGGGGGGGGCGAGGGGCCAGAGTCCTCCCGGCGCCTCTGGCCCCACCACGCCCGGCCCCACCACCCCTCCAGCGCCCCCTGGCGGCACCAGGGCCCGCGGCTGCCAGCCTCTGAGGACAGCCCGCCCGCGGGCTCCCGGGGCCCCTGCAGAGGACGCCCAGGCCCAGGCCGCCCCGCGGAGCACGGCTCGGTCTGCTGCTGTCTCCCGCCCACCATCTCGGGGTCTCCTCTGCATCCTCAGGGCGCGTCTTCCCGCAGCCGATGCCGGTGCCAGTCTGTCTCCCCAGAGTCACCTGGTCCAGGTGGGGGCCGGGCCCTGGGGCCTCTGCGGGGCGTGGCTGATGCGCCCCCTCCCCGCGTCCTCGGGCCGTCCCTCTGTGCGTGTGTGGGTCCTGGTCCCTCCTCTTAGGGGTCACGGGCCTGGGGTCAGAGCCCCTGTACCCCCACTTGACCTCAGCCGCCTCTGGGAAGACCCCCCCACACACTGCCATCCCGTGCAGGGCGCAGCGGGCACGGGCTCAGGACCCCGCGGCCAGCGCTCTCCCTGGCTCCGGCCGCTCTTACGGGGACAGCTTGCCTCTGTCCAGGTGACGTCGAGTCGTGGCCTTCAAGCCGCCAGCAAATCGTGGGCGCAGCGAGACACACGGGGTGCCAGGGCCTCATGAGCCAGTGCTGAGCTTGGCGACGGCCTGGCCGCCGCCGGCTGTCACCCCTGACGTCCCCGGCTCTGGGCAGCAGACGGGCAGCTGCCGCTGTTTGGCGGGGCCCGGGGGTGGGCCTGGGGCCGTGGGGGCCGAAAGAGGAGCTGCCCGCAGACGCCCAGAGGTGGGTCCCGGCCACAGCAGCTCCGAGGCCTCCCAGGGCCAGGCCCCGGGGCAGGCTGTGCTGCGGCCCAGCGGGCAGGGCAGTACTGGCTTGGGGCTGCGGGGGGCAGGGCAGCAGCCCCGCGCTGTTCTCTCCTGAAACACTGCACGGGCTTCGGTGGCGGCACAGCAGGCCCACCTGCACCCCAGCCGGCCGCGGGCAGCTCAGGGGCATCCGCGCTGCCCCCAACATTCAAACTGCAGCTCTGGCCCCTAAAACACGTGCTCTGCAGCCCCCTGGGGAAGTCACTGAGGGCCTGCTCCCCGCATTCTCAGGGACCCCCCCAACGTGCTCCCAAGGAGCAGCCCCGGAGGCCCCGCTCCTTGCCTGAGCCCCCTCCTGCTGGAATGTAAATGAGGAGCCTTCAGCTTGACGGATGGCCGCTGGCCGTCCCCCCGCCCGGCCCACCTGCCCGTCTGGCGGCGCCCTGGGAGGCCTGGGCACCTGCCAGCTGCTGCCTTTGTCCCCCCGGAGGACCCTTCTCTGTGGCCTGCTGGGCCGCCGGGCCGGCCGCGGGGCCGCCGTGCTGGGTGGGGGTGGCGGCCGCCCAGGCTCTGACCCCACCGCGCTGGCCGGCCTGGGCCTGCCGGGGGACCCCCTCGTGCTCTGCCCCCCCACCTGCCGGCCCGGCCTCGGGCTTGGGCTCTGCGGCAGCCTCAGGTGCGGGGGGGCTGCGCCATGCGTGGGTCCCTGGGCGTGCGAGTCTCGGCCCCCCTTGAGCCGCCTTGTCCTTGCCAGGAGAAGGGAGCAGCGGCCCTCAGGGCCGCATCGGGGCACAAGGGCGCTCGGGCCCCTCCCCAGGGCACCCCCACGCTGTGCTTCGCCTAGGACCGTTTTCCCCAAGCCACACAGACACGCTCTGAAGGGGACTGTGTGGGCCTCCTCGCGCCTGTGTGTGCACGTGAACGTGTGTGCTCGAGTGTGTGTGCGTGTGGGCGTGTGCGGGGGAGTGTGAGTGTGTGTGAGGGGAGTGTGTGCTTGAGCGCGTGTGAGCGTGAGGCGCGACGGGGCGGCATCAGTCAGGCACCCCCATAACCAAGGCGCAGAAGGGAAGACGACCGGCCACGGGTGACCACGCAGGCCGGGCCCGCAAACTCGGAGGCGGCCGGCGGGCAGCGACACTCCTGATGACCGGCACCCCGCAGCACCCGCTGCGTCCTGCTCGCGGAGGCGGGCTCCTGCCGTGCCCCGAGCCCTGCTCCAGGCGACAGCGCGTTTGTGCTGCTTGGCGCTCTGAAAGGCAAGTTGTAATGAAAACAAAATTGAAAACATAAATAAACAGGCCCATGAGGCGGCGGGCGCGGCCCTGGGGTCTCCGTCACGCGGGGAAAGCCGGGCGCCGGGCCGGGAGGGCGGGGGTGAGCCGCAACTCGCCGCGCGTCCTGTCCTGTCCCGACGGCGCAGCCCCCGGGCCCGAGGGAGGCACGTGCGCCCCGCGCCCCCCAGGGGTGTGCTCCCGCAGAGACGGGCTCAGGCGAGGGGGGTCCTGAGGACGCAGGCTGTTCAGGAAGAAACGGCCTCAAGACGTGCGGCCAGACAGAGTCGTCCCGCACAGGCGCCCGGCCGACGAGTCCCGGCCCGCGGCCTCTCGGCGGGGTCTGCCGACTCCACGGGCATCAGCGCCGAGGCCCCGGCTCCTCAAGCGGCGGGAAGGCTGCCCGGCGCCTCCGGACATGCCAGACAGGGAGGCCCGCGCCAGGTGGCCCTGCAGGCCCGGGGCTGCCTCAGCTGGGGCAGAACGTGGCCACTGCCGCTGTGATGGGCCCCAGCTGAACGGTCCGCCCAGCTAGGCGGAGAAGCCGCTTGAGGGACCCAGCACCCTGGCACGACGGAACATTCCGGAGGGACATCGCCCGCGGCCCTGGGGGCTCCAGGGAGGAACAGAGACATTGGGGTGGAGGGGGGAAGCCAAGCCCTGCCCTTCTGGACACCCTGCAGGCCTCACTGGATGGTCAGGGCTGGTGGTCAGGGCCCTCTTGTCTCGAGCCGGCACAAGTGGCCTGGGCCGGGGCTGAGATGGTACTGGCAGCCGTGCACGAACACAGGCGCGTGGGCCGGGGGGTGGCCAGGCGCGGTCAAGGGGCGGATGGGGTGGGGGCAAAGAGTAAAGAGGAAAATGGAAGACGTTGCCAGAGTCCGCAAACTCGCCTTGCTGGGGCGCGTGGACACACCCCCGCCACGGCCTGCTCCGTGGCCCTCCCTGGCTGCCCCAGCGGCTGTGTTCTGCTGGCAAGTCAGTGGGGCACTTGTGCAGCCCCAGTTGGGGCATTTAAAGTCGGCACACGCGGGGGGGAGGGGCGGGAGGGGCGCCGCTGGCTGAGGAGCGCCGGGCCCTGCTCACAGGCGGCCCGCTTGCTGGCCCTGGCCCTGTCCGGGGGCACCCGCCACCACACTCCTGGCCTGGAGGGCGACTGCTCTCGCGGGCCCGGCTTGGCCATGCGGCACCGGAGACAGAGGCCATGCAAGGAGGTGGGGTGCTGGGCTGCGCTGACAGCCGCCCCTCGGCCCCCACGAGCCGACGCCTTCTGGAGGGGGCGGGCGACGTGTGGGCAGCAGGGACTGGCCCCCCGGCCCTGCAGGGCTCGCGGTGGGGCCAAGGGTGAGCGTGGTGCTGCAGTCGCGGGGAGCTGCCGGGGTGCCCAAGGGGCCTGGAGAAACACCGATGGTGGCAGGACACAGCGGGACCGATGAGCGGCCCCAGGGGCGGGGGCGGGGGGAAGGGGGGTCTCGGAAGCCAGGAGTCTGCCCCCGCCCCCGAAGCCCCTGGCGAGCCGGCGCGAGGGCGCCCCACAGGCCCAGCGGGCTGGGAGTCCGGCGCTGCCCGGCGTCCCGGCTCCTGAAGCGCAGCTGCCCCGGCCCCGGCCTCGGGGCCTGCTTGGGGGTCTGCGTCACACCGGGGCCCCCACGCCCGGCCCCCCCAGACCCGGGGCCTTCCGGAGGCCCCGCCCGCCGGGCACCTGCAGACCCGCCGGCGGGAGACGGGACCCGCGCGGCCTGAGCCGGAGGCCGAGCGCGCAGGCGGGCGGCGCCCCGCGAGGCGGCTGTGCGGTCGCCTGGTCCCCGCGAAGCCCCCGGGAGCGGCCCGCGGGGCGCAGGGCGCGGGGCTCACGGGGTCCGGCCCCCCGCCGCGCCCGCCCGCTCGGGAGGCGCCGGAGCTCGCCGGGGCGGCCGGGCCTGCGCCCCCGCGGACGCGCCTCGGGCCGGACCGAGAGCCGCGGCCCAGCGCCGGGGGAGGCGGCCCGCCCCGCCGGGGCCCGGGAGCCCGCGCGCCCCGCAGGCCGCCCCCGGGGTCCGCACCCCCCCGCCGGCCGGGCACGGCCCCGGGCCCACGCCCGCCCCCGCCCCGCGCCAGGCCCCGCGGCCGCGGCGTGCGGGGATGCGCCCCGGGATGGGGACGCCCGCCCGGCCCCGCCCGGCCCCGCCCCGCCCCGCCCCGCCCCGCCCCGCCCCGCCCGGCCCCGCCCGGCCCCGCCCGGCCCCGCCCGGCCTCCCGGAGCCGCGCTCCCGGGCGTAGGCGGCCGCGGGACAGGCCCGGGCGGGGCGGGGCGGGGGCGGGGCGAGGCCGCTGCTGATTGGCCAGAGCGCTGACTGGCGGGCCCGGGAGCCACTGGCCACCGCCGCTGCAGCCGCTTGCGTTCGCTCGGGCTCGGCGCGGCGCGGCGCGGCTCGGCTCGGCTCGGCTCGCCTCTGCTCGGCTCGGCTCGGCTCGGCGGCTCGGCTCGCCTCGGCTCGGCTCGCCTCGGCTCGGCTCGCCTCGGCTCGGCTCGGCTCGGCTCGGCTCGCCTCGGCTCGCCTCGGCGGCTCGGCTCGGCTCGGCTCGGCTCGGCTCGGCTCGGCTCGGCGGCTCGGCTCGGCTCGGCTCGGCTGCGCGGCCGCGGGCAGACGGGCGTGCGCTGGGGGCGCGGGGCGCGGGGCGCGGGGCGCGGGCCTCGGCGGCGGCGGCGGAAGCCTGGTGCCCCCGCCCGCCCTGAGCTCGCGGCGCGGCGGAGGCATCGCCCGGCCGGGCCGATCCCGAGCGGGCGCGGGGGGCGGCGGCGCGGGGGGCGCGGGGGGCGCGCGCGGCCGCGGCGCCGCCGACCGGCCCGGCGGACGGGCGGACGGGCGGACGGACGGACGGGCGGACGGGCGGACGGGCTCGCGGACGCGCCCTCCTGCCGCCGCCCCGCCCGGGGCCCGCCTCGGAGCGATGACATCGACGGGCAAGGACGGCGGCGGGGCGCAGCACGCGCAGTATGTGGGGCCCTACCGGCTGGAGAAGACGCTGGGCAAGGGGCAGACAGGTGCGTGCGCGGGCGCGGGGCGCGGGGCGCGGGGCGCGGGGCGCGGGGGCGCCGGGGGCGCGGGCGTCGGGCCAGGGGTGCTGGGGCGCCGGGGGCGCGGGCCGGGGGTGCTGGGGCGCCGGGGGCGCGGGGCCGGGGGGGCCGGGGGGGCCGGGGCCGGGGCGCGGGGGCCGGGGGTCCTGGGGGGCGCGGGGGCCGGGGGTCCTGGAGTCCTGGGGGGCCGGGGGTCCTGGGGGGCCGGGCGCGGGCCGGCGGGCGCGGGCGAACAATGGGGGCCGCGGGCTGGCGGGGCCTGCAGGCCGCAGGCGGGGCCGGCGCGCCAAGGACACGCGGCTCGGCCGGCGGCGGCGGCAGGTGCGCGCGGCCCATTGTGCGCGCGGCCCATTGTGCGGGGCGCGGGCGGGCGCGGGGCGCGGGCGGGCGCGGGGGGCGGGCGCGGGTGGGGGCGGGCGGCGTCTGCCCCGCGGCCCCGGGCGCCCCTCGCCCGCCGCCCCGGCCGCCCGGGCTGGACAGCGCCTCGGCCTCGGCTGCGGGCGGGGAGGGCGGCCGGGCGGGGCCCGCCGGGACCCCTGGCGCAGGAGCGGCCCCCGGCCCGCGTCCTCCCGGCCGGCGCGGACCCCCGGGGCGGCCCCGGCCATTTCCTTTCTCCTCCCGGGGCGCCGCCGCCCCGGCTGTCCCCGCCGGCCGCGCGCGGTCAGCCCCGGGAGCAGGCGCGGGCGGCGGGGCCTCCCCAGGGCCGGGTGCGCAGGCGGGGCGCGCGGGGGCGGGGGCCTGCGCCCAGGTCGGCGGCCCCTCCCACCCTGACGGGCGCCCCGCTGGGCACGGCGGCGGGGAGCCCCCACTCCCGCAGGCCGGGCCTGCAGACCGGGGCGGGGCGGGTGGCACCTCGCTAGCCCGCGGGGGGCAGCTCCGGGCGGTCCCCTGAGGCTGGCGGAGCGCGAGGACGGCCCAGCCCCGGCGGCCCGGGCGGCCTCGTCTGGGCTGGCCTTCTGTGGGGGACCTCGAGGAGGGCTGCGCGCTGAACCCCGCGCCCCCCACACCTGACCTGCGGGGCAGCCACTCTCCCGGCCCCCAGTCCTCCTGCCCACGTCCTGCGCAGAGGGCCGGGGAGCAGCCTGGCCTCTTGCCTGATGGTCCAGGCTCCCCAGCCGCTGCCCGCCCGGGCGCTGCCCCCCGGAACAGGCCCCAGGCCCGGGGTCCAGCACCCACGAGTCCAGCCGGGGGTCTAGGGCTTCGTCTGTGTCTGGGACCTGGCCCTGCCCCTCCGGCGGAGTCTGAGCTCCTGGTGGGCTGGGGCCGTGGCCGCGACCTGCTGTCCCGCCTGCCCGCGGGCGCTCTGGGCTGCTGCTGGATCTCTGACCTGTAGGTGGGCTCACGGGGGTGGAACAGGGGTGGGGCACGTGAGAGGGCCCCGGAGCTGGGGGGCCCCAAGTCTCGCCTGGAGGAGCCGGTGAGGAGCAGTTGGGTCCCGGTAAGAGCGGGCGGGTCAACGCCTGAGCCAGTGCCCGGCCGCAGCCAGTGGGGTGGGGGTCGGCAGGCGAGCAGCGTCCTGCGGGGAGCCCTGGCCTCACCCTTTGAGAGCTCCCCTCCCGCCTGGGTCTGTGGCGCCCCGTTTCCAGGCCAGGAAACAGCTCCAGGCGGCTCTGAGGGCAGTGGGCCTGGCCCGCTTGGCTGCTCTGCGGGGCTGGCTCTCGGGGTCCGAGGGCGCGGGGCCCGTGCTGGGGCCTGTGCGGGGGCCGGGGTAGGCAGGAAGCCCACGCCCCAACCCCGCGCTGCCCCATCTGCCCCTCCTGGCTGAGAGCAGTGGGTCCCTGCGGGCCCCCCAGGCATCTCCGAGGGGTGGGGTGGAGGCGCCAGGGCCGCCCCAGGTGTGCTGGCCCCGGGCCGGGCTCTGAGCCAGGGAAGGCTTCGCAGGCCCACCTGCACCCCTGGCGGCGCCTGTGGGGGGGCGCTGGGCAGGCGGGGCCGGATGGCGAGGGTGGAGGCCAGAGCGCGCCTGGCCGGGCCCCGGCTGGTGTCCCGCGGGTCCCGGCGAGCGCACGGTGGGGGCGATGCGGCCGTGGTGGCTGTACCCCGGGGGTCCTGGCAGCGGTGGCCCCCTGCCCGGGGGCCAGCGCCCGTGTGTCCCGGCCGTGGGGCGAGGACCGCTCACCGCGCAGCCCGTACGTGCTGGGGTCGGCCGCGACTGTTCGGGACGGGGCTGCCTGGGGTGGCCGGAGGCGTCCCCGCCCTCGCGGGGGCCTCGCGCTGGGCTGCTGTGTGGACGGGGCATCGGGGGCAGCTCCCCTGGGAGGGCCGGGTGGGCCTTGTCCCAGAGGCAGAGTCTGCCAGCCCCTGCCCCCAGCAGCTGGCCGGCAGTGACCGGGCTGAGGTCCTGCAGTGCGTGGGGCTGGGCCTTGGGGGCTCCTCCTGCAGTGGACACTGGCTCGTGCCTACCGTGAGTGAGTCGGGAGCGGCCCCAGGCTCCCGGTGCTCGGTCCTGTACTGCTGGCCAGGGCCCCACGCGTCCGGGGGTCAGGCTGGGGCGTCTGGCCGTCTGGCGGGGGACAGGGACCGGGGCCGTGGGGGCGGTGCGGCTCCGGCGGTCTTGTGGTCTACCGGGGCCGGGTGCTGCGGGAAGCCTCTCGGACAGGCCTGGGCGCCCGGGGGCGGTGGATGGAGGGCAGCCTGGCCCAGGGCTGGGTCCTGGCCTGGGACGGCCGCACCGCCACGAGCCTCGCCCCAGGGCTGCTGGCCACCGAGCTGGCCGCCCTGGCCTCCGGACAAGATGGAGGCTGGGCTGGGCAGAGGCCGCCGGGACAAAGCCGGGCTTGTGCTGGCTGGGCTGAGGGCTCCGTGGCCTCTGAGGGGCCAGTGTTCTGAGCGGCCCCGAGCAGCGCATGGCCTGGCCCTGCGGACAGGCCTTCGCCGTCCGCCCTGGACCTCCCGGCTGGGGACGGTGTTCTCCGAGCGCGGCGGGGCGTGGGGCAGGCGTGTGCTGCGGGCGGCCTGTGTCCTGCAGACGCTGCTGGCCGGGGCCCTGGGCTGCCCGGGCCGAGTCACGCTGCGCCGGGGCCTGAGGACGGAAGGCGCAGGCAGGCCCTGTGCCTCCTGTGGGGCGGCCGGAGCCCGGGCTGTGTGGCCCAGTGATGCCAGCCGGAGGGGGGGCGGGTCCGTCAGGGGCCTCGCTCCAGTGCCGGGGGTGGCAGGAGGCTGCCCTGCCAGGAATGTGGCCTGTGTCGGGGCCAGCAGCGCCCTGCGGAGCCCCAAGCTCTGGGCAGCCCTCGGCCAGGAGCTCCGGGCCAGGAGGGAGGGCGGGGGCAGCAGGCCCAGCCTCCTCCCAGGCGAACTGCGGGCCCCGGCGCTGGAGGGGTTGGGTGCCCTCAGGGGCTGCGTCCAGGCCAGAAAACCCCACGAGGCCTCGGGTGGGGCAGGAAAGGTGCCGCCCAGGGTGGCCAGCGGCACTGGCCAGGGCAGCCCAGAGGCTGGGCGCAGGCCCCTCTCACTGTCCCCTCGGGCTCCCGGTCAGCTGGCTCGGCTGTGACTCTGGTTCTGTGTTGGGGCCCAGCGGGCAGAGGCGTGGGGAGCCTGGGTATGAGGAGGCCGGTAGGGCACCCAGGCCGGGAGCCTCGGCTCACTCTCCCGGCTCTCCCTGGCCCGCCCCGCTGTGGGGTGCCCTGCGGGGTGCCCTGCGGATGCTGGGGCAAGCGGGGCTAGTGCAAGCGGCTGGTGCCGGCTGGCTGGGCCAGGGGTCAGCCGGGCGCGGTGCTGGTGCGGTCAGGGCTCTGGTCAGCGTCAGCCTGGGGCCGAGCGGTCACTGTGCCCATGGGCTCGGCGGGTGGGCCTGCCAAACGGGGTATTTGCTCGTCCTCTTGGCCGCGGGTCTTCCTGGTCCCCTGGTTCGCGGGGGCCGTCCCGACCTCGCCCTCAGTTTCCCAGGGCCTGTGTGTGTCCCGCTGTGCCGCTGACCCCAGCCCCGAGCTGCCCTCTCCCCGCCCTGCCTGCACCGTCTGGCCGGCAGCCCCTTTTTCTAGGGGGGCCTGCCTGGGAGGGGCCGGACGGGCCTGGGACGGCAGCGGGGGACACCACATCCCCACCCTGGCGTCCACAGACGCAGCGGAGAGCTGGCCTCACCCTGACCTTGGGGCCCACCCCGTGTCCGGTAGGGCTCGCGTGGGTGTCTGGCCTGTGTGCAGAGGGGTGCCCACCTGGGGCTGGGACCTGCTGTCCCTCTGCCTCCCCCTGTCCTGGGGTCTTTCTCCCTCCCCCGGGGTGTCAGGCTCGGCAGGGAGGGGCCGAACGACTCACTTCTGCTTTCTGGGTGATGGGATGCTGGCAGGCACCCTACTTGCGAGAGGCCTGTGTGGGTGGGGATCTGGCCAGCTCACCCTCCTGACCCCCAACACAGCCTCCAGCCCTGGGCCCTGGTGCCAGTGTCAGACCAGCCCCCGCCTAGGGTAGCCCGTGCCTGCGGGGGCCCGTCCACCGCGGAGGGACGGTGCTCTGAGCCCGCCGTGTGGGGCGTGGCCTTCGCGGAGATGGCCCCGGTCACTCACTGGCCTCCTCAGCGAGGCCCTGGCACAGAGCTGGCGCTGGCCTGCGCCCCGGGGCCTGGGTCTCCCCGCCTGCCCCGCTGGCTCTGTGCCCAGCCTCGTCCTCCTGGGCAAGGCGGCCCCTCTCTCCTGGTCTCCTGGGAGCCGCCAGTCAGGGCTTCAGAGGCAGCAGGGGGCTGGTGCCGCCCCGGGCGCCGCGGAGGCCAGTGGCCCCTGGGAGGCACGCTCTGCCCCGCCGCCTGGCTGGACCCCCGGGGGTGTGGTTTGCGCTCGCGTGGGGTGCCAGGCAGCCCGGGACCCTGCCCTCTGCAGGAGGCCCCCACCGCTCTCCGCCGGCAGCCTGCAGCCCCTCCGCAGCCCCCCCAGTTTTGCAAGAGTGGCAGCAATCCTGGGGTCCCCTCTGCCGCACCCGCACCTGGCGGGGTGGGGGGACCAGGCTTGGGCACCGCCCCAGGCCTCAGCACCCGGACAGGCCCCGGGCCCGGTGGAGCGGGGAGCTGTCCAGCGGCGCCGTGCTGAAGGCAGCGGCCCCGGAGCCCGGGCAGGCTCCTGCGCGTCCCTGCGGGGCGGGGGCTGCTGTGAGGCGCTGAGCCTCCCGGGACCTGCCCTGCCCCAACCCAAGGGCCACGGAGCCCCAACTTTGGGGCACTGCCTCAGAGCAGCTCCCGTCTGGGCTGACCGGGGCACCCCGGCGTGACCAGCATTTGCCCCGCGTCCCCAGGCAGCGGGACCCTCAGCAACGAACCCCGTCGGGCTGATGGGGTGCTCCGGTGGGGTGCTCCGGGTGGGGCGTCTCCGCATGGGGCCTTGGCCTCGGTGGCCCTGTGTCACACCCCGGCACCCTGCCCTGCTGTGGCGTCTGCGGGAGGCACACGGCCTGTCAGGTCCCTGGGGGCCAGTGGCAGTGTCCCCGTATTGAAGCCCAGGGAGGTGGCTGCCCCCCTCCCAGGCCAGTGTCCTGGGTGCAGGGGTCCTCATGGGGGTCACCACTTTGGGGTGATGCCAGTGGTGCCTGCTGGGAGCCGGGCAGTCGCATCCAGGCGAGGGCCTGGGTGGGCAGCGCCGTGGCCTCAGAGCCACCCAGGGCACTGCCCGCTCTGCCCTCCTGTGCAGCCGCTGCTGTGTCCTGAACTCCTCAGCGGAGGGCGGCGGCCCCTCCTGGTCGTTCGGGCGGGCCTGGGCTCCACCGCCCCACAGCCCCGGCCGCGGCCCGGAGCTCCCACGTGGTGGGCGTGCTGCCTGGAAGGAGCCCAGGGGTGGGGCCTGACCGGCCCCCCTGCGGACTCTGGGGCTCCCCGAGCAGCAGACACGCCCGCTGATGCCCAGCGTGGACTCGGGCGCAGAGACCTGTGCGCCACCCGCTCGGCAGGAGCTGACCCACGGCTCTGAGCCCCAGCCCAGCCCGCCGGCCACCCCTCTGCGGGCCTGGTCCAGGGGCGCCGGCCACCCCCTCCGCGGGGTCAGCCACTGGCCACTGCCCACCCCGGCACCCCCCACCCCGGCACTGACACGGCGCCCGCCACTCGCAGCCTACGACTCCCTCCCAGCGCTGGCCTCGGGGCCCCGGCCTAGCTTGTGGCGTCCCCATAGGTCACCCCCCAGGCACAGCGGGACTCGCCCTGCGGGGGACCCCACGGCCAGCAAGGGCCCCCGCGGCCCCGAAGAGCCACTAGCAGGCGGCTGCCCCGTGCCGGGCGCCCTCCTGCTGCAGGACCAAGGCGCGGCTCACGCGGGCTGGGTTCTGCTGACCTGCGGGTCCGGCGGAGGGCGCGGAGCGGGCGCTGGCCCCTGAGGACGGCCCAGTTTGTGGGGCATGTCGCCAAAACCCCCGGGGGGCAGGTTGGCTGCCCGCAGCCCCTGCTGGGCTTGGGGACACCAGCGGCTTCAGAGGTCAACTGTGGGGTGTGGGGGCAGAGGGATGCCTGGGGCGTCCTGCGTGTGGTCTCGGCGTCTCGGGCGCCTTGGGGGTCTCAGGAGTCTCAGAGTCGCGGGTATCTCGGGTCCCTGGGTCTCAGGTTCCTGGGGGTCTCGAGGTCTGAGGCATCTTGTGTCCCGGGGTCTTGGGGCCCTGGGGGATCTCGGGTGTCTCGGGGTTCCGGGGTCTCAGACTCTTGGGGTCTTGGGTATCTCAGGGTCTCAGGGGTCTCGGCATCTCAGGGTCTCCGGTATCTCAGGGGTCTCGGGCGTCTTGGGGCCCCGGGGTCTGGACGATTAGGCCTCTGGGCGACAGGGAGACCTGGGGCTCCGAGCCGGGGCGGCCGTGGAGAGGCAGTGGCAGGAGTGACGCGGGAGGCCCCCTGCGCGGCTGTGCCCGGAAGGCCCTGGGGGGGGGCAGCCCTGCTGGGGGTCCCTGTGACGTGGCCGTGGCGGCCGCCTGGGCTCTCACCAGGCCCTGGCTTATCTGGGGTTTATCGGGGGCACAGTGGGCGAGGCAGGGCGGGGGGACTCGGTGGCCAGCGAGGGGCGCCCCGGAGTCCTGGGGCCGCCCGTGCAGGGGCAGCGTCTCCATGGCGATGGAGGGCCGCGGCGGGAGCTGGGGGGCAGCTGGGGCCAGGCGGGGCGGGGCTCGGAGCCGGTCCTGGGGGACGGGGCGGGTCTTGGCGCTGAGCCGCTTCCTCCCGGGCCTAGCGCAGCCCCCTCTGAGCCGCTTCGCCTGGAGCGCCCAGCCTCACCCCTGCGCCAGCCCACCCTCCCCCCGCTGCTTCACCCACACAGGAGCGGCCTGGACGGGGCCGGGCCCCTAGCTGCACCGTGGGGGCGGGCAGGGCTCACCCCTCTGACCACGGGCGACCCTGTGGGCTCAGCCTCTGCCCCCGCTGGCCTGTCCTGCTTTGCCCCTGCAAGCCCCGAGGCCCAGGCTGACCGCGGGGCGGTGGAGAAGCCCCTGCGTGTCGACGGCAGCCCGGACCTGCCCGGACCTCCGGCTCCCCACCCCCTCACCTCACCCCCGCATTCCAGCCGCCCACACCCGGGACCCCCGTGTGCAGCCCCGTGTGAGGCCGTGGCCCTCTGCCTGCGGCAATGCGGCTGCCCGGCCCTGGGGCCCTCTGCTGCCGGGGCCTCTCCTGCCCCAAGGCCCTCCGCAGAGACCCCGCAGCTCCCTTCCCCGCCAGCCCACCCCTCCCTCAGCGCCCCTGCCCCAGGTCGGGGGGACGCTCGGGGGCTGGGCCTGCGGGCTGGGCCGAGCCTGGTCTTGGTGTCCCACAGCCGCCTTCTGGGTCGCTGGACCGGCCCCCCACCTCCACCTGGGGAGCCGCAGGCCGGGGCAGCTGGCCGCATGCAGGCCCACGGCTGGCCTCGGGCCCGGGAGGGGGTGAGCGAGTGGGGCTTAGGCTGCCCCAGGGCCCTCGGGGAATGGCCCTTCCTTGGGGGCGGCCCCCAGCACCTGATGGCCCAGCGCCTTGCGGTCGCTTTGCGTGCGGCTGCCCTCGGGCCTCCAGCCTTAAAACAGCCGCTCCGGGGGCGCGGACTTGGCGGGGCAGGCGCTGGAGGCGCTCCGGGGGGCGGGACGGCCGCCCCGTCCTGACAAAACACGCTCGTTTTAAATGAAAACTCATCCGTGCTCGCGCGTGCAGGGTGCGGCGCGCCTAGCGAGCCGCGGACACGTGGGACTCCGCGCGGCCTCGGGGCGGCTGTGGCCACAGAGCTCTGAGGTGCCCCCTCGGAGCCCCCGCGGGCCCCGCCCCGGCCCGCGCCCCTTCTCTGCCTGAGAAGGGCTGAGTCCCGGGTGCGCCCTGGGCCCCGAGGGGTGGGCCCGCGGCTCCTGCCTTGCTGCTTCGGGACGGACGCGCCCCCGCGTGGCTCTGGCGCCTTCAGGCCTCCTGCGGCGCCTCGCCGGGTCCTCCCCGGGCCTCTGTCGCGGCTCCGAGGCCGCGGGCCTGTGGGAGGATGCTTGGGGCGCTGCTCCGCTCCCTCCTCTCTCTGGAACTCCTGCTGTGGGGGGTCCCCCTGCGCCCACAGGTCGCCCGCCCGCCGGCTCAGCAGCCTGTGAGGGCCCCGCCTGCCCGGAGTGGCCGGGCCCCCGCTTTGATGCGCGTTAAGATGCCGCTTGCTTTAACGGCCCGGCCGGACCTGGCAGGTTCTCGGGAGGCCCGCGCTGCTGCCGGGCTCGGGTGGGGCTCCGGGCGGCCTGTGTGGCTCCTGCCGCCCCGAGGGTGAGCCCGGCCGTGGGGACGTCGCTGCCCCGTGCCTGCCGCACACGCTTGTCTCCCCATCTCTGTCCCGGAGCTCTTGCTCTGTGCAGGCGGCGGCTTTCTAAATCCTGGCGAGCAGGCGCCGTGAGTAGCCCGCACCGGGATTTAGAAAGTCGCCACCTCCACGGAGCAAGAGCTCCGGGAGTAGCTCTGCTGCTCCTGCCCGGCCAGGTCAGGTCAGCTTCTCCTGCTCCCGAGGACGCGCCTGGCTGCTTGCTGGGGGCAGGCTGGGCGTGAGGAGAAGGGCCCCGGGGTGGGCGTCCCTGGGCTCCGGTGGGACTCTGATGGCAGGGCTTGGGCCTGTCGGCGGAGGAAGCACTGCCTGGGCCACCTCTGGCCTCTGGGCCATGTCCCTGGCCTTGGTGTGGGGGGGGTCCTGCCCTGAGCCCCCAGCTGACAAGACACCTGGAGCTGCTCAGGGGTCCCCTGGAGGACCTAACCCCCCTCCCTTCCCCTGGAGGTTTCTGGGCTATGGTGAGGGCGAGGCTGGTAGGAGGCCAGTGCTGGACCCACCTGACCGGCCTGCACAGCCCCTGGTGGCTCTCAGGGCAGGCCCCCCACTCGGCCCCCCTCGCAGGGTCCCCCAAGGCCCATCGCAGCACCCTGCCCCCTCTTTGGCCAGCAGCGGTCTCTGGGGGCGGTCCTCTCACTGGCCTGTGTCCCGAGGGTCACTCCAGAACATGGCCTCATTGTGTCCTGCCCAGCACCCCGGCTCGGATAGTCCCCCACTCCGAGCTGTTTCGGCACCTCTGGGTGCTGCAGGGTCTGCCCCCTACTGGGCTGTACCCCCAGGCTGCATGGTGCCCCCAGCACTCTGCCACCTTGGAGGGTCCCTGGGAGGTTGGGTGTGGCCATCGCCCTTCGTGGCCGTCCCTGTGTTCTGGCGAGCCGCTCCCAGCCCAGCGTGACCGGCGCCCCCACTTCATTCAGGTCTGGAGGGGCCTGCGGGCCGTGGGTGATCACTTCAGGGCTCTGGGCCGGCGAGCATGTCAAACCTGCCAGCTGCCTTTGGGCTGTGGAGAGAGGGGTGCCTCACCCTGGGGGACCCCCCATTTGCGCCTCTTCCTGGCTGTCCTCCCAGACTGCCTCTGGGCGGGAAGGAGCGAGGCCAGGAGTCCAGGGCTGCAGGGCGCCGGCTCGGTCAGTCCCTGCCCCAGGCGGGTGAGCGAGCAGGCCCCAGGCTGGGCGGCCCTGGGGGGCACCGCTGTTTCGCCAGGCTGTGCCGCGGTGCAAGGCTGGCCTTGGCAGGGCCTCTGGGCCCCAGACAGTGCAGGTCACGTAAGGCGGCGGGAAGGGCCAGAGGCAGGAAGGGCGCGGGAGGGGTGGGGAGCGGCCTCCTGGGGGGCCCCCTCCTCCTCGGGGGAGGGGCTCGGTTGGCGGCAGAGGGGCTGGCAGCCCCCCCAGGCCATGTTTGGGTGCTGTGGATGGAGGGCGGGAGCTCTGCAGAGGCGGCCGAGCGGCTGCAGCGCGTGTGAAATATTTCAGGGCTTAATTAATTTAATTTGAGAGGTTCCTTTTTGGAGCGTGAACAGTTGTCTCCCAAGAGACGGCGCCTCCGCCCCTCCCGCCTGCCTGGCGCTGGTGGGCGGAAGCAGAAAGGGATCTATATCGAGCAGAGGGGGGCCGGCGCCCCCCCCCCCGTATCCCGCTCCGGAGTCCCCCGTCGGGTTCCTCCCCTGGCCCAGAGCCGCGTGGGTGTGAAGCAGGAGCTGCTGCGTGACGCTGGGTGTAGGGGCGTCCGCGGGGAGCCGGGCAGCGGGGATGTGGCAAAGAGGCTGTTGGGCAGAGCTTGGGGGGTGCAGAATCTGGGTATCGCTCCCCAAAAGGAGTGGGGGGAGGAAAAGAGGGGAGGGGAGGGGAGGGAGGGGTGCAGGCGAAGGGAAGTGAGACCTGGGGCTGCCACTCTGATGTCGGGGGCGACTTCCAAGAGGCCCAGGGAGCCCTGTCCTGTCCAGAGGGCCCCCTCTGGGGGATGAGGAGGCTGGGCCAGTGGGGGTGCTTCTGAGCCCAGGAACCTCGCGTGGCTTCGGGGGCGCTTCCCGCCCCTGCCCACGGGGAGCAGGCCCTGCAGTTGGGGTGAGTGCTGCTGCCTTGGCCCTACGTCGCCCTCCCGCCCGCCTGCCGCCCGCCCGCCGCTGCCGGCGTCTGAGGGGCCGACAGGCCTGGTGGAGTGTCGGGAGCAAGCAGGAGGAGGGCAGGGCCTGTGGCCATTCACCAATCTGTCTGGGTGAGGCTGGGCCAACAATAGGGAGCACCTGCACCCCAACCTTGGGATCCCCCGGTGCTCAGCCCAAGGCCCAAGGCCCGGCGCGGGCCCGGGTGGCTCGTCGGTCCTAGCAGTGCTGGATGGGGTGAGGCGAGCCGCTCACACAGCACACCCACCCGCGCCTGGCCGGGATGGGGGAGCCCCGGGGCCCTGGGCCTGGTCTCCCGCAGGGCTGGAGGGGCGGGCAGAGGCTGCGGCCCTGCGGACTGTGTTGGGCACGGGGCCTCGGGGGTGGGAGGAGCCCTGCCGGGGCCTGGAGCCCGGGTTCGTCCTCCCCGTGGGCCCCAGAACGCGCGCGGGCCGCCCTGGGCGCGGCAGGAGGACCGGCGCGGGCCTGGCCGCGAGGAGCCCCGACCCCGCGGTGCGGCGCTGGCCTCTGTCCTTGGTCCTGAAGGGCCTCCGGCCAGCGCCCCCGCCGCAGGCCCCTCCCCAGCACCGCTGCCTGCCCGGCGGGTCCCCCAGCACCTCTCGGCTTCGCCCCACCTCTGCCCAGCCCTCGCGGGAGCCCCGACCCAGTGAATCAGTGAGGGGGGGCGGGGCTGTGTCAGCGCCCCTTGGAGAAGCCCCGCCCGCCCGCCCCGCCCCGCGGTGGAGAAGGTGTGGGCCTCAGGCCCGCCCGGCCTGCGTTCCCCTGAGGAAGGGGCTGGGGCAGCTGGGCACAAGGCTGGAGTGGGCGGTGCCCCTCCTGCGGGGCGGTGCCCGGGGAGCAGAGAGGGCGGCCTTCTCTGGCCCGGCCCTGCGGAAGCCGGGCTGGCCGCCGGCCCTGCGGCCGCACTACCTCTGGCTGACCCGTCCAGCTGGGCCCAGCTCTCAGCGGAGCCCCAAAGCCTGTGGCGAGCACTGACCCCACCCTCTGCCTCCAGAGCACCCACCCCCTCCGGGCATCTCCCTCCCCACCCGCCCCGGCAGGGAGGGCACGTCACCATGGGCTGGGGGGGCACTGGGCGGGGCAGACCCAGGAGACTCGCGGAGCGGCGGCGGCCCCCGCGCCCGGGCACTGCCCTCCGTGAGGCTGCTGGCCGCCCTCGCACGTGCCTGCCTCGGGGCCGGGCCCGGGCCCCGGCCCGCGCTGGCCTGCGGTGGGGGCAGCGCTGCCCCCCGTCCTGGTGCCGCTTGCTGCGCCGGCAGAGCCGCGTCTCCACCGCCCGCGGCGGGCAGCTCCGGGGGGCCCTGCGCGCGCCCCGGCCCCCCCGCCCTCCAGGAGGTCCGGGCGGGCGGCGCTGCTCCCGCCCCCCAGCCCGGGCACACAGCGGCGGCGGAGGAAAGTGGGTCACCCCGCTGCGCCCGCGGCCTGGGAGCCGCCGAGCCCGGAGCCCGCGGCCGCGGCCGCTTCAGCACCGTGGACAGCGGCCGCGCTGGGCCCCGCCCCGCCCCCGCCTCCGACGCGCCCGCCCCGCCTCCGACCTCGCCGGCGCGGCCCCTCTGCGCGCCCTCCCGGGGGGGGGGGGGCGGGGGGGCGGGGGGGGCGGGCAGCCCCTGGGGCAGACGGGCCGGCTGAGGGCAGGGATCGCTGGTGCCAGTGACCCCCCCGCAGCGCCGCTGGGCGCGTTTGGGGGTACGTGGGTGAGCACACATCGTCCCCACCGTGGGAAGGAAAGGGTGGCCAGGCAGAGGCCGCTGGACCGGCTTCCCTGGTCACCCGCCCAGGCCCGTCCCACCCCGAGCCTGGCCCTGCAGGACCCGCAGCACCTTCCACACGGGGTCCCGGCAGGGCTGAGAGAGCCGGCCTGCCCGGCCCATCCCCGGAGCCCCGGTGCCCGCTGCTCGCCAGCTGCCCAGCCCCTCGGAGCCGCCGGGCCCAGGCACACAGGCAGGGCTGCCCCCCCACCTCCTTCCAGGCTGGGCCTGGCACCTCGGGGGCCCTGCTGAGCAGCCTGGGGGCAGGGCTGTCCTGTGACCCCCCCCGTCCCCCCGGCCACGCTAGGCTGGACCCCTGGTGCGAGCGCCCACACCAGCGCCCGCTCCTGCCCGTGAGTGATGGTGGGGCAGCCCTTCCTGCCGCCCCAGGGAGTCCGGCACTGTGCGGCAGCCCCCTCAGCCGCACCTGGCCCGCACCCCGAGCCCGAGACACCACACCCCATGCCCGCGCTGGAGACACCACGCGCTGCACCCTGGGCGCCTGCGTCTGCCGTAAACAGTAATTAGAGATGCAGTCACAACTGGAAAATAAGAGGAGCCGTCGGAGGGCTGGGTAACTAGGCGCGTGCAGGCGTTCTGGGGAAGCCACCGCCCCACCTCCTGAGGCTGGGTGCTCAGGAGGCTGCGGCTCACCGGCCTGCCGGGGCACGGGCTCCCGAGGCCGGCCGAGAGCAGCCCCAAGGCGGGCCTCCCAGGAGGACAGGAGTCAGGGCAGAGGGGTGGCACGGGAGGAAGACGAAGGGAGGGGCTGCCAGTGCTCGGGTGTCGCCCAGGGTGCCCCCCCCATGTCTCCTGCTCCCCTGTGACTGAGCTCAGTGGGGGGGCAGGCCGCAGGCCCCAGGCCCCAGCACAGCCTCTCCGTGGGGGGTGGGGGGTGCTCAGGCAGCCCCTGGGAGCCTGGCGTTGGCTGGGGCTGTAGCCACCGAGCTCCCCAAGTGTGAAACGGGGGTGACGTTTCCCTGCGGCCAGGCTGGGGTCCCTCCTTGCGGCCTCAGTGGCAGCGGCCTGTTCAGTCTGCGCCCCTGAAGCTGCCTGCGGGGCTTCGGCTCGCCCGGCGGGACCCTCGTTGCTCCCGTCTGGGAAGGGACCTCTGCGCCTGCCGGGCCTGCTCTCCGCCTCCCGAGGGGCCCGGGAAGGGTGAGTGCGCAGGCGTGCGCGGTGTGCGCGCCTGGGTGTGTGCGCGTGGTGGGGGTTCTGGGCACAGGTGTGTGCGTGAGGGTGTGCACAGGTGTGTGAACGGGTGTGCCCAGGCATGAGGGCGTGCTGGGCGAGGGGGCGTGCAGGCGCGGGGTGGCTGCTCTGGTTCGGGGACACGGTGCCTCCCGGAGTTTGCCCGGCCAGCAGGTGCGCTGAGCGGGCCCCACCCTGCGTCAGGAGAGGCCGGCTCTGCCCGGGGCTCGGGCTCCTGGTTCCCGGCCCCGGCCTGGTCTCCTCCCAGCCTCTCTTTGGGGACTTGCCGGACACAAGTCTCACTCTGAGCTCAGGCTTGATCCCCCGATCTGGGCCCCTGAATCACTGATGCCACCTCCCTCGGGAGCCCCTGTTCTCCATCCTGGCTGGATCCCAGGACTCCCGGCGGGACCAGGGCCAGCGGGGGTGGGTGCGGCTGCGGGGGAGGGGCTGGCCGCACGTGCACGGAGGAGGCACAAGCGGGGTAAGGGGCGCGGCCACGGACCATTGCCCCCACCGTTGCCCCCACTGGAGCTGGGCCAGGGGACACGGCAGGGCCGGGTGCTGCGGGCCCGACTTCTGAATCCGGGTGCATCTTGGCGAGCAAGAAGCAGGGGGGCGTGCCCGTGCTCCTGGGAGGGGTGTGGAGCTGGCTGTGACCCCCAGCTGAGCTGGCTGTGACCCGCAGCCCCTCCCCACAGGGCCGCCCCGGAGAGCCTGGGGTGGCGGGAAGGGTCGGCATCCTGGGCCCCAGCAGAGGTGCGGGCAGCCGGCGGGAGAGGCCCCTGTGGCCCTGGCTGGTGGTCCCCACGGGTGGCGCCGTCCTGTCTGGGGGCCCGGGTCGGGGCTGGGCAGGCTGGGTGCTGCCCAGGGAGCAGGCACAGGGCTGGGTGTGTCTGACCAGGGCTCTGGTGGGAAGTTGGGTGACCTCTGGGGCTCCCAGGGTGGGGGAGGCTGGCGTGCTGGGGGTGGGGCGCTTCCTCGGGCCCCAGGGAGCCCGCCGAGGGCGGGGGCCAGAGGGACTCTGGGTGTCGAGGGCCAGGCGACGTGTGGTCAGGGCCCGGGCCGGAGGGGTGGGCGGTTTCTGGGCAGGGAGGGCGACGGGGCCCTGGCCTCTGACGGGGCCCCCCCGCAGGCCTCGTGAAGCTGGGCATCCACTGCGTCACCTGCCAGAAGGTGGCCATCAAGATCGTCAACCGCGAGAAGCTCAGCGAGTCTGTGCTGATGAAGGTGAGGGCCGTGTCCAGCGCCGCCCGCCCCCTCAGGCCACGGGCTGGTGACCCCCCAGCCGGCCCGCGGGGGTGGGTCTGGTGCCCCCAGGGGTTCCTTCTGCCTGCTGTCACCCGTGGGTGGGCCGCGACCCTGAGCCCCCCGCGGGTGAACCCTCTCGTCCTTGCCTGCCTCTGGGAGGGGGAGCCGGCCCAGGCCTGCGGGGAGGTGGGGGGGCTGGGGCTGCCCCGCACAGGGAGGCCCCTCACCGCGCCCCCTGCAGGTGGAGCGGGAGATCGCCATCCTGAAGCTGATCGAGCACCCGCACGTCCTGAAGCTGCACGACGTTTATGAAAACAAAAAATACTTGTAGGTGGCGCGGGCGCAGCGTGGGGGCTGGGGGCAGGCAGGGCGCCGGGAGCGGTGGGGGAAGGGCGGGCGCCCAGCCCGGCCGCCAAGGTCACGGGGCCACCTAGGGGTGCTCCGGGGCTCTCAGACCTCTGCCCCCCACCCCCGCTTGCTCCCTCAAGGGTGGGTCAAGGCCGCTGCTGCCCTGTCCCCTGCGCGCTCAGCCGGCGCATCTCATGCTTGGGGACCCCCGCGTGCCCAGCGGGTGACTTCACCCCTGTACCCAACGTGGCGGGTGGGTCTCCGCGGCGGGTCCGGCGGGGTGGGAGCCCAGTGGCCCGGTCCCAGCAGTCTGGCCTCTGCCGCCCTGCCTGGGCTGTGGGGCAGCGCCTGCAGGTCACTGGGGCCAGCCAGCTTCGGCTGCCCGCGGTTCCTGCTCCGTCGGGGCGCCGGGTGTGGCCGTCGGCAGAGGCTGAGGCTGAGGCCTTCCGAGCCGGGAGGGTCATGCCGCAGCCCGCACAGCCCACCTGCCCCTGCGCCTCTGCCACACCGGCAGCTCGACGGGCACAGCGTGGCCCATCCATGCGGGAGGCGGGTGGCCCAGCCAGGTCCTGCTGCACCCAGTGTCCCCCTGGGGCCCCAGGGAGCTGGAAGGCACAGGAACAAGCAGGGAGTCCTGCCTGGCACCGCAGTTTCCAGCCCCCCCCATGAGGAGTCAGGCTCCAAGTGCCAGGGGCTGTCCCACCCTCCCGGCCCGTGCTGTGGGACCCGGAGGCCAGCACTGCCGCCCCGGGCGCCCCAGGGACTGCACCCTGCCTCCCACACCCTCCCCAGGCTACCACCCCCACGGCCCCCGGGTGCCCCCGGCCCCTGAGGTCAGGCAGGCATCGGGCGGGGACCCCAGGGCACCCCCACGGTGGCTCCTAGAACCCAGCCCTTCGGGGTCCGTGCGCTGGCAGAGGCTCACAGCCCCCTCTCACTGGCCGCCTTCCGAGGGACCCCGGCCCCTGCCCGGAGCCTGGGGCCTTCCTGCGCTGCCCTCTCTGTCCGGCCCTTCTGTCCCGCCCCGTGTTCCCGGCCGCGGGCTGGCACCCTGTCCCAGTCACCCTGGGGACCCCCTCCCGGTGCCAGGCTCCTCAGGGCCCTGCAGCCGCAGCCTCTGTCTCCAAGACCCCCCTGAGGGCACGGGGTGCCCCGCCCCGCGGGGATCGGCCCTGGCTTGGCCCCCGGGAGCCTCGCGGGCAGGCCAGGGCCGGCCGGCAGGTGGGCAGGCTGCCGGTGCCCCCTGACGCCCCCGCGCCCCCAGATACCTGGTGCTAGAACACGTGTCCGGCGGGGAGCTCTTCGACTACCTGGTGAAGAAGGGCAGGCTCACCCCCAAGGAGGCCCGCAAGTTCTTCCGGCAGATCATCTCCGCCCTGGACTTCTGCCACAGCCACTCCATCTGGTGGGTGCCCGCCCCGGCGCCCCGGGAGCGCCCCGCCCCCACGACCCCCGCGCCCCACACAGCCCCGCGGGACTGGGACGGCGGCGGGGGCGGGGGCGGGGGCGGGGGGTCGCGCCGGGGCGGGCGGGGCCCCTGGACCAGCGCGCGGCCTCGCTGCCCAGCCACAGGGACCTGAAGCCCGAGAACCTGCTGCTGGACGAGAAGAACAACATCCGCGTGGCCGACTTCGGGATGGCGTCGCTGCAGGTGGGGGACAGCCTGCTGGAGACCAGCTGCGGGTGAGCCGGCCGTCTGGCCGTGTCCGTCTGTCCCGCGGCGCCAAGGCCCGGGGCCCCTGGGGGCCTCCGCGGGGTCTCGGGGGGCGCAGGGGGTGCGGGAGCCTCAGCCGCCCCCGCTGACCTGGCGGGAGCCCGCGGCCGGGTGGGGAGCGCGGCGCCCGGCCCGGCCCTGACGCCTGTTTCCGCCCCAGGTCCCCCCACTACGCCTGCCCCGAGGTCATCCGGGTAAGTCACCCCCGCGGCCCGGCCCGGCGCGCCCGGGTCACCCCTGCCTGTGCACCCCGAGGCCCGCCGCCCCGGGGTCACCCCTGCCTGTGCACCCCGAGGCCCGCCGCCCCGGGGTCACCCCTGCCTGTGCACCCCGAGGCCCGCCGCCCCGGGGTCACCCCTGCCTGTGCACCCCGAGGCCCGCCGCGCGCCGCCACCCGGGCCTGTGCTGTCCGCAGGGGGAGAAGTACGACGGGCGCAAGGCGGACGTGTGGAGCTGCGGGGTCATCCTGTTCGCGCTGCTCGTGGTGAGCGCCCCCCGCCCCCCGCGCCCCGCGCCCCGCGCCCCGCGCCTGCCCCCCCCGCGCCCCTTGCCCCGCGCTGACCCTCCCGGCCGGCAGGGGGCGCTGCCCTTCGACGACGACAACCTGCGGCAGCTGCTGGAGAAGGTCAAGCGCGGCGTGTTCCACATGCCCCACTTCATCCCGCCCGACTGCCAGGGCCTGCTGCGCGGCATGATCGAGGTGGACGCCGCGCGGCGCCTCACGGTGCGTCCCCGCCAGCCCCGGGGCGCGGCCCGGCTGCACGCGGGGCCCGCGGGGGGCGCCTGCTGGGGGGGGGGGCTCGGGCGATGCCGCTCCTGGCGCCCCCCCAAGTAGTTGGCCCTGAGGTGCATCGGGGAGCAGGGTGGGTCCCACGCCGCCGGCTCACCCCTGCACCCCCGCGCCCAGGCCTCCTTCCTGGACCCCCAGCGCAGGCCCCTGGCGGGGCGCAGCCCCTCCGCCTTCTCTCGCAGCCGTGTCCTCTCCACGGCCCTGAGGCCGCCGAGCCTCGGGGGACACGGCCCCCCACTCCCGCGCCCCCCCTCTCCTGCCCCCTCTTAACAGCCCCCTCCTGCTTCCCCTTCCTCCTCCTGCCCGTGCCCGCCCCAGGCCCCTCGCGCCCCCTGACGCCCCCTGACGCCCCGTCTCTCTCCCGCAGCTCGAGCACATTCAGAAGCACACGTGGTACATGTAAGTAGCCGCTCCTCCGCCACCGCCTGCTTTGCCGTCCCGTGGCCCGGGGCAGGGGGAGGCTGCGCCCACCCCGCGTGCGCTCAGGTCGGCGGGGCGCGGGCAGGAGCAGGCGTGCGGAGCGGGGCGCAGGAGAGCCACCGGCCCGGGGGCCCAGGAGGGGGTGGCTCCTGCCCTGGCGTGCAGACGGGGGTGACCCGGCGCCCGGTCGTCCGCAGAGGAGGCAAGAACGAGCCGGAGCCGGAGCAGCCGGTCCCCCGCAAGGTGCAGATGCGCTCGCTGCCCAGCCTGGAGGACATCGACCCCGACGTGCTGGACAGCATGCACTCGCTGGGCTGCTTCCGGGACCGCAACAAGCTGCTGCAGGACCTGCTGTCGGAGGAGTGCGTGGGGCCGGGCCCGCGGGAGGAGTGGGTCCCGGGGACAGGGCTGTAGGCCCCCGGACGGCCGCCCCAGCTGCCAACCCCAACCGTCCTGGGCCTTCCCATCGCCCTGCTGCAGGGAAAACCAGGAGAAGATGATCTACTTCCTCCTCCTGGACCGGAAAGAAAGGTACCCCAGTCACGAGGACGAGGACCTGCCCCCCAGGAATGAGATAGGTACTGGTCCCGCAGCCTGCCCTCCCTGCGCCCTCCACCCTGCAAGGCCTGACCCCAGTCTGCGCGCAGACCCGCCCCGGAAGCGTGTGGACTCCCCGATGCTGAACCGGCACGGCAAGCGGCGCCCCGAGCGCAAGTCCATGGAGGTGCTCAGCGTGACGGACGGCGGCTCCCCCGTGCCTGCGCGGCGCGCCATCGAGATGGCCCAGCACGGCCAGAGGTGCGTGCATGCGCGAGCCGGCCGCCCTGCTGCCCTGGCCATCAGCGGCAGCACCCCAGCCCTGGCTCCAGCTGGCGTGCCTCCCCCAGCCCTGGGCTGGCCACACTGCTGGTCCGCACGGGCGGGACTGGACTCCGCCCTGTTGGCCGGAGTCAAGCCGCGTTGGCTCAGGCCATCCTGGACAGGACGGGACTAGACAGGCCTGGGCTGCACTGGACTTAGCTGGGCTGGGCTGCACTGGGCGCTGGGCTGGGTTGAGAGTGGTCAGGCCGTGTGCAGTGCCTGCAGCCCAGCGGGCCTACCCCACTTGCCTCTACGTCGGGGTCCCTGTGACTGTGGGGGTGGGGTGTGGAGGTGAGGAGCAGGTCTGGGGTTTCCCAGCAACCCCCGGAGGAAGGCGAGGCATCCGGGTCCTGCAGGCTCAGGCGGGGGCTGGGTGAGGCCCCGCGCAGACCCTCAGCCCGAAGGGGCAGCCGGTGAGGCCCACTGTCCTGACGGGTGAAGCCTTCAGCCACCAGCCCTGCCCCCACACCTGCTGCAGGCGCCGGGGCTGGCCCGGCCTCTTGAGTCGCCAGGAGCCAGAGGGCAGGGCTGTCTGTGGTCACCGTCAGGCCCGCCGGGCTGGAGTTGCCGCCCGACCTCCCAGGCCCTCCCCAGGGGACAGGGCTGGCTCCGCTGCCGCGGGGCTGAGACAGGAACAGGTGCCCATACTCCGCCCTTTGGGCCTCTGTCCTGCCGGGGGGGGGGGGGCCGCTCTCCTAGTGGCCCCGGCGTGTGGCCGCCGCCCTCCCAGGCCGTGCCGACGCCGCCCTCCCCACGCAGGGGCAGCCGGGCCTCGGCGGGGCTGGGCAGGGGCCGCTGGCCGCCCTGTGTCTCGGGCCCCCCGCGCCGCCGCTGCTTCCCCTCCGGGCCACTGGCCGGCCGTCCGAGCAGCCCCCACATCTTGGCGTCTCCGGCCCAAACTTGTCCGCCCGGCGCGGGCCGCCGCACCGCTGAGCTGTGGGGTCCGGCCTCCCGGCCGCGGCGCGGCCGTGTCAGTAACTGTGTTTTCTCACTTTGTTCCCGCTGTAGTAAAGCAATGTTCAGTAAAAGCCTGGATATCGCTGAAGCCCACCCCCAATTCAGCAAAGACGACAGGTACACACTCAGCCCGCCCACCCCGCCCCGGCCGGGACCGGCGGGTCTGGGGCGGCTCGAGCCGGTGCTCCCGCCCTCCCCCTGCGGCGAGGCCGCCCTTCCCGAGAGTGGGGGGCCTGGGGCAGCGGTGAGGCCGGAGGCGTGGGCTGCGGGCCAGCGAGCGCCCCCCCAGAGGGAGTGGAGACCCACAGGCTCTCCTGGCCCCAGGCCCCGTGGCTGGCAGCCGCAGCGGCCCAGGCGGACCTCCCTCCCCAGCCCGGCGCGGGCCAGAGTGGAAGCAGCGGCCCCAGCGGCTCGGCCGGGCCCAGCAGCCGTGCGTGTGGGGCTGGCCTTCTGGGCAGTGCCGGCCCCCCCGCTCCCAACTGCCACCCCCGCCCCCAGCAGTCGTAGCTTAGCGCCCCGTGCGGCGAGGCGGGCGTGGGGAAGCGCCTCTCTGCTCCTCCCGCCGTCCGGCGCCAAGTGGCTGGCTGGGCTGGCTCGACGTGAGGCCTGGTGGCGGGGGCTCGTGGCGCCGGCCTGACGGTGACCACGGCCCTGCCCTCTGGCTCCTGGCGACCGGTGGATGCCTGTGCCCTTCTCGGCCTCCGAACGCCGCGGGCGGCTGTCGTGCGCGGGCAGGCGGGCATCTGGGTCACGGGGGACCGGGGCCGCGGTGCTGGCCGCGAGGGCCTCTGTCCGCCCCTCCGGGGCTGTCGTGTCCTTCCCTCTGGAAAGTGGTGCCGGGGCCCCGGCCGCGGGCTCTGGAGCAGGTGGCGCCCTGCCGGCGTCTCAGCGGGCACCTTCCGGCTGGCCCACACCGCAGACGTCCCTGACCGTGCCCGCCCAGCCTCGCTCTGCCCAGGCCCCGAGGGCCAGCGGAGAGGGCGGGGCCGCCCCACACGCGCGGGTTGGCTCCGGGCTGGCTGGGCAGGCGCGACGCGAGGGCTGGAGCGGGGGCGGCTGGTGACTGCTCGCCGGATGCGAGGTGCCGGGTCAGCACGGGACTCGGGAGCCTGTGAGAGCCCCGACCTGGGGGCCAGGTGGGCTCAGGGCGGCCAGGACCCGGGAGCCCCCGTCCCCCTGGTCCCCCCATCCACCGAAGACCTGACAGGCCATCCTGGGCCTCGGGCCCGGGGCGGCCGCGTGCAGAGGGAAGGCGAGGGACCTGAGGCCGCTGGCCACGCCGCTGCGTTCAGATGTGGCTCCCGGCGGGCAGCGGGGCCCTCTGGGGCCTGTGAGAGGCCGGCGGGGATGGCAGGCCGGCCCCACACGGGCAGCCCCGCCCCAGGCCCGGGGCAGCCTGGAGGCTCTTGGCCAGGGCTGCAGGCCTCCCGGGGCGTCCCCCTGGGGGAGAGGAGCCGAGCCCGAGGCTGCTCCCCACGCTGAGCGGCCCTTCTGCCTGTGTCCCCAGGTCTAGGTCCATCAGTGGCGCCTCCTCCGGCCTCTCCACCAGCCCGCTCAGCAGCCCCCGGGTGAGTGACCGCACCTGCCCTCCCAGGCACCCGCGCGGCCACGGGCCCTGCGGACGGGACTCGCGGCCCCTGCCCCGGGCTGCCCTGGCCAAGCAGCTGTTCCGTTCTGTGCTGTTTGCTCCCCCCGAGGCGCCCCTGCCTGCCTCCCCGGCCCCCTCGCCGGCCCACGGCCTGTTAGGAAGTGCATCCTGCCCGCCCGGCCCCCCACCCCCACCCCGCCTGCCCTGCCCAGGGCCCCGCTTGGCCCCGGCGCCCCGGACCAGCCCAAGCACCCACTCTGCCCCTGTCATACAGGTGACCCCGCACCCCTCTCCGAGGGGCAGTCCCCTCCCCACCCCCAAGGGGACGCCGGTGCACACGCCGAAGGAGAGCCCGGCGGGCACACCCACCCCCACGCCGCCGTCCAGCCCCAGCGTGGGTGGGGTGCCCTGGCGCACGCGGCTCAGCTCCATCAAGAACAGCTTCCTGGGGTCGCCCCGCTTCCACCGCCGGAAACTGCAAGGTGAGGAGGTGCAGGGGGCACGGCCCCGGGCAGCCGCACTCCTGCGGGGGCGGGGGGTGGGGGCGGCCAGCCTGCTCCGGTGCCCAGGCCGCGGGGGGCGGGAGGCGGGAGGCAGGGCCTCAGCGCCGGGAGGCGGGACAGCTCCCAGGCCGCCCGCGCCCGGGTGCCCAGACAGTGCAGGGCGCGGCTGCGGGAGCCCCCAGCAGGGTGGGCGGGCGGGCAGGGCCGCGGTCTCCACCTTCTCCCTCTCTCCTGCGCAGTTCCCACCCCGGAGGAGATGTCCAACCTGACCCCGGAGTCGTCTCCAGAGTAAGTGGCCCCGCCTGGGCGGCTCTGGGCAGGCTCCGGGCCCTCCCCCGCGGCCTGCGGGGCCGGCACTTCCCCGAGCTCTCAGGTCGGCCCTCCGCCTGCCCCCGCTCCAGCTCCGGTCTGCGCCTGCCCCACAGGGTCGGCGGTTGGGGCACAGGCCTGGGGGGCGCTTCCAAGGGGATTCGGCTCCTTCCTGCTGGGCCACGATGCCGCTGCCGGGCTGGGGCAGCTGCTGGGGCGATTCTCTGCCCCCTGGGAGCCCAGGCCCATGGCAGGGCCGCCATGGCCAGGCCCTGGGGCCCAACCTGCTCTCGCTCCTGTGGACACCACCTCCGCCCTGTGTGTGCGGGCGTGGTGCGGCTGCGGCAGGTGGCAGCCAGGGAGGGGCGCTGGCTGAGCTGCCCCCGCGTGCAGCCAGGCGGAGTCCACAGCCTTGGGGCCCAGAGAGCAACAGGCTGGGGGCGGGTGGGGGGCCGCGTGGAACAGTATGGGGGCGGCTGGTCCTTGCCGAGGCCCGCGAGTGCAAGCAGGGGGGCTCGTGGGAGGCGCCAGGCGGAGCAGAGCAGCACCCCCCGGTGGAGCGAGGCCCCTCAGGCTGCTCCGTGGCTGTCCTCGCAGGGCCTGGCCGAGGCGGGGGCGGTGTCAGCCGGGCCGCAGGTCCCCGCACGGCCTTCATGCTCGTTGCCCGCCTGCCGGGAGCGCCCGGGACTGCCTGCGGCTATCCGTCTGAGAAGTGGGAGCTGCCCAGTGGCAGCCGCCCCGGGTGACCTGCGTGGTCGAGGCCCTGGGCTGGTTCCCGCCAGGGCAGGGCTGGCCCGGGAGGCCCCGAGCGGGCCCCTGGAGCTGCAGCTGGCTGGACACGGCCCGCCCACCGCACCTGGCCCTCCAGAGCCCTGATCCCTTCAGGTGACCCCGTCTGCGGGGGCAGAGTCCACGGAGCCGGGGCCGCTGGTCCTCGCGCTCTGTCGAGGGAGGAGCAGCGACCCCTGTGTGCGCACCAGGTCGGTCGTCCCGTGCCGGGCACTCTGGCCAGCAGTGGGAGGGACTAAGGTGGTGGCTGCTGCGGCTTCGGATGGCCACGGCAGCAGACGGAAGAGCCCGCGTGGAAGAGCCACGCAGCCGAAAAGCGCCGGCCCCACCACAGAGTCAGCCTGTGGGAGCTGCTGGGTGGCAGCCAGGTGTCCGGGCCGCAGTGTCCTCACCCGGACTGTACTGGCCCCGGCCTGGACGCTGGACATGGCCGCTGCGGCCAGCTCCCGGCACACATGCCGCCTGCTGTGGACATGCTGTCTGAAGCTCAGTGGTGGGCACGCAAGGCGCTGCCCTGGCGTGGCCACCACACTCCAAGCTGTTGCCCCCGGGGCAGAGGCAGGAGCCTGTCACAGGCACCCCAGGCCGTGGGCCCAGGAGCCTCGGGGCAGAGCCACGGAGAGGTCGGTCTGCCGCAGTGCGGGGCGCAGAGGCGGGCCCAGGGGAAGGGACAGGAGGACAGGACATGGGGTGGGGTGAGGCGAGGCCAGTGGAGGGTGCAGTCAGCCTGGCCCTGCGGGTGCACCCGCCCTGAGAGGCCAGCAGCTGAGCCCCAGGGCCTGCGGAGCCTCCGTCTTGGCGGGGGTCGGCTGGGGCCACAGGTCTTGGGTGGCTGTGGTGCTGAGGACAGGCAGTCCTCTCCCGTCCACGCCTCCCCCACCCCCGCCGCCTCCTCCGAGTGCTGCACAGAAACACCCCAAACTCGAAGTGAGGCTGGGCCGGCGTCAGCACCACGCGCCCGGGGCCTGGCGGGCGGCAGGCCCACCTTTGGGCAGCTCCGCACAGGCCTTCACGCCTGACCGGCCCCGCCCGCCCCTCCCAGGCTGGCCAAGAAGTCCTGGTTCGGGAACTTCATCAGCCTGGAGAAGGAGGAGCAGATCTTTGTGGTCATCAAGGACAAACCGCTGAGCTCCATCAAGGCTGACATCGTGCACGCCTTCCTGTCGGTGAGCAGCCGGGGCCGCCGTGTGGGAGCGGCCTTGGCCAGGTCTGGTGGCCTGAGACCGGGGCCGCCCCAGGGGCCCGTCTGGGTGTCCCGGGAGCCCCAGAGCTGCTGGCCCCCCGGTTGCTCGGGGCCTCGGGGAGCTCCATTTTCCTCCCTGAGCTCTGGGCGACGGTGCGCGCGGCCCTGAGCGTCCTCCAGAGGGAGAAGCTGTGTCCCTGCTGCCCAAGCTCGGACCTCACCAGCAGGGCGTGGGGTCCCCGTGGAGGTCGGCGCCCCCACCATCCAGGCTACAGCCACGGCTCACACGGGGCCCCTCAGCCAGGCCCAGCAAAGCCCATCGTGGGGTGGAGGGAATGACCTCCACAGAGCCACCTGGCCACTGTGGCCTGCGCCCCCGCGGGCCCACCTGGCCCCAGGCCCCTCCTCCTGCTCTGGGGACCCCAGGCCCCTCCGTGTGTGCGTGGATGCAGCCAGCACTCATGCCCCTCAGTGGCAGGCGTGTCCTGGGGCTGCCCGCTGACCCGCCTGGCCCTGGTGGCTCTGAACAGCAGCCCTGGTGGCTGCAGCACCCGGAGTCGCAGAGGCTCCTCTGCAGGCCCCAGTGGGGCAGCAGGGTGCTGGCCGCATGGCCTTGGCCACAGCAGCGCTCTGGGCATCAGCAGAGGCTGCCCTCCGTCCCGCTGCCACCGCTCTGCGGTGCCCTGGCTCCCCACGCCCTCCACGTCTGCCCTCACGCGGCGGCCACTCCTCTGCAGGGCCGCGCGCTCACAACCCCGGGGGCTGGCCGCCCCCCTCCGTTCAGCCACCCGGCTCAGGACCCCCCTCCGGTCCCCCCGACTCCGCCCCCCCAGGCTCAGGCTCCCTCTAGGGTCCACGCCCCACGGAGCCCAGGCCCCACCCCCGGCTCAGGCCCCCTCCCCCCGCAGATCCCCAGCCTGGGCCACAGCGTCATCTCACAGACGAGCTTCAGGGCCGAGTACAAGGCCACGGGGGGCCCAGCGGTGTTCCAGAAGCCAGTCAAGTTCCAGGTGGACATCACCTACACGGAGGGCGGGGAGGCGCAGAAGGAGAACGGCATCTACTCGGTCACCTTCACGCTGCTGTCAGGTGAGGCGCCGGGCAGGGTGGGGGCCGGGAGCCGCAGGGCTCCGCCTGATCTCTGGTCTCCCCCAGGCCCCAGCCGGCGCTTCAAGAGGGTGGTGGAGACCATCCAGACCCAGCTGCTGAGCACGCACGGCCAGCCCTCCGCCCAGCACTTGGCAGGTGAGGCGGGCTCGGCGCGACGCCCTCCCTGCCCTGAGCTGTGCGCCTGGCCCCGGGAGCAGGTCCCCGTCTCCGCACACCCAGGGAGGTAGGGCCCAGCACCCCGCACTGAAAGGCGCCTCTTGTCCACTGTAGAACACCCCCCGCCAGCGCCAGGACTAAGCTGGGGCGCTGGGCTTCAGGGCCAGAAGGTGGCCACCAGCTACGAGAGTAGCCTCTGATGCTGGCAGGTAAGGTGTCCGGCCCGCCGCTGGGCGGGAGGCGGCTGCGGGCAGGTCCTCCGGTGTGAGCAGGCCGGCCTGAGGAGGGCACCCAGTGCCCGCTCACACGCAGCGGCGTCCCCGGCCCTGGACGGGCCTCGTGGGCCCCGTACCCAGGCCGAGCAGCTGGACACGGGGTGGCCTGGCCCCGGCCCAGCAAGAGCAGGCTCTGGGACAGCAGGGCCGAGGTCCTGCTGGGAGGCTGCCACCCGCCACTGTGCCCCATAGCACCCAGAGGGCGCGAGCCTAAGGCCTGCTGGGCTGCCCACCACCCGCCCAGCAGTGATGGCCTAGGAACGGCTGGCCTGAGGTCTGCCAAAGCGGGGACCCCCGTCTGGGCTAAGGCGGGCACGCAGGAGAAGGGACCTGTGGCCGGGGCTGCGGCAGGGCATGAACACGCCTGTCAGCTGTGAGGCGGGTGGCCCTGAGGCCTGGGCCGGCGTCCACCCAGCCCACCTCTCAGACCGGGGCCTCCATGGGCCCTTCCCCAGCCTGCTGGGGTCACTTTCTGTGCTTCTGTGTGGGGGCCTGCAGGCCAGACCTGCCCACTCGTCCCGTCCCTGCCATCCTCATTCCATCGTCTGTCTCCCCCGCCCCCACGTGCCTAGTCACCCCCGATGCTGGCCCAGCCCCACCGCAGGCCACTCCCAGGCTGGCAGGGGCAGCAGGGCCGAGTCCTGAAGGCTCCTCCTCTCGGGGCAGTGCGGTCAGGGAAGCGGGCTTGGGAGGGACCTGCCTTGGGGTGGCGGAGGAAGAGGCCAGGGCTTAGGTGCGGAGAGGACCCCTCAGCCCCTGAACCGCCCCCCGCCGTGGGCTGTGCCCTTGACTGCCGTGCCACTCGGAGGCGTCACTGCAGCCGCCTGCCCCTGCCCCGTGACCCCTTGCTGGGTCAGGACACAGCAGCGTGCTAGGCGCACGCCCTCCCCAGGGACCTGCTGGCCCCTGTCCCTGGAGACCAGGTGCTCTTTGCAAGCCCCAAGCCCCCTGCCCCGCCCTGCCCCAGTGCCTCCTGCGGGCCCTGTGCGCCAACCTTTCCCAGCATACTCCCTTCCCGCTGGACACACCTGTCCAGAGCGCAGTCCCAGGGTCACTTAGGGGACCCCACCCACCACCCCAGTAGGGCCCCCGCCCGCCCCAGGGCGGGGTGGCCGAAGGGCACATCCCCCCTTGTACAGGCAGTGAGGACCTCGAGGGACCCCAGGCCCAGGGCCACACTCGGTGCCCAGGCACAGCAGAGGGTGGGAGAGGGCCAGGGAGGGGTGTCGACACCACCAAGGAGCAAGCGGGCTGCACTGCGCCTGGGCATAGCACAGCAGCGGGCCAGGGAGCCCAGCACAGCCCACGGGCACAGCCCTGGACTCAGCTCCAGATGCCCCCGACCCTGGCAGGGCGGGAGGGCGGGCAGGCCCAGGCACCCAGGGCAGGGCCCTGCCCACACCTCAGCGTCTGGCTGCTCTGAGGGCCTCCACTGCCCAGGACATGCCCCCCTCAATGTCTGCACCGAGCCCCGCCCGCCGAGGCCCCACCCTCCGCCAAACCCCGCCCACCCCGCCCCCCCAGCCCGCACCCCAGGCTCCACGCCCAGCACCGAGCCCCGCCCACCGAGGCCCCACCCTCAGCCGAGCCCCGCCCCCTCGAGGCCTCAGCCGAGCCCCGCCCCGCCCAAGGCGCTGCCCCACCAAGTCCCGCCCACCGCCCCCACAGGCCACGCCCACCCAGGCCCCGCCCCCGGCACCCTGGCCCCTCCCTGCGGGCAGCGCCGAGTCCGCGGTCCCCAGAGCATCTTTTCACGCGTCTCCCTCCCTCCTCTCTCCGTTCTGTGCTCCAGACACCACTAACTGTATGGAAATGATGACGGGGAGGCTTTCCAAATGTGGTAAGAACCCCTCACGCTCCCGGGGCCCCCCCAGCCTGTCCACCGCGCGCCCCGCGGCCACGCCTGGCAGCTGCCTCGCTGCTCCGGGGCTGTCCTGGGGTCCCTGGGCACGCCGGGGTCCAGATACGCCCGCGCACCCGCCATGCTCCGCTGTGCGCCCCCCAGGGCAGCTACAGGTCCGGCTCTTGCATGGGGCAGGCCAGGGAATGACCCCCAGGCTAGAGCAGGGGAGGGTCCCCGTGCGCCCTGGCAGGGGCCCCCGTCCCTGGGCAGGAGGCCGGCTTCAGGCCCTCTGTCCACGGGCGGGGGAGGGGCCCCTCCTTTCGAGGCCGAGGGCTGCCTACTGCTGCCCCAGCAGCGGGGGCCACGCGCTCTCTGGGCTCGGTTAGGGAGTGGAGCTGAGGCCCCCCCGGGCACCTAGGCAGGGGACGCAGGCCCCAGTGGGGTGCCCATCCCTTTCTGCCCTCCCTCCTGCCCTCAGGACGTCCACTCTGGGCCTGGGGCCTCCTCTCTGGCCGCCTGCCCCCCGCCCTCCCACACCCCACCTTCCATGCCTGTCCACCCATCTGTCCATCTGTCTGTCTGCTGCTGCCCTCTGTCCACGCGGAGCCCCCACTTCCCGGGAGAAGCGTGGCAGGCAGCTGCTGCGCCCCGGCCGGGGCAGCCCCGGGGCCGTGGCCCGGCACCAGCCGCCCTCCGCGTCCACGCCTGGCCTCCTGCCCCCGCCGGTCCCGAGTGGGATCCCGGCCGGCAAGGCCATGGGCTGAAGGGGGCGGCGAGACGGTGCCAGCTTGGCTGGGCACAGGTGGAGGGAGGGCCGGCCTGGTGGAGGGAGGGGCCCGGCCAGGGGCCCCCCGCGCCCGCCCGCTTGCTGGCCGCCCGCCCCCGGCCCCGCGCTGGGCCGCTCCTCGCCCAGGCCCTTCGTTCGTTCATCGGTTTGTCTGTTCTCTCTCCTTCCCTCCCTCTTCTCCCGTTTTTGTTTTTCTCTCTCTCTTGTCTTCTGTGTCCCCAGGCAGCCCATTGAGTAACTTCTTTGACGTAATTAAACAACTTTTTTCAGACGAGAAGAACGGGCAGGCGGCCCAGGCCCCCAGCACGCCCAAGCGGAGTGCCCAGGGCCCCCTCGGTGACGGCACGGCCGCGGGCCCTGGCCGGGCTGCCGAGTACCCAGCGGGCGAGGACACGGCCGAGACGGGGCTGCCCGCCGCCCCCCGCGAGCAGCCTTAGACACATAGCCCGGCGGCCCCAAGGCCCCCTCGCCGCCCGCGGCCCTGGACCCCGGGCCGTGCCCGTCCGTCCGCCTAGACTGTGCGAAGCCGGGGGGACGGCGGGGGCCGCGGGTCGCCGCTCGCTGGGCCTGCCCGCGCCCGCTCTCTCGCTGTCTCTGCCCCTGCCTGTCTCTGACGGCGTCACTGTTTCCATCCGCACCAGGAATTATCCCGAAAAGTTAACATGTCACCTCCACGAGGCCGTCCTCCGTGCTCCGCGCCGGACACCGGCTGACCGAAGGCAGCTGCCGTGGACCCGCCCTCGCTGCTGCTGCTGCCTGCGGGAGGCCCGCCGCGTCCACCTGCCTGGCCGCGATGGGCCGGCCCTCCCGCCCGGCGACCAGACTCGCAGTGACCGGCGTCCCGGCGGCGAAGCGGTGCGAGGGCCTCTCCCCGGCGCCCTCCCCCGAAGCGCCGGGCGCCGCTGCCCGCCACCCCAACCCGCACCCCACCCGCGTCGCCGCGGGCCGCGCACTTGGGGCCTGGCGTTCCTTGCCGGCCCGCGGACACAGGCCCGGAGGCGCAGCGCCGTCCGGCTGGCCGAGATCAGTGTTATTTATTCGCCGTCCGCCGAGCCCCTCTGCTTCTCCGTCGGGGCCGGGCCGGGGGCAGCGCCCGGCTGGCCTGGGCTCGGGCGGGGAGGGCCTGGGCGGAGGCGCCCTGAGGACGGGGCGTGAGGTGTGGGCGGCGGGGGCGGCCGGTCGGCGCAAACTACTGTAAACTTTAAAGAATTCCTGCGAGATATTTTTATAAACTTTTTTCCTGGTGGTTTTTGGAAAGGTGTGGGCGGGGCGGCGGGCGGGGCTCGAGGCCTGTCCCGGCCCCGGCTCGGCCCGGCGTGCGGTCCCGAGGGCAGGAGCGGCCCTGGGCCCAGGCGGGGCCGCTGGTCCTGGCCCGGCTGCCCGGGGCGGGGGCAGGAGGAAGGCCCCGCCGGCCCCACGCGCACACAGGCCGGCAGGGTTTTTTTATTAAAATGACAAAAAAGTTTTTAAAAAAAAAGCAAAACAAGGACAGGAAGCGGCTGCCCGCCGCTGGCGGCCCACACGGCAGGCTCCAGCCCCTCCAGCTTCTGGGCGCCCCCGCCGGGCCGGCCCGGACTGCATGCCTCTGCTCTCGCGCCCCCCGCCCCCGCCGCCCCCCGCTTCCCGCCGTGGCGGCCGGCACGCAGCGCCCGCCGGAGGGCCCGAAAGCAATACCTCCCGGCCTCCCCTGCCGCGGCCGCGGGGTCGGGAGTGGACTGCCCGCCCGTGTACCCTCCAGGTGACTGTGAGCCAGCGACTTCCCAACAATAAACTCCTTCAGCAAAGACGCGGCGCCCGTCTCCGCAAGTGTCCGTCCCCTGGGGGGCCCCGGGGCGCCTCTCGCCCCACGGCGCCGCCTCTGCCCCGCTGAAGAGGACGGCCCTGAGGGGTGCGGGAGGCCCCTCCCGGGGCAGACGACGCGTCGCCCGGCCGTCCGTGCAGGGGCGAGAGGCTGGATGCTGGGGCCTGGCCGCCCGGCAGCCCCCAGTGGCTATGGGCGGCTCTTGCATAGAGGGGCGGCCCAGCTGCGCTCACCCTGCCCGCCGGCGGCCTCTGGGCACCACAGCCACGCAGTGACCGCCCCCGGGGCATCGCTGGAGGGACCAGGCGGGCCTGCCGCGTGCCTGGCGCGAGCGGGGCCTGTGGAGCCCGCACAGGAAGCAGCCCGCTGGCCTGGCACTGCTCGCCCTGCCCTGGCCAGCCCCCCACAGCCTGCGCCTTTGGGGGAGGTGGTGGTGCCAGAGGGACCCCAAGAGGCTGAGGCTCCAGGTTAACCTCGGCTTGAAGTCGAGGCGGCGGGAAGGAACGCCCTGCTCGCCCTCCAGCCGGCACCCCAGCCCCGCTGCCCCGGGGTCCCGCCGGCTGGCCGGGAGGACATTTCTTGCCCCGTGCACCTGCGTTGCTGGACGAGCAGCTACACAGACCTGCTGCGCGGCCGCCGGCAGGACACAGCCCCGCCCGCCCCGCACTCCGGCCCCTCCGGCGCCGGGCGGCTCCCGGCTGGGGACGGGGCTGGCGGGCGGGCGTGAGGCGGCCTCACCTCTGCCGGGAAGCCCAAGCTCAGGAGCTGCTCAGGCAACGGACGACCCGGGGGGCCCAGCAGGGTCAAGCCTGGCCTGGGCCTGACCCTGGGCCTCAAGCACGTGGGTGCGTGCTGCACCAGCCTGGGGGCCCGGGGAGCACCGCAGCCACACGGAGCCTGCCGAGGCCTTGCGGGTGCAGAGGAGGGCCCCCCGCGGGGTCCAGAGCGGCACCGTCCACGCGCAGGGCGTCCTGAGGCCCGGGTCCGGCTGCCTGCCCGGCGAGGGTGCTGCCTGGCCCCCCGTCCTCAGCCCTGCAGACCGAGTCCAGTGGCCTGTCCCTCTCGTGCGAGTGTGCAAGGGGCAGAGCTGGCAGTGCAGCGGGCAGAGCCCCGTGGGGGCGGCGGCAGGGGAGGGCAGGGCTCGGCAGGTCAGGGGACGCCCTGTGCGCCACACGCGGGTCAAGCGCCTCCGAGACTGAGTCACCGCGGCTGGCGCATCCTTGCGGCCCGGCAAGCGCCATGGCGTGGCAGCACCGACCTGCCGCGGCTCCGGTCTCGGTCTCGCCGAACCGTGCGTGGGTGGGGACACGGCCCGTCCCCGAGTCTCCAGGGCCGTCTCCCTCCTTCGGCTTCCGGCCCCCCAGGAGTCCATTTTTGGAGAGCCCCACCCGGCAGGGCCGCGCCTGCGCCGCCCACCCCCGCACCTGAGCAGTTGTGGGCGCGGTTGGCGTCCAGGGGCCCAGACCCCGGGCAGCTCACACCCTCGCCCCTCCCTGGCCCCCCATGGTCCACTGATGAGCGCCAGGGCCAACCCCAAATCTCCCCCCACCCCCAACCGAACAGGCCTTCCCAGAAGACCCTCTGGCTTTGGCTTTGATGAGGTGAGGGTGTCAGCCCCCAGGCCTGGCCCCCACCCGCTCCCCTTCTCAGGAGCTCGCCCCACGCGCCACAGGCTCCCAAAGGCACAGCTCGGCCCGCCCTCTGGCTTCCAGGGAAGCACCCTCTTGCACCCCCGCCTTGGCTGGGGAGAGCGCGCCATTCTGCCTGCAGGACAGAGCCCCCCCCGGGTGGGCCAGCACTTGGGGCACGCTGGGATCCCCGAGTGCGCCGGGCCCAGCGGAGGCCCCGCCCCAGTGCAGGACAGTCCCGGGTGCATCAGGGCCGAGCTGGGACAGAGGGCAGTGGACAGCCCGGTGCCAGTCCTTGTGGCACTCCCCTCTCCATATGGACTCCTGGGGACCAGGCCCGGGATGGCACCCTCCCAGTCTGTGTGCCCTAGACGCCTCCTGGGATGCCCTGGGGCCCCGCGGAACGAGCCCCTGGCACACACCCGTGCTCCATGGCTCAGGCCCTACGCAGCCACGCCTACGCACAGGAGCCTGGTTCTGGCTGCAGCCCCTGGGTGGGAGCCCGGCATCCAGGCCACACACGGAGGACTCCTGGCACCGTGCTAGGCTCTCACGCCAGGGCAGCGGGATGAGGCGAGAGGCTCAGGCTGGACACGCCCGGCGACGGGGGCTGCAGCTTCCTAGGCTCGAAACCTGGCAGGGGCCAGGGCACGTGCCCCGGGAGCCCCGGCCTTCCTGCAGTGGGGGGCGCTGGACCCCGAGGTGATGGGCGGAGTCTGTGCCGGTCAGCGGGCGGGCTGGCCCAGCTCCTAGGGCGTTGCCGCTGCCCCGTGCACCTGCAGGGGGGTGCCGAGAGGACGGACCCCAGCTTGTCCCCAGCTGCCAGGGGACAGCGCCTGGGTGGGAGGAAGGGCGGTCACCAGCAGGGGCGAGGCCGCAGCATGAAGGTGGCCCCGGGAATGCCCACCTGGGGGGCCCTGCGAGGCCCCGTCTCCTACCGCCCTGGGCCCTCACGGGTCACGCGGCAGACCACACACAGGCTGACCTGAGAGACGCTCTTTATTGGGGCTGGACAGGGAGCCGAGCACGCACACCCCACCCAGGCCCACCTGAGCCCGCCGCGCCCGCGGGCCCTCCCGGGACGGAGCCATGCGCACCCCCCACCCCCGGCCTCCCCCTGCGCCCGCCCGTCCTGAGCTGCCAACCGCCAGAGCCAGCTGGGCCGAGGCCGGGGAGAGATGGAGGGCCCCGGTCATCCCCACCCGAGACAAAACGAGAAAGCGGGAACAAGCCTGCGGCCCGAGCCCCCCCCACCGAGGAAGCCGCCTCTCAGCGGCCTCCCCCCCAGGCCGCCCCCCCAGGGCCGGGCGGGCCGTGCAGCCGGGGGGCAGAAACCCCAGAAGGGGACTCCGCGCTCAGGCGCAGAAACGCTTGTGGAGCGAAGGAATCAGCCCGAGGGTCTTCCTGACAAGCGCACCCGGCACACAGGCCCGCGGGGGCCGCCCCGTCCGCCGGCTGTGAGCCCGCGAGACCTCCCTCCCAGGTGCCCGGCACGCGCGCCCACAGGCGCCCACCAGCACCGCCGCACCGTCTCTGCACGCGCACGCCGGCCGGGCTCACCTCTCCTTCACGTGGTTCTGTGCCCCCGCGCCCCCGCCCCCCGCCCCGTCCCCGGCACGGCCCCCGGCACGGCACAGCGCCTCCGTGAGGTCGTCCATGACGGCGGTCTCTTTGGGGTCGAGCAGGCTGAACTCCCTGGCGAAGAGGATGAAGTGCACGTAGAGGGTGTTGAGGTGCGGGTGCAGCTCCAGCGCCAGCGTCTCCTTGAAGTGCGCGGAGTAGATGTGCGCCAGCACGTGGAACAGGTACCTGCAGATCCGCTTCACCAGGGCCTCGAAGGAGTTGGGGAACTCGCGGCCTGTGGGACGGAGGGTCAGCGGGACGGGCCTGCCCCGCCCCGCCCCGCCCCGCGCGCCCCCACCCCGCCGGGGTCTCCACGGGAGCCACTGGCTGCTGCCCCGCCACGCGCTGTCCCAAGCAGACTGGGCCTTGGGGCTGTGAGTTCCAGAGAGGCCACAGAGCGGCTGGCCAGGTGCCATCCTGGGGCACCTGACGCCCCAGGGCCCACTGTGCCGCCTCAGAGCCCGCCGGCTGCACGCCCCGGGAGAGGTGCCTCCGTGCTGGCCGCCGGCCGAGCCGCGCACGTACCGTATTTTGTGGGGAACACGTCCTCGTCGGTCACCAGCTTCTGCACGGAGCTCATGACGAAGTCGACGTACTGGGGGGCCGTGCACTTGACCTTCTTCCCCCGCTCGTCATACCAGTAGTACTGTCTGTGGGATCAGCGCGGCCGTCAGCACCACGGGGGCCCACACCAGCCCCGGCTCACGTGTGCAGCCCCTCCGGGAGCCCCCAGAGACCCGCAGCTGCTGCCGGGGAGGTCTGCGGCTGGTCAGGACGGCGCCCACGCAGACCCTGCCCTGGAGCGCCTGTGCCGCCACAGGGACATTGGGCACCCGCTGCAGGGCAGGTGGTCTGCTCTCAAGGCCACCGACAGCTTCTTGACTGAAGCCCCCACCCCAACAGGCCGGGGGAGCACAGTGGCCTCTGGATAAACCTGGCCCCGGTGCCCAACCCAAGCACCCCCCGGGCAGCCAGCCTGGGGATGGCGGCCAGGGCCTCCCTGACCTCACTGCGGGTGTCTGCTGGCCCCACAGGGGACCAGGTAGCCTGGCCACTCCGTGGGCCCCAGGGCTGGACCTGCATCTGTGACTGAGCCCCCGCCTCTGCCCTGGCCGACCCCGGCTCCAGGCGACGCGCAGATGCCCCTCTGCTGGCCCCAACCCTCACGCGGCTAAGGGCACAGGCCGCAGACCGACCCAGGAACAGGCCCTGTGGCTCCCCGAGCTCCCCAGTGCCAGGGCTCAGGGCCCCGCTGGCTCCAGACAGCCCGCCAGGCCTGTGGTCGGGACACGGAGACCCCTTTCCTCACGGACGGCCTGACCCAGCCACGAGAAAAGCCAAGCGGCTTCGGGGCGAGGGCCTGCTGGGCTCCAGCACCAGCCCCGCCTAGCGGGCACCAGGGCCTGTCTCCGCCCCAAGCCGCCCTCAGCTCACCTGGCGCCCGGGGGCTGGGGTCTGGGCGTGCTGCGGAGGGCAGGGCAGTGCACGTGAGTGCACCCGCGTGTCTCTCTCACACGTGGCCTTCGCCCCTCACCCCGTGCCCGCCGCACAGCCCCCCGCGCGCCCGCCAGGATACGGCCCTGCATCCCCGCGTAGGACTTGTGTCCGTGGAGCCACCCGCTGCCCGTGCGCCCTGCAGCGCCCCCACCTTTGTCGGCCTCGCCACGGCCACAGACCAAGGAGCCGGCTGTGGCCGCCATGGACCCTCCTCCTGTTAGGGGGAAGGGATGCCCCGAGCTAATCCCAGGCAGGCTTTGTGGGCCCCACCCCCACTCCAGACCAAAGCCATCAAGACACTGGGAGGGACACATCCCGTCACCACCAAAGGGAGGTGGCTGGGACCTGGGGGTGGAGTTGGGCAGCCAGGCTGGGTATAAAAACCAGACACGTGGGCCTTGGGGTCTCCCTCGCTCTGTCGCTCGCCTCCTGGCTTCACGCTCCTGTTCGCGGCAGCTCTCAGGCGCCATTTGGGATTCCTGAGCGGCGGATCGGGGCGGACGCACTTAAAACGTTGTCTCCCGCTTTTCTCCCTGAGCTGTGCATTTCATTTCCCCTGCCCTTGTCAATACACCTTCATGAACCTTCGCGAGCGCCTGCAGTGGAGCACGGGTAAGTCCTTTTGAGCGGGCGGTGAGGCCCCCCAGTCAGGCGCCCGTTTTGCATCGGGGCTGCTCTACAACAGTTTGGCGCCCAAGGCTGCTCTACAGCACTACCGTTTCCAGAAGTCAGGGCAGCGATGGCCGCGCCTGCTTCTCCTGCTCAATTTGGATTTTGCTCGCTTTCTGTTTAAAGATGGAAGCTGAAGTTATTTCGAGATCTTTCTTCTTCCAAAATAAGCGCCTGCTCTCCCCAAGGCCCCGCCGCGGTCAGCTGCCTCCCGCGAGGCAGGGGCCCCTCACTTTCACCGAGTTCACCCCGGAGCACCTTCTAGCGGCTTTGAGGTGCCCCCTCGGGCGGGAGGGGCGCAGGAGCTGTCACTGACTCCGCTCCCCTGGCGAGGGGCTGCGTGCGGGGCCAGAGGGCGGGCAGGCTCCGCACTCTGCTGCCTCCCCGCCCAGCGCCCGCCGCTGGAGAGGGCGCTGGGACAGGGGGCTGTGCTGGGTGCTCCAGGTGCCGTGTGCCCAGGCGTCTGCCTCGCCGTGCAGTCCGCTGTGGGTGCGCCCCTCCTGCCAGCCTGTGAGCGGGGCGCCACCGGGTGCCTCTGTGGCTCCGTCCAGCTGCCCAGGCACCGCCTCCACACGAGCCACCTGGGGACCCCTGTCCTGCCGTGTCCACGCTGGCTCTCCCCGCCGCTCTGCCTGGGCCTGTCTGTGTGCCCGTGTGTCCACCTCCCTTCACGCCCACGGGTCCCCTCTCCGGCCTCCTTTTCGGTGCCCCGAGCCCACCCACCCCAGTGCTGCACCCTCGGACCCCACGGCCACCCAATACGCCACTGGGTGTGCGACAGCCACGTCCTCCCAGCGTGCCCGTGCTCGCGTGCGGCACCTCACCCAGCTCTGCCCATGGAGGCCGCTCCACCCCACGCCCATGTCCTGCCCAGTTCCCCGGAGCTGGTGCCCACACCGCCCGCCAGCTGAGCCTCCTGTGACGTGCTGGGCGCATGCGCTCCGCAGGCAGGGAGTGGTGAGCGGCTGCCGCCGGCACTGCCCCGGGGGCCAGCCTCAAGCAGGGTCCGTGCCTGGGCGTCGCTGCAGCCGCTCTGCCGTTGCCCGTGTGGAGGCCGGGCCCTCTCAGGAGAGCAGACGGCCCGCCCAAGCAGAGCCCGCCCGGGCCCGGCAGACCCTTGACGGCAGCGTCCTGCTACGGCGCTGTGGCCTCGGCGCCCGCGGGCAGCTCACCAGGGCCGGGAGACAGCGCGCCTCGCGGCTCTGGGACGGGCCCCCGCCCGACCGCACGTCAGCACAGCCGCCTGCCGGCTCAGGAGACCGCTGGGCACCCCTCCGGAACACGCCCGCCGGCCCCCGGCAGGCTCCCGGCTCCAGGCCCGGGGACGGCGACTGCGGGAGCAGGGGTGACTCACGTGTTGCCCACGGCCATGGTCTGGCAGGCCTCCCCCGTGCAGAACTCGGAGACCGTGCTGTACTGCAGGTTGACGTGGTGGAAGAACGTGGTGGCTGCCAGCGGAGAGGAGGCCTGGAGTGAGCCTGCGCGCCCGCAGAGGCGGCCCCGTGTCCGCCCCGGCAGCTGGTGTGGGTGCCGTGGGGAGCAGGGCCGTGGCTCTGCCCGCTCAGGGGCGCGGCCTGGACGCCTGCGTCACGTCCCAGGAGGGGACCGGCACCCCCCCCCACCGCGGGGCCGGGCTCCCTGAGCTCCCAGCCCCCACGGAAGGCCCCTCCCGCGCCCGCCACCGCTCTCCAGGGGAGCGCCCGCGCCCTGCCGAGTCCCGGGGCCAGCGCCTCACGGCCGTCCGCCCCCCACTGCCAGCTGTGGGGCGAGCCGCCGGGGCCGCCCCGCCCGCCCGCAGCGCCCCGCGCCCGCCGCCCCACGCACTGTTGCTGGCCAGCCACTCGTTGAGGTCGATCTCGCGCGGCAGCACCACCAGCTCCCGGAAGGCGAAGTCGGAGATGCGGGACTGGGTGTACTCGGGCTCCAGGTACAGCTTCTTCTCCTCCGCCGCGGGCTTCTTCCCGTTGGGCTTCGCCTTAGACTTCCTGCCGGAGGGGCCGGTTCAGCTCGGGCCGGGCGAGGGGACGGCGGCCTGCGCCCACCCCGCCCTCCTCCCGCGGCCGGCTGCCGCCACGGGCCCGAAGCTGGGGGCGGGGGCGGGCCGTCCAGCCCCGCCGGGGCGCAGTGGCCTCGGCGGGCAGCTCCGTGGGGATGAAGGCCCCGCCGCCGCCCGGGTCTGCTCAGCACCCTCGCCCCGTCCTGGGGCCTGGAGCCTGGAGCCAGGCCCGCCCCACCAGGTACCCCGAGCGGACGGCCCGCCCGCCGCCCAGCTGAGCCCCCGCAGCCCGGCGGCCATTTAGCTCAGCGCGCTGGCCGCCCCCCACTGAGACCGGCTGGCGCGGGAGAACAGCCCTTTCCGCAGACGCCCCCCACGCCGGCGGCTGCGCGCACAGCAAACGTCTTTGCTTTGTCCGAACAGCGCGGACCTCCGCCACCAAACGCCCAGCCCGAGTTCTGGCGCTGAGGGCCCCCCGGGGCGGGCCCCCCGGGGGGTGGGGTACATGCGTCCCAGAACCAGCCCACAGGGACGACGAGGGGGGGTCCCAGAGGGCTCTGCCCCGCCTGCGGCCCAGCTGGAGGTGCCCCTCCCAGGAGCAGTGCCGGAGCGGGGTGGAGGCTGCCTCTGCGGTGCAGCCTGGGTTCCGGAGGGCCGGGCGGGGGCCGGAAGGAGGACCCAGCAGCAGCGGCCTGAGCCCGGCTCTCACGCCAACGGTTCTCCACGCAGCGCAAAGAAGCCCACAGACGTCTGCGGCCCGGCGCGGGCCAGGAAGCCTCGGGTGGTAATGAGACGGCCGTGCACAAGGGCCCAGGGCCGCCGCCTGAGCCCCTGCTGAGGACAGGCCTGCCTCGGGGGCCACAAGGGTCAGGGCAGGGCTGGGCACCTGGAAGACGCCTCTTTTGGAGCCTCCAGGCCTGGGGGCCCAGGTGGGGGGGAGGGCGTGTGTGCATGGCGGCCGCGGGTGCCTGTGGGGGCTGGAGGAGCCGCCAGTGGGGCCTGGCGCTGCCCAGGTGGCCTCAGGACGGCGCGCGGGGCCTGCTATGGGGCAGGGAGGGGTCCCCCGGCCTTACCCCCCTGTACGGCGCCTCCTCCAGCCCGTGGGCCAGGCGGGGGTGGAGCAGGCCTCAGCTCCCCGACTGCCCCAACCCTGCCCTTTCGTCCTTCTGTTCTGAAAAGCTGCCAGTGGTTATTTAAGAGAAAGAGGAAAGGAAAATGCTCCCCAATGCCAGGAAAAGTTTCCCCAGGGTGCCCCCGCAGATCTTCGCCTTAAAAGGCGAGGCGCACACGGCCTCGGGCTGCACCCAACAGGCTGTGCCCAGCGGGTGGGGGAAGACCTGACGGGGCGAGGAAGACACCAGCTCTTCCCCCCCAGCCTGCCTTCCAGACACCAGGTCTCGGCTAGTGAGGCACACGCCACCCCATCAGACGGGGAGGGCTTGCCCGAGGTCTGAGCCCCGTGCCCGCCTCCACTCCGGCTGCCCCGCAGCATCTGGGTGCCGGGCACCACCCACCTGGCCACACGCAGAGCCACCGGGCCAAGCCTGGCCTCAGAGGCCTGGGCCCTCCCTCCCCGCCCCGCCCACTGCCCCACAGATCCAGGTCCCAGCGCGAGCCCGGCAGAGCCAGGCGCTGCAGGAAGGCCCCGGCCTGCCGCTCCCCAGCGGCCTCCAAGGGCCTGGGCCAGGACCCCACTCACACCCCGTCACCACCCGCTGGGCGTGGGGCACACACACAGCTCCCTGGGTGCCGGCGCCTGGTCACTGTCACCACAAGCAGGGTCCGGCCGGCGGGCACGTAGCTGGGGTCTCTTCCCTGGCGGGGAGACCCCACCGCGGCCGGGCTCACGCCCCCGGGCCACGAGCCAGTTCTGGGTTCTGCTCCTGGACAGTGAGGCTGAGAGGAGGCGGCCGGCCCAGGGTGGGGTGGCTCTGCGTGGTGCCCACACCCTCCTCTCACCCCTCGCCCTGCAGCCCAGACAGGGAGGGCCCTCGGCGGGGGGCAGGTGTGCTGGGCAGGGCCCGGGGAGGTCACAGCGAGGCCCCCGCCCCCGTGCACAGCAGGTGACCACAGGTGGCAGGACTCAGGTGCCCCCACCCCGACCCACATGCTGGCCTAGAGGGAGAGACAGGCCTGGACGAGCAGGACGCTCGCTGGTACCTTGCGGCCTGGCCCGGCAGACGGCAGGCGAGCACGACATCGTTCACCCAAAGAGCGCACCGTCCTCCGCGCAAGACCCCAGAGGTCTCCCGACAGCACCCAGCCCCAGGCCCCGCAGCACCGAGGGCGCCCGGAGCAAGGCAGGCCAGCACCCTATCCTGAGCGCGCCCCGAGCTGACCACGTGCGTGCACTGGCCCACGGGGAGGCCGCGGGGGCGGGAATAGGGGCGGTGACGCCGGAGCCGGCTCTGCAGGCACACCCTGCAGGGGGTGGCTTCCCGGGTCTCGAGCAGGCCCTGGATGGGGGGGGGGCACCTGGCCAGCAGACTCGGGGGCCGTGCACAGGACTCCCGCGGTCCCGTGTCCCTTCCTGGCCCGGGGCGCCCTCCCCTGCAGCAGCAGCCAGCAGCCAGCGCCGGGTTCAGGGGAGACCACACTCCAACCAGGTTCCTGGCTGGGCCCCGAGGCTCCATGGCAGCAGAGGCCCCGCACGGCGACCCCGGGGTGGCTGCAGACGGTGCCAGCCCGCCACCCGCCGGCTTCTGTGGCAGAGGCTGCGCGCGTCCGCCAGGCAGCCCCTCACCCGAGGACTCTGCCGACTGCCTGAAGCGCCATTTTGCAGCTGAGTCCAGCTTTGGGGGGCCGGCCGAGCCGCACTCGGTCAGCGGGGAAGCTGCCGTGGGCTCCAAGCATGACGGGGCTGTGCAGCCCGGGGAGGGCCGTGGGCACTGGCGGGTGCCCCTCCTCCCTCCCTGGGCAGCCGCAGGGGAGCAGCAGGGAGGCCGGCGGGCGGGGGAGTGTCTCAATGGCCTTTTCAGAGTGGCGCCGCCAGGGCGGGGCAGGGCGGGCCGCTGCCTGGGGAGGCGGCCTGGGTGGGGACAGACATGGCTCCAGCCCTGGGAAGGGGCCGTCACCCGGGCCAACGCCCTCCCCTCGACTGACCCCTGCCCGGACTCGACAGGGCAGCGGCCGACAGGGTCCCGGCTGCACCCCGACACTGTGGCGTGGGCTCGGGGAGCCCGGCTGCTGAGGCGCTGGGGTGGGTGCCGGGCAGGCTCCACAGAAAGGCGGGGGGCAGGGTGAGGGTGAGGGCCCCTTCTCGACCCAGCGCGCACATGGGCAGCACGGGGTGCCGCGGGAGGACGCCCCTGGCCAGGTGGCCTGGGTTCTGACCGCAGGGGCGGCGCGGGTCACCGGGGTCCCACCAGCGTGGCCCCACCCCGCCCCCACAAGGTTCCTGCAGCCCCCTGACCTTTCACTTCCTCGAGTTTAACCCAATTCTGGGCAGTGGCCACGCCAAAGGCACAGGCCACAGGGCAAGGCCTCTGGCTGCACTGCTGGGACGCCCCGCCGGGCTGGCTGCCCACGGGACCGGGGCAGAGCGGTCTGCCCGCCAGCTCAGGCTCGGATGCGCACAACTCGGCAGGGGGCGGGCCCGGGTGGTTGCTGGGCCCACATGGAGCCGGCAGGTGCCCAGGGACCTCGTGCCACACCCCTGCCTGGGCCCAGCAGCCAGCCTGGCCCTCCCGGCAGACAGGAGTGACTCCGCCACCCTGCCGGGACACGGGGGCAGCAGCGGCCCCCACCCCCAGGGAACGAGGGGAAGTCGGGTGCGGGGGGGAGCGAGAAGCACGTGGCTGCTGACCCTCCGCCGCAGCACGTGGCACGGGGGGGAGCCCGACCCCAGGTCAAGGCCGGAAACCCCAGAACTTAAGTTTCCTACGACCTGGAAGCTCTCAGAGGACTCGAAAGAGGACCAGAAGTGAGGATCCCCGAAGCGAAGCCAAAGGGAAGGGAGTCCGACCATGAGGACCAGGCGTGGGCTGGGGGCGCCCCGCTGGCCACATTGGGCTCCGGGTGCCCAACTGCGGCACCACGGGGTCCCCGAAAGCCTGAGCTTGAGTGGGCCCCAGGGCACGAGCAGGCGGACCGCGGTGCAGGGCAGGGGCTGGGCGCCCACCGAGGCCCTCGAGGCCGCGCCGGCCACAGCCAGCGCCCCGCCCCCTCGGCCGGCCACCACCGGGGCACCGGCGACTTGCCGGGAGGCCGTCTGGGGACGGGGACACCCGACCCTTCACTCCCTGGCCTCGGCTGAGCTGGGCAGGCGCTGAGCCCAGATGGCCCAGAAAGGGCACCGCGCCGCCCGCCAAGGCGCCCCGCCCGCCCAGCTGCGGAAACCTCGGCTCGGGACTGAGCTGCGGCCAGTCTGCAGGAGGGACAGGAGCCCACGGGAGGAGCGGCGCCCTGCGGCAGCCGGCGGGGCGGGGCCCACTGCGAGGCAAGCCCGTGGGACCCCAGGCTGCCCGGGCCGCTCCCCGGACGCTGCAGTCCCCCTCGGAAGGGGGCGGGAGCTGCCTGGGGGGAGCTCCCTGCGGGGTGGAGCGGGAAGCCCCGCGCCCCCAGAAGGCCTCAGTGTGTGCTGAGCGCGCCCGGGGCTCCTGCCAGCCCGGTGAGATGGGCGCGGGGCACCGGGAAGCAGACGAGGGAACGGGGATCAAAATCACCTCAGAGCGTGACCTCAGGGACACGCCACGGGGCGGCGGGTGCCTGGCCTCACCCCATTCCCGCCTGGACTCGGGCTGCCGAGTTTTCTAACAGCCCCCCCAGCCCAAGCCCCCTCCGCCTGGAGCCTCGGGGCCCTCCCTGTCCGGCTGTGTCCTCGGCGCCTCTGGCGAGGGCTCTCAAGGGTCTCCAAGGCCCCAAGTGACTCACTCCCCCTGCCCACGTGCCAGTCTGGCCTCAGAACCCGCACCTGCCTGTGTCCTCCGCCCCAGAGGGGCACGGGGCCTGCCTGCCTCTTGCTGCCATGTCCCTGCCCACGTGTCTGAAGACCCCACACCAGCCCCGCTCTGCCGCGCCCCAGCAGCTCTAAGTGGGGGCTGAGCCACCTGTCCTGCAGGGCCTCAAGTCCAGAACCACACCCGGCAGAACAAGGGGTTTCAGGGCACCCCCCCACCTCCATGCACCTTCTGGAAACAAGGCCGGGTGCGCCTCGCCTCAGACGCAAGCGGGAGCGCGCCCCACGGAGGGTGCAGCTCTGGGACAGGAGAGCTCTGGCTCCGGCCCCTCGAAGCCGTGCTGAGGTCCCTGGCGGCCCTGGACCCCTGGCCGCCAGCCCGGTCTGCCAACCTGTCACCTCCAGCCCCTCCGCCAGTGTCCCTCTCCTGCTCTGTCCCCGGGAGCCTGGCGCCAGGCTGGCCTGGGGGTGGGGGTGTGAGTGTGAGCAGGGCTCCCCAACCCAGCCTCCAGGCCCTCGGGCCCAGTTCCCCCCATTCCCGGGCTGTGACAGTTGGCGGCCCGCGTCCTGCCCACCCAGCCCAGGCAGACTCAGGAGCGGGCACCTCCCAGGAGCGGCCTCTGCTGGCGGGGTGCTGCCTTCCTCCTGGCACCTCAGGGCAGCCCCTGCCTCCAGCCTCGGCACCCCCAGCGTCAAGTGCCAACTCATCACCAGGAAGTCATGGCTGAGAGCCAACCCTGGGCCACTGTCCAAGGCCACAGTGTCGCTGGGTCCTGGCCCACGGCCTCTAGTGGACACCAGTGGCCCCACAGATCTGGCCCCGGGCTCCTGACCCAGAGCTAGCCACGGCCGCCTGCACAGCCCCCTCTGCCCGGCGCGGATGGGGCCCGGGCACACACGCACCCTGCTCGGGCACAGCCCCGTGGACACGGGGAGGTGTGTCGCGCGGGCAGAGGCGCTGAAAAGGCAGGGGCCTTGTGGACGGGCCGCCTGCAGACACAGCCTCTCCGCTAGGACAAGCGAGGCCATCAAAGGCCTTTCACAGCAGGAGCAGGTGGGGCGGGGCAGGCGCGCAGGTGAGAGCACCCCCGGCCCCCGCAGAAGGGCGGCTGGTCCAGCCGCGCCTGCCCGGGGCTCGCGGCCACTTGGGTGAGGGCCAGGCAGCAGGGCGGCCCCTCCAGGCTGCTGATGAGGGTGACGGGCGCACCTGGCAGCGACCCCTGCCCCAGACGGCATCGCTGCCCCGCGTGGTCAGTGGCGGCCTCTGCTGGACGGACCCCGTGCCCACTGCGCGGGTGGGGCCGGGCGGCCTGGCCTGCACGGGGAGGCGCAGTCCCGCGTGGAAGCTCCTGAGGAGCAGGCAGGGCCGGCCCCTTCCCCAGAGGCACCAAGACGCACGGGAGCTGGGGCACCAGGCTCCGTGGTGGGCAGCACCGAGTCCTGGCCTGGGCACCCGCCCACCGCCCAGCTCTGGGCAGGTGCCGCCGGCCCCACAGCGACCCGTGCGCGCAGAACGCAGCGCGGCTCCCTGTGCCAGAGGCCAGCGGCGGCGGCGGGCCCGGGACCCGGACACGGGAGAGGGGCACCGGCGCAGCGTCAACTGCCCGGGCTCCCCCCGCCCCCCAGGAGCAGGTCCGCGGGCCAGCCTCCTGCCAATGGGGAGGGGCCTGCTCCCACCCCCGCGGACCCCAGCAGGGCGGGGCCGGGTGCCAACAGCCAGCCAGCCCCCGCCTCCCGGCCTGGGGCTGCGCGGGGAGCGCCCGGGTGCGAGGCCTGGCCAGAAGCCCACAGGCCTCCCGGACGCCGGGCCGGGGGCAGCCCCACCTGCAGCCCGCAGGTCCCTATGGCGGAGAAGAGGTCCCGGCCCAGTCCCCCCTAGAGCCCCATGTAGGGCCGGCGGTCGGCGGCAGGAACGCGCGACGGCACCAGAGGAGCAGGCTCTGTCCCCCAAGGGCCACGGCCGCGGGGCCACAGAGGACAGAGCACAGGGAGCCAGCCCGAAGGCGCCAGGGCTGGCCCCGGAAACCAGCAGCAGCACCTCCTCGCTGAGGGCGACCCCAGAGCCGCGCTCCCTGCGCCCCCGCCCTGCCGGCCCCGGGAACCCGAGGAGCAGGCCCCGCCCCTCCCGCGGCAGCAGAGACAGGCCGGATGGGCATCCCGGGGGACCGGGCACCGCACCAGGCCCTTCCGCGCCCACGGCCGCTGCGCCCCAGGCGTGGCACAGGGGCTCCAGAGCGGGGAGCGGGTGCGTCTGCCGTGGCGTCTGGTGACGCGCACCCGACCGGGTCCCCGCCAGCCGCTGCCTGCAGCCGCGGGGCCCACACTCCCGGGGCGGGCAGGGTGTGCTCCCCAGGGCCTGCAGCACCCAGGGCCCCACCTCCAGGCCCCGCTAGCCCACTGCGGGTCCGCCCGCTTGCCCCTGAGGTGCCGCTGCCGGGCCGGGGACGGGCTGCAGGAAGTGGTCGCCGCAGCCAGCGACACCGCGGAAGCTGCAGAGCCGCAGACGGGCGTGTCCAGGGCTGACGACGCCCCGAGCACCCGCTCGCCGTGCAGGGTCTTCCTGGCCCACGGGCGCCCAGGCCCCTTCTCTCTGCCCCAGTGCCCAGCTGGCCTGCGCCCGTGGGAGGCCCGCGGGGTCCAGCTCATCACCTAAGGGCCTGCTCCAGAGCCCGGGCGGGGAGCAAGGCAGCTGGAAGGGGCCGTGAAGGCAAGTCCCTGCCCTGGGGTGCCTCCGTGAAGCCTCACCCCATCCCCTCCCGGGGGCACCGCACTAACCGAGGTGGGGTGGTGCTGAAACCCAACCCGAGCGGCCCCGCCCCCGCTCCCCCAGCCTGGCTGCAGCAGGCAGCTCTGCACTGGGGGTGTGCGGCCCCAGCACCCCCGTCAGGGGACAGCAAGAGAGGCGCCGCCCGAGGCAAACTTGTTTTGGAAGCTTCCGGCTCCGGAGCGGCTTGGTGAGCAGAATGACCGCCTTCCGGGACCTTCCCGGCGCGGCTCAGCCATGTCCCCACGGCCCGGGGAGCAAGCGGGCAGGCCAACGGGCCCCTGGAAAGTCAGCCTCGACCAGCGGCCCGCCAGGCCCAAGCACAGCCACCTGCTCTCCAGGGAGCCCCGGGGTGGCCCCAGCTGGCCAACCCCCCTTGGTGACAGCAAAGCTTCCCCCAAGCCCTGGGGGGGCGGTCAGCCGGGGAGATGAAAGGGCCCCTTCATGGAACAAGCGCGTGGACTGGTGACCAACGGGTGCCTGCGTCCCCACCGCAGGATCCAGAAGGCCCAGGCCAGGTGCCCCCACGGGGAGCAGGGACCGGCTCAGGGCACGCATGCATGCCACTGGCCTCAGCAGCTTCAGGCCAGCATCTGAGGCCAAAGCCCTCTGGGTGGCACCCAGGGCACACGGCCTCCTGCCCCGCCAGGTGCCTGCCGGGAGTGGGAGCTGGGCTGACCTGGGTCCAGCCACTCCCGCCTGGTGGTCTTCAACCCCAAGGCCGTGGCCACCGAGGGCCCTGGTGGTGTTTCCGCCAGTCAGCCCCCCACACCCACAGGCCGGTCCCCAAGCCAGAGACCCCCGGCGGGAGCGCGGCCCCACAAGCTGTGGGTGCGCTGCCCGACTCAGCCGCACACCGCCTGTGTCCACGGGCGCAGAAGCCCCTGTGGGACTCCCTGCCCTCAGGCCGCCAAGGGGCCCCACGCACAAGGCCCCACAGAGCAGGCCGCCCCGCCACTCTGCGCGCGCCCCCGCGCAAGGGTGTGAGGCGCTGCCCGCGGGGCCGGGGGTGCTTCCATCCTGCTCCTTCACCGCCTCCCCCAGAGCCCGGGAGCAGGGAAGGTGGAGCGCAGGGAGCCCAAAGCCTCTTCCGACATGCCCGGCCTGACACCCCCAGACACAGCCAGCTGTGGGTGTGGTTTCCATTGTCCCGGCTCCCGGAGCCACTGGGCTGGGGGGCTGCTGGGCGGGCCGTGGAGATCCTGTGCGGAAGGAAAAGCAAACACAGCCAGGCAAGGCCCGCACTTGAGCAGCGTGGGGCAGAGACCACCCCAGCCCGGCCCCCGGGCGCAGGCGCTCACTTCCAGCACAAAAAACGAGGGTGGGCTGGGTGTTCCCGGCCCTGATCCCCCAGAACAGCGGCGGGAGGGCTGGGGCAGCGAGGTCGGCGGGGCTCCCGCTGAGTGGCCCCCAGCCCCACCCCCACCCCAGTGCTGCCGGCCGCAGGAGAGCTGGGTGGGCAGCAGGGGCAGCGACACTCGCTGGCCCCTCCCCGGGGCTCTGTGCACCCCTCGGGCAGGTCTGCGTCCAGCCCCCCGCCAGCAGGACGGCCCCCGCTACCCGGCTCCTGCGGACGGGACAGCACATGCCGGCCGGGCGCCCGGGGTCGTGGACGGGGCTCCGCGGCCGCGGTGCACTGGGAGGGGGTCTGAAGGCCACCCCAGGCCAGTCCAGGCAGGGGTCGCGGTGCCTGGAAGGCTCCCCGTGGTCACAGCTCCCGGGGGCCAAGGAGCGGGGTGCTCCGCCCGCTCTCCTGCGGGGCCTGGTGCGCGCACTCAGTCCTCCTGGGCCTCGGCTTCCCCGTTTCCGCTTGGAAACTTCTAGCCGCCCTCCCAGACTCAGCCTGCCCACCCTGGCCCTGCTCGCTGGGTCCCGGGCCCCCCAGCCAGGCTGTGGCCTCCACGGGCTGGGAGAGCAGCGGTGGCCTCCCCAGCCTGGCCTGGCGCCCCCCCACAGGGGCGCGACCTCCAGGGCTGAATGGGCAGCCCCGGCAGCACAGGGCAAGGGCGCGAGCAGCAGCGTGGACGTGTGAAGCGCCCAGTGAGGAGAGGCAGAGGCCAGCACGCGGCGAGCCCGGCGCCAGCGGCCAGCACCAGCGCAGCCCAGCCAGGAGGCGGGCGGAGGTGGCCGAGGCTGCGGGGACTAGTGGGCGCAGCTCCTTCTGGGGTGGTGGCCACACACCCTGTCACTTCAGCAAAAATGACCCAGTTGTGCCCTGGACACAAGCCGGCTTTACGGCCGGCCAGTCACACCTCCAGGAAGCTGTGGAGAGAGGTCTGCACCCCAGCACGGCCTCGGCTACCCACAACGAAGCCCGGCCAGGCCCAGGCGAGAGAACAGCCGTGCCCCCGCCACCCCCCACATGCACAGCCCAGGCCCTCGCCCAGCAGAAGCGCCGAGGAGGAAGCCCAAGGGGGGCAGTGCGCCGACTCCACGGCCTGGGGAGCAGGCAGGCCAGGGCCCCAGCCTGCGCCCCGCAGGGTGGGGGTGGGGACCAGGGCAGCCAGGCGCCCTGGCACTTTGGTCTCAGGGTCCGCAAAGGACAAGACAAGGTTTGCTCGAAGACACCAGAGCTCGCGAGCCGGATGGGATGCGATGGAGAGTCTGGCTTGGCCTCGGGGGTCAGCGCCCCCCGGCAGCGGCACCATGTCCGGCCAGGGGATGGCCAGGCCACTGAGGCGCAAGAACCCGGCCCGGCTGGAAAGGCCGCAGCAGCCGCCCCGAAGCCGCCCTGGCCCAGCACAGCTAAGGCATGACCTGGAGCCCCAGCTCCACACAGAGCCGGCCCCAGACAGGAGCCCTGAGAGATGGGGTGCGGCGTGCGGCCACCCCAGACCGGCACCTGAAAGGAGCGAACACGGAATGTCCTTTGAAAAGTAGCGGGGGAGGCCACCGCCAAGCGCCAGGGCTGGGCAGGGGTCAGCTGAAGTCTGGGGGACCAGCCCGTGGCTTCCTCACCCCTCTAGGCTCAGCCTCGGGTCAGGCTGTGGAAGCAGTAGTGGGGTGCGTCTCCTCGGGGAGCAGGGCTGAGGACAGGGCACCCCCCCATGCTTCACAACACGGGCAGCGGGCGCTGGGGCCTCCCACACCATCCCCAGAGCGCCTGAAGGCAGCCCTGGAGCACCACCTGGGCCGGGGTCCACAGGAGGGTCCTCCTTGGGCACGGCCCCCAGCCGCCAGCACAGGGCGCCCCCAGCCCCAGGCCGAGTGCGGGCTGCGGCCTGGCTGGGGCACCGGAGACCAGTCTCTTGAGGGCCTCTGGAAGGGGCCCCCCCAGCCAGCTGCGGTCAGACCGGGCATCCGCAGGGGATGGGGGCTTGTGCACAAGACGGCGCCTGGGCAGTGGAAAAAGCCGCGGCGCCCGCACCGCCCCCGCAGGCCGGCCCCCACTCGTGGACACCCCGGGGCCCGCTCCCCGCGCTTCCCTCCCGGAGCCCCTTCCCAGGCCGCGGCAGACTTCTCCCGACGCCCGCGCGGGGTCAGCCTGGTCCCGAGCCACCTCCCCAGCGCCCAGCCCTGCCCGAGCACCCCACAGGCGCCAGGGCGGCAGGAGGGGGGGCCGGGGCGCCCTCCCAGCCCCCGGCAGTGCCCCGCGCCCCCAGTCACCACCCACCCCGCCTCCTGGGCACGTCTCTGGCCTCCCCGCGGCTGTCCTGCTCGCTGCGCCGGACCCCACCCCCTCCGGCCAGCGCCGGCCGCCCGGCTCCCGGGGCACCCCGCCCGGCCCCACGGCCTCCGCGCCCGCTCCCCCCGCAGGCGCCGGCACCACGCGCCCGGCCGGGAAGGGCCGCCCCCCAGGGCCGGCGCGGGTCGCAGCCCTGCCCCGGCCTCGGCGCCCGGCGCGGACGCCGCACGGGACAGGCGCTCGCCGGCCGGGCCTCGCGCTTCCGTCCCGCCGCCCGCGCCGCCCGCGGGCCCCGCCCGGCGCCGGCCCAGGTGCGGCGCGCGCTGGCCCTCCCCGCGGGCCGACCCCGCGCGCCCGGCCCGAAGCCGGCCCCGCGCCGCGCCCCGGCCCCGGCCCCGGCCCCGGCCCCGGCCCCGTCCGGCTGGGCCAGCGCCCGGCCCGGCCCGGCCCAGACCCGCCCCCGGCCCACGCCCGGCGGGGCCCGCACCCGCCCGCCCCGCCCGCCCCGGCCCCGGCCCCGGCCCCGGCCCCGCGCCCCCCGGCCCCGGCCCCGGCCCCGGCCCCGGCCCCGGCCCCGGCCCCGGCCCGCTCACCCCATGAGCCAGTCCATGGCTGCGCGGGGCCCGCCGCCCGCCGCGACTCGCTCGGCCTCGGCGCTGGCCCGCGGCGGCGGCGGCCGGAAGTAAACACGCGCCCGCACTCTCCCACACGCCGCCGCCGGAAGTGACGCCGCGCCGCGCCGCGCCGCGCCGCGCTGCCCGCCGGGAAGTGTAGTCCCGCCGCCCGCGCCGCCCGCGCCCTCCGCCGTCCCCGGCCGCCGCCGCGCCCCCGGCCCGCGCCCCGCACGCGGCTGGCCCTGCCTCCCGGACGGTCCCGGCGCCCGGCCGGCCGCCCCTCCCGCCGGCCCCGTGCGCCGCGCCCGGCTGCCCGCGCCCACCCTGACCCCGCGCCGGGAGGCAGCCCGCCCCGCGCGCCGCCCGCGGCTCCCCACGCTCCGAGGCTCCGCGAGCAGCCGCGGCCCTCGGCGGGGCCCCGTGGCCGTCGCGGAGGGAGGGGCTTGCGGGCCGGCGCCGGGCGGCTCCCCGCGAGGCCCGCAGAGCTGGGGGGCCGCCGCGAGCCTGGTCACGCGGCCTCCCGCCGCCCAGCCCCGCCGGAGCCCGAGCGGCCTGCGGAGCCCGGCCCGGGCCGGGGAGGCGGGACGGCGGCGGCGGGGGGACGGCCCCCCGCGGCGGGCACCTCGGAAGGGGCCCCGGGGCTGCTGCTTCGCGGGGCGCGGGGGCCGTGGGAGAGCGGGGAGCAGCGGCAGGGCGGGGCTGCACCCCGCAGAGCTGCCCGCTCTGGGGTCCCGGGTGGAGAGCGTGGACCCCCTTCTGGCCCTCGCCCAGGACTCCGGCCGGCGGGGTCGTGGGCCCGGCGGTGCCGTCCAGAGGGAGCGGGTGCTGCCCACGGGAGGCCTGGGCCTGGGCGCCCCGGGATGCCCGCCGGGCGAGGAGCGCTGCGGGCCTCGGGAAGGGGGTTCAGACACCAAAAGAGGGTGGAGAGCAAAACGGCACGGCCGGCCCCCCGCCTGCACTAAGAGCACCAACCCCCGACCTCCTTTCCAGAAAGGGGGGGGTGCTGCCGCGTCCCGCCGTGGCCCTTACATGCTGGAACTGTGCCCACCCCCCTTTCAGGGCTGCCCGAGTCTCCCTGGCGCTGCCTGCCAGGGGCACAGGGTCCCCCCTTTCTTGCCTCAGCTGCTGGGGGGGTGTGGGAGGGGCACTGCCACACGCCTGGGTGAGGTAGCAGGGGAGGCCAAGCAGGAGCAGCGCCCACTTACTGGGCAGTGTCCAGACAGGACAAGTGGGGTCCATGCCAGGCTAGCGTGTCGCCACCCTGGACATGGCCGCCTTGCCCTTCTCTGGTCACAGCTGTCCTCCTGGGGGCCTGCCACTCTCCACTGGCAGCAGCCGGGGGCTCCCTGGAAGGGGGCGCCCCGAGGGCCCTGCCAGCCTTTGGGTGCTGTCGTCATCACTGACTGCTCCCCTCCTGCCCCCTTGGGCTCCAGCCAGCCAGGTCCCCTGTCGTGTAGCGCGGGCAGCGAGCGGGAGGACTTGCCCGGCAGCACCTGCCCTGCACACTCCCCTGCGTGACGTTACCCCCTGCCCTTGGCAGGCTGTGCCCCACTGTCCTGGGCAGCGTGGCCCACACAGCGGGGGGCACAGTCGTGGGCTCCCGTGTTCGAAGTGCCACCCCCGGAGCCAGAGACCATCTCAAAGGGCCGTGGGAATATCCTCCAGGGCTGCGGCTGTGCCCGCCTGGGCCGGCAGGCGAGCAGAAGGGGACACCGTGCGGCTCAGCCTGCCTCGCTTGGGGCACACTCAGGACTGCCCCTCCTTGGACAGGAGCAGCGCCCTGTGACCCTGGGGGGAGGGGGGTTACCAGCCCCGAGTCCGTCTGCTCCTCCCCCCCAACCTTCTATGCCGCGAGAGTGGCCAGCGAGACGGACGTGCAGGCTGGCGGGGGCTTCGGGAAGGCCTTTTTTTTTTTTTTAAGATTTATTTATTTATGAATACAAGAGCTGGGATACAGGCCAGAGGTGCGGGGGGTGAGTGAGAGACAGAGCGGGGAGCAGCACTGGCAGACTGACCGACGCACACTGCTGAGGGGAGCAGCGGGGAGACGGGAGAGTCTGCTGCGCCCTGTGGGTTGCTCCCTGGCCAGCTGGGGATTGAACCGCGGACGGCTTCACAGTGCTGTGCCAACCCCTCGCGCCACCAGGGAGGCCCTCCGGGAAGTCCTTTTTGTCCCTCCTCATCCTACCCCGGCCCGTTATCCTAGGTCCTGCCAAGAACAGGGAAATGGGCCTCCCTGGGGTGCAGGGGTCAGTCTCTGCACTGTGAAGCTGGACCAGCCTCTGTGTCTGAGTCCATCCCCGGCCAGGGAGTGACCCCCAGGGCGCGGCAGACCCCACCTGTCTCCCCGCTGCTCCCCTTGGCAGTGTGTCTCAGTGGATCTGCCTGTTCTGCTCCCCACTCTGTCTCTGGGGAGTCCTCTCACCCCGCACCTCTGGCCTGCGCCCCAGCTCTTGTGTGCATCAATAAATAAATCTTCAAAAAAAACAACCGAGGGAAGTGAGGCAGGAGTGCACGCGGCACGCTGGTCCACGGAGCGGGAAACTAGAACTCGGGTTCCAGCTGAACCTCCGGAAGCGCCACAGCCGCCCCCAACTCCCTCCCATCTCCGGTTGAACCCCCCCCCCCCCCGCCCCGGCCACGTCACTGTTTCGATTCCAGGTTTCTGCTCCTTGAAGCACAAGAGGACGCCCTGGTGGCTCGCCCGTCACGAGGCATCTCCGCCTCTGGCGCCCGCGGCGTGGCTGTCCCCTGGCTTGCGCGCGCGCCTGGGCCTTCCGAGCGGCCACACCTCGAGTCTCAGCGGCCAGGGAGGCCCCCGAGGGCCGTGTGAGTCCCCCGGGCCGGCGCGTCTGTGCCGCTGCCGAGGCAGCACCGACACACCTGCGGCCTTTGGGGGCCGGAGCGTGGCAGCACAAGCACGCGTGAGCCTGGGCGGCCGGCGGGGGCAGGCGGGCAGCCCCGCTGGAGCACATGCGCCGCTCCGGGCCTCCTGGTCAGTGGGAAGGGGGCGTTTGCTGGGTAGCAACCGTGGACGTGGTCCAGGAAGGACACCACATCTGGCAGAGCAGCTGACTGGCATCCCCACCCTTGAAACTTGAGTGGCCCACGCACGCCCCCTGCCCGCTACACAGACGGGACGGGCCACTGGGGGGTGGCGGAAGCCCCCTCTCACCTCTGGGGCGCTGACGGCGGGGCTGGCCTCAGGACCTCTCCAGCCAGGAGGCTCTGCTTCGGGTTGCCTGCGCCCCACCCTTCCTTCCTGCCATTGTCCACCCGTCCCCCCCCCCCCCCCCCCCGTGCTCCACCGGCCTCCACCAGCCTCCACCCTCCACCCTCCACCCACGCGCCGCCCGCGCAGACGCAGCGAGGCGCGCCCCCACGCTGCCCCACGAACCCACAGATTAGCAGGCGTCCTCAACGAGAAAGAGGGAGCCAGCCAGGCAGGGCGGCAGAGTGCCCCGGGGAGCAGCAACACCCAGAGTGGGGGGTTGGGCAAAGGTGTGCCCCGTTTCCCAGAAATCCTATGTCGAAGCCACCAGCCCTCGGGCCCCATTTTCGGGTGATGGTAGGTAAGATCAGGACCTAGGGGAGGGGCTGAGGCGACCATGAGGGCGTCCGGTAAAGGGGGCATTTGGGCACAGAGTGGCGCACAGGCTGAGATGTGGAGAGGCGGGGAGAGACAGTCACACCCCGTCACCAGGCAGCGTCCCCACGGCCTCAGCGGAGCCGGCCGCTCGGCCTGCCCGACCTGGCCGGTGTGCCCGGGGCTCTGGCCAGGCGGCAGCCGGGAGGCATCGGGCCAGGTCTCTGTAGCAGGCCGGCGGGGACCGTGCCCGTGCCCACTTCCACCTGGCCCTCCCGGGAAGTCCTCCTCGTCCTCCCCATGCCCCTGCCCGAGGCCACAGTGACCGTGGCGACCCAGCCAGAGCTCGGCTGCTGAGACCGCAGGGTGCCGCGCCGGCCTCCCGAGGCCCCAGCTCCTGCCAGAGGAACGTGCCTCCAGGCAGGGCCGGTGCTTTCCTTCCGGTCCCCCGGGGCTGTCCACACCCGTGGCTGTCCATGCAGGAGGGAGACCGAGATGCCTGTGGGTGGCGCCCGGGAGGGGGTGGGGTCCTCGCCCCGTGCTGCTCACGCTCCTGCCCGCTTGTCGCCAAGGGGCCAGCCTGCCGGGCCTTCCGGTGTGCCCAGGACATCACGCGGGCGCGACGGCAGCTCTTTGCCACGCCAGCGCTGGCCGCAGGGGCCCAGACCACTTGGGGGACCATGTGTCAGCAAGGACACAGCCGCTGCCCGCCCAGAGGGACCTGAGGGGAGCCAGGTGTGGGCGGGGCCGGCCTGCCCGGAGCGCTCCCTCCTGGCCGCCCTCCATGCAGTGGGCTGGCGCCCCAAAGGCTGCCCCTGCGGGTCTGGCTGGGGCCCCAGGGCTGCACCTGACGCTCCAGGGACCCTGAAGGGCGCCCGTGGGAAGCCCCGAACCAGATGGCCCAGGGCGTTTGCTGCTGTCCAGGGCGGCTGCGGCCAGCCCGGCCACACTGCGCTCTGCCTGGCTCCTAGGGAGGGCGGTGGGCAGCGCTGGCCCGGGAGAGGTCTGAGGGGCGGGGCGTCCCCCCACATGTGAGTGCCCTGCCCCCGCCGCAGGCCCAGCTGGCTGTGGGAGCCCTGACCCGGCCTGGAGCGGCCCCTGGGGAGCAGGGCCTCTGGGGGCAGAGGGGGTGTGGGCGCGAGCAGGTGCGGACCCCTGAGCACAGAGGGGGCACGTCTGCTCAGCGTGGGGGCCGGGAGGCCAGCCTGGCCTGGCGGGGAGGCTCCTTCCAGGACTGGGCGGGCGGGTGCCTGGGCGGGCGGGGCGCCATCAGTGAGGGGGGCCGCTCCCCGTGGGGGCTCCTGCTCCGGCAGGGGCAGTGGGGGCGCTGGGGGCAGGCTGGAGGGCGGGGTGCCGGGGGCGGGGTGCCGGGGAGCCCAGCGCCCGCAGGCACCTCCCGGCTTGGCATTTCCGGGTCTGAAGGTCAAGGGTGAAATCTGGCGGCAGATGCGGATGGGGCGACAGACGCCCGGCCCCCCCAGTCCCCCCAGCCCCCCCAGGCTCCCCCAGCCCCCGCCAGTCTCCGCCAGCCCCCCAGCCCCCCCAGCCCCCCCAGTCCCCCCAGCCCCCCCAGGCTCCCCCAGCCCCCGCCAGTCTCCGCCAGCCCCCCCAGCCCCCCCAGTCCCCGCCAGTCTCCCGAGCGGGGCGCCGAGCAGGGGGCGAGGCGGGCTCCGGGGGCGGGGGGCGCTGCGGGAAGAGGGGCCGGGTCCGGCGGCGCGGGGTCCCCCTGCGGGAGGGGCGGGCGACCCCTCCGCGCGCCGGCAGCAGGCGGCGCTGCCGCGGGGCTCTGGGTCCGCGGCGTCCGGGTGCGCGGGCGGGGGCGGGGCGGGGGGTCCGGGCGGGGGTCCGGGCGGGGTCCGGGCGGGGGTCCGGGCGGGGGTCCGGGCGGGGGGCGGGGCGGGGGTCCGGGCGGGGTCCGGGCGGGGTCCGGGCGGGGGTCCGGGCGGGGGTCCGGGCGGGGGTCCGGGCGGGGGTCCGGGCGGGGGGCGGGGCGGGGGTCCGGGCGGGGGTCCGGGCGGGGTCCGGGCGGGGGTCCGGGCGGGGGGCGGGGCGGGGGTCCGGGTGGGGGTCCGGGCGGGGGCCCGGGCGGGGGGCGGGGCGGGGGTCCGGGCGGGGGTCCGGGCGGGGTCCGGGCGGGGGTCCGGGCGGGGGGCGGGGCGGGGGCCCGGGCTGGGGGGCGGGGGGCGGGGCGGGGGCCCGGCCGGGGGTGCGGCGGGCGGGGGCGCGGCGGGCGCGCCGAGCTGAGGGTGCGGGGCGCCGCCGGCCCGGGGAGCGGGCGCGCCGCTTGCTGGCGTGAGATCCCCGCGGGCAGCAGGGCGCACCCACCGCGCCCCGCGTCCCGGCCCTCGGATCCGGGGGGGCTGGCCCGGCTGCGCGCGCCTGACGCCCCGAGGGGCGCCCTGCGATGGGCTTGGGGGGCCGGGGCCGGGCTGCTCTGGGCGCCCCTGCATCCATCCGGGCCCCGGAACCGGCCCCCCGCCCTCCGCCCCCGCCCCCCGCCCCCAGCCCCGCAGCCCCGCAGCCCCTCCGCGGCCGGCGGGGCCCCAGGCCGGGGCGGGCGGGGCGGGGCGGGGCGGCCGCCCGCGGGACAGGTGAGGGCGCCGGGGGCCGCGCCCACCCCGTCCCGCTCCCGCGCCCAAGCCCCTCCCGGGCTGGCGTGGGGGGCCTCCCCGCGGGCGCCTGGGCGGGCGGGAGCGCGGGCCGCCGCGGGGGGGGAAGGGGGGGCAGCCCTGGGCGTCTCCTTCGCCCCGGTTCGGCCGCGGGCTGAGCCTCGCAGGCGGAGGTTGTCCAGCCCGGGCCAGATGCCCGGCCGCGGCGGCCAGCGGGAGGAGGAGGGGCGGCCCTGGGCAGGGAGAGGGGCGCCGGCCTCAGCCTCCCGGGAAGGCGGGTCCGGCGGGGGAGCCCCTGCTGCGGGCGGGCCGGGGCCGTGGGGGAGCCTGCCCCTCGCTGCTGTCCCCGCAGCCCCTGCTGCAGCCGGCCTGGCTTCTCCCCGCCCCCCGGACTGGGGGCAGCCCGAGGGGCACCCGTGGCCAGCGCAGCCCGGATTGGGCTCTGCCTGCCCCTCTGCTTCGGGGGCTCCCCCGGGCGCTTCTCTGGCCCCAGCCCCTCCCTGCGCCCTCCCCCACCTCCACTCCCGACTTGGTTATTTACAGCCAGGTCTGGGGCCACGGGGGCCACCCAGGCCCCGGCCGCCACCTGCCGTGCGGGAAGGGTGGCCGCAGGTGTGTGTCTGTCCTCGCGGGGCTGGGGGGCTCAGCGCTCGCCTCCTTCAAGCAGGGAGGGGGTGGGTGGGCACCTCCAGGAACCCCACTGGGCCGCCGCCCTGGGGCCAGGACGAGTTCCACCATGGGGGACGCTGGCAGCACCCCTGGGCCCCTGCAGGGTCCAGAATGAAGGCCCTGCTCACTTTGGGGGAGTCCTCTCCTCCCACCCGCCCTCCCTGAGCGACCTCTGGGCCTCATCTGGTCCCCCCTCCCCCAGCTTGTCAGTCCTCAGGGCCAGGCCTCTCCTTCAGCCTCAGGGCCTGTGAGAAGCTGGGGGCCCTTCCAGGACCCGCCCGGCTCAGGTGGGCAGGAAAGTGAGCCTGCCCCCCCAACTCTGCCCTCCTCCCTGGCATTGGGCCTAGAAAGGGGTGGGTTGGGGCCCCCGGGCACCCCAGCTCTGAGCCTGTCCGCACGGAGCTCACCTGCTGAGCCCTCACGCCGCACTAGCTGTGTGTCAGGACCCAGGGCCGGCCCGGGGCCGAGGGAGAGCGGGGCCCGCGCAGCCTCCCGGGAGCAGCTGACTGTGCGCCCTCTCCGCCGCCCTCCCGCAGCCTGCCCGCCCCACCTCTGTCCACCACCCACCCATCCCTCCAAACGCCCACCTGTTATAGGACAGGGAGAGGGGCAGCCCAAGCCCCGCAAACCTGCCTATTGTCTATTCTACGTGGGTTCTGCCATCCGCCGCATCAGCACAAAACACAGGAGACTTTAATGGGAAGGAACTTTAATAAAACTAGGAAACAATACAGGAAAGGCAAAGAGTCTAGTTTCTAAATCAAGCACCCAAAGTGACCCGTCCCCTCGTGGGTAAAAGTCCATCCATATGGGATTGGCCCAGAGCAAGGCCCCAAAGCCTGCCGCAAGTCTAAAGCGTCTTCCAGTGGGACCCACAGAAAAGGGTCACAAACAACCGGACGAGCCCGGAAGGAAAAGAGCAAAATCAACATCAAGATAAAAGCTGCCACTGTCACCTCCCCACGGGTCTCACCCACATCTGTGTCACCCCGTCCACGACCACAAGGCCAGCGCAGTTTCTTCACGTGTCTCTAGGCTCCACGCGCCTCCTCCAGGGCTCCTGGCTCCATCCTGCTTCCTTCCTCAGTCTCTTCTGCAGCTTCTCCTCTTCCTGCTCAGCTCCACCCTCCCTTGGGTGCGGCAGGGAACCTCCCCCTTTCCTGGGGACCACCCTGTTACACACCCACCCCAGTAGTCACCCCCCACCTGTGTCCCCTTAGCGCCCCACCTGCCCTCCCTGCAGGGGGCGGCTGACCCCAGCATTCTGGCTGCCAGCGAGCAGGACTGCAAGCTGTGGGCCCCGAGGCATCTACCGCAAGTCAGCCTCCAGCTGGGTGAGGAGCCCACCCCCGGCGCCCCTTCCACAGCCCAGGTGACCCAGATAATCAGCTGGGCTGGCGCCCCTCCCCCTGCGCTGCGATTCCTGCTGCATGTTTTCATTTTCCCAATAAAGAGGCGCTCTCAGAACCCTAGTCAAGGCCGAACCCCAGTGCCCCCAGGGCCTGCCGTGATGAACACTCTTGGGGTTTTCACAGCCCCTGCTGGTTGTGCTGGGGGTGCCACTTGTACTCGCAGCAAGAACCACAAGGGCTGGGCCTCCCTGGGGGCGCAGGGGTTCAGTCTCAGTTCTATCAAGCCGTAGGCAGCCTCTGCAGCACAAGTTCGGTCCCCGGCCAGGGAGCTGCCCACAGGGCGCAGCAGCCCTCTCCCGTCTCCCTGCTGCCCCCCCCAGCAGTGTGTTTCAGTGGATCCACCTGTTCTGCTCCCCACTCTCTCTGGGGAGTCCTCTCACCCCCACACCTCTGGCCTGCACCCCAGTTCTTATATGCATAAATAAATAAATCTTAAAAAAAAAAAAGACCCAAGGGCTGATGTGGCCACATGGGCCACGGTCGGTGGGGCTTCTGGGGGCTCCCGCAGACAGTGCAGCCCAGCCGAGTGCCCCAGGCATTGAAGTGAAACAGCTTCCCCCCCCCCACCAAGTGCAACCCCCCAGCTGGGGCCTGGGGGTGTAGGTGGGGGGTCAGCTACCCGGCCCTCAGCTCTGGCCTCCTCCCGGGACTGTCGAGGTTGACGTAGGGCTTGGGGGTCTCATGTTGCCCAGGGCCCGAGGCCAAGGCCCTCCGCCGCGCGTCACCGGTGCTGCCTCCAGCAGTGGCTGGGAGGCTGGGGTGCTGCGGAGATGCCACCAGCCTCCTCCCAGTCCTGGATCCGCTGACTCGGAGGGGCTGCCAGAGTTATAAATAGATGTTCCTGAGCTAAAAATAGCCTGGCTCCAGATAGACCCTGCTCCCCGCTCAGCCGCTTAAGGATGCAGGCTCAAGGCGCCCACTCCCCCGGGGAGGGCCGGTGGCCCGTGCGCTCCCCACCAGGCTCCAGCGCAGGCCCTGGGCAGCCTCCTGCCCTGGGTGGGGGGCAGACCCTGCAGGCCTCATACTGGACGGGACGGTGGGGGGCATCAGGGCTGCGTCTGTGGGAGCTGCCGTCCGGAAAGCACCAGGCGATGACAGCACCGCTTAGTCTGGGGATGCTGGGGCCCTCGTCATGGTGACCTGAGACTCTCAGCCACCAGGAAACTACTACGGCTCAGACCCGTGGAAGGCCGCGGAGAACACCCCTCCCTGGCAGGGCTACCTGCGCGCCCTGCAGCCCCAGTCCGCCGGGGCGCCTGTGCCTTTGCTCCGTCCAAGCCAGGCCCGGGCCTGGGCCAGAGTGGCATCTAAGAGCCAGCCGCAGAGAGGCTGCAGGGCCAGCCCCTGCTCTACTGCATAGATGCTGCTGCATGTGCACACGCATGTGCGGCGCTCACACACCAGGCCTGCCGGAGCCTGGGGCCATTCCAGCACGTGCTCCCTCCCGCCAAGGGCTGGCGGACCGAGGCTGGGCCGCGTCCATTCCCGAGGCCCAGGCTGTGACTTTGCCAGTCCAAGACAGCAGAGGCACGTGGGGGACCTGCACCCCGCCCCACCTGGCCTGTGGCTCAGCCCATCTGAGGGGCCAAGAGCCAGCCCTGGCACCCCCCAGGCCAACCCGTCCCCGACCAGCCCAAGAAAGATGCAGCCAGAGACGGGGAGAAAACACCATCTCGGGTTTATTACAACACGTTGCTTCCAAATACAAAAGGAGGCGGGACAGGTGGGGGCTGTGCGGGGGCTGCAGGGGCAGCAGGCGGCCGGGTCCGGCTGGACCGGGGCCGCGCGGGCCCTGCCCTCTCCTTCGCTGGACTTTCCAGCCAACAATAGGAGGGGGCTGGGTCCATTCTGGGGATGACCCCCAATGCCAGGGCACTGGCCTGGCGGGAGGGTCAGGAGGGGACAGTGGGTGCAAGTGGTCCCGGTCCCCCAGCGCAGAAAAGGCCAAACCAGGACCTCTGCCCCATCTCAGCAGCTCGCTTTGGGTGGGCCCCCCACACTCCAGGACAGAAGCCACGTGAGGTGCCGGCAGCCCTGAGGAGGGGGGAGGGCGTGCGACCTGCCTGCAGAGTTCTGGGGCCCAGCCAGCGGCCCCGACCGTCTCCTGGACAGCATGAGGTGGGGGCGGAGGCGGGAGCAGTGCATCCTCCACACCTAGGGTCACCTCCGAAACCCAACAAGACAGACAGGAGGCAGATTTACATAATCAATAATAATAATAATAATAATAATTAACCAATAATAAATACTTAAACCTCTAATCCATAGATTGCAAATACAACAATGATAGCTTATTTTCTGGGCAACAGGGTCAGGACAGAAGGGGCGGAGCAGGACTTTGCTTAAAGGAGGGTTGACAGGGACAGAAGATTGTGGAGGAAAAAAACAGAGAGAAGAACCAGACCCAGGCGCTGGGGCAGCCCCCACTCCCGGCCGCCCCATGACTCAGTCCTGGGCACCCCAGATGCCAAGCCCGACCTCTTCGGAGGGGACGGTCCCCCGGCCTCTGGGCAGCTAAGCCGGACACCTACCTTCTCCCGCTGCCAAAGGCTCGGTGGTCCGGGGCAGTGGGGGCAGCTGAGCCTTTCCTCCTGCTCGCCACGCCCAGCAGGGCCGGAGGCGCCGGGAGTGGGGACTATCGCCTTAAGGATGCGGGGAGACTCCGAGGAGGGAGTTCCCCTGGGAAAGAGGTGTGGGGGGGACTCTCCTGGGAGACCCCATGGGGGGCAGAGACATGGGGGCACCTGCAGGGTCTGCTCATGTCAGGGTCTCCCTCCGCCTGGAGGAGGCTCTCCCGGAGCTAAGGCCCTGGAAGCAAAAGGGTGAGGGCTTCCGCCCCGGCCCTGCAAAGAGCGCCCCTCCCGGAAGCCCCTGGGCCTGAGGACCGGGCCTGAGTTCCAACCTGCGCGGGCGCGGGAGACCTGGACGAGGGGTCACCCCAGCTGCGCCGGCCGGGGTGGGGGCTGCAGGCGGGCTGGGCCCCAGGGCGCCCACACGGTGGGGCCAGGCGGGGTTCCATCCCAGCTCCGCGGGGCCCTCCCCTGAGGCCTACCCTGTTCTACACCCAGCCGGGACCGCCTGGGCAGCCCGGCGGCTGCGCCCCACCACACCCCGGCTGGGGGGACACCCCCGTGGGGCCCGGACAGGAGCAGGGGGGGGGGGCGGCTCAGCTTGTGGCAAAGGATTTTTTTCCTTTTTCTCCTTTTTCTTATGTAAAAAGTGCAGGAAAGCCGGGCAGCCTCTTCGCAGCCCTCAGCAGTGCTTCCTGGGGGCGGGGCCCCCCCAGGCCTGGCGCCCCAGCCTGACACTGGAGGCGCCCTCGTATTGCTTAGACTCGGGTCGGCTGCAGCCGCGGGCTGGGGGCGAGGGCGGCCCCGCCGCGGCCTCGATAAATACAAAACCGGGTCTGCCCCTGGGGAGCCTCGCGGCGGGGAGCGCCCTCTGGGCCGGCGGGGGGGGGGGGGTCCCCGGGCCGGGCGTCAGGACACGCGGATGGCCTCGGCGCCCGCCGGCGCGCCCAGCCCGGCCCGCTCCTCGCCGCCCGCGCGCCCCTCCTCGAACTCCCGCTGGCAGCGGCGCTGCAGCTGCGTGTCCGGGGCCGGCCCGTCGGGCCAGCCGGGCCGCGCGTCCAGGGCCTCGGCCCGCAGCGCCTCCCGCCGCCGCCGCGCGCCGCCCGCCCGGCCGAGGGGTGCGAGCCGCGCGCCCCCCGCGCCCTGCGCGCCCCCCGCGCCCTGCGCGCCGCCCGGGCCCTGCGCGCCCTCGGGGCTGCAGCTCCAGGGGCCGTCGGGCGAGGGCGTGCCCGGGGAGTCCAGCGGCGGCGCCCAGGCCCCGGGGCCGGCGGGCTGGCCCGGGCCGGGCAGCGCGGGCGCCGACAGGGCCGAGAGGCCGTGCCGCGGAGTCTGCCGCGCGGCGTCGGCGAGGTTCAGGCCGGGGCCGGGCGCCGGGGAGCGCGCGGGGGAGCCGGCGGGAGGCCGGGGCCGCCGGCGGAGCCGCGGCCGGGTCTCCGGGGCCGCCTCGGGGCTGTCGGCGCCGGGCGAGGGCAGGCCCACCGCGCCCCCCGAAGGGCTGTCCAGCTTGCAGAGCTTGGGCGCCTCGGCCGGGTCGGGGGCGCCGGGGTCGTGGGGCTGCCGGCTGGGCGCGTAGGCCGACTTGATGTCCAGGGAGAAGGAGCGCTTGAGGCGGTTGGTGTCCTGGAGGCGGTCGGAGGACAGGTGCAGGCCGCGCAGGCCCTGCTGCAGCGCGCTGGTGGCCGGGGCGGGGGCCGGGGCCGGGGCCTCCCCGCCCGCGCTGGCCGCGGTGGCCGCCGAGCTCCCGGTGGCGGCGCTCTCTGAGGTAGGTGGTGGCAGGGGTGGCAGTGGGGCCGCGGGGCCCAGGGGGGGCTCGGGGGTTCCGGGGCGGGGGCCGCCCTCGCCCTGCAGGGCGGCCAGCAGCTTCAGGCTGCGCTCGTACTCCAGCAGCTGGCCCAGGAAGTTGAAGTTGGGCGAGATGGACGGGCGCCGGTCCTTCACGAACCTGGGGACAGGCAGCGCGGTCGGACTGGGCGTCCCCTGGCCCCGGCCGCCCGCCGCGCCCACCGGCCGCCCTGGGGGGGGGGCGGGGACGCCCACCTGTAGGCGTCGTCGGAGGACATGCCCATGGTCTTCATGATGTAGGCGATGGCGATGGTGGCGGAGCGGGAGATGCCGGCCAGACAGTGGACGATGACCTGGCAACTGGACAGCTTGGCTTTATCTAGGGGCGGGCGTGGGCCGGGTGAGGGCTGCTGCTGCCCACGGTCCCGCTCGGGGCGCAGCGGCCCCCGCGCCAGCCCTCCCCGCCTCTCCCCCCCACGCGCCCGCCCGCTCACCGATGAACTCGATGGACCTGTCCAGCCAGGGCAGCAGCTTCTCACAGTAGCTGTCGTTGATGGGGACGCGCATGAAGCGGCTCTCGCAGATGAAGTCCGGCTTGGGGCAGGAGTTGCTGGCGTTGAGGACGTAGCTTATGCCGTTCCGTGTCATCAGGTCCTGGGGCAGGAGTGGGGTGGGCAGGGGGCAGGGACAGGAGGTTGAGGGGGGGCCGGAGCCCCGCCCCGGCTCCCCACAGAAGGCTGCGGGGGGGTGGAGTGGGCCCCACCCACCGCCCGTGGTCAGTCGCTCCCAGGAATTTCACATCCCTGGGTGGCGGCTCACCCTGTTCCCTAGTCACCATTTTTACAACAGGGGATTCTTTCAGGCTGGCCAGGGGCCCAGTGACATCACCCTCCTGGCATGTGGCTCCAGGCGCAGGCAGGGCGCCCTCCTCCCCCGGGGCCTGCCGGCCCTGCCCCCAGCCGGCTCTGCCCAGGGCCCCGCCGCCCCCCACCTGCCCCCAGCCCGCACCCACCTTGTTCAGGACATCCTTCTGCGAGCCCAGGTACAGGTGCGGCAGGATGCGCGTGAGGCCCACGCTGGGCGCGGGCAGGCAGGGCTGGGAGAGGCTCATGGGCAGCAGGGCAGCGGGCTTGCCCTCGCAGAGGCCAGGGAAGCAGGAGGAGAAGGTGGCGAAGCCCCCTGCAGAGGGAGCACAGGACCGGCACGGTGGGCGGCGGGGGCAGGCGGGGACCCTGGGCTCCCTCCGGGGGGCCACCCCACCCCACCCAGCCTGCTGCCGGCTGGAGCCTCTGCCTGCACAGCGGGCGGTGGGGGCCGGCGCTCTGCCTTTCCGGCCTGCACCACACCCACAGCCCGCCGGCTAATTAGGGGCCAGCCCCAGGACGCTGCTGCGATGCCCATAAACCTGGGCTCCCGGTCGCCAGCCAGCACGGCCACGTATAGGCCCGGCTCGGGGCCCGGGGGCTCCTGCCATGACCACAAGGCCTGGGAGCAGCGTCCCCCACACGTGGCTGGCCAGGCCGCCTCTCCCGGATGGGCCAGCCCTCCCCGCCTAGGGGCCGGCCCGCACGGGCTTCTGAGGGCCCCCCCGACATGACGTCATCCTGGAACCGGCGTGGCCGGCAGGGCACAGTGCTGTGTGAGGCCAGGCCCGCCGGCAGAAGATGGAGGTGCAGAGGGGCCGCACTGGGGGGCCCTGGGGCGGGGTGCATGGGCACGTGGCGGGCATGTGGTTGCTGCCTCCCCACAGCCAAGGCCACGGCCACAGGTGGGCACAGGGCCACCTCCTGCCAGGCGGGCCTCAGGCCGAATCTCGCTGGAGAGCGACTGCCTGCAGAGCTGGGCCTCAGCTGCGGTGTCCTCACCCTGCCCGCCACGCGGCCCCGGGAATTCCCTGTGCAGCCGGGGGACAACGGGCTGCGGGGGTCACCTCCGACCCCCTGGCGCCCAGTGGCTGCCGGCCCTCCATAGGGCCGCCTAGCAGCACCTGGGGCTGGCCACCTTGGGGGCACAAGTCCCCCTGCAGAGTCCCCGCGCAAGCCTGGGGGCTGCTGCTCCCCAGTGGGTCTCTGGGTCCACAGACAACTGAGCCCCACGTAGGCGGCTGAGGAAAGAGACAGGGGCTCAGGCCAGCCCAGGCCTGCTCCCCCGCCCCAGGTCTGCCGAGCAGGCTGCGCTGGGACCTGGTGCTTCCTGGGGGCCTTGGTCTCCAGCCCCGGCCTGCCCAGCGGCCATTCTGCGCAGATCCCAAGCAGAACGCTGCGGTGTGCACGCCCCGCCCCACAGAGGCTTGGCACTGGGGCCACAGAAGAGGGGCCCTCTGGGCTGGGCACAAGCCTTGGAGAAGGGGAACCAGCTTTTGGCGCAGGGAGGGGCCACGGCTGTGGCACCCCAAGGAGGCTTTGCTGGGCTTGGCCCATCCAGCCCACACAGGGCAGAGCCAGGGCTCTCCCGGCGGCCCCTGGGGGTAGCCCTGGGGAGCAGGGCCTGGGCCATCTCTCCAGAGCCCCCACCCGCCGGCCCAGGGCCTTCCCAGGCCCTCTGCAGCGGCTAGCCATGGGGGCGGGGGCCCCCTGACCGGAGCCCCTGGGCGGCAGCTTAGTCTGTACGGGCTCTAGACCCACACGTCCTCTGGCCCGCGGGGGACCCCTGCCTCCGAGGTGCCCGAGAGGTGCCTCTGCTCAGGAAGGGCCCCCAGCCCTGCCTGCTCTGCATCTAGCGTCAGAGGGCACCCCTCTCTCCTCTGTCCAGACTCCACACAAGGGAGCGCTGGGGCCAGCAGAGCCCCCTCCACCCCTCGAGGGCAGCACCCTGCTCCCCCACCGTCCTCCAGTCCCCACCTCCCTGCTGGGCTTTGGGTCGGCGCGGACCACACCTGTCCCACTGCAGAGGAGACAGGCTGCAGCCACTGGGCCCTTAGAGGCACAGGCTCCCCTCTGGCCCACACCCCATAGTTGCTTGGCCCTGCAGTTGGGGGGCTCACAGCTGCCTGGGAGGGGCGCATTCCTCCCCTCCAGGTGCGTCGCCCTCATCTGGACTCTGCACCTCCAAGGAGGGGGCCCATCTGTCCTCCCTGGGGGGAGCACCCCTCTCCTCACGTCACCCTGTCCTCGCAGGCTTGGGAAGAGCCATGTGGAGCGGGGAAGGTGCTCGTTACTGGTGGGCGCTGTGGGGCCAAGTCAAGAGGGGGCCGGAGTGGGCGCCCCAGGGCCCGGAGCTGGCAGCCAGGCCCAGAAGCGCCCTCCTCCCGCCCACCCCAGCCACGCCTGCCCTGCTGCGAGACAAAGTCGGGGCACAGGGCTTCGTGCCTGCCGGAGGGGCCCCACGCGGGCCTGCACGGCCAGGCAGGGAGCGTACCCTCTCCCGGCTCTGGTCAGAGGGCCTGCGCTCCTGGCTTCGGGACCCCGGGTGCACGCACACCCATCTGCCCCGGGCAGCTCAGCCCACGACCGACCCTGGTGGGCCGCGGTGCAGGCCCAGGGCGCAGGCCCAGGGCGCAGAGAGTGGGCGCGGGAGTGCACCCGCCGTGCTGCTGGTGGGAGTTCAGGCAGGTGCGCGGCCAAGGCCTGTTGTGCGTGCGCGCGTTGGCCTGGGCGGGAGGCAGCTCCAGGGCCCGAGACCCTGCCACCTTGGCTGGGAGGCTCCACAGATGCCCCCTCAGTCACCACCTGTGGGGAGGCTTTGCGGGTGCCCGGGGTGTCCCCACCTCCAGGCTGGCTGGACTGGTTTTGGGGTGGGGAGCCCGGGGGGAGCCTCTGCAGGCACCCCACACAGCAGCACCAGGAGCCCTCCCAGCAGGGCTGGATGCTGCCGAGTGAGGGGCTCTGAGCGGTCGCTCTTGGCTTCCAGGGACACGTGTCCCCCGCCACCCCTGCACCTGCTCCTGGTGGGGTGGGTCCCATTGGAGGGTTTCTGAAATGTGAGGGCCCAGGCAGCGGGACAGTGGGCCCCAGTAGCCGAGACCCCCCCATCCAGGCAGACGCTGGCCTGGGCTGGAGCCCAGCTCCTCCCAGCCCCTCAGCCCCATGACAGAGGCAGGACGCACCTGTGAGGATGGCCACGCTGTGGAAGCAGCCGTCCAGCTTGCTCAGCAGGATGGAGAGGAAGCTGTCCGCGGCCAGCACGCTGGCATCCCGGGTGCTCTGGTCATAGACCACCACGTCCTGCGGCTCCGTGGCCTCCACCTGGGGACCGTGAGGCCAGCGGTCAGGGTGAGGCCAGTGGTCACCCGCTCCCCGCCTGTACCTGGACAGGACTGAGGACACTCCCTGGCCGCAGGGGTGGAACAGGCCCCAGGGGTCACACGGGCGCCCATTCAGGGATGCTCCCAGGGCGGCCCTGGCAACGGACACTGCCCATCGCGGTGCCTCTGGCTGGGGCCCTGGCGCTCTGTGCCAGTGATGGGGAAACTGCAGGTGTCCAAGTGGGACGGGGGACCCCTCTACCGGCCAGATGTGCCGGCCCAGCCGGGCCCGGAGGCGCCCCGCCCCCCACTCAGCCTCAGGCCAACTGAGTGCCAGCCGGGGCGCTGATATCACCAGCAGCCGATGGCATCGCGCTCTGGCCCGGAGTCCTGCGGGGTGATTAATCACTGGGTTCCCCTCCTTGGAGGCTGTGGCTGCGGGAGCCAGTGCTGGCCTCGGGCAGGGGATACCCCCAAGGCGGGTCCACCTGGGCCCTCTCGCATCCCAGCTCTTCAGGGGCAGAGCCTGGGCCTGAGACCATCCCGCAGTCTGCAGACGGCCTGGCACGCCACCCCCAGGTGCCACTGTCTGCCTGGGCACTGGCTAAATGGGCCCCGTAACTGGACTTGCTGCTCCCGGGAGCGGTGACAGGACCGTCCACAGTGGTGGCTGAGACATTCCTGGGGGCCAGAGAGCACTCTGGGTCACTCGCGACCCAAGAGGAGAGGCCTGACCGCCCCCTCCCGGGGAACCCTCCCTCGCCGAGGGTATGGCTGGCTGTCCGCCCCGCCCCGCCCCACAGTAGCGCCCACCGAGCCGCCGGCCGGGGAGCCCCAGGAGGGGCCAGGCCACATCCCTGTTTGGCGTGTGGAGACCTCCTGGGGGCTGGGTGAGGACCCCGACAGGGTCAGAGGCATGGGAAGGAGCAGGTGTCAGCGAGGGCCCCCGGGGAGGGTGTTCCCGCCTCTCCAGTGGGGAGCAGAGGGGCAGGGCAGCCCGCCAGGCCCCAGGGTGGGCTGGCCCAGGGCCTCGCGCCGGGCCGGGGCCGGGGTCGGGGCCTGCTGCGGGGCGGGCGGGGGGCGTGTACCTTGGTGCGTGCGGCCGGCTGGACGAGCTCCGCGATGGTCACGGCGCCCTGCTGCAGCCTGCGCTTCACCAGCTTGGAGCAGCAGATGTTGACGGAGCTGAGCACGTGCCAGCTGTCGTACTCCACGAAGGGGCGGCTGTCGATGACCAGCGGCCCCCCGGGCCCGCCCCGCAGCAGGCTGGCCAGCTTCTTGGCATCCATCACCTTCCGAGGGAGCCGGTCTCCGGCCATGGTGGGGCAGTGGCGGCGGGGAGGGGGTGGCCCCTGGCGAGACGCGGCCTACAGCGCTGAGGGACTGGGCATGGCGCTAGACCTGCGGGCGGGGAGAGGGGTGCTGGTCAGCGCTGCTGCTGCTGCCCAGGCCGGGCCCTGCAGTGGGGAGCCCGACCCCCGCCTGGGGCTGCCTCCCTCTGGGGCATCGGCGTCCCTTTGGCTCTTGAGTGAAGTCACCCCCATCTCAGGGGCAAGCCGGAGTGCGGCCCCCGAGCTGGAGGGCCGGTCACCTGCCGGCTACTGGGGACCGCAGAGCGAGCAGGCGCGGGTGGACGCACAGGCACCGCGGACCCTCCCTCGTTCTGGAACATGCCGCCCTTTCCCGGGGTCACTGACATCCCCTCCTCAGGCCACTGACCGCCGCCTCTGGCCCCTCGTAAGGTGGGCGGGAACCTGCCCTCCCCGCCAAGCCCCTGCCCCTCACCCGCCGCCCCCTCGCCCCGCAGAGCCCTGCCGTAAGCGGGTCATCCCGACTGCGGCGGGTGGACAGGGCACCACAGAGGGACGGTTGGTCAGGGCTGCCTCCCTATGTCCAGGGGCCCTGGAGCAGTGGCCAGGGCAGGGCCTGGGGGCGCGGGAGGCCCCCCCACCCTGTGGGCCCTCGCAGGCCCTGCGCACTGGTAGCCACCTGCCTGGCAGAGCCGTGTCCTGGTCGGTGCAGGCCCGGCTGGGGCCAGCTGCGGGCAGGCGGAGCTCAGCCCAAGGACCAGGGCCAGGGTGGGGGCCACACCTAGGGCTCTGGGCTGCTAGACCTGGCCCGACCTCCAGGGCCCTTGCGCGGAGGCTGGGGAATGAGCAGGGAAGCCTGAGCAAGCCCCTGGGGGGATGGGGAGTGACCTCTGCGGCCCCCCGAGGGGTCACCTGTCCTGTCACTGGCCAGGACAGGCCTTTCTTGCAAGCCACGCAGGCCCCACAGCCTTGGGGAGGCCGCGGCGTCAGGAAACATGGCTGCTTTAGAGTCAGGGAGGGTGGACCAGGCCAAGGTCACCCCAAGGAGCCTGGCCCGAAGCCCAGGCCACGGGCTGCCTCCTCAGGTGTCTCCCACCACACCCCGCCACGCTCCCGGTGAGCTCCCACCGCAGCTACATGGGCATCGGGGAGGCACTCTGGGCCTGCATGTTGCCCTGCACCTGGGGGCCCCCCCGAGAGGCAGGTGTGGGGGTGCACAGAGACCCCCCCCAGCGGCACCTCTGGGGGGCAGGATGCTGGTGTGCAGCCTGGGCAGCTGCCCCTCCTGAGGGCACAGCGGGAGGGTTCAATTGAAGAGCTGCCTGGAGGGGCGAAGCCCACGGCCTGGGGCTCTGTCTAAGGGGAGTCCTGCCTGCCTGCCTGCTGAGGGGCCCCCAATTCAATTTCTGTAAAGCTGTTTTGGGGAATCCTGGCTCTCCCCTGACGTTTGTCAGGCCGTGAACCACCAGGACCTCCAGGCACTTCTCAAGTGCAGCCCCAGCCGGCCCGAGGGGCCTGTGCCGGCGAGGGCTCAGAGCACCGGGGGTGGGGGGGGTGGGGGGGTTGCTCCAGCATGGTGGGGGGCAGGGAGGGAGGGGCGCCTGCAGGCACCACCACTGCAGGGGAGGGCGGCGGTGGCCGCAGAAAGGGTGGAGGGGCGGGGGAGCCCAACAGGGAAGCCAGGGCCGGAGGGGAGCGCGGGGAGAGCCGGCTGGCCGGGTGGGCAGGGGCAGGAGGCGGAGGGGCGGGCGGCTGGGCTCCTCGGCCCTACCTGGTCCCCCACCCTGTCGTCCCCCTCCCAAGGAGCCCTCTGGTGCGCCCATTAACCACTGCGGTATTGTTATTTGCAGCCAGGGGGACTCATTAGCAAGTTAGCACCTCCGTGTTGCCATGGCAACAGCAGAGGTGCCAGGCAACCGCTGCGGCAGCCAGGAGCGGGCGCTGCGGCAGGAGCCCCCTCGCTCCGCCCCTGCAGGTGCCCAGGAGTGAGCGGGCGGCCCTAGGCGCCATGTCCCGGCCAGGTGGCAGGGTCCTCCCGTGCTGCACCCACGGGCCCGCGGCGCCCCAGTGCCCGAGCACACGCTCAGCTCTGCAGCTCTCTCCCTGCTCCCGGCCAAGGTCCGGCCTGAGCTCTGTGCCCACCCCTGGACTGCTTGGACCTCAAGCTCCTGGGGCGCGGTGGTGCACCCCACCTCCTGAAGATGCTGTGGAGCCGGGCCTCACACAGCCCAGGGTAGGGGGCCCTGGCCAGCCCTGAGCCGGTGAGGGGCCAGATGGGCATGGAGGGGCAGGATGAGGGGGAGCTGGGGCCTCCCCACTAAGAGAACCTTGTGGTTCTCAGACCCCACCCTGGGGACCCAGAGGGGCCACGATCAGCAGCGGCCCTGCCACAGCTGGCGGGTGCTCGCCCCAGGGGCCCTGCAAATGCTCCGTGCTGGGGGCGGTGGTCCCCACTGAAGGCAGGAGGCCCCTCCCTGCCTGCTGGGCAGCCCCCTTTCCAGGTAGGGGGGTGTGGCTGGACACACCCCTTCGCACCTTGGTCTCCTGTGCACATGTCCTCATGCTCTGCACCCGGGTGCCCCCCGTCCTGGCCCCATCACCCTGTTCATGTCCCGGCATGTGTTGGCCAGGAGCAGCCCGCTGCCCGCCACGGTGCCCCTAGGTACCTCTGCTCGGTGCTGCGTGCTGCAGGGCCCTTCCCCAGGCGAGGATGGGGGCTGGCCTCACTCAGCGTGCCATGCCTGGACACGTGGGGAAAATGGGGCGCCAGCGTGGAGGGGTGTCCAGCTTGGCACCCCGGGCCAGTTGGGAGGCAGGCTGCCACAGCTAGGGCCAGCGGGGTGCCTGGAGGGTGGTGACCTGAGCACCCACACGGCGAGGCAGGTGCCTGGGCGCCCGCACAGCCCAGCTCTCCTGTACCTCCACTCGTCTCCTCGGAGACCCCAAAGGGCCTCACGCTTCTCCCGTCTCAGCTCGGGGGCATGCGATAAGACCCACACTGGCCTCTGCCTTGCCCCTGCTGGGCCAAAGGCAAGGTCAACAGAGCCAGCCCAGCCTGGGGAGGCCGCTGGCCCTTAGCTCCGGTTGAGGGTGGGGGTAGGGGGAGGGCCTGGCCGGGGTCCTGACGGGCAGGCCTAGGAGTCCCTGCTCCCACTGGTGTCCTGACCCACTATCCCGTGGGCCTGCCGCTGGCCCCGGCCCCGTGCAACACACAGCGCGGCCACTGCCCGAACAGCCGGTGCCCACGGCCTGCCCGCGCCTCCCGAGATGGGGCTGCCCCCGGCCTCTCCCCAGGCTGCGCACGCAGGACACACGCACGGCACCCCTGCACCCTCAGCTGGGCCACCCTGGCGGTGGCGCCCCAGGCCTCCGTGCGGGTGAAACCTCTGGCCCCGGGGTCAGCCTTGGCTCGGGAGGAGAGACGCCCAGGCAGGGTCCTGGAGCAGAAGCGGCTTCGACCCTCTGTCCGCCTGTCGTCCTCTGCAGGTTCTCACTGTGCCGAGGCCGGAGCAGCCCGGAGGCTGAGGGCAGCGGGAGGGGTTTGAGTCAGGGGTCTGGAGGAGCTCTCAGCCCCCCCCCCCCCCCCCGGCGCCCATCTGGAGGGTCCTGGCTGACCCTGGGTGCACCGGCAGGTAGGGACGCGCCCCTGGGGGAGCGACACGGCCCCCTCTGCCCCAAGGCAGTCCAGGGTGGGAGGCCACCTGGAGCCTCAGGCCTCTCAGCCCGGTGGGGGCAGGGACGGAACCAGGGGAGCCCCGCTCCAGGGTCAGCAGCTCCCCCCGCCCCAGGATGCAGGGAACCACTGCCAGCCTGCACGTGTCCTGCCAACGTCCTGCCGGCTCCGCCACCCACTGCCCCTCCTGCCGCAGCGCCAGAATCCCCCCCCACCCCCCCCCCCGCAGCGGAGCACCCCCACGCCCAGCGGAAGCCAGCAAGTCTGCAGCAGGGGCCGGAGGGCCACTCTCCGGGGGTGCCGGGGGAGGGGCGCGGGGTCCACTCTGACCCTCCTCCCAGGCCTGGGCACCCTAGGTGCCCCCCAGGTGGGCAGATCAGCCGAGGCAGGCTGATGGCATTCAGCCTGGCAGTGCCAGCCCCGCCCGCAGCCCCCGCGCTGCCTCTGCAGCGGGTCTTTATTCCAGAGGCCGCGGAGCGCAGGAGGCGGGTGCCCGCGGCCGGCCGCAGGGGAGAGGCCCGGCCCGGCCCCCGCCCGCCTCCCGGCCCCCGGGGCCGGACGACCTTCTCCGGCTCTGCGCCCCGAGAGCGCCTGGCCAGCGGGGCTGGGGCTGGAGCCGGCGCCAGGCAGGTCCTCCGGCAGGTCCCCCCGGCAGGTCCCCCCGCAGGTCCCCCCGGCAGGTCCCCCCGCAGGTCCCCCCCCCGGCAGGACCCCCGCAGGTCCCCCCGGCAGGTCCCCCCGCAGGTCCCCCCGGCAGGTCCCCCCGCAGGTCCCCCCCGGCAGGACCCCCGCAGGTCCCCCCCGCAGGTCCCCCCGCAGGTCCCCCCGCAGGTCCCCCCGCAGGTCCCCCCGGCAGGCCGCGGCCGCCCTCGAGTGCCCGGGTCCGGAGCGCCCGCCGCCCGCGCAGCCCGGAATGGCCGAGGGGCGGCTCGGGCGGCTCCCGGCCCCCGGCCGCCCGCGCCCGCCCCCCGCCCGCCGCGCGCCCCGCCGGCCCGCGCTCACCTGGCCGCGCTCCGGGCCCCGCCGCCTCAGGGCGCCCCCCGGCCGCGCCGCCCCTGGGCCCGGCGGGGCCCGCGCAGCCGGCAGGGGCCGAGGGACGTGCGGGCCGCGTCGCCGTCGCCGCCGCCGCGGGGAGCGCTCGCCGGGCCGGGGCGCGCAGTGCGGCGGGCGCGCGCGGGGGGCGCGCATCCCCCGGGCCGGCGGCGGCGGGCGGCGGGCTCGGCTCGGCTCGGGGGCGGCGGGCGGGGTGCGGGCGGGGCGCGGGGTGCGGGCGGGGCGCGGCGGGCGGGCGCCCGAGTGACAGGCGGGCGGGCGGGCGGGCGGGGCGGGCGCGGTGAGGTCATGCCGAGCGAAAAAGCCCCTGACGTCACCCGCAGCCAATCAGCGCGCGCGGCTCGGGGGCAGGTGACGTCAGCCGGAGCCGGGCCGCGGGCGCGGGGCCGAGGCGGCCGCCGCGGGGGGCGGGGGCGGGGGGCCGGGGGGACCGGGGGGGCCGGGGCTCGCCGCCGCCCTCGCCCGCTGCCCTCGCCCCGCACCCCGCGGCGGCACCGGGGCGGCGCACCCCGATCGCGCCCGGGCCCCACCTCCAGGAAGCCCCGGCGCCCCCGGCTCGCGGGGACCCGGCCGCTCAGGGGCGCGCGGCCCGCTCCCCGGCCCGCGGGCGCCGGAACAAAGGCCCCGCGCCCCTCGGGAGACCCCCGCCTGCGGCGCCGCGCGCCCCCCGACCCGCGGGCGCCTCACCTGCAGCTCCCGCCCCCGCGCCGGCTTCACCGCGAGGCTCAGAGCCCGCGATTCGCTTCGGGGCGCGTCTCGGGAGCTCGCGGGCCGGTGCCTGGAGCAGCTCGGAGCCCCCCAGCCCCACCTGTGGCACCTGGCCCTGGGGCCCACCCTGGCAGCATGTCCCTCCCCCAACCCAATAAAGGTGGTCTCCGTCCCCCAGCCCACCCCGGTGGGAGCACAGCCACGCACCCCTGGGCATCCGGCGCCCAGAACATTAGTGCTGGGCCCAGAAATCTGGAGTCGGGGTCCGGGCCCCCCGGTGGCCCGCTGGCTGGCCCAGCCGAGGAGGCTGAATGGGAGAGACCCCGGCCCCCTGGCCTCTGTTGCCCCTGGACGCAAGCCGGGCCCGGGGCAGGGCTGAGGCTGCAGGGCGGTCCCGATGGGTCATCAGCTGCTTCCTGACCTCCTCTGGCCAGGCCTGGGCCAGGTGACAGCTCTGAGGACGCTCTGGTCCCAGGGCCGCAGACTGGAGCGTAATTATGGGGGGCGCAATAGGTAATTATGGGGGGGTAATTATGGGGACCAGACGCCCAGATGTTTCTAAAGCCCCTCCCTGGGGCTGCCAGGTGGAGCCGGGTATTGTGCCCTCCAGCATGGGGTCCCCAGCCGCCAGCGGTCTTCGGGGGCCCCGGATGGAGGGGGCGGGGGGCAGCGTCCGCCATCGACAGTGGAATGAAGGGGCACGAAATGAAGCACACATGCCTGGCCTGACCCTCCTGGACTGGGGTGGCCCCCAGCCCCAGAGAACACTGGGGGCCTGGGCCGGGCTCCTGGTCCTCTCCTTTCGTGCTGAGCTCCTGCTTTCAGCCAGAGGGCTTGGTGCCCGGGGGTGCTGGGGGGCACCTGGCTGGTGAGCAGCACCTGCCTAGCGAGCACTGACCCCGTGTGTGCCGGGTGTGTCTTGGCTCAGAGCCAGCTCTTGGGATAAACAAAAATGGGGGGTACGGGGCTCCCCCGGAAGGAAGCTCAGGCGGCCCAGAGGCTGTTTGGGCTGGGCTTGGGCCCAGTCCTGCCCCCTCCCGACCTGGCCCGCGCCCGCAGAAGGCGGGCCTAAGCCGCGGAGCGGCCGAGTCGGGGAGAGGCTGGCCTGGGCGCAGGTGGGGCCAGCAGAGGGCGAGGGCCTGCTGTGTTTGGGCTCACCCACGTCTGAGGGGTGAGGAGGCTGGACCCTGGGAGGCGGCAGGAGGACCCGGCTGGACCCTGATCAGACCAGGTGGCCGGAGGGGCAGGTGAGGCCCTGGGGGAGCAGAGTGGGGGCGCTGAAGAGCCCGGACCTGCAGGAGGAGCTGCGTGTGGGGTGCCCAGGCTTCTCTGCGGCGCAGATGTGGTGAGGCCTGCGTGGGGCCAGGCCCTCGCCCCGAAGCCCCGGCTGTCTCGCCCAGCGCCTGGCTCGTGGGAACACATGGCAGCACGCGGAAGGGCAGGTGATGGCGTCCTCGGACCCTTCTGGAAGCTCTGGGTGAGGGGCCATGTCTGGGCAGGGGGGTACGTCTGGGCCACGATCATTTTAAATCTTTTTTTCCTTTAAAGATTTATTTTATTCATTGATGCACACAAGAACTGGGTGCAGGCCAGAGGTGCGGGGGTGAGAGGACTCCCCAGTGACACAGTGGGGTGCAGAACAGGCCGATCCGCCGCTGAGGGGAGCAGCGGGGAGACGGGAGAGGTCTGCTGCGCCGTGGGGCTCGCTCCCTGGGGGGTTACACTCTGGCTGCAGGTCAGTGGCTGGTGAGAGGCTGAAAGCCGGAGACTAGCCCCCGCGCCCCCGCGCCCCTGCGCCCCCGCGCCCCCAGGGAGGCCTGATTATTTTAAATCTTAATGGTCGTTCCACAAATGGACTCTAAAAACTGGGTTTCCCGGGACCCTTTCTCGGGGCAGGTCAGAGGCTTCCCAAGGCCATCTGCTGGGGTCCTGGCCGCTTCGGGGGTGGGGGCCGGAATGCGCGCCCTTGTCTCCTCCCTCCCCCGCCCGCTGAGCCCCACAGCCTCCCGGTCCTCAGCTCAGCGGGGCTCCAGGATCTCCCGGGCTGGTGCAGAATGTGGACACGGGGTGGGGGTCCCGCTGCCCTCCGACGCACAGCCCCGCTGGAGGGTCACGTCGCGGCTTCCAGCAGGCCTGGCTCAGGCGCTGGCGTCCGCGCCCCGCGGGCCAGGCCCAAGTGCAGACCGCCCGCGGGCCCTGCTCCCCGTGACCGCCGCAGCGGGGCGCTGGGCGTTCGGACCGGTCTGGGCAGCCGGGTGGCGAGGAGCCCGCGCATCCGGGCCGGCCGGGGCCCAGGGGACCTTCCCGCGCCCCGCCGGGCAGTCGGATGGCGCCCTCTGCCGCCCACCGCACCCCGCGGGCCCCGGGGCAGGGCCCTTCCAGCGCCCCGGCCAGCGACGGCGGGAGGGGCTGCGGCCGGCGCGGCCCCCGCGACACCCGCGCTGCCCCGTGGCCCCCCCGCGCGCCCGAGGCCAGCGGACACGCGCGGCGCTGGCGGGCGGCACGGCGCGCCCCCTCCCGAGGGGCCCCCGCGCCCCGCCCCCCGAACCCCGCGCCCCGCCCCGCCGCGCCCCGGCCCCCCCGCGCCCCGCCCTCCCCCGCCCCAATGCGCCCCACCCCGCGCCCGCCCCGCCGCGCCCCGCCCCGCGCCCTCCCAAGCGCGCCCCGCCGCGGTGTCCGGCTGCTTTCGGGGTGCGGGACTCCGGGCCCGTCCCCCGCCCTATTTGCCGGTGGTGGCCGCGTGTCTCCAGATGGGAAGGCGGCGGCCCCGCGCCCCGGGAGCGCCTCGCGCAATCAGCCCGTTCCTGGGCCGCGGAGCCCCGCACGGCCCCCCGGACGGTTCTCCCCGCACGGCCCCCCCACCCCGCGTGTCCACGCCGCGGCCGCTCTCCTCGCGGGGGCCGCTCTCCTGCGCCCGGGGCTGCGGCCCGCGTGTCCTGGCGATGCCCCCCCGCCGCGCCCGCCTCGCCCGCTCCTGCTCGGGGTGTCCTGACTTTGAGCAGGTCCCCCGCCCCTGTGGCCCCCGCGGCCCGGCCCCTCCAGGACGCCCTCGCCTGAGCTGCCCGCCCTCCCCGCCCCCCTCACCTCCCAGGGGAGGGGGCGAGGGCGGCTCCCCGCGCCTGGACAGGGGAACCCGGCCTGCCCGCCAACTGAGGGCTCCCCCCACCCCGGGGCCCTCCCCAGGCCCCCCTTCCACAGAGCCCAGGGCTCAGTGCCCCGCCCGTGGCACACAGGCCGGGTGAGCGCTGGGCCCCCGTGCCCAGGCTGAGCCCTGCTCGAGGCCAGCACATCAGGATGCAGGGGTGCGGCTGGGCACCCAAGGAGGGCTTGTCCTCCGGCAGCCCCCAGTCTCAGCTCCTCCTCAAGGCCCTGGTTTTGCAGGTCCACGTCGCCCAGTATCCCTGGGAGCCCCCCAGCTTTATATGTGACTGGGATTTCTGGGCACCCACCCCGTCCATCTCATTTGGGGGGGACCTCCTGTTTTAACAGTCACCCCAAAGGCCAGGTACCTTTGGGAGCATTGGTTGGTCCCGCCGTGGGCAGGTGCTGGGGGGGGCTCTGTCTGTGTGGGGCGCTCCGGGCCTGGGGCGGGCCGCCGCGCAGCTCCGCGGGTTGCTCTCCCGAGGCCTGGCAGCACGCAAGACCAGGCGTGAGGACGCGGGCCTGGCCCCTAGCTCGGGGTGAGCCCCCCCCAGCCCCACACTGGGGCTGCAGCCAAGTGGTGTTCGCTGGGGGGGGGGCAGGTGGTTAGGATCCAGAAACTGGGAGGCCCCGGGCATTACCCCACTGCACACCCTCCCCGCACACAGGCAGGTCTCGCAGCCCTTTATTGGACGCTGCAGGCCAGAGGTGAGCCCAGCAGCCCGTTGCATGGGACCCCAGCCAGGGCCCCGGGGAGGTGCCTGAGCAGGAAGGGCACTGGGACGGGCTGGGAAGGCCTCTGGCTGCCGGAAGGGGGGCCCTGGAGGCCATAGTGGACACAAGCACTGGTGCCCTTTGGCCACGGAGATCAAAGGGAAGTGCTCACCGCCGGCAGGGGAGGGGCAGGTCTTGCTCCAGGTGCCAGGAGAAGGCAGACGATGGGCTAGAGCTCAGGCCCCCCGGATGTCCAGCCTGCTGCGTCCATGACCTTGGGCTTTCTCCTGGAGGCCTCTCAGCCGCAGTGCCCTCGCCAGTGGCGCCCCCACTCCCCCGGACATCCCCGCAGATTCCCCTGACGCTGCCCTCTGGGGCGCTTCCCCTCACACCTCCTAGTCCTGCTGACCCTCCCGGCTGGGCCCCGCAGGCAGCTCAGCGTTCCCTGGACCATTGCTCCCTGGGGATTCCTGGCCACTGGTTTTTAAGAATTGAGCGCAGCAGCGTGGAATGTCTTTGGGAAGCGTTTCTATTTTTGTTTCTTCTTCAGGAACCCCTCCTGCCCAGGCAGCGGGTCACACCCTGGCCCGAGCGTGCAGGTGCTGCCCACCGGGCCACCCAGGAAGCCTGCGGCTTGCATCCCCTGGCCGCGCTTGAGCGTCTGGGATCCAGGACATTGACTTTTGCCCCTGGTTTGGGGCGGCGCCCTCAGGTCCAGTGTGCCTGGCCCAGGCGTCTCGTGAGCCACCAGCCTGCAAGTGGCAGGCCTTCTCTGGGGTGCAGACCCCTGGCCCCGCCGAGGGCCTTCCTGAGTAGCTCGGCTGAGGGGGCGGCCTGCCTGTGGGGGACGGTGGCAGCAGGGGGAGGGGCCCTCTGTGTTCTGGCCGCAGGAAGGGTGCTGGGGAATGAAAGCCGGCATGTCGTGGGGTCACAGGGTAGCCGGGGTGTGGGTTCCGAGTTGCCAGACCCCTTCTCCAGCCTGGACCAGCAATGCCAGCGCGGGGGGTGGGGGGAGTGCGGGGGGTGGGGTGGTGGGGGTGGGATGGGGTGGGGTGGGGTGGGGGTGGGGCCAGCGCTCTGCAAAGGGCCAGCTCTCTGGGGATGCGAGCTGAGCTGTGCTGGAGAGCGGGTGGGGGGCCGGGCAGGGCCTAGAGAGGGAACCAGCAGCCCAGGCCAGCGGGAGCAGGCATGCTCCTGGGAGTGCTCCCTTACCCCACATTTCTACATTTAAAATTTTTCCACATCTATGTTTACATGTGGCTTTGGAATCTGTATATTGTTGGGCATTTTTAAGCTAGCTTTGTGATCTTTATGTTTAAACTAGCGAGTTTTGTCCATTTACGTTTAATGTATTTCCTGACATGGGTTCAAGTCAGCTGTCTTATCTTGTATTTCATGCTGCGCCGCCTGCCCCGTACGCCTTCTCTTCCATGCCTTGGTGCTGCTTAGTGCCTTTGCTTATTCTCTTTCTGCTGTAATGGTTTCACCAGGAGACCCAGCTTTGTTTTTTTCCCAAGACTCCTACTTGGCGCATGTCTGTTGGGCCTTCTTTGCCTGCTTTCCTCGGTGTTTGTCATTTCCTCTTGCTTCCTTCTCTGCCTCCCCATTTCATTTTCACTTAAGACATTCGCTGTGCTCCTGTGATGTCATGTTCCTTCCATCTGAGGCATTATTTCTCAAAGGATCTCTTCTGCCTCTCACTTCCCCCTGAAAGCTATCACCTCATTTCTCAAATGTTCTGTTTCTGACTTCTGCTGTCTGGTTGCATCCTGTGCACTGCTGTGTGGTGCCTTCGTCACCTGCGAGGTGACGTCGCCCAGGCCCCGCACCTCTCACCGCTGCAGCGAGGTGGGCCTCTGGGTCAGGGCTGAGTGGGAAATGCTGTGACGCAGTGGCCTGTGCTGAGGGCTGCTCTTGTGGGCCGGCCCTGCTCCTCCCGGGTGCCTGCCACCCCAGGGGGGACTCAGCTCCTGAGAAACGTGCGCTTTGGGATCACCTGCTTTTGTTATGAATCTCAACCGGGAATTTCTGCCTTGCTGTCTAGTTACTTTGCCTGTTTCCGTGTGGGGTGTAGGAATATACAAACACTAGCTTCCCGTTTGCTGCCTCCTCTCTAGAATTCCCACATGGAGCCAGACCCCGTAGACACCGTCTTCTTCCAGCTGCGTGACCTGAGCTCTCTGGAAGGTGAGGCCTTGGACGCGCTTCCCAGCCGGTGCAAACAGTGTAAGGTCTGACTTCTCGGTGGTTTTATCTCCCTGAACACCACACCTCTTTCATCTTGGGATGCCTTTCTGCAAAATCACACCCTGCTCCGTGTGCCGCTGTCTGCAGTTATCTGTAGTTTGCTGTCCGTTTTCTTGGGGTTCATGCCCGGATGTTTCTTGTTATTGTAGCGCCCCTGTCTCTGTGCTCGGCATCCTTTGGGTAGAGAACTTTCTCTGGCAACTCGTGTCCCCGCCTCCCCAGAAACGCTGTGATTTTCCAGACCTTGCGTGTGGCCTGTCCCCGGAGCATCTCAGCCCAGCAGCATGTCACCAGGAAACAGCTTTAGCTTCCTCAGATCCCCCAGGGCGCACACAGGGCCTCCTTTCGTCTGGAAGGCTGCTCTCCCCGCCTCTGTGGCCCATGCACCCGAATCCTGAAATCCCAGTTCTGGGTCGGGCCGTGTGCTGTGGCTCCCAGGGAGGGGCCTGGCACGTCACGCCTCCCTCCCCAGCCTCTGCCTGCAAAAGCTCCTTCCAGGACCAGCATCCCTGCATCTGGCTGGGGGAGATTGGGGGCATGGGGTGTGTGGTTGGGGCACTCTGGACCTTCTGTGGCAGTGCCCAAGCCCTCCCCCGGTGAGCCTGCCCATCCTACAGCAGAGGGCCAGGATGCTGAGTGGAGAGGGGAGCGTGGATGTCTATATGGAGGCGTGGGGACCGTCCAGCCTTGCTGATGGGTGCCAAGGCACCATTTTGAGGAAACTGCTAAATCACCACCATGCAGGAGAGCGTTGAAAAGAAAAGGCCTTCTGGGCCTCCCTGGTGGCGCAGTGGTTGAGCGCAGGGCTGCGAAGCTGCCCGCACCCTCTGCAGCGCTGGTTCAATCCCCGGCCACCGGGCGAGGGTCCCGCATGGCGCGCAGACCTCTCCTGCCGCCCGCTGCTCCCCTCAGCAGTGTCCTTCTGTCCTTCTGCCTGCTCTGCTCCCCGCTCTGGCTCTGGTGACTCCTCTCACCCTCCCGCGCTTCTGACTGTGCCCAGTGCTTGTATAAACAAATAAATAAATCTTTTGAAAAAAAAAAGAAAAAAGACGAGGCCTTCCGAGCACAGTGGTCATGATGTATTTTATTAAGGGGAACTCGTTGTCTAGTTTTTTTTAAACAGATGGGGGTGAAGGGAGGAGGGAAGGATGTCTTGTAGGGAAGGGAGGGCGCAGGGAGGGAGTCCTGAGGAGCCAGTGGAGACAGCGCTCAACATGCTCGGGGTCATGGAGCTGCGTGCAGGCTCAGACCCCACAGGCCAGCCCCGGGGGCGGGGAGGCGCCCACACAGGCGGGGGTCGGGTGCCACCTGCCTCTCAGCAGAGGCTCTCCAGCCTCTGGGGGCATGTCTCCTCAGCTGGGAGGACAGACGGGTCCCAGATGGAGAGCTGGGCTGTGGAGGACACGCACATGGGGACAGAAAGCAGGAAAAGACAGCGTGACCTCAGTAGCATGTGGACAGGGGTTGATTCGGGGAGCCCAGGACAACAGGTTTCATCTAAGCCCGAGAAAGCAAAGGTCTGGCCGCAAGCCTCAGATCTTGCACTGGCAGCAGACGGGGGCGCAGCTGCACTGGGAGCAGCTGGGCTTGCAGCAGCTGGACTGGCAGCAGGCGGGGACACAGCAGCTGCACTGGGAGCAGCTGGGTTTACAACAGCTGGACTGGCAGCAGCTGGGCTTGCAGCAAACAGGGACACAGCAGCTGGACTGGCAACAGCTGGGCTTGCAGCAGCTGGACTGGCAGCAGACGGGGACACAGCAGGTCGATTGGGAGCAGCCACAGGAGCCGCAGCCCCCACAGGAGCCGCAGCCCCCACAGGAGCCACAGCCCCCACAGGAGCCACAGCCTCCCTTGCAGCCCCCACAGGAGCCACAGCCCCCACAGGAACCACAGCCTCCCTTGCAGCCCCCACAGGAGCCACAGCCCCCCTTACAGCCCCCACAGGAGCCACAGCCCCCACAGGAGCCACAACCCCCCTTACAGCCCCCGCAGGAGCCACAGCCTCCCTTGCAGCCTCCACAAGAGCCACAACCCCCACAGGAGCCACAGCCCCCCTTACAGCCCCCACAGGAGCCACAGCCCCCGCAGGAGCCACAGCCTCCCTTACAGCCCCCACAGGAGCCACAACCCCCCTTACAGCCCCCACAGGAGCCACAGCCCCCGCAGGAGCCACAGCCTCCCTTACAGCCCCCGCAGGAGCCACAGCCTCCCTTGCAGCCCCCACAGGAGCCACAACCCCCCTTACAGCCCCCACAGGAGCCACAGCCCCCTTTGCCACAGCTGGCGCAGGGGCAGGCGGGCACACAGCAGTAGGCGGGCACACAGCAGCAGGCGGGCACACAGCAGGAGCCGCAGCCCCCGCAGCCCCCGCAGCCCCCGCAGCTGGAGCCGCAGCCCCCGCAGCCTCCGGAGCAGCCACAGCAGCCCATGGTCGTGGTGAGTGCGAGTGCGGGTCGGAGCGGGTCAGAGGAGAGGAGAGAGGAGGGTGGAGTGTGGGGCCTGGCGGGGGCGGGGCCTTTATACACCTGCTGGCCAGGTGCACCTGCACGTGGGTGTGTCCGCGTGACCTTCTGCTGTTTCTCCAGGTCCTATTTTCCTCTCTGTGCCTTCCTGCTGGCTCAGGACAGCACCCACTTTCCTTGTCCCCGGGCTCAGCTCACGCGTGTGCTTGCACAGGACCTGGGGGTGCAGGCGGCCTGAGGCGACTGTCCCGCCCACGTGCCCTGCCCTGGCTGTGCTGACTTCCTGGCGGCGTCACAGGTCTCCTCGCGCAGCGGGGAAATAAGGAGCCAGAGGGGAGCCGGCACCCTCAGCCCGAGGCCCGGAGGGGTCGCCGTCTGTGTCACCTGAGTTCCTGTGTCGCGCTCATGTTGCCTCAGTTTACCCTGGGGGTGTCCTTCCCCTTCCGGTTGGAAGCAGGACACCGCGGCCCCCACCCTGGAGGGGGCCGGCCGCCCTGTCCTGCTCGGCCCCGCCGCCTCCGCGCCCTCTCCTGGCTCCGGGCTCTGGGGGTCTCCAGGGCGTCCTCCCGTCTGGAGGCCCTGGCGGCCCTGCCCGTCTGCCTCGAGGCTGGCCCGGGTGCCCGTGCGCGGCGGGCGCAGGTGGCGCGTGGCCTGTTTCGGGAGGATGGTTCCCCGCGGGGCCTGGTCTTCCCCCTCTCAAGGCGCAGGTGTCCGGGGGCGGCGTGAAGGCGCCCCGCGCCCACAGCTCCGGGTGTGTCTCCCGCAGGTAGGGTGGGGTCCGTGCCAGCAGCAGCCCCCTCCACCCGGGCTCCTCGCGGCGTGTGAGGTCAGGAGCCCGCGCAGGGCGCAGTGTCGGCCTGGAGCGCCCGTCGCGGGCAGGCGCTTGTTCTGGGCCCGGGGAGCGGCTGCTGGCCCGGCCCCGGGTCCGGGGGGCCTGTGTCCCTCTGCTCGGCAGAGACGCAGCCATCGTGGCCGCCCCGCACGCGGGCCTGGAGCTGGGCCGCGCCGCCCCCTCCTGGTGCCCGCCCGGCCGCGGGCCTCCCGCCGCCCGCTCGCTGCTGTCGCCACCGAGGGCCCGCGGGGCTTCCCGGGGTGGCTTGAAACCCACCGGGCCGGCTGGCGCGTCTCTCGCGTGTGGGTGGCCGTCGTCAGAGTCCACCTCGCGGGGCCCCCGGGGCGCAGGGCTCAGTCTCGGCAATGCAGCTGTCCGCGGCCCCCGGGCCCATCCCCACCAGGGAGCTGCCCACAGGGCGCGGCAGGCCTCTCCTGACTCCCGCCGCTCCCCTCGGCTCCGCTGCTGCCCGCTCTGTCTCTGGGGCGTCCTCGCACCCCCGCACCTCCGGCCTGCACCCCGCTCTTGTGTGCGCACGTGCACACGTCTTTAAAGAAAAGATTTCGCCTGCGAGGCGCGTCCTGGCGGGAGGGCCTTGCTAGGTGCGCGGGGCCTTCCCGCCGCCGCGCTGGGCTCTGCAGCCCAACCCCAGACACTTACTAGTTCCGGGACATTTTCTGCGGCTGATTCCGGATTTTGTGCGCCGGCCTGGAAACGAACCGTGTAAATGAAAAAAACGAAGCCGACAAGAGCAGGTGCTGCCAGGCGGGGCGCCCGAGCCGCCCTGGCGCGGGGGGCAAACCCGCAGCACACGGTCATTTGGCGGCTTTTATTTTCGTGCGCGCCAGGGAGGCGGCCGCCCCACGCGTGTGCTCCTGCGTTCACTCGCCCGAAGGCGCTGAGACCGGTAGGTGCCCCCGCAGCCCGCAGGCTCCGGGCGGGCCGGCTCTAGTCCCGGCGGCCCCAAGCTCGGGAGTGACCAGGAGGCCCTTCGCTAGGTGAGTGGCCGGATGGACCGCGCCCTCTCAGGCCGGGGCCGTGACCCAGTGGCCGGAGGACGGAGCTGGCCGGCTGCCATGCAGGAACCGCGATGCCCGTCCAGGTGCGGGAGCCCCGCGAGCATCACGCTGGGATCTGGCTCGGGCCTTCGGGAGAGGCAGGGGCAGAAGCAGAGACACTGTGGGGTTGCAGGGGAGGAGCACAGGGGAGCACGGGGTGTCGGGGAGGAAGGGGTGGGGAGCACAGGGTGTCGGGGAGGAGGGGGTGGGGAGCACGGGGTGTTGGGGAGGAGGGGGCTGGGGAGCATGGAGTGACAAGGAGGAGGGGTAGGGGAGTACGGGGTGTTGGGGAGGAGGGGGCTGAGGAGCACGGGGTGTCAGGGAGGGGGGGTAGGGGAGCACGGAGTGTTGGGGAGGGGGCTGGGGAGCACGGATGTCGGGGAGGAGGGGGCTGGGGAGCACGGAGCGTCAGGGAGGAGGGGGCTGGGGAGCACGGGGTGTCGGGGAGGAAGGGGTGGGGAGCACGGGGTGTTGGGGAGGAGGGGGCTGGGGAGCATGGGGTGTCGGGGAGGAGGGGTTGGGGGAGCACGAGGTGTCGGGGAGGAGGGGTTGGGGGAGCACGAGGTGTCGGGGAGGAGGGGGTGGGGCGTACGGTGTGTCAGGGAGGAGGGGAGCGTTTCTTCAGACAGGTGCAGTGGACGCAGGGTCACACACCCGCCCACACCCCAGTGTGCGTAGCCAGGAGTGAGCCCCTCTGGCTTTGGGGGTACAGACAAGTCTGGGATGCTGGTAGTGGGGGGGTGTGCGTGGGGCGAAGGGGTTTATGGGAAACCCCATCTTGTCAATGTTGTGGTGAAGGTAAACTGCTCTAAAAAGTCAGTTTTAGAAAAAACTTGTGGATAAACGGAAGGAAAAGGTGGTGGTTGTTCGCGTTCAACAGAAGACAAACCCCAGACCGCAGAGCAGGGAGATGAAGAAACCGAAAACGAGAGAGGCTGGGGAGCCCCTGGGGCAGCACCCGGCAGGCGGGTGGGGGTGGCGCACGGGGTGCAGTGGGCCCCGGCCTCGTCCTCGGGGGGGTGCTGGGAAGGGCCGAGGCGGTGGCCAGAGCTTGGCCAGGCACGGGCAGAGCCGTGGCGGGTGTGGGGAGCGGGCGGGGAGCAGGTGTGCGCAGGGGCGCCCGCCCGGGGCTTCCGCCGCGGACTCCTCCACCGGGGCCCGGCACCAGCTGGGGCGGTGGCGCTGGGAGGACCCCGCAGGCGCCAGGCGATCATTCTCTCCTGCCCGGCCACGGAGCGGGCCCCCATCCCTGGCCGTGTTGAGGTCACCCCATCTCTCAGCTGCGTCTTGTCATGGTGGCGAGTCGGTCTAGGCCTCGGCTGGGTCAAGCTTTCCCGACTGTTCTTTGCTCGAAAGGGCAGCGCTGCGGAGCCTGGCGCTTGGCGGGGAGCACGGCCTGCGGGGAGCACAGCCGGAGGGGAGAAGCAGGCCCTCCTGGCTGTTTCCCTAATGCGGCGCCCCAGGGGCTCCAGGCCCTTGGGGTGGGCAGAGTGTGCACACCCGGGGTCGGGCGGGAGCGGCTGGATGCTCAGGCAGCCCCCAGAGCCGGCGGGCGGCTGGGGTGGACGCGCTGGCCCCCGGCGCCCGCCTGGAGAGGCGCGGGCTGTGAGCCGAGGCCGAGAGCTGGGAGGCGCGGCAGGGGCGAGAGTGGGTCCGGCTCTCTTACCAAGATCTCAGGGATCAGGGAGCAGCAGTGAGCCTGGGAGGGGCACAGGCACGTTTGCAGCGGGCACGCCCCCCGCCCCTCCCCACCACAGCAGGCCAAGCCGCAGCCCCACAGCCTCTTGAGCAGCCGCTGCAGCCCACGGTCCTGGTGAGTGCGGGATGGAGCGGGTCAGAGGAGAGGGACAGCGGGAGGGTGGCGCCTGGTGGGGGCGCAGCCGACAGGAGCCTCAGAGCCAGAGAGCACCTGTGCAGGTAGGAAAGGCGTCACATGTGTGAGGCGATCCTTTCATATTTTCAGATGACACAGTTTCCCATGGCAGAGACCATAAACAGCAACACGGAAGGGCGCGTGCAGGCGCACCTGGCCGGCAGGTGTATAAAGGCCCCGCCCCCGCCAGGCCCCACACTCCACCCTCCTCTCTCCTCTCCTCTGACCCGCTCCGACCCGCACTCGCACTCACCACGACCATGGGCTGCTGTGGCTGCTCCGGAGGCTGCGGGGGCTGCGGCTCCAGCTGCGGGGGCTGCGGGGGCTGCGGGGGCTGCGGGGGCTGCGGCTCCTGCTGTGTGCCCGCCTGCTGCTGTGTGCCCGCCTGCTGCTGTGTGCCCGCCTGCCCCTGTGCCAGCTGTGGCAAAGGGGGCTGTGGCTCCTGCGGGGGCTGCAAGGGAGGCTGTGGCTCCTGTGGGGGCTGTGGCTCCTGTGGGGGCTGTAAGGGAGGCTGTGGCTCCTGTGGGGGCTGCAAGGGAGGCTGTGGCTCCTGTGGGGGCTGTGGCTCCTGCGGGGGCTGCAAGGGAGGCTGTGGCTCCTGTGGGGGTTGCAAGGGAGGCTGTGGCTCCTGTGGGGGCTGTAAGGGAGGCTGTGGCTCCTGTGGGGGCTGTGGCTCCTGTGGGGGCTGCAAGGGAGGCTGTGGCTCCTGCGGGAGCTGTAAGGGAGGCTGTGGCTCCTGTGGGGGCTGTGGCTCCTGTGGGGCCTGCAAGGGAGGCTGTGGCTCCTGTGGAGGCTGTGGCTCCTGTGGGGGCTGTGGCTCCTGTGGGGGCTGCGGCTCCTGTGGCTGCTCCCAATCTACCTGCTGTGTCCCCGTCTGCTGCCAGTCCAGCTGCTGCAAGCCCAGCTGTTGCCAGTCCAGCTGCTGTGTCCCCGTTTGCTGCAAGCCCAGCTGCTGCCAGTCCAGCTGCTGCAAGCCCAGCTGCTCCCAGTGCAGCTGCTGTGTCCCCGCCTGCTGCCAGTCCAGCTGCTGCAAGCCCAGCTGCTCCCAGTGCAGCTGCGCCCCTGTCTGCTGCCAGTGCAAGATCCCTGTCTGCTGCCAGTGCAAGATCTGAGATAATTCCCAGTGTGGGATTCAGCCAGCTTTCTCCAGTTTTAATGTCTACAGGGACCTCTTCATTCCCCTGACACCTCCCGCTCCATGGCCCTCGCTTTTCCCCTTATCAAGCGCATGGAACCCCATCATGAATTGGACATGCCCTGCAGGAGGCCTGTCCTAGCGCTCACCAACTGTCCTTTAGGAAGCAAATGGCCCCGGCTGGTCTTCCTGCTCCTCCTGTTCTCTGTCTCGCCGGGCACTGGCCCCTTCCTCGGGGCCACCAGGGGCTGGTCAAGAATGGCCCCCGCGGGCTTCTGTGGCGAGAACACCTCCCGCCTGGGTCTCCTCTGAGCCACTCGCTTCTGCCGACAGCCTAGCCCGGCTCCTTCCCGGCGGGCTCGCACACTTGTCTGTTAAAATACAAAGAACTTTCCTTTCAATAAAATGGTCCCTGTCGCTGCTAAGCAACGTCCTGCGTGGTGTAAGCCCTTGTCGCTGTCTCTGTCACACAGTGATGAATGAGGAACAGAACCGCCCTCCACGGAGGGTTTGGCAAAGTGCCATCAGGGCATGGGGGTGGGCGGGGGGGGTGGAGCCCTGGGTACATGGAGGACGCAGGCTGGGTCCCGCACCTGTGCCGGCCCCGGCCGTGGGGCTTTCCTCAGGGGCAGGGAATGTGTGGTGTTGGGGTCCAGCGCCTCCCCCTGCATGTTGCTCGGGCTGCAATCCTTGCTCCTGACTCCCTTGCAGCTATGTCCCCAGGCGAGGAGGCGCGGCCATTTGCGTTTCTATCTCGGGATATCTAGAAAGTAAAATAAAGCCAAAGCACCGAGCATCCCTGGGCCCAGCAGGGGATTTTCACAGCCCCGTCGTGAGCCGTCCATGCGAGGCTGCACCCCTCCCCTGGCCTGGGCCACTGCTCCCCCACCAGGGACTCGTCCACACCACACTCTCCTCGGTCAATGCTGGCGTGGCCCACACCAGGCGACAGGAGAACAGCTCCCCATGCGCGTCCTGCTCTTACCCCCAGGCCAGTGAGGACCTTAGGTTGCTCAGCAAAGGGGATCCAGGCCGCTGGTGGGCTGACCACTGGCAGGGAACCGCTAAGGGTCTCACCCAGACCAGGGGCCTGGGGCGGGGCAGGGGCGCACAGAGGAAGCTGCACCGAAGGCCCCGGCCCCTGTGCTCAGGCATGGAGGGTGGGTTGGGACCCCAAGGGGCAGGCGGCCTCCCCGGCTGGGAACATCAGAATTAAAGACGTGCCCCCCGAGCGTCCATGCCTGGGCTCAGCCAGTGAAGGCCACTGGGGATGTCTGCACCTGCCGGCCGTGGAGACGCCTGCCCCGCTGCACCCGCTCCTCCTGCACCCCATCCCGGCCTCCTGTGAGGCTCGTGAAGGCAGGGGTGCTGGGCCAGCAGTCGGGGGCCGTCCACCCACCCTCCCGGGGCCACGGTTTGCCTGCATAATCTCGCCCTCTGCACAGGGCCTGCTTGGGCACCGCGTCCTCCGAAGCGGACTCCCTCCACCTCTTCACTCTTCCCAGCTCGTGTCTGGGGGACACGAGACTCCTCCTGACAGGCCGCTGTCCTGCTCTGGGGTTCCCCGCTGGCCGCCGCGCTGCCCCAGGCCCCCGCTCCTCCCCTGCAGGCGCTGGGGGTCTCGTAGGCACCCGCACCCCGTGGGCTCTCCCGGCCGGAGGGGGAGGCTCCGCGGTGACCGCTGACCCCGCGCTCACCCTGGGCAGCAACGGGCGGCCGCGGTGGGGGGGGACCCGGGGGCAGTGTCTGGCCAGTGGGGGCAGCAGCACGGAGGGACGCGGGGTCCAGGAGGCGCCCCGGTTTAGGAGCCCAGCCGGCCCACAGGAAGGACCCGGCGGGCACAGGGGGGCCGGGTGGGGGCAACGCTGCGGCTCCGGGCAGGGGGCATGAGCCCCAGCCTGCCCTGCACCCACCGGGCCCGAGGGGAACCCCCGCAGCGTGTCCAAGACAGTGGGGGGCATACTCGCCAGGGGCTGCCAAGGTGGGCAGTGCCAGGGGGCTGGGCTCCCTGGACCGGGACGTCACCCCCGGCCCCGCAAAATAACCTGCCAGATAGAAAAAGCAACGGGAACGGTGACTACTGGAAAGAAACGTAACAGCAGGCCTCGGAGGGGTTCCCGCTCCGCTGCTGCCCAGCAAGGGCTTAAGGCGAGGCCGCTGGAGACCTTCCGGGGCACTCGGGGCGACTGGGCAAAGAGGGGCGAACTCCACCCGCCAAATCAGCGTTCTTCTGCCCTGGAGCAGCAGAGGACCTTACACCAGAGGTTGGGCGAGCCCAGCCCAGCGTGGCCCTCGGGCGTGCGGGTCCCCCGGTCAGCGGTCAGCGGTCAGCGCCCGCCCGAGTCACCCAGATGCGCGCGCAGGGGGCTGGGCCGTGGGGGCGGGCGCGGCGCTCCGCGCGGGTCATCGTCACGGGTTTCTGTTCATCTGAAACTTCTCAAAAATAACGTTTATTTTTAAAAAAGCTACTGAAATTATAATGAACAAGGATGGTAAAGTGGCAGACGAAAGGAAAATAATCCCTCAAATTTTAGTAGTCAAAAAAAATCACCACTGAAGCGTGTGTTACTTTGTAGACTTCCACCTATTTTCCCCGATCAAGGCCGTTTCCCCACCACGCGCGCTTCCGCCGTGTTTCCAGGCGCCTCTCGTGGCCGCCTCGAGCGGCGGGAGGTGTTGGCCGGCGCCGTCCCCCCCACGGCCTGTCGCGGGCCGGCCCGTTGTTTCTGGCTTCCACTGCGGCTGTAGGAATTCCGCGTGCGGAGAAGTCGGTGCTTCGTGTGCTTGCTGCTTGCTGCCGCTTGTTTCTCAGTTTGATTTAAGATTAATTTTTTTACGAAGCGACTTTATTGTAATTAGAAACTAAGAAGAAAAGAAAATCACAAAATGTGCTTTTGAAGTCATGCTTTGAAAATGAGAAAATATATTTTTCGTTACATTTCAACATGCACGTTTCAGTTGCGCAGCGTTAAAAACATGTTAAAAATATGTATTATTACACTGGCTTAGAATCAAATTAAAAATGAATTCAAAAGGGACAAAAAAAATCAATATTCTGAAATTGAGAAATCCGATACGCCAGACTCGGAATCCATTCCTGGCTCAGGGCGGGCTGGACATGGCAAGGGCCGGCATGAGGGGGAGGCGTCGGCCCCGCCACACGGACCCGGGCGCCGTGGCGGCTGCCCAGCGCTGGGCGCGCGAGACCCCGGCCTTCTTAGGGGGACATGGGGGGCCTTCTTAGGGCGAGACAGGCCCGCGGCATCAGGGGTGCGGGGGGGTGCACAGGAGAAAGATGGGGTGAAACTAAAGAACGTGCTCGTGTCAGCCAGGCTTCGGGGGACACGGGTCTGACCGGGTCATGCTCATCTGCCTGGCGGCCCGGGTGCTCCTCCAAGCCGGACGCAGACCCCGGCCGCCGCTGCCCTCCCCAGCAAGGTGCCCACCGAGCCGCCTCCGGGGCCCCTCGGCCCATCTCACCCTGCGCCCCGGCGCCCCGGCGCTGCCCCTGGCCGCCTGCAGGCGCCTTGTGCTGGTGACCGGCTGGCGGTGGCCCCGGCCCGGCGGGGGAGCAGACCCGCAGGCATATCGGGGGGCATATCGAGGCGATGGGGAAAGAGGGACGAATTCCACCCGCCAAATCAACATTCTCATGCCCTGGAGCAGAAAAGGACAGAGGGTGCCGGGGACTCGAAACAGGCCTGTGGGGAAACATCAACACTGCGGCAGGAGGCGGCGGGACGGGGTGCAGGCGGGAGTGTGGGGGCCAAGCAGACGGGGCGACTCAAGTCCCAACGGAAGGCAGAGAGCGGGGCCGAGAGGGCAAAAGGAATATTTGGAGAAACAACATTAGAAATTTCTAGAATTGACAAAAGATACCACCTTGCAGATTTAAGAAGCTCAGCAAGACCCAAGAAGAATGATCACTTTAGGGCCTCCCCGGTGGCGCAGCGGCTGAGCGCTGGGTTGCGAAGCTGCCCGCGGCCTCTGCAGCGCCGGTTCGATCCCCGGCTGCTCCCCGGCCCCCGGAGGAGGGTCCCACATGGCGCGCAGACCTCTCCTGCCGCCCGCGGCTCCCCTCAGTGGTGTCCTTCGGTCCTTCTGCCTGCTCTGCTCCCCGCTCTGGCTCTGGTGGATTCTCTCACCCTCCCGCGCTTCTGACTGTACCCGGTGCTTGTATAAATAAATAAATAAATCTTAAAAAGAAAAAAAAAAAGAATGACCGCTTTAGACTCAGGCCCCATCATCAATCTTCGGAAGAGCAAAGATAGAAAAGGGGAGCCAGGAAAGCAAGACCGTGGCCCCAAGCTCTGAGGAGCAGCTGCTGCCCGGACCCCCAAGAGGAGGGGCTCCGGCCGGCACCTGTGAGCCCCAAAGGCAGGGAACTGCTGCCGAATGATTGCGTGTCCGGGGGAAAAAAGTTCTTCAAAATGAAGGCTAAAGACAGACACTCAGAGGAAAACGCAGCGGGTGTCACACACGCTCCCAGAACCCTGCAGCTTCCCGGCTGAACGAAAGGATCCCGCAGAACACACAGACCCCCAGGAGGGCGCGAAACAGCCCTAGGAGGGGCTAAGATGGGGCCAAATGCAGAGTAATAACTGCAGGGGGTACGGCTTGCCCTCCCCACATTCACGGGTGGGGGCCCTAACCCCACCATTTAAAAGTGGGGTTAAGCGAGGCCCGTGGTGAGACCACAGCCCTATGGGGCCTTATAACAAGAGGAAGCCGCACCTGGAGCGCCCCCCTCAAGGGGACACCCCCGAGGGCACAGCAGGAAGCCAGGGAGAGGGTACCCTACCTCAGCCTTGACCTTGGACCTCGGTTGCCAGAACCGTAGGACCGTGAGCGACCGGCAGTGCTGTCTGTCATGTAACCCAAGCAGCCAAGCAGGCTAACACGGTGACCGCTGAGAGCAACAATGAAAAGATCCGCTGCTCCCCCCAGCAGTGTCCTTCGGTCCTTCTGCCTGCTCTGCTCCCCGCGCTGGCTCTGGTGAATCCTCTCACCCTCCCGCGCCTCTGACTGTACCCAGTGCATGTGTAAACAGAACAAACAAACAAAAACAAATAAATAAAGAAATAAACATGCCTCTATAAAAAAAAAAAAAAAAAGAAAAGATCCGTGGGGTGGGGATGCAGGAACAAGCCACACAGCAGGGGTGGGGGGGGGGGAGTGCCAACCCGCAGGCACATCCCTGGCCTTCTTTGTTATGCAGTAAAAGTGCCGATTTTGAAAACAGACTTAAGAGCAAGGAAATCCTGGGATGTAAATATATGGGCGAATACAAAGGAAAATCCAAAATAATCGGCAAATAAGTATGACAATAAGGAAATAAATTTAGCAAGATCACTAATATTCTCATATGCTAACAACAGTTTGCACACTGATGTGAAAAAAAATACTTATGATTGATCCAAAGATTATCTACCGACAAATCATGTAAAAGATGTGTAAAACGTCTAGCCTCTAAAATTAAAACCACAAACATTGTTGAGGGATTAAAGAGAATTGAATAAGTAGGTTGAGAGAATCGATGTTGTAAAGATGCTGATTTTCTTTAAATTTATCAATACGTTTGATTAAAATCCCAGCAGAGGGGCCTCCCCAGTGGCGCAGCGGGTTGAGTGCAGCGCTGTGAAGCTGTCTGCAGCCTCTGCAGTGAGGGTTCCATCCCTGCCGGCCAGGGAGCTACCCACATGGCGCGGCAGACCTCTCCCGTCTCCCTGCTGATCCCCTCAGCAGTGCTTTTGGTCCGTCTGCCTGTTCTGCTCCCCACTCTGTCTCTGGCGAATCCATTGTAACAGGGTGGTCCCCAGGAAAGGGGGAGGTTCCAGGTTCCCTGCCCCACCCAAGGGAGGGTGGAGCTGAGCAGGAAGAGGAGAAGCTGCAGAAGAGACTGAGGAAGGAAGCAGGATGGAGCCAGGAGACCTGGAGGAGGCGCAAGGAGCCTAGAGACACGTGAAGAAACTGCGCTTGTCTTTTGGTCGTGGACTGGGTGACACAGATGTGGGTGAGACCCGTGGGGAGGTGACCATGGCAGCTTTTATCTTGATGTTGATTTTGCTCTTTTCCTTCCGGGCTTGTCCGGTTGTTTGTGACCCTTTTCTGTGGGTCCCACTGGAAGACGCTTTAGACTTGTGGCAGGCTTTGGGGCCTTGCTCTGGGCCAATCCCATATGGATGGACTTTTACCCACGAGGGGACGGGTCACTTTGGGTGCTTCATTTAGAAACTAGACTCTTTGCCTTTCCTGTATTGTTTCCTAGTTTTATTAAAGATCCTTCCCATTAAAGTCTCATGTTTTGTGTTGATGCGGCGGATGGCAGAACCCATTTAGAATGGGCAGGTTTGCGGGGCTTGGGCTGCCCCTCTCCCTGTCCTATAACACTCTGTCTCTGGCGAATCCTCTCAACCCCCACACCTCTGGCCTGCACCCCAGTACTTGTATAAATAAATAAATCTTTTTAAAAAATCCCAGCAGGGAACTCCCTGGGAGCACAGGCGGTTGAGCGCAGCGCTGTGAAGCTGTCCGCAGCCTCTGCAGTGCCAGTTCGATCCCCGCTGGCCTCAGAGCAACCCACATGGCGAGCAGACCTCTCCTGTCGCGCCCGCTGCTCCCCTCAGCAGTGCATTTCATCAGTCTTCCTGTTCTGTTCCCCCTCTGTCTCTGGTGAATCCTCTTACCCTCCCGTGCATCTGGCCTCTACCCTGGTTCTTGTATAAATAAAATAAATCTTAAAAAAAAAAAAATCCCAGCAGAACTTTAAAAAAAAAAAAAGATTTATTTTTATTTATTTACGCAAAAAAGAATGGGGGGTGCAGGCCAGAAGTGTGGGGGGTGAGAAGATTCACCAGAGATAGAGTGGGGAGCAGAATAGGCAGATCCACTGAAATCCACTGAGGGGAGCAGCGGGGAGACAGCAGAGGTCTGCCATGCCCTGTGGGTAGCTCCCTGGCCAGGGATCGAACTTGTGCTTCACAGCTTGATAGGCTGAGACTTTAACCCCTGCGCCCCCGGGAGGCCCCAGCAGACCTTTTCAGTTCGACTTGGGAAAGTCGCCTGGAGTGGAGGGGGACATGTGGGCACCTGCCTCTCAGGGCCTGGCCCTCCACCCTCAGTCCGACGCTTGCTGTGGGGTCTTCTCAGGCACAATCATGATACGGTCCATGCAATCAAACTTAATGAAACTTACGAAGATGAATCCAATTTATCCCACTCTGAGCGTTTAGTGATCTTGCCGTGCTGCTCACCGGCTGATGTCTCCTGCATGTCTGCATGTCTCCTGCATGTCTCTGGACATGTCTGCATGCTTCTCCTGAGCTACTGTCTTGGGGAATGTGGGGGGCAGACGAAGTCTCTCTCCAACGCAAGGAGCGGATTTTACTGGTCGTTACAAAAGCGCAGGTCCCCAGGCTTCAGGCTTCTCCCCGCGGGGAGTCAGTGAGGGCCAGCAGAGCCAGTGCAGTAGGTGCTGGGCCTCTGTCCCCCGCCTGCCGGGAGCCGCCAACCACCTCGTCTGCGGCGTCAGACCCAGCTAAGGGCAGACGTAGGACTCCTGGGAGCGTCAGACCTGCCACAGTGCTGAACTTTCATCATGTTGAGGAATTCCCTCTCCTGGCATACTGAGTTGTTTCATTTTACCAGCAACAGGTATTGGGTTTTTTTTGAACACTCATTCCCAGTTTATTGATTTGATCATATGGTCTTTCTCCTGTTTCACTAATGCAGTTAATTATGTTGATTCCTTTTCAAACCTTGAATTCCTGTGAAAAAACCCACTTCATCTAAGTGTGTTGTTGTATTGCTGGAGTTAATTTTTTAAGGATCTTTTGTTTTAAATTCATAAGATATATCTGCCTATAGTTTTCTTCTCCTATAATGTCCTCATCTGCCAAACTAAACATTCTATAAAGAGTGAAAATAGCCTTGAATGCGGCTGCTGGGCTCGGCTTGTGATGGAAGACCCACCCGACCGACACGGCGCTGCAGGCAGGCCAGGGCGCCAGGTGTGCGGGGGCTGCGTGGCTGGTACAGAGACAGGCACGGGGAGACTCGGTGGGCAAACTCGAAGGGCGCTGCCTAAGTGACCAGTGGACTTGCCAAGCAAGGCTACGTGAAGCCAAACATCATGCCCAGGACCAGAGGCCCCTGGGGACAGGGCGGCGGACCCCCAGTCTGCCTCTGGACAGCCCGTGGGCAAGGGGAGCAGGGGGGAAATCAGGCTACCTCCCTCCCCTGTGAGGCGCCTGCGGAGTGCCCCCTGGAGGCGGGCAGGGGGAGCCTCCAGAGGAAGCCAGGGCAGGGCCCTTCCCCCTGAAAACTCTGGGGAAGTTCAAAATACTATCACCTTGAAAAAATTTTAATTTCAAAATACTAGATGACAAATTAGTCTTAATTTAATTGGAAATTAATGAAGTCTTTATACGGCACTCACTGGGTGCAGCCTCGCAGGGCACTCGCTGGGGTGGGTGGGGGTGGAGGGTGCCTCCCGAGGAGAGTGGAGCAGCCTCCCCTGCCCCTGGCTGCCTGGCACGCGGCAAAGGCTCCAGCACTTCCCGGCTCCTGGGAGGATGAGGCCTCAGGGATGTTTCTATTTATGGGCACTGAGAGGAAGACTCCAAATTTAGAGCCCAGGAGTGTGTGTTGGGGGGGCGGTGCTTCCTGACCCGTGAGGGTTCTGCACAGGGTAAACAAACACCTCCCGGAGCAGCCCACACAGGAAGCAGGAAGGGCGCGTGCAGGCGCACCTGGCCCGCAGGTGTATAAAGGCCCCGCCCCCGCCAGGCCCCACACTCCACCCTCCTCTCTCCTCTCCTCTGACCCGCTCCGACCCGCACTCGCACTCACCACGACCATGGGCTGCTGTGGCTGCTCCGGAGGCTGCGGGGGCTGCGGGGGCTGCGGCTCCAGCTGCGGGGGCTGCGGGGGCTGCGGCTCCTGCTGTGTGCCCGCCTGCTGCTGTGTGCCCGCCTGCTGCTGTGTGCCCGCCTGCCCCTGCGCCAGCTGTGGCAAAGGGGGCTGTGGCTCCTGCGGGGGCTGTAAGGGGGGTTGTGGCTCCTGCGGGGGCTGTAAGGGAGGCTGTGGCTCCTGTGGGGGCTGTAAGGGAGGCTGTGGCTCCTGCGGGGGCTGTAAGGGAGGCTGTGGCTCCTGTGGGGGCTGTGGCTCCTGTGGGGGCTGCAAGGGAGGCTGTGGCTCCTGCGGGGGCTGCAAGGGAGGCTGTGGCTCCTGTGGGGGCTGCAAGGGAGGCTGTGGCTCCTGTGGGGGCTGTGGCTCCTGTGGGGGCTGCAAGGGAGGCTGTGGCTCCTGTGGAGGCTGCAAGGGAGGCTGTGGCTCCTGTGGAGGCTGTGGCTCCTGTGGGGGCTGCAAGGGAGGCTGTGGCTCCTGTGGAGGCTGCAAGGGAGGTTGTGGCTCCTGTGGAGGCTGCAAGGGAGGCTGTGGCTCCTGTGGAGGCTGCAAGGGAGGTTGCGGCTCCTGTGGGGGCTGTGGCTCCTGTGGGGGCTGCAAGGGAGGCTGCGGCTCCTGTGGCTGCTCCCAGTCTACCTGCTGTGTCCCCGTCTGCTGCCAGTCCAGCTGCTGCAAGCCCAGCTGTTGCCAGTCCAGCTGCTGTGTCCCCGTTTGCTGCAAGCCCAGCTGCTGCCAGTCCAGCTGTTGCAAGCCCAGCTGCTCCCAGTGCAGCTGCGTCCCCGTCTGCTGCCAGTCCAGCTGTTGCAAGCCCAGCTGCTCCCAGTGCAGCTGCTGTGTCCCCGTCTGCTGCCAGTCCAGCTGCTGCAAGCCCAGCTGTTGCCAGTCCAGCTGCTGTGTCCCCGTTTGCTGCAAGCCCAGCTGCTGCCAGTCCAGCTGTTGTAAACCCAGCTGCTCCCAGTGCAGCTGTGGTGTCCCTGTCTGCTGCCAGTGCAAGATCTGAGGCTCTGCCTGAGGACCCACGAGCTCCTAGAGAAATGTTCCCTCCATCAGTGAAACCCCAAGCCCTTGAGCTCTAGAGTCTCCTGGCTCTGGGCTTCCGCAGTCCTAAGGGGAGGGAGTAGGATGCCCATGTCCATGCCCTAGAGGGGTCCATCTCTCAGGTGCTCTGTCTCTCCCACCCGCATTCCCTAAAACCCAATTCCGACTCCACTGGGAATAACCCAGGAGGTGGTTGCAGTCCCCACTCCAGGGCGGCACCGAGCCTCCGTTCTCTCCCACTAGAGCTTTCTGTGACTTGCAAACGAACGCCTCATGTAACTGCCCGAAGCCAGAGTGTGTGAAGACCCCTGGCGGTCTGAGCGCACCACTGAATAAACACTCCAGTCCGAGCTTGGTGTCACTGGCTTTCCCTCCGCGCTCTGTGTCATTAGCGGCCTGGATGGCATCTTGGGTCCACTGCTCCCCTGTCGTGTTGTCCGCAGGCTCCGTGGTCATCCACGCTCAGCCTCTGAGCTCATGACCGCAAGTGGAGCAAGCGGAGGATGATGAACTCACAGAGAGTGGATGGAGGGGTGGGTGGATGGCGGATGGATGCTGGCAGGTGGGTGCTGCTCCTCCCCTGAGCTGAGCTGCCCGCAGTGTCTCAGTGCCCAGGGTGTGGTCTCACAGGGGTCTCTGTGCCCAGCCAGGCCCCAGAGCAGAGGTCAAGCCCACAGAGAAAGAAGGCGTCTAAAAGGAGCTGTGTGCCTGAGATCTTCTTTGGGGTGAAACCAGAAACCACTGCATCAGGACCAGAGACAGGGTGAGGCTCAGGACAGGGGCGGGGTGGGGGGCACTCACCCAACTCCTGGCTGAGTCAGTGGGAATCAACCACTTGTGTATTTCACAGCTTAGGGTCAGCACAGGGCAAATAACAGGGACGTGCTTCGTCCTGACACAGGGCATCGACCAACCCCACACTGACGTCCCACTTGGCGGTGGAGCGGGACGTGGCCCCCAAGATCAGGAACACACTCCCCTCTGCTCAGCCTGGCACTGAGGTCCCAGCCCAGGGGACGAGACAGAAGATGCTAAGGGCCTCGGCCTACACGCCTCGCTTTCTTTCTTTTTTTTGACCTGTTGCCCTGGCTAGAACTTCGTTATACATATATATTTAACTTGTGTATAAAAAGCTTCTAAGAAATCCACAAAACAATTCTTAGAGCTAATAAATTAATTCAGTGAGTTATAGAATGAAACATCAACACCCCAAAACTGGCCTTCTATACACGAGCGCTGAGTAATCAAAGATTAAATTAGGAAAACAATCTCAACTAAAAGAATAAAGCAATAAGAATATTTTAACAGAAGAAATGCAGGACTTGCAGACTGAAAATTACAAACCATCATTGAAACAAACCAAAGACGATGAAAATAAACAGGAAGGTGTCCAGTGATCATGTTGTTAAAGTGACAGCACAAAAATTGATCTAAAGCAATCCTTGTCATACACACCATGGAGTATTACTCAGCATTCAAAAAAGATAAACTCATGCCATTTGCAGCAACATGGATGGCGCTGGAAGTGATCATGCTCAGCGAAATAAGCCAGAAAGAAAAAGAAAAATCCCGGATGGTCTCACTCATAGCAGGAATCTAGAAAACCTAAATAAGGGACCAGGAAAATGAATAACTATAAGAAAGTGAAAATCAAAATCAACAAAAAACTATGAACCAGAGACACTTTTTGGGGGGTGGGTGGCGGGAGGGGAGGGATTGGGGTCAGAATGGGGGGGTTGCAATTGTATGGGGAATATAAAAATAAAATTTATTTAAAAAAATAAATAAAGCAATCCTTGTCAAAATGCCTGGTTGATTTTTAAAAAAGATTTTGTCATGCATAGAAGAACTGGGGTGCAGTCCAGAGGAGAAGGAGGTGAGAAGACTCCCCAGAGACAGAGTGGGGAGCAGAACAGGCGGATCCACTGAAACCCACTGCTGAGGGGAGCAGAGGGGAGAGTGGAGAGGTCTGCTGTGCCCTGTGGGTAGCTCCCTGGCTGGGGATCAAACTTGTGCTGCAGTGGCTGCTGATAGCTTGATAGTGCTGTGCTGAACCCCTGCACCCCCAGGGAGGCCCACAATGCCAGGTTGATTTTTACAGAAATTGACAGCCTGATCCTCAAATTTATATGGAACTTCAAGGGGCCCTAAATGGCCAAAACAATCTTGAGAAAGAAAAAGAAATCCCCAGGGTTCACGCCTCCGCTTTCAGGCTGCACTGCAAAGCTGCGTGATCAAGGCCTCGGGGGCGGGCTTAGGAAAGACCTGGAGGTCAACGGGGCAGCCTGAGCCTGGAGACGAGCCGGACGCCATCAGTGTCATCGGGAATAAGGTGCTGCAGGAATTCCAGGGGCAGGGTCTTTTCAACGAGTGGTGCTGAGACAGCCAGGTATGGCGGCCGGGTCCTCCTCTCACATCACACACAAAACACAAAACCCTCTGGCTGGGGCAACGACCTCATCATCAAAGCTATAAACTATAAAACTCTTAGAAGAAAACATAGACGAAATCTTGGTGACTTTGGATCCAGCGATGCCTCTTAGACGTGACACCAAAAGCAGGAGCAAAGTAAGAATAATTAGGGGTGCAGGGTTTAGTCTCAGCACTGTCAAGCTATTGGCAGCCTCTGCAGCACGAGTTCGATCCCCAGCCGGCCAGGGAGCTAACTGCAGGGCACAGCAGGCCTCTCCCGTCTCCCCGCTGCTCCCCTCAGCAGTGGATTTCAGTGGATCCGCCTGTTCTGCTCCCCACTCTGTCTCTGGGGAGTCCTCACACCCCCTGGAACACTGGCCTGCACCCCAGCTCTTGTATGCACAAATAAATAAAATTAAAAAATAAATAAAATAATAATAAATAAAAATGAAATCTTAAAAAAATTAGATAAATCTGTGGACTCTATCAAAATTACTTTTGTGCCTCAAGGATGGTACCTTCCCCTAAATGGAAAGACAAGCTGCAGAACGGGAGACGACATTTGCTCATCAAATACCCGACAACTGACTTACACCCAAGGTGCTGCGCACGCTTGCTGCTCCGGGGCGAAGAGGGCAGCCCGATGGCAGTGTCGGCAACGGGCCTGAAGCGTCCTTTCTCCAAACATGCGAAAGGGCTGATGACGCGAGCAGCTCCCCGGCGCTGGGCCGCGGCCATCCCGAGCCCCGGGGAGACCTGTCAGCCCAGGGCAGCGGCGGGGGCGGCGCCGGGAGGCTGCCACGGGCCAGGACCGGCGCGGTTATTTTGAAAAACAGTGTGGCCGCTCCTCAAATGTTCAACGTGGACTCGCCCCGGGACCCAGAGAGCCTCGGCTGGGGTGCGCCCGAGAACCCCAAACCAGCGCGCCACAGCCTCTCTCGGCGGGCCCCGCGCGGAGCCTGGGGTGCAGCTGCTGAGGGTGAACCGGCAAGGCAGGGCCAGTGGCCAGGGCACACTCAGCCCCCACAGGCGCGGGCCTCGGAAGCTCCGGTGACATGGGGGGCGGACACAGGCCACGCGCCTCATGACCCCCTTATTGGACAACCCAGAGAGGGGTCCAGAGAGAGGCCGGGTGCAGGCAAGAGCTTCCCGGCCCGGGCGAGGGGCACCGCCGCCTGCGCAGGCCCCGGGGCTGCTCACGGGCCAATGTCTGTACCCGACAGGTGCGCGCCCGTCGCCCCAGGAGCACAGCGTGGCAGCTGCGTCTCTAACCCCAACCCTCGCGCGCTCCGAGGCTGGTTGAGAAACGACCTGTCAGGACACCCGCCGGCGAGTGGTTCCACGGCAGCCCGCGACACTGACACTGATGGGCCGACGTCAGGTCATGTGGGCGACCCCGGCCCGGCTTGAAGCCAGCACCGGGGGGCAGGGGAGCGGGGCGTTCCCCGGAGCCGAAGGCCTCTTTTTCTGTCGGAGACAGTAACCACAGCGGGAGTTCTGACTCTCAGAACTCCAAGAGGGGGGCTGGTCCAGGCGGGGGGGTGGGGGTGTGTGGGGCGGCCCCGACCTCACTCAGGGCAGAGAACAACCCAGAATCACACTCTCCTGGGCCGCCCAGGGCGCACTGTCCCAGCCTGGAGACACGGGCAGAGCCTGGCCTCGGGGCCGGACTCCAGACTGATGGTGCTGGCCCCGCGGAGGGAAGGAGCTGCCCAGTGAGAGGGCGCACCTGCAGCACCCCAGAAGGTGTGCAGAGCCCCAAACCAAAATGGAAATTCCACAAACACAGCATCACCACCGCCCCCTTCCCTTCTCAGCACCACAGCCCGGCCCTACCAGGCCCTGCAGCAGCAGCAGCACAGGGCGCCAGGAGAGGGCACGTCAGGAACCCGCCCCAACCCACCCCCCCAAGCCCCCGCCCGTTTCCCCACACCCCCTTGGTGAGGGAGGCCAGTGCTGGGAAACCAAACACAGCAAAAGGGGATCTCATGCCTCTCTCACGTGCTGCCCTAAGTTCCTCAAACATTCAGAATTTTCCAGAACAAAAGCAGCACAGACAGGAAGCAGGAAGGGCACGTGCAGGCGCACCTGGCCAGCAGGTGTATAAAGGCCCCGCCCCCGCCAGGCCCCACACTCCACCCTCCTCTCTCCTCTCCTCTGACCCACTCCGACCCGCACTCGCACTCACCACGACCATGGGCTGCTGTGGCTGCTCCGGAGGCTGCGGGGGCTGCGGCTCCAGCTGCGGGGGCTGCGGGGGCTGCGGCTCCTGCTGTGTGCCCGCCTGCTGCTGTGTGCCCGCCTGCTGCTGTGTGCCCGCCTGCCCCTGCGCCAGCTGTGGCAAAGGGGGCTGTGGCTCCTGTGGGGGCTGCAAGGGAGGCTGTGGCTCCTGTGGGGGCTGCAAGGGAGGCTGTGGTTCCTGTGGGGGCTGTAAGGGGGGCTGTGGCTCCTGTGGGGGTTGTGGCTCTTGTGGAGGCTGCAAGGGAGGCTGTGGCTCCTGCGGGGGCTGTAAGGGGGGTTGTGGCTCCTGTGGGGGCTGTGGCTCCTGCGGGGGCTGTGGCTCCTGTGGGGGCTGCAAGGGAGGCTGTGGTTCCTGTGGGGGCTGTGGCTCCTGTGGGGGCTGTGGCTCCTGCGGGGGCTGCGGCTCCTGTGGCTGCTCCCAATCTACCTGCTGTGTCCCCGTCTGCTGCCAGTCCAGCTGCTGCAAGCCCAGCTGTTGCCAGTCCAGCTGCTGTGTCCCCGTTTGCTGCAAGCCCAGCTGCTGCCAGTCCAGCTGCTGCAAGCCCAGCTGCTGCCAGTCCAGCTGCTGTGTCCCCGCCTGCTGCCAGTCCAGCTGCTGCAAGCCCAGCTGCTCCCAGTGCAGCTGCGCCCCCGTCTGCTGCCAGTGCAAGATCTGAGGCCCCGTCTGTCTGTGCCACAGGCACAGCTGCACAGCAGTGGGGACCCCCGCCCGCACCCCCTCACTAGTCTGAATGGTGTCTCTAATAAAGACCTGCTCTGACCCGGCCCTGTCTTGCTGCAGTCCCTCTCTCTGGCGCCGACAGCTCTTTCTGCAGGTGCCCGGCCCCGGGACCTGGGGTGGGACGTATGGCCACATGGTGGCTTCTCTCCGCACACTGAGAGGGGGTGGCCGCAGCACCCCAACACAAGGGGGTGGCCCAGGAAGGGTGCGCAGGAGGGACGCGAGAGGGGAGAAAGTGGCTCCGGCGGTAAAGGGAGGGAAAGAGACCCCGGAGCTGGAGAAAGCTTTAAAAATCTTTGATTAAGGGCCTCCCCGGTGGCGCAGCGGCTGAGCGCTGGGCTGCAATGCTGCCCGCAGCCTCTGAGCGCCGGTTCGATTCCCGGCCTCCAGCGAGGGTCCCACATTGAGCCAAGACCTCTCCTGCCGCCTGCTGCTCCCCTCAGCAGTGTCCTTTGGTCCTTCTGCCTGCTCTGCTCCCCGCTCTGGCTCTGGTGAATCCTCTCCCCCTCCCGCGCTTCTGACTGTGCCCAGTGCTTGTATGAATAAATAAATAAATCTTTAAAAAAAAATCTTCTATAAAAAGGGCCCAACCAGAAACGCCCACGCTGGGCGCCGCGGCCCGGCACCAAGAGGCCTGTGGCCCCCGGGGAAGAGCCGCTCCCCACTTTGCCCCGGGGGACACGCGGCTCGTGAGCCGAGCTGAGAAGGGGCCCGCGCCCCGCGGTGCCCAGCAGCCAGGCCGGCACCCCTGCAGCGGGAGGGACTGGGCGGCGCGGTGAGGCCTCGCAGAGGGGCCGGGGCCGCCAAGGGCCCGAAGACTGTCCCACGGAATTCCACGGGGCACGGCGGCTTTGGGGGCGGCAGGCAGTGCCCCGGGGCCTGACGCGACAGGGGGAAAGGGCGCGCCAAGGTCCTCCCCACGCGTCTGTCTTTTCTGACAGGCGAGCGCGATGTGAGGCAGACGGTGCCCGCGGCGACGCGAGCCCAGGTCCCCGCGAAGGGCCTGCGAGTGGGGTCGGGCGGGGGGCACGGGGGCGACGCCTCCTGCCTCCTCGGGGTCTCCGACGGGCTCAAGCCTTGGTCTCCACGAAGCCAGCATCCGTGCTTCCCCGACGAGCCCCTCTCCGGCGCCCCGACGAGGCTGCGATGACTCTCCCCACGTCCCTGGGGTCTCTGTCCCCAGATGACCCCCGCTTCTCCTCCCGCGCCGGGCGCCTTTGCCGCCAGCGTTCGGCAGGGAGGGGGTGGTTTCAGGGCTCGGGCGGCCACGCGCCTGTGTCACTGCCCCGCCTCCAGCCGGCCGGACCGGGCTTCGGGGTGCTTGGAGGCTGGGGTCGAATTCTCTCACTTCTTTCTTTGCCGGGTCCCCAAGTCCCTGCGGGAGCCCAGGGCCGGCCGCCCCACCGCGCGGCCTTCGGGGGGGTCCCCGCCAGGTGCCCAGAACCCTGCCAGCCGTGGCCAGAGGCTCAGCACACAAGTCTCTTGGCTTAGACGCCTCCTGAGGGTCTTTTCGTTGCTGAAAAAGGTTCACCTGCTTCCGTGTCCAAGAGCTGGGGTGCGGGCCAGAGGGGCGGGGCGGGAGGACGCCCCAGAGACAGAGCGGGGAGCGGAACGGGCGGGTCCACTGGACACACTGCCGAGGGGAGCGGCGGGACGACGGGCGAGCCTGCCGCGCCCTGGGGTCGCCCGGCCGGGGACGGGCTCTGCGGCAGCGGCGGCAGCGGCTTCATGGGCTGAGACTGACCCGCGGCCGCCGGGGAGGTCCCGGGGGTTTGACTCTTCCGGGCGCTGAGACGCAGGAGCCGCTTCCACTGTTCTGGGACGGGGGAGGCTCGGCGGGTCCTGGTACCGGCGCCTTGGCTACAAGCCAGCACGGGTCGGCGGCGCCGTCGGCTCCCAGGGATGCCGCAGCCCGGCCGGCCGCTGCTCGGAGCGCGCGTGGCGGGGCGTGTGCGTGTGCGTGTGCGCGGGTCCTGCCTCTGGTCTCTGAGACTCTTGAATTGGGGTTTGCTGTCCGCGCACACCCCGGGGCGGCTCGGCCACGACCCCCCCCCCTGCCCCGGCCCTTCTCCTTTTCTCCCTGAGGCTGATCACGCGCCCCGCGCCCAGCGCCCCTCCCCACGCCCACCCGCCACCGCAAGGGCCGGCGCCACCCACAGGGCCGCTGCCCTCCCGGCCCCGTCTCCTCGTAGCCCTGCGGGCAGCAGCCCCGGGCGCAGGGCGGTGGGGCCTGGCAGGGGCGGTCAGGCCCGAGGAGGCTTGCGCCGGAGACCCGGGTCTAGGGGGGCCGCCCACCCGTCCCTGCTGGCCAGGGGACCTTGGCGAACCGCCTGGGGGTCCCCCTACCAGCCCCGCCCTCGCAGCTGCCCGTTAGAGGGGGAGCACCCGGGGCTCCCCGCCAGCGGCTCGCAGCCCCTGTCCAGGGCCAGATGCCCCGGCGACCCCCGACAGCCGAGCGTCCGCCCTTCAGTCTCGCGTGAGAGGACAAGAGACTCAGAGTCCAAGCTCCAGCCACTCTCTTGGGCTCCCCATGTCCCACTCTCGGGGTCCAGGCATCTGGCGGAAGACAAAGCGAGGAGACAGGCGGCTGAGGGGCAGCCCCTCCCCCTGGGGCACTGGCCGCCCCGGACGCAGGTCCCCTAACTCTCCCTGCCGGTGCGCGGTCGACGCGCTGACCCCCGCGCCGTCGGGCTGGTTCCGAGTGCCCGGCGTGCCAGCGGCCCTGGGGGGACTGGGGTGTCGGCCCCTTTCAGAGCTGCTGGGCACACGGGCACCAGGCCCACCCTGCACCCAGCGCTCCCGGCCCCGCGGTGACCACACCTCCCCAAAGGGGTCCTCACCCCCCAATGATGTGGGGGCTGTTTCCCTGGGCAGCAGCGCCACCTGGTGTGCAGCCCCCGAAGGCAGCGCCCCGTCCTCTGGGTTCCCACCTGAGAAGAAACTTCAGAAAACCAGCCCCACTGCCCGCCCAGGCCAGGAGGGCTCTGCCTCCCCGCCCGCCCACCCCGCACCCCCCGGATCCCCCCACACCCCCCCCACCCCCAGGCTCCAAGGTCCCCTGCGCGATGTCCGCGGCTCCGGCACTGGGCACCGGACCGTTCCGGGGGCACCACCGCCTGCCCCGGCCCTCAGCGCACCCCCTCCTGCCCTGGCGCCGCCCCACCTCATCCAGCGCGAGCCCCTCGCTGGGACCTGGAGCAATCTGGGGTGCAGCTTGCAAGGCCTTTCTGCCGCCTCCATGTGCACAGCCCCGCTGCCCCCCCCCCCGGCGCCCGGAGCCCTCGCCCCCCAGCCCCGAGAGCAGAGCCCGCGCCCACCCTCTCCCAGCCCGCAGGCGGTCGCGAGGAGCTCGGGGAGATGCTGGGGGGCCACAGGCCCCCTCTGCGCTGCGGGACCTCCAGGCCGCGTAGCTGCCCCGTCCTGAGCCGCCCGTGGCCGCAGACCCTGTGCCCCGGCCCGGCGCTGCCCCGGCGCGCACACAGTGCCAGGGCCCAGGGGTGGGCTCCCCGGTGTGGCCAGGCACCCCGGTCCTTCCCCCACGGCCCACATTTCCTTCCCCGGCCACCTGCGCCCTCACCTGGAGTCCGGCCGCGGCGCTCCGGTGCGGGGCCTCTGGCCCTTCTCCCTCCCGCCCGCCGCGGGCCGCCCGTCCTGTCCTCGGCTCCAGCCCCGGCGCTCCGGCTCCGACCACACCTGCCCGCTGCGCCCGCGGCCCCGGGGCTGCTCCTGCCGCCGCCGGGCGCAGCTGGTCCTTGGCTCCTGCAGACCCCACCCCACGCCCACCCGCCACCCCAGGGGCCAGCGCCACCCACATGACCACTGCCCTCCCGAGCAGCGTCCAGCCCAGCCTCCTGGCGGGAACAGCCGCGCCCTGGACAGGCGCTTACAGGGGGCGGCCTGCGTCTCCCGGCCTCAGGACGGGCTTCCTGCAGGCCGCTGCTGGCCGGTCGGGGCTCGGCTCCACCCCTGGGTGCAGGGCAGAGAGCTCCTGGGGCTTTGCTAAGATGCCGACCCCCTTCAGGACAGCTGCCCCCCGAAACACCCTCCCCAGGGCACCGGCGGGTGTGAGACCCTGGGGGACCCGGCCCGGAGCCACGGCAGCCGGTTTTCTGACATGGATCCTGGCTCCCCGCCCGACACCCCGCGGGGGGCAGACATAAGGTGGCGGCACGAGGGGAGCCAGCGCTCGCTCACACGCGCCAGCGGGGAGAGGCCGCGGGAGCGACAGGCGTGCCCGGCCTCGAGGTCTCCCCCGCCCTCTGCCGGGACACGCCGCGCCCAGAGCAGCGCTGGCGCTTCCTCCTACTATGGCGGGGCCGTCCGCGTCTGCCCGCGGACTCCCTCAGGTTGCCTCAGACGCGGTGGGCGCGGGACTGACAGTGGCTGCGCCTTCTGGGGAACGGGCCCCTGAGCATGGGGTCAGTCTCCTCCTCACCTCCTGGCGCCGGCACCCCCAGAGTCTGCTCTGCGCCTGCTTGACCGCGGCCGTCCCTGCTCCGGCTGCTCCCGCCGGCCCGGGGCCCGGGTTCCATCCCTTCCCGCTCAGCCGGTGCGTCCCGGAGCCGAGCTGCGTTCCTCGCGGCAGCCGCAGGGCGCCGAAGCCGCCCCGGCATCCCGTGGCGTCCGGGGGGAGAATCTAGTCCATTTCCCCTTGGAGTAACCCTTGCCGGCCAGGACTTCGCCCGCTGCCTCGGTGCCGCCTTCTGCCCGCTCCGTGCTCCCTTTACTGTTCTCTCCCCTCGCCGTCGGGACGGGGTGAGCGTCTGCGGCTTCTGTCTGACTCTGAATCTCTCTGTCCGTGAGGTGTGGACGTTGGGGCTTGCTCCGCGGTGACCAGGAGGCTCGCGGCAAACCTCGTCGGCAGGCCGTGCGCCCCAGGGCCGCGGGTCGTTGAGTGGACATCGTTCTGTGCCCCTGGATTCCACACACGCGATGCGCTTCTGCCCTCGGAGGAAGCGGCACTCCAATGCCCCAGCCTTGCCCATCGGGCGGCTCTGAGCCTGGCGCCCGCTCCTTTGCCATCGCTGAGCAGCTGCCCACTTGCGGGGTCACGAGCTGTCTCGGACTCACCTGCTCCTGCCGCCCACACCTCCAGAGCAGCCAGGAGCAGCCCGGAGCCAGTCGAGCTGCACCTGGTGGCAGTCAGAGAGGGTCTTGGTGCCAGGAGTGCCCGTAGCTACTGGGCTGGTCTCGCTCATAGCCTGTCCACGGGCAGAAGCCGCTCCACGGGACGTGCACCTCGGATGCTTAGTGGCCTCGCTGATGCAGACTCAGAGCTCCAGGGTTTTCTAACGCATCGATCCCCCACCCCCATTCCTGGCACCGGTATAACACGCTTGCCGCGCGTCACCCGCTCACAGCAGCCTCCGAGAGACAGTTGCCAACCACCCCCCACAGAACCCCGAGCGCTTTGTGATTTCAACGGATTTTCAGGATTCCCCTCTCCTGGCGTCTCTTCGCAAGGCCGCCTTTCGGCGGCCGCAGGGGGCGTGCAGACCCCAGGCGGACCCACGGTCTGAGTGTTTCCTCCCGCAGGGCGGGGCGGGGCTGCAGGTGGCGGGGCTGTGGCCTCCGTGGGCCGCGGGGAAGCCCCTCCTGCACAAGGCCCTCCAGCATCGGAGAGCGGGCGGGACTCCCCCCCCCCCCCCCACAGCTTAGACTGGGGGATGTCCTGCAGGGGTCGCAGGAAAAGAGCCAGGAGGAGACTTCGGTGAGTGGAGAACGTGTTTATTTAGAGGTCAAACAGGGCGGCGTGGATATGAACACTGCAAACCAGGCCAGAGCCTCCGCAGGGAGGAGCAGGGCTGGGCGCAGGGAGGGGCTGAGTCTCCAGGAGGCTCCTCTGGGCCTCCTCCCAGGCTGGTGAGGCCTGGGGTGGGGCAGCGCGGGAGGACAGGCCGGAGGAGTGGTGAGGAGGGGCCTTGGGGCACCCCCAGCGACAGCGCCTCCCCCCCCATTCTGCAGCAGCAGGCGGGGCGGGTTCTGGTCCATCCTAGGGCTGGGGGGGGTGAGGGGCGGGGCCAGCAGGCGGGGCTTGGGTGTGACCCTCATGGGGTCACTGCAGGTGATGTGAGACCCAGCAGACATGGCGCTGGGAAGCAGCCCAGGGGCTCCTTAGCCCCCACCCTATTCCCGCGGGGTGTGGACACCGAGACCTCCCAGAACTGCGAGTCGGGCAGGTGCCCCGCGGACCAGCCGGCCTGAGGCCAGAGGCCAGGGAGGCAGCTCGGCCAGAGCTGAGCTGGGGGGAGAACTTGCCAGAAGCAGTGGACTGGGAGTGACTCCCCTGAGGAGCCGGCGAGGAGGGCCTGGAGGTGTGGGTTGGGCTCAGCGATGAAACACGTACCTGGGAGGGGGCATCCGGGCCGCTCCTGAGCCCGCGCCTCAGATCTTGCACTGGCAGCAGACGGGGGCGCAGCTGCACTGGGAGCAGCTGGGCTTGCAGCAGCTGGACTGGCAGCAGCTGGGCTTGCAGCAAACGGGGACACAGCAGCTGGACTGGCAGCAGCTGGGCTTGCAGCAAACGGGGACACAGCAGCTGGACTGGCAACAGCTGGGCTTGCAGCAGCTGGACTGGCAGCAGACGGGGACACAGCAGGTAGATTGGGAGCAGCCACAGGAGCCGCAGCCCCCACAGGAGCCACAGCCCCCACAGGAGCCACAGCCTCCACAGGAGCCACAGCCTCCCTTGCAGCCCCCACAGGAGCCACAGCCTCCCTTACAGCCCCCGCAGGAGCCACAGCCCCCACAGGAGCCACAACCTCCCTTGCAGCCCCCACAGGAGCCACAGCCTCCCTTACAGCCCCCGCAGGAGCCACAGCCCCCACAGGAGCCACAACCTCCCTTGCAGCCCCCACAGGAGCCACAACCCCCCTTACAGCCCCCACAGGAGCCACAACTCCCACAGGAGCCGCAGCCCCCACAGGAGCCACAGCCCCCCTTAGAGCCCCCACAGGAGCCACAACCCCCCTTACAGCCCCCACAGGAGCCACAGCCCCCTTTGCCACAGCTGGCACAGGGGCAGGCGGGCACACAGCAGCAGGCGGGCACACAGCAGGAGCCGCAGCCCCCGCAGCCCCCGCAGCCCCCGCAGCCCCCGCAGCTGGAGCCGCAGCCCCCGCAGCCTCCGGAGCAGCCACAGCAGCCCATGGTCGTGGTGAGTGCGAGTGCGGGTCGGAGCGGGTCAGAGGAGGGGAGAGAGGAGGGTGGAGTGTGAGGCCTGGCGGGGGCGGGGCCTTTATACACCTGCTGGCCAGGTGCGCCCTGCACGTGCCCTTCCTGCTTCCTGTTCATGTGGGCACCGCCCTCCCCGGGGATTTCCTCCGCGTGGCCCCCACTAAGGGCCCCTGTTCACACGTGCCTTTGGGTGTCTGCCCGGCCCTCAGCGCCCCCACGTGCTGCTCCTCAGAACACCCACCAGGCAGGGGAGGGTTGCGGGGAGGGCTGGAAGGGGGCTCACCTGGACCACGTGGGGGCCGGTGGGGGGCCCTGCCAGGTCTGTGCAGGCGGCTGGGGCTCCGGCACGGGCACGTCTGCGGGCGGAGGCTGCCTGGGCTGTGCCGCCGGGACCCGGCCCCTCCCGCCCCTCCTCTGCGGCTACAGGGAGCTGTGGGCACTGCCCGCCGCAGGGACCCCGGCTGCGACCCTCGCGCCCGCTGCCCCCAGGCTCGGGACGTGCAGTGGGACAAACGGGCCTCAGGCAGACCCAGCACGTTGTCCTCTTTTTGTAAAGATTTATTTTTATTTGTTCACGCACACAAGAGCTGGGGTGCAGGCCAGAGGGCCGGGGGTGAGAGGACTCCCAGAGACAGAGTGGGGCGCAGAACAGGCGGATCCACGGAGACACACTGCCGAGGGGCGCAGCGGGGAGACAGGCGGGGTCTGGCCGGGGACCGAACTCCCGCTGCAGGGGCTGGAGACACCTCACAGGGCGGGGGCTGCCCCCTGTACCCCAGGGACGCCCCCAGCATGTTTCTAGGTTGCCCATGTCCCAGAGGTGAGGGACGGTCAGCCTCCCTGTGCCTGGAGGCCGGACGCTCCGCCGCCCTCTGCAGCGGGCCCGGGTCGGGTCGCCGGGCGGGCGTTGGGAAGCCCTGCGTGAAGCCCCAGCTCCCACTGCAGACGGGGGACTCACTTTGGCCGGTCGTCGGGGAGGCCAGTGGCTCTGGGGTCTGGGTGGAGCCAGGTGGGGAGCGGCCCCTGCTGCTGGGCCCCAGCTCCCAGGCCCCTGCAGCGCCCACTCGGCCGGGGCACGGGGCAGCGCCCGCTCTGGAGGACTCGTGCTGGGCCGTCCTCCCGGCGTCCACACCGGGACCCACCCTGCAGGCCGCTGGACATGCCGGCAGGCGCCCAGACGGCTGCGCTGGGCTGCAGGGGCCGCCGCTGCCAGGAGGCCCTCCCCGCGGTCCAGCTGCGCGAGGCAGCCCCGGAGGCAGCGGGCGGGAGAGGAGGGTCCTCGGATCCGGCTGGGCCCGCAGGGCTGGGGGCCCCCCTCACTCGCCACGGGTCTGCGGACAGTCGAGGCCACGGCCCGGCAGGCACCGCCAGGCCGCGCCCCGGGGCCGCCAGGACGGAGCGAGCCCGGCTGAGGCCGCTGCCCCTCCCGTCCCCTGCACGAAGCGGCGCTGGCCACGGCCCGCAGAGCCGGCGGGGGCCGGGGTGTGGGCGCCGCCCCGGAGGTGCGCGCAGGTGGGCCCCGGAGCCCCCCAGAGCCCGGCGCGCCTCCGTCTGGCGTGGAGAGAAGGGAGCAGCCGGGACACGACGCCGCCTGGCCGCGGCCCTGCGTGAGGCTCGCTGGCGGGAGCCGGAGCGGCCACGGGGCGCCGCGAACGCCAGAGAAGCTGGGGCTGCAGGCTCAGCCCCACCTGTCAGCCCCGGGCAGCTGCCCCTCCGGGCCCACCGCCTCCCGCCCCACAGCCCGGCCTGGCCCGGGTGCTCGGCCGGCGGAGGACGCAGCAGCCGAGCTAGTGAGGAGCCGTCAGGCCGCCTCCACAGCCCGCGCGCCAACACGAAGGGGCGCGAGGAATTCAGGGCCGCAAAGTGTGAGTAACTTTCTAAGAGGACGGAGAAGCAGGACCGCCGGGGGCGCGGCGGGTCGGCGCCGCATGTGAAGCTTTCCCCGCTCCGCAGCGCCGGGTCAGCCCCGCCGGCTGAGGAGACACCCCCACGGCGCGGCAGCCTCGCCCGCCTCCCGCCGCTCCCCTCGGCCGTGCGCTTCAGGGGGTCCGCGGCTCTGCTCCCCGCTCCGCCTCGGGTGGATCCCCTCACTCCACCCCGCACCCCTGGCCTGCACCCCAGTTCCTGTATAAATAAATCCATCCTTTAAAAAAAAAGCTCAGAGAAGCAGAAGAAAAGACAAAACACCCGCACGCCGCACTACAGCCACAGGCCCAGCGGCGCCCGCCTTGGGCGCACAGGCCGCCGGGTGGTGCAGACACCTGTCAGGAACCCCGGGCCCCTGCCGCGGACCAGCACAGCAGGAGACGATGACCCGTCGCAGGGTTGAGAGACTGCGCAGGGTGGTCAGGGATTCGGTTAAGGAAATGACAAACAGACACACTTCAAGGGAGAGTGTAAATCTGAGGGCCATTTTCTTTGAGTCGGTGGTCAGTATATACATGTTTTTTCTAGAGGCACAGGATCGTGAACATCAACGACATCAGCTTGCTCACAGGGTTAGCTTCTCATTGACAGGGCAGTGATTTAGGTCCAAAATACATCTGGACCTGGCCGCATTCCTAAGGAGACAGGCTAGTAACTCTTTCTATATTCTTGTACTAACTACTACTACTACCTACTCAGGTTCACTCAGAATTAATTGTCATGGGTGAATTTATATCATAATGCGGTTAATATCAAAGGTACTAAAGTCAAGCACATAATAGAAAGATTATTAAACCAACAATTCTATTACAACACAGTGTTTAGTAATGTTTCCTTTGCATTAGCCTAATTATTAAATTACGTATGTTTTTTAATTAGCAATCAATGACCAGAAAAAGGAAAGATTTTAGAGAGACAGTGGTAGCAGAATGAAGTGTGTGGGCCTTGAGAAAGCGAGATAAGGTTCCAGGTGGTCAGCATTTCTTTTAACCATCTTTGTGGCGGCTTCTGGTGGTCGTTATCTCTTGGCAGGCATTCGGCTTCTCTGCATCTTAGGGAGTTTGCTGTTCTCCCCCTGCGCGCATGGTTCCTTGCCCACGCTGGACCTCAGGGACCATGGCAACAGCCATTAGCCCTGAGGGTCACTGCAGGGGGAGGTGCAGCAGGCCCCCAGGAGCCCCTATACCTGACCCCTGTACCAGGCACCCCCGCCCCCAGGCGACGCCAAGCCGGGGAGGTCACACAGGTCCTTCCATGCAGCCCTTCCGCTGCCGGGGAGGGGAGAGGAGCTGTCATCCATGGGGAAGCCGACAACTGAGAGATCTCAGGAAAACCCTGAGGCCTCAGGAAGTAAACAGCCAGGAGGAAGGGCACGTGCAGGCGCACCTGGCCAGCAGGTGTATAAAGGCCCCGCCCCCACCAGGCCCCACACTCCACCCTCCTCTCTCCTCTCCTCTGACCCGCTCCGACCCGCACTCGCACTCACCACGACCATGGGCTGCTGTGGCTGCTCCGGAGGCTGCGGGGGCTGCGGCTCCAGCTGCGGGGGCTGCGGGGGCTGCGGCTCCTGCTGTGTGCCCGCCTGCTGTTGTGTGCCTACCTGCTGCTGTGTGCCCGCCTGCCCCTGCGCCAGCTGTGGCAAAGGGGGCTGTGGCTCCTGCGGGGGCTGCAAGGGAGGCTGTGGCTCCTGTGGGGGCTGTAAGGGAGGCTGTGGCTCCTGCGGGGGCTGCAAGGGAGGCTGTGGCTCCTGCGGGGGCTGCAAGGGAGGCTGTGGCTCCTGCGGGGGCTGTAAGGGGGGTTGTGGCTCCTGTGGGGGTTGTGGCTCCTGTGGGGGCTGCAAGGGAGGCTGTGGCTCCTGTGGGGGCTGCGGCTCATGTGGGGGCTGTAAGGGAGATTGTGGCTCCTGTGGGGGCTGTGGCTCCTGTGGGGGCTGCAGCTCCTGCGGGGGCTGCAAGGGAGGCTGTGGCTCCTGTGGGGGCTGCAAGGGAGGCTGTGGCTCCTGTGGGGGCTGCGGCTCCTGTGGGGGCTGCGGCTCCTGTGGCTGCTCCCAATCTACCTGCTGTGTCCCCGTCTGCTGCCAGTCCAGCTGCTGCAAGCCCAGCTGTTGCCAGTCCAGCTGCTGTGTCCCCGTTTGCTGCAAGCCCAGCTGCTGCCAGTCCAGCTGCTGCAAGCCCAGCTGCTCCCAGTGCAGCTGCTGTGTCCCCGCCTGCTGCCAGTCCAGCTGCTCCCAGTGCAGCTGCGCCCCCATCTGCTGCCAGTGCAAGATCTGAGCTTCACCCACACCCGCCACGCAGGCCCTGCACCCCCACACCGTGGCTGGAGCTGCTCCCCGACCGCCGGTGTCTCCCCGGAGCCGTCTCCTGCTTCCGGGAGCTGGCTCTCCAGACTGAAGGGACCCCGCTGGCTGGTGAGAGAAGCCTGTCGCCTGTTGCCATTAGGTCCCTCCTTCCCATCCCCGGGAGACACGCCCCTTCATCCTGCACTTGCGCTGCAACCTCTGCAGACCCTGCTCTGCACCCCGGCCTGGCTCTGGCTTGACTCGACCAGCCCGGACTGCCGGGCCTCCTGAACCCCCTTCTGCAGGCCTCCCCCGAGCCCCGTCCCCTGGCCCGTCTGGTCTCGGACCCCGTGGGGGGCAGCGGGCAGGGGTCCCCCGCGACTAGGGTGCGGCGTGGCCCTTGGTCACCAAGAGCGGGCCCCGCTTCGGGCCTCCCCGGGGGGTGGGAGCCCTGGCGTCCTGCCCCAGGTGTGAGACGCACGAAGCGCGCCGCGAAGTCCCTGAATAAACCTGGTCCCCGCACTCTGCCTCGGGCTGTCTTCCCTGCGTCTGACGGGCGGAGACCCGGCTCCTTCCAGGCTCAAGTCCTGAGCAGCCTGTGCCTCCACCTGCCACCAGGTGCTCAGGGCGGGGGGGTGGGGGGCAGGCGCACAGGTGTGTGAGGTCTGTGGTGGGGCAGGGCCGAGGGGGGGGTGCAGCCTGGGCGGGGATGGGGATCCGGGAGACACAGGGGCAGCCCAAGCCACCTGGCTCTCCTGCCTCTGGGAAGAGTCCACGAGACGGGCGTGGGAGGCGGCGGCTGGAGAGGCCGAGCGAGGTCCATGCCATCCAGTTGCCACTCGCTGGTGGGGTAGGCGCACGTGGGGGGACCGTGGAAGCGCGGGGCCACCCCACAGCCCGGCTTGTGAGGTCCGGGGGTAGAACCTCCCCTGAGCAGACGTGCTGCTCGATACCTGTGCACTCCGGGGTGTGCCCAAGGCTGGCCCCCAGCAGCTCCCAGGACAGCTTCCCGAGAGGGAGCCATGGCAGCAGGTGGCACCCGGCGGTGTGCGACCCCTGCGTATCCAGGCCCGGGGTCCTCCACGCAGGTGCGAGCCTGGTGGGGTGCTGTCACGAATGACCCCTCTGGCACCCAAAAGCCACAGAACTGCTTCTCACAGCTCTGCAGACAGAGTCTGTCCCACTGCGGCAGGACCGGCTCCCTCGGACTCCCCGGGGGGGACAGTCTCTGTCTCTCCCTGGGTGGGCACCCTCGCCCCAGGCCTCTGTCTGATTGGGGTGCTCCTGACTCTTCCTCTGTCGTGTCTGTCCGCTGTGCCTCTCAGGAGGACGTTCTGAAGCACTTAGGGCTCCCCGATGTAATCAAGGGTGCTCTCCCCACCCACCCCCTCAGTCAGCAGCACCTGCAGGGGCTGTGTCAGTGTGAGGCACCAGTGGTCCCTTGTCTTCAAGGACAACCAGGCTCCTGGACCCCTCGCCCGATTACAGCCTGTCTCCTAATGTGCTATTGTCCCCCATGCAAATTGCCCTCACCCCACCCCTACACTCCCCCACTTCCCAACCTAGTTGGTGCCAGATCAATCATAAGCCCCTGAGCCTCACTGGCTCCAAAGCAGGAAATCCCCTCATCTGCACCCTCTGGTCAAATCTGGGGCTCCTCTGGGTGTGGCCCCTCCTCTTTACCTCTTCATGGTAGACCAGAAAACCAGCTTCCACATGCGACGGTGGGACGCGTGCGAGAGAGAGGCGTCCTCGCTCCAGGGAGAGAAGGGAAGGCAAAGAGGTCACCGCCCAGCAGAGCATGAGGTCCAGCAGGACAAGCTCCCGAGGGCCAGCAGAGAGTGCCCCGGCAGCTGCCGCCCTCTGGGCTCAGGCCACCCTTGTGGTGCTTTCAAGAGCAGCTGTCAGTGTGCGTCCCACCCACGTGTCCCCTCTGTGCATCCTGCCCGTGTGTCCTGACTGTGCCTCCTGCCCACAGAAGCTGGGAATCCAACAGCAGCTTTGTCGTCACCCTGTTTCTATAGGCTTTGAGCTCAACTGGCGTGAGTCAGCCAGTATTTCACCTTCAAAATCCCAGTGGATCTCCCATGTATGTCACAGGAGCCACACATCAGAGTGGTGGCCCGCATGGGTCCTCCTGAATCCTGTTGGATGGTTTCTGACATGGAGTCCTGCACCTGAGGCCCAGCAGTGCTGAGCACTGAGCTCACTTTGCTCCAGACCACCCCACAGTGCGGTCCCATCAGCAGCCTGGACACGCTGAGCCCCGCAGGCAGGCGTGTCAGTGTTATGTGGGCAGCTCCACCCTGGTCTCTCTTCCTGCACATTGTAGTGGCAGCAGCAGCCCAAAACCGACTCTGCCTGTGAGCTGGTCACCCGTGGCCGCTGCTTCCCCACTCTGAGCCCGTCTCCTGACGCTGAGCACCAAGTCCCCGCCCCTCCGAGAACAGCTCTTCTTTCTCCCTCAGTCGTGGCCCGCCCTAACTGTGTTCCTCCGGCATCTGAGCACCTCTGGGGCGTGCCACCAGGGCTACATCCAAGGCCACGTCCACGGGCTTATGCGTGTCAGCAGCCCCCCCTTCCAGGCCCCAACCCCACACTTACTTCTGCAGCCGACCACAGCAAATGGGGGGCGTGAAGCCAGACTCTGCTGCCTCCAAGCTGTGGGAGCAGCATCTGCAGTGGGTGTCCTGGCGGGCACTGGTGAGGTGCCTTCATCCTGGGGCTCTGGTGAGGTGTGTTCTTCCCGCTCTCCATCCGGGGGGCTTCCCTGCCTCCGGGGCCACCCGGCCCTCTTTCTCTCATCTCTGCCATGTCTGCCCGCCACGCCTCCTGTGCAGACACCCTGAAGCACTTAAGGCTCCTCACCTAATCGAGGGTGCTCTCTCCACTCCACCCTCCCTCAGTTGCACCTGCAGGGGAGTAGCAGCAGGAGGCGCTGGTGTTCCCTCGTCCTCACCGACCCGCACAGCTCTGAGGACCAGCTGTGACCGGAACTCTGAGGACCAGGTTCAGGACTTGAGCCTGGACGGAGCCGGGTCTCTGCCCGTCAGACGCAGGGAAGACAGCCCGAGGCAGAGTGCGGGGACGAGGCTTATTCAGGGACTTCACACCTGGGGCAGGTGTGCACCTATTGTTTTGGGCCACCACCCGCCCCCCCGCAGCGCCCCCAGCCCTCACTCAGCAGGCGGGAGACCCCTGGGCATGTCGCGGGCACGGGCTCCTGAAGGGAAGAGCCGATTTGCAGCCGGGCGGTGTGGGTGGGGCTGGGGGAGGCAGCAGCGGCCCCTCAGCTCTCGGCTGCCGGGTCACGCTCAGCTCCACCACGCAGGCGCCGCCTCCGCAGGACACCCTCGTCACAGGTGGCCACCGGAGCTGGGGTGCCTGCTCAGGCCCGGGGGCCGCTCCCCGGATGACCCGCGGAGATGGAGAGCTGCTCACCCCACCCCAACGCCCCGCCCCAAAGACACCCACACCAGGCCGAGGAGCCGGTGAGAGGGCGCGAGGGCTGCCCAGGAGGGCGACAGTCGGGCAGGGTGGGCACGCTGACGGGTGGCAGCGTACAGACAGACGGTGGGCAGCGTGCAGGGGACACCGGGGCTGAGGAGGCCAGGGCCGGCGTGTGCGGCGTCAGGCAATGGGCGGGTGATGATGACAGACGAAGGGGCGGTGGGTGGATCGAGGGACAGACGCTGGGCGGGAGGGCGGGAGACGGGTGCAGGGGTGCGCCAGCCTTCCACCTGGTGACGGCCGGCAGGCCTGGCGCCGCGGTGGCCGGGTCGGCCTCCAGCCACTTGCTGCCGCGCGGCCGTGTCGGGTCCGTTCTCTGCCAGGCTGCCACGCGGGGATTTCAAAAACCTGCCTGTGACAGTCTTGATGGTTTCCTTTGTGTCGGTCCTTTACCTCTTCTGTTAGATTTGTTCCCAAGTACTTGGTTTTTTCTGTGTCGATAACGAAAGGGATGGTTTCTTTGATTTCTCCCTCTTCAGATGTGGTGTTGGTGTAGAGGAAGGCGACCGACTTTCGCGTGTTGACTTTGTATCCTGCCACTTTCCTGAACTGATTGATGAGTTGAATTGGTTTTCCTGGGGAGTTTTTGGGGTTCTCCATGTATAGTATCCTATCGTCTGCGAATAGGGATAGTGTGACTTCTTCTTTTCCTATTCGGGTTCCCTGGATGTCTTTCTCTTGTCTTCTTGCTCTGGCTGGGACTCCCAGTGTTATATTGAAGAGCAGCCGTGAGAGTGGACATCCCTGTCTTGCTCCAGAGCTTTTTTTTTTTAAATTTTATATATGTTTATTGAAAAATCAGAATGAGGTCAATGGTCTCTTAGGCAACTAACAGATGGAGAACAGTCATTAGTGGACGGGATAGTTTGAGCGGGAATTGCATCAATAGGGACAGAACATTGAGGCAACATTCCCAACATTCCCAATTGTCTCCCCAGTATCTCTCTCCTATTAAAAATTATCGGTTAAGTATCTTCCTCCTCTAATTTTTTTTTTTTTTTTTTTTAGTGTTGTGGTAACGCTGGCTTACACAGTTTGTGTTTGAGAAGTGTAGGCTGTCCTCCTTCAGGTGTGGTGACCACATGACACCCACCACTGTTTTTCTTGTGTGGGTAGAAGAATATTAGTTGGATCTGTGTTTAACCAACTGAAGAATAAATTCCTTAGTCTTCCTGACATCAGCTAATTTTAGTGATGCCATTGGCTCTATGCAATAGACTATTAAGTGAAGTGATAAATACAACCGCCCAAAGTTTGCTTGCTGCTACTTTCTCTTTTTCCTTCTTGTTGCAGCGGCTAGGATTGTTTGACTCTGCTCATAATCCTACTTTTATTGTAAATAGCAGCTTGATTTGAGGGTGGAAGAAGAATAAAATAGAAAGATACTCATTTCTGGCTAGAGTCACCCTATTAGCCCTTGGAGACAATTTCCATTTGAATTAATTTTTTTGTTAGAGAAATTTATTTCCATGCTGCTTAAATCAAAATTGTTTTTGCCATTGTCTTACATTAACTGAAAGAAAAGTTTAGTGGTTTTCAATTAATTTACAGATACGTATTTATATATAAAATCATTGTATTCAAAAACTATCATTAGTCAAGTTGCATATGTTAATGAGTTAGATTATTTCATTTGATCGTAAAACTTTATGCATAATAGTTCTGAGGATATAATTAAACTTTTTTTTAAAATAATAAATTTTATTTTTATATTCCCCATACAATTGCAACCCCCCCATTTTGACCCCAATCCCTCCCCTCCCGCCCCCCACCCCCCCAAAAGTGTCTCTGGTTCATAGTTTTTGTTGATTTTGATTTTCACTTTCTTAGAGTTATTCATTTTCCTGGTCCCTTATTTAAGTTTTCTAGATTCCTGCTGTGAGTGAGACCATCCGGTGTTTTTCTTTTTCTTTCTGGCTTATTTCGCTGAGCATGATCCCTTCCAGCGCCATCCATGTTGCTGCAAATGGCATGAGTTTATCTTTTTTGAATGCTGAGTAATATTCCATGGTGCATATGTACCACATCTTCTTGATCCAGTCATCTAATTTTGGGCATTTGGGTTGTTTCCAAAGCTTAGCTATTGTAAACAGTGCTGCTATAAACACATGGGTGCGGGTGCCCTTTGGAATTGGTGTTTCTGTGCCCTTCGGTTAAATACCTAGGAGTGGAATTGCTGGATCCTATGGAAGCTCTATGTTTAGTAGGTCCAGAAATCTCCCCACAGCTCTCCACAGTGGTGGGACCAGTTTGCACTCCCACCAGCCGAGCAGGAGAGTTCCTTTCTCTCCACATCCTCGCCAACATTTGTTGTTGCTAGTTTTTTTAATATGTGCCATTCTCACTGGTGTGAGATGGTATCTCATGGTAGTTTTGATTTGCATTTCCCTGATGACAAGTGATGTTGAACATTGTTTCATATGCCTGTTGGCCATTTGCATTTCCTCTTCGGAGAAGTTTCTTTTTAGCTCTTCTGCCCATTTTTTGACGGGATTATTTTCTTTGTTGTTGTTGAGTCTCATCAGCTCTTTGCAGATTTTTGTGATCAGTCCTTTATCATTAGTGTTGGGTGCAAAAATGTTCTCCCAGTCGGTGCGGTTTCTCTTTGTTTTGGTTATTGTCTCTTTTGCTGTGCAGAAGCTCTTTAATTGGATGTAGTCCCAGCTGTTGATCTTTGCCTTCACTGTCACTGCTTTGGGTGATGTGTCTGTAAAGATGTCTTTGATGTGCATATCCCGTAGTGTTTCGCCTATATTTCCTTCTATGTATTTTATGGTTTCAGGTCTCATGTCTAGTTCTTTAATCCATTTTGAGTTGATTTGTGTGTATGGTGTGAGGTAGTGGTCAAGCTTCATTCTTTTGCATGTAGCGACCCAGTTTTCCCAGCACCATTTATTGAACAAACTTTCTTTTCTCCAATGCATAGTCTTTGCTCCTTTGTCAAAGATTAGTTGACCATAAATCTGTGGGTTTATTTCTGGATTTTCTGTTCGATTCCATTGGTCTGTGTGTCTGTTCTTGTTCCAATACCATGCAGTTTTGATGATTATGGCTTTGTAGTATAGTTTGAAGTCTGGGAGTGTGATGTCTCCATTCCCTTCTTTTTTTTTCAGGAGAGCTTTGGCTATTCGGGGTTTTTGGTGATTCCATATGAATTTCATCAATAATTGTTCTATTTCTTTGAAGAATGACATTGAAATTTTGATTGGAATAGCCTTGAATCTGTATATTGCTTTTGGTAGGATGGCCATTTTAATAATGTTTATTCCTCCAATCCATGAGCAGGGGATGTCTTTCCATTTCTTTGTGTCTTCTTCTATTTCTTTTAACAGTGTTTTATAGTTTTCTTTGTATAGGTCCTTTACCTCCTTTGTTAGATTTATTCCCAAATATTTGATTTTTTTTGTTTCGATAATAAAAGGGATGGTTTTTTTCATTTCTTCTTCTTCAGATTTATTGTTTGTGTATAGGAAGGCTACTGACTTTTGCGTGTTGATTTTGTATCCTGCCACTTTACTGAACTGATTGATGAGTTGAATTAGTTTTTCTGTGGAGTTTTTGGGGTTCTCTATGTAGATTATCATATCATCTTCAAATAGTGATAGTTTGACTTCTTCTTTTCCTATTTGGATTCCTTGGATGTCTTTCTCTTGTCTTATTGCCCTGGCTAGGACTTCCAGTATTATGTTGAAAAGCAGTGGTGGGAGTGGACATCCTTGTCTTGTTCCAGATCTTAATGGAATTGCTTTCAGCTTTTCACCATTGAGGATGATACTGGCTGTTGGCTTGTCATAGATGGCCTTTATGGTGTTGAGGTATGTTCCTTGTATCCCAAGAATTTCAAGGGCTTTTATCATGAATGGGTGTTGCACTTTGTCGAAAGCTTTCTCAGCATCTATTGATATTATCATGTGGTTTTTATATTTCTTTTTGTTGATGTGTTGGATAACATTGATTGATTTTCGGATGTTGAACCATCCTTGTGTCCCTGGAATGAATCCTACTTGGTTGTGGTGAATTATCTTATGGATACATAAGATAATGTATGGTAGCTAAAATGTTATTGAGGATTTTTGCATCTGTGTTCATTAGGGAGATTGGCCTGCAGTTTTCCTTTTTTTGTCTTGTCCTTGTTCGGTTTTGATATTAGTGTAATTTTGGCTTCATAGAATGTGTTTGGTATTGTCCCTTCCTTCTCAATTTTTTGGAAGAGTTTGTGAAGGATAGGCACTAATTCATCTCTGAATGTTTGGTAGAATTCATTTGTAAATCCATCAGGTCCTGGGCTTTTGTTTTTGGGGAGGTTTTTGATTACCATTTCAATTTCGCTAATTGTAATTGGTCTGTTTAGGTGTTCTGTTTCTTCTTTATCTAGCTTTGGGTGACTGTCGAGTTGTAGGAATTTGTCCATCTCCTCTGGATTGTAGAACTTGTTTCCATATAACTGTTCATAGTAGTTACTGATTATTCTTTTGATTTCTGCTGTGTCCGTTGTGATTGCTCCTCTTACCATCTCACACCAGTGAGAATGGCACATATTAAAAAAACGAACAACAACCAATGTTGGCGAGGGTGTGGAGAAAAAGGAACTCTCCTGCCCTGCTGGTGCGAGTGCAAACTGGTTCAGCCACTGTGGAGAGCTGTGTGGAGATTCCTCAACCTGCTAAAGATGGAGCTTCCATATGATCCAGCAATTCCACTCCTAGGTATTTACCCAAAGGACACAGAAACATTAATTCCAAAGGGCACCTGCACCCCTATGTTTATAGCAGCTCTGTTTACAATAGCTAAGCTTTGGAAACAGCCCAAATGCCCAAAAATAGATGACTGGATCAAGAAGATGTGGTCCATATACACCATGGAATATTACTCAGCATTCAAAAAAGATAAACACATGCCATTTGCAGCAACATGGATGGCGCTGGAAGGGATCATGCTCAGCGAAATAAGCCAGAAAGAAAAAGAAAAACACCGGATGGTCTCACTCATAGCAGGAATCTAGAAAACCGAAATAAGGGACCAGGAAAAACAATAACTATAAGAAAGAAAATATCAAAATCAACAAACAACTATGAACCAGAAACTCTGTGGGGGGTTGGGGGGCGGGGAAAGGAGGGCTTGGGGTCAAAATAAGGGGGTTGCAATTGTATTGGGGAATATAAAAATAAAATTTAAAAAAAAACCTGCTTTTGATCATGCTGCTCTCCTGCTTCAAGTTCTCAGTGACCCTGTCTGGTCTTAGACCCTGAATTTGGAGCTGCCTCTCTTGATACCAAGGTTGCTGGGAGCCAGACTCCCCGCTGGCCCCTCTGTTAGTTCCATTCCACCCCAGTTCTCACCTCCACGCAGCATCCAGCCCCCTTTCTTAAGGGACCTTCTCGTCCTTCCATCCGAGGTGAAGATTGGCTCCTCCAAGGACCTCCTGGGGCCCCGGAACAGTCCCGCAGGATGCAGGGGCGATGCCTGCAGGCCTCCAGCCTGGCGCCCAGACCCGGGGTTCTGTCTGTGGCTCGGGCTCCATGGCCCAGATCCCCTGCAGGTGAGCTCACTGCTGGCCCCGGCCCCACCCACTACACCGCCCCACCCAGCCACAGACCCAACAAACCTGTGCGCCCGGCCCCGGCCACTGGCCTAACACACCTGCGCGCCTGGTCCCACCCCCCACCACCCCCCCCCACCCGCCCTGAGCACCTGGTGGCAGGTGGAGGCACAGGCTGCTCAGGACTTGAACCTGGACGGAGCCGGGTCTCTGCCCGACAGACGCAGGGAAGACAGCCCGAGGCAGAGTGTGGGGACCAGGTTTATTCAGGGACTTCGCGGTGCGCTTTGTGCGTCTCACACCTGGGGCAGGACGCCAGGGCTCCCACCCCCTGGGGAGGCCCGAAGCGGGGCCCGCTCTTGGTGACCAAGGGCCACGCCGCACCCGAGTCGCGGGGGACCCCTGCCCGCTGCCTCCCACGGGGTCCGAGACCAGACGGGCCAGGGGACGGGGCTCGGGGGAGGCCTGCAGAAGGGGGTTCAGGAGGCCCGGCAGTCCGGGCTGGTCGAGTCAAGCCAGAGGCAGGCCGGGGTGCAGAGCAGGGTCTGCAGAGGCTGCAGCGCGAGTGCAGGACGAAGGGGCGTGTCTCCCGGGGATGGGAAGGAGGGACCTAATGGCGACAGGCATCTCTCACCAGCCAGCGGTGTCCCTTTGGTCTGGAGAGCCAGCTCCCGGAAGCAGGAGACGGCTCGGGGGAGACACCGGCGGTTGGGGAGAAGCTCCAGCCACGGTGTGGGGGTCTGCAGGGCCTGCGTGGCGTGTGTGGGTGAAGCTCAGATCTTGCACTGGCAGCAGATGGGGGCGCAGCTGCACTGGGAGCAGCTGGACTGGCAGCAGGCGGGGACACAGCAGCTGCACTGGGAGCAGCTGGGCTTGCAGCAGCTGGACTGGCAGCAGCTGGGCTTGCAGCAAACGGGGACACAGCAGCTGGACTGGCAACAGCTGGGCTTGCAGCAGCTGGACTGGCAGCAGACGGGGACACAGCAGGTCGATTGGGAGCAGCCACAGGAGCCACAGCCCCCACAGGAGCCACAGCCCCCACAGGAGCCACAGCCTCCCTTGCAGCCCCCACAGGAGCCACAGCCTCCCTTGCAGCCCCCGCAGGAGCTGCAGCCCCCACAGGAGCCACAACCCCCCTTACAGCCCCCGCAGGAGCCACAGCCTCCCTTGCAGCCCCCACAGGAGCCACAATCTCCCTTACAGCCCCCACATGAGCCGCAGACCCCACAGGAGCCACAGCCTCCCTTACAGCCCCCGCAGGAGCCACAGCCTCCCTTACAGCCCCCACAGGAGCCACAACCCCCACAGGAGCCACAACCCCCCTTACAGCCCCCGCAGGAGCCACAGCCTCCCTTGCAGCCCCCACAGGAGCCACAGCCTCCCTTGCAGCCCCCGCAGGAGCCACAGCCCCCTTTGCCACAGCTGGCGCAGGGGCAGGCGGGCACACAGCAGCAGGCGGGCACACAGCAGCAGGCGGGCACACAGCAGGAGCCGCAGCCCCCGCAGCCCCCGCAGCTGGAGCCGCAGCCCCCGCAGCCTCCGGAGCAGCCACAGCAGCCCATGGTCGTGGTGAGTGCGAGTGGGGGTCGGAGCGGGTCAGAGGAGAGGAGAGAGGAGGGTGGAGTGTGGGGCCTGGCGGGGGCGGGGCCTTTATACACCTGCTGGCCAGGTGCGCCTGCACGTGCCCTTCCTCCTGGCTGTTTACTTCCTGAGGCCTCAGGGTTTTCCTGAGATCTCTCAGTTGTCGGCTTCCCCATGGATGACAGCTCCTCTCCCCTCCCCGGCAGCGGAAGGGCTGCATGGAAGGACCTGTGTGACCTCCCCCGCTTGGCGTCGCCTGGGGGCGGGGGTGCCTGGCACAGGGGTCAGGTATAGGGGCTCCTGGGGGCCTGCTGCACCTCCCCCTGCAGTGACCCTCAGGGCAAGGAACCATGCGCGCAGGGGGAGAACAGCAAACTCCCTAAGATGCAGAGAAGCCGAATGCCTGCCTAGAGATAACGACCACCAGAAGCCGCCACAAAGATGGTTAAAAGAAATGCTGACCACCTGGAACCTTATCTCGCTTTCTCAAGGCCCACACACTTCATTCTGCTACCACTGTCTCTCTAAAATCTTTCCTTTTTCTGGTCATTGATTGCTAATTAAAAAACATACGTAATTTAATAATTAGGCTAATGCAAAGGAAACATTACTAAACACTGTGTTGTAATAGAATTGTTGGTTTAATAATCTTTCTATTATGTGCTTGACTTTAGTACCTTTGATATTAACCGCATTATGATATAAATTCACCCATGACAATTAATTCTGAGTGAACCTGAGTAGGTAGTAGTAGTAGTTAGTACAAGAATATAGAAAGAGTTACTAGCCTGTCTCCTTAGGAATGCGGCCAGGTCCAGATGTATTTTGGACCTAAATCACTGCCCTGTCAATGAGAAGCTAACCCTGTGAGCAAGCTGATGTCGTTGATGTTCACGATCCTGTGCCTCTAGAAAAAACATGTATATACTGACCACCGACTCAAAGAAAATGGCCCTCAGATTTACACTCTCCCTTGAAGTGTGTCTGTTTGTCATTTCCTTAACCGAATCCCTGACCACCCTGCGCAGTCTCTCAACCCTGCGACGGGTCATCGTCTCCTGCTGTGCTGGTCCGCGGCAGGGGCCGGGGTTCCTGACAGGTGTCTGCACCACCCGGCGGCCTGTGCGCCCAAGGCGGGCGCCGCTGGGCCTGTGGCTGTAGTGCGGCGTGCGGGTGTTTTGTCTTTTCTTCTGCTTCTCTGTGTGTTTTTTTAAAGGATGGATTTATTTATACAGGAACTGGGGTGCAGGCCAGGGGTGCGGGGGTGGAGTGAGGGGATCCACCCGAGGCGGAGCGGGGAGCAGAGCCGCGGACCCCCTGAAGCGCACGGCCGAGGGGAGCGGCGGGAGGCGGGCGAGGCTGCCGCGCAGTGGGGGTGTCTCCTCAGCCGGCGGGGCTGACGCGGCGCTGCGGAGCGGGGAAAGCTTCACATGCGGCGCCGACCCGCCGCGCCCCCGGCGGTCCTGCTTCTCCGTCCTCTTAGAAAGTTACTCACACTTTGCGGCCCTGAATTCCTCGCGCCCCTTCGTGTTGGCGCGCGGGCTGTGGAGGCGGCCTGACGGCTCCTCACTTGCTCGGCTGCTGCGTCCTCCGCCGGCCGAGCACCCGGGCCAGGCCGGGCTGTGGGGCGGGAGGCGGTGGGCCCGGAGGGGCGCCCGCCCGGGGCTGACAGGTGGGGCTGAGCCTGCAGCCCCAGCTTCTCTGGCGTTCGCGGCGCCCCGTGGCCGCTCCGGCTCCCGCCAGCGAGCCTCACGCAGGGCCGCGGCCTGGCGGCGTCGTGTCCCGGCTGCTCCCTTCTCTCCACGCCAGACGGAGGCGCGCCGGGCTCTGGGGGGCTCCGGGGCCCACCTGCGCGCACCTCCGGGGCGGCGCCCACACCCCGGCCCCCGCCGGCTCTGGGGGCCATGGCCAGCGCCGCTTCGTGCAGGGGACGGGAGGGGCAGCGGCCTCAGCCGGGCTCGCTCCGTCCTGGCGGCCCCGGGGCACGGCCTGGCGGTGCCTGCCGGGCCGTGGCCTCGACTGTCCGCAGACCCGTGGCGAATGAGGGGGGCCCCCAGCCCTGCGGGCCCAGCCGGATCCGAGGACCCTCCTCTCCCGCCCGTGCCTCCGGGGCTGCCTCGCGCAGCTGGACCGCGGGGAGGGCCTCCTGGCAGCGGCGGCCCCTGCAGCCCAGCGCACCCGTCGGGCGCCTGCCGGCATGTCCAGGCGGCCTGCAGGGTGGGTCCCGGTGTGGACGCCGGGAGGACGGCCCAGCACGAGTCCTCCAGAGCGGGCGCTGCCCCGTGGCCCGGCCGAGTGGGCGCTGCAGGGGCCTGGGAGCTGGGGTCCAGCAGCAGGGGCCGCTCCCCGCCTGGCTCCACCCAGACCCCAGAGCCACAGGCCTCCCCGACGACCGGCCAAAGTGAGTCCCCGTCCGCGGTGGGAGCTGGGGCTTTACACAGGGCTTCCCAACCCCCTCCCGGTGACCCGACCCGGGCCCGCTGCAGAGGGCGGCGGAGCGTCCGGCCTCCAGGCACAGGGAGGCTGACCGTCCCTCACCTCTGGGACATGGGCAACCTAGAAACATGCCGGGGCGTCCCTGGGGTGCAGGGGGCAGCCCCCGCCCTGTGAGGTGTCTCCAGCCCCTGCAGCGGGAGTTCGGTCCCCGGCCAGACCCCGCCTGTCTCCCCGCTGCGCCCCTCGGCAGTGTGTCTCCGTGGATCCGCCTGTTCGGCGCCCCACTCTGTCTCTGGGAGTCCTCTCACCCCCGGCCCTCTGGCCTGCACCCCAGCTCTTGTGTGCGTGAACAAATAAAAATAAATCTTTACAAAAAGAGAAGACAACGTGCTGGGTCTGCCTGAGGCCCGTTTGTCCCACTGCACGTCCCGAGCCTGGGGGGCAGCGGGCGCGAGGGTGGGCAGCCAGGGTCCCTGCGGCGGGCAGTGCCCACAGCTCCCCGGAGCCGCGGAGGAGGGGCGGGAGGGGCCGGGTCCCGGCGGCACAGGCCAGGCAGCCCCCGCCCACAGACGTGCCCGTGCCGGAGCCCCAGCCGCCTGCACAGACCTGGCAGGGCCCCCCACCGGCCCCCACGTGGTCCAGGTGAGCCCCCTTCCAGCCCTCCCCGCAACCCTCCCCTGCCTGGCGGGTGTTCTGAGGAGCAGCACGTGGGGGCGCTGAGGGCCGGGCAGACACCCAAAGGCACGTGTGAACAGGGGCCCTTAGTGGGGGCCACGCGGAGGAAATCCCCGGGGAGGGCGGTGCCCACATGAACAGGAAGCAGGAAGGGCACGTGCAGGCTCACCTGGCCAGCAGGTGTATAAAGGCCCCGCCCCCGCCAGGCCCCACACTCCACCCTCCTCTCTCCTCTCCTCTGACCCGCTCCGACCCGCACTCACACTCACCACGACCATGGGCTGCTGTGGCTGCTCCGGAGGCTGCGGGGGCTGCGGCTCCAGCTGCGGGGGCTGCGGGGGCTGCGGGGGCTGCGGCTCCTGCTGTGTGCCCGCCTGCTGCTGTGTGCCCGCCTGCTGCTGTGTGCCCGCCTGCCCCTGCGCCAGCTGTGGCAAAGGGGGCTGTGGCTCCTGCGGGGGCTGCAAGGGAGGCTGTGGCTCCTGTGGGGGCTGTAAGGGGGGTTGTGGCTCCTGTGGGGGCTGTAAGGGGGGTTGTGGCTCCTGTGGGGGTTGTGGCTCCTGTGGGGGCTGCAAGGGAGGCTGTGGCTCCTGTGGGGGCTGCAAGGGGGGTTGTGGCTCCTGTGGGGGTTGTGGCTCCTGTGGGGGCTGCAAGGGAGGCTGTGGCTCCTGTGGGGGCTGTAAGGGGGGTTGTGGCTCCTGTGGGGGCTGCAAGGGGGGTTGTGGCTCCTGTGGGGGCTGCGGCTCCTGTGGGAGTTGTGGCTCCTGTGGGGGCTGTAAGGGGGGTTGTGGCTCCTGTGGGGGCTGTGGCTCCTGTGGGGGCTGCAAGGGAGGCTGTGGCTCCTGTGGGGGCTGCAAGGGAGGCTGTGGCTCCTGTGGGGGCTGTGGATCCTGTGGGGCCTGTGGCTCCTGTGGGGGCTGCGGCTCCTGTGGCTGCTCCCAATCTACCTGCTGTGTCCCCGTCTGCTGCCAGTCCAGCTGCTGCAAGCCCAGCTGCTGCCAGTCCAGCTGCTGCAAGCCCAGCTGCTCCCAGTGCAGCTGCTGTGTCCCCGCCTGCTGCCAGTCCAGCTGCTGCAAGCCCAGCTGCTCCCAGTGCAGCTGCGCCCCCGTCTGCTGCCAGTGCAAGATCTGAGGCGCGGGCTCAGGAGCGGCCCGGATGCCCCCTCCCAGGTACGTGTTTCATCGCTGAGCCCAACCCACACCTCCAGGCCCTCCTCGCCGGCTCCTCAGGGGAGTCACTCCCAGTCCACTGCTTCTGGCAAGTTCTCCCCCCAGCTCAGCTCTGGCCAAGCTGCCTCCCTGGCCTCTGGCCTCAGGCCGGCTGGTCCGCGGGGCACCTACCCGACTCGCAGTTTGGGAGGTCTCGGTGTCCACACCCCGCGGGAATAGGGTGGGGGCTAAGGAGCCCCTGGGCTGCTTCCCAGCGCCATGTCTGCTGGGTCTCACATCACCTGCAGTGACCCCATGAGGGTCACACCCAAGCCCCGCCTGCTGGCCCCGCCCCTCACCCCCCCCAGCCCTTGGATGGACCAGAACCCGCCCCGCCTGCTGCTGCAGAATGGGGGGGGCGGCGCTGTCGCTGGGGGTGCCCCAAGGCCCCTCCTCACCACTCCTCCGGCCTGTCCTCCCGCGCTGCCCCACCCCAGGCCTCACCAGCCTGGGAGGAGGCCCAGAGGAGCCTCCTGGAGACTCAGCCCCTCCCTGCGCCCAGCCCTGCTCCTCCCTGCGGAGGCTCGGGCCTGGTTTGCAGTGTTCATATCCACGCCGCCCTGTTTGACCTCTAAATAAACACGTTCTCCACTCACCGAAGTCTCCTCCTGGCTCTTTTCCTGCGACCCCTGCAGGACATCCCCCAGTCTAAGCTTTCCGGGGGGGGGTGGGGGGAGTCCCGCCCGCTCTCCGATGCTGGAGGGCCTTGTGCAGGAGGGGCTTCCCCGCGGCCCACGGAGGCCACAGCCCCGCCACCTGCAGCCCCGCCCCGCCCTGCGGGAGGAAACACTCAGACCGTGGGTCCGCCTGGGGTCTGCACGCCCCCTGCGGCCGCCGAAAGGCGGCCTTGCGAAGAGACGCCAGGAGAGGGGAATCCTGAAAATCCGTTGAAATCACAAAGCGCTCGGGGTTCTGTGGGGGGTGGTTGGCAACTGTCTCTCGGAGGCTGCTGTGAGCGGGTGACGCGCGGCAAGCGTGTTATACCGGTGCCAGGAATGGGGGTGGGGGATCGATGCGTTAGAAAACCCTGGAGCTCTGAGTCTGCATCAGCGAGGCCACTAAGCATCCGAGGTGCACGTCCCGTGGAGCGGCTTCTGCCCGTGGACAGGCTATGAGCGAGACCAGCCCAGTAGCTACGGGCACTCCTGGCACCAAGACCCTCTCTGACTGCCACCAGGTGCAGCTCGACTGGCTCCGGGCTGCTCCTGGCTGCTCTGGAGGTGTGGGCGGCAGGAGCAGGTGAGTCCGAGACAGCTCGTGACCCCGCAAGTGGGCAGCTGCTCAGCGATGGCAAAGGAGCGGGCGCCAGGCTCAGAGCCGCCCGATGGGCAAGGCTGGGGCATTGGAGTGCCGCTTCCTCCGAGGGCAGAAGCGCATCGCGTGTGTGGAATCCAGGGGCACAGAACGATGTCCACTCAACGACCCGCGGCCCTGGGGCGCACGGCCTGCCGACGAGGTTTGCCGCGAGCCTCCTGGTCACCGCGGAGCAAGCCCCAACGTCCACACCGCACGGACAGAGAGATTCAGAGTCAGACAGAAGCCGCAGACGCTCACCCCGTCCCGACGGCGAGGGGAGAGAACAGTAAAGGGAGCACGGAGCGGGCAGAAGGCGGCACCGAGGCAGCGGGCGAAGTCCTGGCCGGCAAGGGTTACTCCAAGGGGAAAAGGACTAGAATCTCCCCCCGGACGCCACGGGATGCGGGGCGGCTTCGGCGCCCTGCGGCTGCCGCGAGGAACGCAGCTCGGCTCCGGGACGCACCGGCTGAGCGGGAAGGGATGGAACCCGGGCCCCGGGCCGGCGGGAGCAGCCGGAGCAGGGACGGCCGCGGTCAAGCAGGCGCAGAGCAGACTCTGGGGGTGCCGGCGCCAGGAGGTGAGGAGGAGACTGACCCCATGCTCCGGGGCCCGTTCCCCAGAAGGCGCAGCCACTGTCAGTCCCGCGCCCACCGCGTCTGAGGCAACCTGAGGGAGTCCGCGGGCAGACGCGGACGGCCCCGCCATAGTAGGCGGAAGCGCCAGCGCTGCTCTGGGCGCGGCGTGTCCCGGCAGAGGGCGGGGGAGACCTCGAGGCCGGGCACGCCTGTCGCTCCCGCGGCCTCTCCCCGCTGGCGCGTGTGAGCGAGCGGCGGCCGGCTGAGGGGCGTCGTCCCCTCGTGCCGCCACCTTATGTCCGCCCCCCGCGGGGTGTCGGGCGCGGAGCCAGGATCCATGTCAGAAAACCGGCTGCCGTGGCTCCGGGCCGGGTCCCCCAGGGTCTCACACCCGCCGGTGCCCTGGGGAGGGTGTTTCGGGGGGCAGCTGTCCTGAAGGGGGTCGGCATCTTAGCAAAGCCCCAGGAGCTCTCTGCCCTGCACCCAGGGGTGGAGCCGAGCCCCGACCGGCCAGCAGCGGCCTGCAGGAAGCCCGTCCTGAGGCCGGGAGACGCAGGCCGCCCCCTGTAAGCGCCTGTCCAGGGCGCGGCTGTTCCCGCCAGGAGGCTGGGCTGGACGCGGCTCGGGAGGGCAGTGGTCATGTGGGTGGCGCTGGCCCCTGGGGTGGCGGGTGGGCGTGGGGTGGGGTCTGCAGGAGCCAAGATCCAGCCGCGCCCGGCGGTGGCAGGAGCGGCCCCGGGGCCGCGGGCGCAGCGGGCAGGTGTGGTCGGAGCCGGAGCGCCGGGGCTGGAGCCGAGGACAGGACGGGCGGCCCGCGGCGGGCGGGAGGGAGAAGGGCCAGAGGCCCCGCACCGGAGCGCCCGCGGCCGGACACCAGGTGAGGGCGCAGGTGGCCGGGGAAGGAAATGTGGGCCGTGGGGGAAGGACCGGGGTGCCTGGCCACACCGGGGAGCCCACCCCGGGGCCCCGGCACTGTGTGCGCGCCGGGGCAGCGCCGGGCCGGGGCACAGGGTCTGCGGCCACGGGCGGCTCAGGACGGGGCAGCTACGCGGTCTGGAGGTCCCGCAGCGCAGAGGGGGCCTGTGGCCCCCCAGCATCTCCCCGAGCTCCTCGCGACCGCCTGCGGGCTGGCAGAGGGTGGGCGCGGGCTCTGCTCTCGGGGCTGGGGGTCGAGGGCTCCGGGCGCCGGGGGGGGGGGCAGCGGGGCTGTGCACATGGAGGCGGCAGAAAGGCCTTGCAAGCTGCACCCCAGATTGCTCCAGGTGCCAGTGAGGGGCTCGCGCTGGATGAGGTGGGGCGGTGCCACGGCGGGAGGGGGTGCGCTGAGGGCCCGGGCAGGCGGCGGTGCCCCCGGAACGGTCAGGTGTCCAGTGTCGGAGCCGCGGGCATCGTGCAGGGGACCGTGGAGCCTGGGGGCGGGGGGGGGGGTGCGGGGGTGCGGGGGGTGCGGGGCGGGCGGGCGGGGAGGCAGAGCCCTCCTGGCCTGGGCGGGCAGCGGGGCTGGTTTTCTGAAGTTTCTTCTCAGGTGGGAACCCAGAGGACGGGGCGCTGCCTCCGGGGGCTGCACACCAGGTGGCGCTGCTGCCCAGGGAAACAGCCCCCACATCATTGGGGGGTGAGGACCCCTTTGGGGAGGTGTGGTCACCGCGGGGCCGGGAGCGCTGGGTGCAGGGTGGGCCTGGTGCCCGTGTGCCCAGCAGCTCTGAAAGGGGCCGACACCCCAGTTCCCCCAGGGCCGCTGGCACGCCGGGCACTCGGAACCAGCCCCACGGCGCGGGGGTCAGCGCGTCGACCGCGCACCGGCAGGGAGAGTTAGGGGACCTGCGTCCGGGGCGGCCAGTGCCCCAGGGGGAGGGGCTGCCCCTCAGCCGCCTGTCTCCTCGCTTTGTCTTCCGCCAGATGCCTGGACCCCGAGAGTGGGACATGGGGAGCCCAAGAGAGTGGCTGGAGCTTGGACTCTGAGTCTCTTGTCCTCTCACGCGAGACAGGAAGGGCGGACGCTCGCTGTCGGGGGTCGCCGGGGCATCTGGCCCTGGACAGGGGCTGCGAGCAGCTGGCGGGGAGCCCCGGGTGCTCCCCCTCTAACGGGCAGCTGCGAGGGCGGGGCTGGTAGGGGGACCCCCAGGCGGTTCGCCAAGGTCCCCTGGCCAGCAGGGACGGGTGGGCGGCCCCCCTAGACCCGGGTCTCCGGCGCAAGCCTCCTCGGGCCTGACCGCCCCTGCCAGGCCCCACCGCCCTGCGCCCGGGGCTGCTGCCCGCAGGGCTACGAGGAGACGCGGGCCGGGAGGGCAGCGGCCCTGTGGGTGGCGCCGGCCCTTGCGGTGGCGGGTGGGCGTGGGGAGGGGCGCTGGGCGCGGGGCGCGTGATCAGCCTCAGGGAGAAAAGGAGAAGGGCCGGGGCGGGGGGGGGGGTCGTGGCCGAGCCGCCCCGGGGTGTGCGCGGACAGCAAACCCCAATTCAAGAGTCTCAGAGACCAGAGGCAGGACCCGCGCACACGCACACGCACACGCCCCGCCACGCGCGCTCCGAGCAGCGGCCGGCCGGGCTGCGGCATCCCTGGGAGCCGACGGCGCCGCCGACCCGTGCTGGCTTGTAGCCAAGGCGCCGGTACCAGGACCCGCCGAGCCTCCCCCGTCCCAGAACAGTGGAAGCGGCTCCTGCGTCTCAGCGCCCGGAAGAGTCAAACCCCCGGGACCTCCCCGGCGGCCGCGGGTCAGTCTCAGCCCATGAAGCCGCTGCCGCCGCTGCCGCAGAGCCCGTCCCCGGCCGGGCGACCCCAGGGCGCGGCAGGCTCGCCCGTCGTCCCGCCGCTCCCCTCGGCAGTGTGTCCAGTGGACCCGCCCGTTCCGCTCCCCGCTCTGTCTCTGGGGCGTCCTCCCGCCCCGCCCCTCTGGCCCGCACCCCAGCTCTTGGACACGGAAGCAGGTGAACCTTTTTCAGCAACGAAAAGACCCTCAGGAGGCGTCTAAGCCAAGAGACTTGTGTGCTGAGCCTCTGGCCACGGCTGGCAGGGTTCTGGGCACCTGGCGGGGACCCCCCCGAAGGCCGCGCGGTGGGGCGGCCGGCCCTGGGCTCCCGCAGGGACTTGGGGACCCGGCAAAGAAAGAAGTGAGAGAATTCGACCCCAGCCTCCAAGCACCCCGAAGCCCGGTCCGGCCGGCTGGAGGCGGGGCAGTGACACAGGCGCGTGGCCGCCCGAGCCCTGAAACCACCCCCTCCCTGCCGAACGCTGGCGGCAAAGGCGCCCGGCGCGGGAGGAGAAGCGGGGGTCATCTGGGGACAGAGACCCCAGGGACGTGGGGAGAGTCATCGCAGCCTCGTCGGGGCGCCGGAGAGGGGCTCGTCGGGGAAGCACGGATGCTGGCTTCGTGGAGACCAAGGCTTGAGTCCGTCGGAGACCCCGAGGAGGCAGGAGGCGTCGCCCCCGTGCCCCCCGCCCGACCCCACTCGCAGGCCCTTCGCGGGGACCTGGGCTCGCGTCGCCGCGGGCACCGTCTGCCTCACATCGCGCTGGCCTGTCAGAAAAGACAGACGCGTCGGGAGGACCTTGGCGCGCCCTTTCCCCCTGTCGCGTCAGGCCCCGGGGGCACTGCCTGCCGCCCCCAAAGCCGCCGTGCCCCGTGGAATTCCGTGGGACAGTCTTCGGGCCCTTGGCGGCCCCGGCCCCTCTGCGAGGCCTCACCGCGCCGCCCGGTCCCTCCCGCTGCAGGGGTGCCGGCCTGGCTGCTGGGCACCGCGGGGCGCGGGCCCCTTCTCAGCCCGGCTCACGAGCCGCGTGTCCCCCGGGGCAAAGTGGGGAGCGGCTCTTCCCCGGGGGCCACAGGCCTCTTGGTGCCGGGCCGCGGCGCCCAGCGTGGGCGTTTCTGGTTGGGCCCTTTTAATAGAAGATTTTTTTTTAAAGATTTATTTATTTATTCATACAAGCACTGGGCACAGTCAGAAGCGCGGGAGGGGGAGAGGATTCACCAGAGCCAGAGCGGGGAGCAGAGCAGGCAGAAGGACCGAAGGACACTGCTGAGGGGAGCAGCGGGCGGCAGGAGAGGTCTTGGCTCAATGTGGGACCCTCGCTGGAGGCCGGGAATCGAACCGGCGCTCAGAGGCTGCGGGCAGCATTGCAGCCCAGCGCTCAGCCGCTGCGCCACCGGGGAGGCCCTTAATCAAAGATTTTTAAAGCTTTCTCCAGCTCCGGGGTCTCTTTCCCTCCCTTTACCGCCGGAGCCACTTTCTCCCCTTTCGCGTCCCTCCTGCGCACCCTTCCTGGGCCACCCCCTTGTGTTGGGGTGCTGCGGCCACCCCCTCACAGTGTGTGGAGAGAAGCCACTATGTGGCCACACGTCCCACCCCAGGCCCCGGGGCCCGGCACCTGCAGAAAGAGCTGTCGGCGCCAGAGAGAGGGACTGCAGCGAGACAGCGCCGGGTCAGAGCAGGTCTTTATTAGAGACACCATTCACACTAGTGAGGGGGTGCGGGCGGGGTTCCCCACTGCTGTGCAGCTGTGCCTGTGGCACAGACAGACGGGGCCTCAGATCTTACACTGGCAGCAGACGGGGGCGCAGCTGCACTGGGAGCAGCTGGGCTTGCAGCAGCTGGACTGGCAGCAGGCGGGGACACAGCAGCTGCACTGGGAGCAGCTGGGCTTGCAACAGCTGGACTGGCAGCAGCTGGGCTTGCAGCAAACGGGGACACAGCAGCTGGACTGGCAACAGCTGGGCTTGCAGCAGCTGGACAGGCAGCAGCTGGGCTTGCAGCAAACGGGGACACAGCAGCTGGACTGGCAACAGCTGGGCTTGCAGCAGCTGGACTGGCAGCAGACGGGGACACAGCAGGTAGACTGGGAGCAGCCACAGGAGCCGCAGCCTCCCTTGCAGCCCCCACAGGAGCCACAGCCTCCCTTGCAGCCTCCACAGGATCCACAGCCCCCACAGGAGCCACAGGAGCCACAGCCTCCCTTGCAGCCCCCACAGGAGCCACAGCCTCCCTTACAGCCCCCACAGGAGCCACAGCCTCCCTTGCAGCCTCCACAAGAGCCACAACCCCCACAGGAGCCACAGCCCCCCTTACAGCCCCCACAGGAGCCACAGCCCCCGCAGGAGCCACAGCCTCCCTTACAGCCCCCACAGGATCCACAGCCTCCCTTACAGCCCCCACAGGAGCCACAGCCCCCTTTGCCACAGCTGGCGCAGGGGCAGGCGGGCACACAGCAGCAGGCGGGCACACAGCAGCAGGCGGGCACACAGCAGGAGCCGCAGCCCCCGCAGCCCCCGCAGCTGGAGCCGCAGCCCCCGCAGCCCCCGCAGCCTCCGGAGCAGCCACAGCAGCCCATGGTCGTGGTGAGTGCGAGTGCGGGTCGGAGCGGGTCAGAGGAGAGGAGAGAGGAGGGTGGAGTGTGGGGCCTGGCGGGGGCGGGGCCTTTATACACCTGCTGGCCAGGTGCGCCCTGCACGTGCCCTTCCTCTGGCTGTTCCCGCCGCCCTCCAGAGGAACTGTCTTGTTTATCCTACCCCTAAAATAGCCCCGTCACCACATGACTGGCGGCACCACGGGTTCAGGCGCCTGTGTCCTTCTAGAAGGAAGTCCTGCAGCGCTGGGCGGGGCCAGCCGGCTCCCAGCTCGGCTCCCCGCCCAGCTGTCGGTGAGGGCTCAAGGGGGTGACTGTGTCCCTGAAGCAGATCCGCGTGGGGTCCCCGGGCCCCGGCTCTGCGCACGTGGGTGGGGACTGTGTCCCAGGGTGTCCCCACGTGGCAGGCCCTCTCTCACCCAAGACCTGGGCGGGCTCTGCGGCGGCTGGTGCCCAGGGTCCTCTCATCAGGAGAAGGTCCTTGGCCAGGCTGTGAGGCCAGAGGAAGGTCAGCAGAAGTGGACTTCAGAGCAGAGGCCCCGGGGCTGCTGGCCCGGGTGGGGAATCCCTGCTCACGAGGAGGCCCCTCCTTCCCTGTCCCTGCCTCCACTGCCCACCCTGCCCCAGCTTGGCCTCCGAAGCCGGGGCTGTCTGGATTAACATCCCGTGATTAATTGGGTTGCCCAGTGGCGACCTGCGGAGAGCCCTGCGGGCAGCGCAGCCAGCGCCCCACTCAGCCCAGCGCCCAGCTCTGCCCTGTCCACCAGGGCGTGGCTCCCCCAGGGCTGTGCAGGGCAGGGTTGGCCCTTCTTGTCTGGCGCAGCCTCTGCAGCCCCGGGCCGGGGCCGGGGCCCTGTGGGGTGGGCAGCACCCAGCTGAGCCAGGACGAGGGCCCCCCAGGCCTGCTTCTTCATGAGGCCAGGCCGCGGCGGCCCTGGGGAGTGGCGCAGCACCGGCCCGGCACCCGTGGCCCAAATCCCACCGGCCCCAAACAGGGGTGCTGCCGGCTGCAGGCGCCCCACGAGTTGGGGGGAGCAGGGCAGGCCAGGGACGCCAGGGACAGGGATGGGAGCAGAGGGGCAGCCAGCAGGCGCGCGGCGGGGAGCGGCTGCGCAGACCCTCGGGGGCACCCAGTCTCCCCAGCCGCTAGGGTGGGCCTGGGGTGCCTGTTGCGGGCCGGATCCCAGCCCCTCCGGGGGGCGGGCGGAGCGAAGCCTCCGGGTGAGGCGCGGCTGCAGCCGGGGGCGCCCCCGAGGGAGCGGACACCCGCCGGCCTCCGGGCTCCGCGCAGAGGGCGCCGGCGCTGGGAGTGCGATGGCGCAGCCGGGGCGCTGTCTGCCCGGGGCCCAGAGCAGAGGCCGGGCTGGGCAGGGGCTCGGGCGGCTGCGGGGCCAGGGCTGCACCTGCGGCCCCACCTGCTGAGGGCGCAGCGCAGGCCGGGCGGGGCCGGGGCGCAGGCGGGAGGCGGCTTCTCGCGGGTTCCCTCCCTGGGACCAGGAGGCCGACCCTTCCGGGTGTCCCGGCAGAACCGCCTGGCCCGGCCCGGCCCACGCGCAAACCCGCCCCGGCCACGCCCCGGCCACGCCCTGGTACAGCCTGGCCCCGCCCACAGGCCCCGCCCCTCCATCACCACGCCCCTCCCAGGCCCCGCCCATCAATGCCCCGCCCCCTCCCCAGGTCCTTTCCCCAGACCCCGCCCCTTCCCCAGAGGCCCGCTGTCCCCCAGACAACGGGCGAGGGTCCTTCTCTCGCGAGTGACCACAGTGCCCGCCGGCCCGCCTTGGAGGAGGGCGGGGTGCCCCGCAGGCCGGTCCTCCCCGAGCCGCATCCTCAGACCCTGGCCGGCTTCCCACCAGGCCCTTGGGCAGAGGGCCAGCCCGGCTCCCCGCAGGCACCTCCACCTCCATGGGCGCGCTGGGCCCTGGACCCCAGGCCCACGTGGCTCCTGGGGAGTGAATGTTCTAGAACAGTGTGTCCTGGACCAGAACCCCTGGAGGCCCCAGACCTGGGCTGTGGCGGCGCCGGGGCACCCTCAGGCCCTGGGCTCCTGGGGAGGCCCCGGCGCTGCCCAGACAGGACGCAAGGCCTGTGGCCACTCTGCTCAGCCCTGGGCCGACAGCCTGGGCCCGGGTGTGGGGTGGAAGGAGAATGGGGGAGCCGCCAGGCTGGAGGTGGGGCAGGCCGGCCACCAGCCGGCCACCTGCCCCAGGCAGTCCAGGGCCCTGCAGGTGCGGGGGCAGGACCAGCCCGGGCAGGAGCCACTGACCTCCTGCCCTGGGCCAAGGCCACTGTCCTTGGTGCTGCCACTCAGCAGCCACGGCGGGGCCTGCAGCAGCAGATCCCCTCCCTCCGGGGACTCGGGCCACTGCCCAGCCGGACGTGCCCGCCCCGAGCGCCCCTCCGGGCAGATGAGCTCCCGCTCAGCCGAGGAGGCCGAAAACCAGCGTCGCATCCTTGGGTGTTCTCCAGCCGGGAACGTTCCGGGCCGCGCGGGCCTGTGTCGTGTAATGACTGAGTGTTTTCATTTTTGAGAAGACGTGAGACGCAGCGGTGGCGGGGCCTTGCGGCGGGAAGCAGGGCTGGTTTTGCCTGATTACGGACCGTCTGGGCAGCTGGTTCGGTCCCAGAGAGGCGGTGGGGCCAGGGAGGCCGGGGCCTTCTCCATCCCAGCGGGGCCCGGGAAGCCCTCTGTGTACTCAGTCGCGGATGCTGAGCCGGGCCCCGGGGCAGGGACTGTCCCTGAGGCTGAGAAGCCCCCTGCAGCGGCCAGGTGTGCAACCCCCCTGGAGCGGCGCTGCGGTGGAGACAGCACTCGGAGCCGGGGTTGGCACCAGGGATTTGGGGCCTGCGGAGCCACAGGGCTGGGGGCGCTGCCCGGGGTCTGGGTGGGGCCGCCCGCCCACCCCTGCTGCTCTGGCCTGCTCCCCCGCCAGCCCCTGGGGCCTGGGGCACCGCCTGGGGGGCTGAGGCCCAGGGCAGAGACTGAGCCCTGGCCTCCCTGTGCCCACCGGCTTTGAGGCCTCCCGTGTGGACATCCCCAGGTGACACTATCCCTGCCACTGTCCTGCACCCCGACCTCAGAGGGGACTGGAGCCCACCGAGGTGCGGGCCAGGACTTCACGGGCCACCACAGCGTCCCCACAGCTGACGCCCCTCGGCCTGGGGCACAGAGGCGCCCTCCAGCCCCGGCTCTGCCCCGCAGCCCAGGCGCCGGCTCCCTCCCGCGACAGCTTGGAAACCCCCACCCAGGCAGGCAGCTGGCGCGTCTGGAGACGAAGCTGGGGGCGGCTGCTGGGGGCACAGGGCTGGGCTGGGTGCGTTTTCCGCAGGCCCTGGACGGTCCACCCAGCCTTGGGGCCTCTGCAGGCCAGAGGAGCGCGACGCCCCGTCCCGGGTCCGCCGCCCGCTGTGCACCGCGCGGCCACCAGGTGGCGCCCTCCAGCCCCGCCGGTTTGGGGGGCCGTGGCAGGTGAGCGGGATGCTGGTTCCGAGACTGAGAGGAGCCTCAGGGAGCCCTGTGAGTTGGCGAGGGTCGCGGGAGCGCCTCCGCCTCACGCGGGGCTGCCCGAAGGCCAGTGGGAGGAGACCCGGCCGCTCCCCCGTGGCTGGGCAGCCCCTCCAGACAAGAGCCGGTCCCCGGCCACCAGGCGAGGGGGGCAGCGTGGGTGCCCCTGCTGTGCTCCCGGGGGCGGGCCCGGGGGTGCTGGGGGAGGGGGGACCGGGAGTGTCCGGGGGCCGGAGTGGTGCTGGGGGCTGAGGGGGGAGTGGGGAGGCCGGGGTGCCGAGCTGGCCCGTGTCCCTGCCCAGGCCTTGGAGGCGCTGACCCGGCTTCCCACGGCGGGGGGTGGGGGGGGGGAGACCCTGGGCTGCAGGCCCTGCTCCCTCTCCGGGGTCTTCCCCGAAGCCCCCAACTCTGGAGCCCAGGGCCAAGTGCGGGCGCAGGGCCGGGAGGGAGAGGGCGCGGGCCGGGGACAGGGGACAGGGCTGGCGGGACAGGGCTCGGGGGACAGGACTGGGGGGACAGGGCTGGGGGGACAGGGCTGGGGGGACAGGGCTGGGGGGACAGGGCTGGGGGGACAGGGCTCGGGGGACAGGGCTGGGGGGACAGGGCTCAGGCTACAAGCGAGGTCCCCCGGCCTCTGGAACCTGAGTGCCTTCTTTGGGAAGGAGCGGTCAGGCCCAGGAGCCGGGCCTGTGGCTGGTTTCCGGGGTTTGTGGGGCGGGACCGGCCTCCAGGCCCAGGTTGGAGCAGCCTCTGCCCCGTGTCCCGGAGGAGGGCTTGAAGGCTGGAGGGGCGGAGGGGCGGCCGGGAGGCAGCGGGGCGCAGTCTGGCTTGGGGGCGCGGAGTCGATTCCCCTGGGCAAAGTCCTGGTCATGGGCTGCAGGCGGGGCTCCCAGCAGGACTGGCGCGGGCCCCGACCCCCTCAGGACCTGGCTGTGCACTCTGCCCACCGGTCCAGGCCGACGAGAGTCCTGGGGCTTCCTGCCAGCGCCACCTCGGAGGACAAGGCAGCGGGGTCCCTTTGGCCTGAGGGCTGCCAGAGACGGGGTGACTCCCTCGAGGATCCCCCATCCCCTCGAGCTGGCGGGGGGCGAGGGCGGGCCACCGCAGCGAAGACAGGCCTTGGCCACCGGGCTCCCGCGCACCAGCCCTGGCCCCTGCTTGCCAGTGAATGCAGCCAGCTCCCCACTGCCCCCCGCCCTGCCGCCTGTCTGTGTCCTCACACACGGCCTCAGCCCCACAAACCCCGGAAACCAGCCACAGGCCCGGCTCCTCGGCCTGACCGCTCCTTCCCAAAGAAGGCACTCAGGTTCCAGAGGCCGGGGGACCTCGCTTGTAGCCTGCGCCCTGTCCCCCCAGCCCTGTCCCGCCAGGCCTGTCCCCTGAGCCCTGTCACCCCAGCGCTGTCTCCCCAGCACTGTCCCCCCAGTCCTGTCCCCCGAGCCCTGTCCCCCCAGCCCTGTCCCGCCAGTCCTGCACCAAGCCCTGTCCCCCCCAGTCCTGTCCCCTGAGCCCTGTCCCTCCAGTGCTGTCCCCCAGCCCTTTGGGAGTGGGGCCTGGCAGATGCGCTTCACTCAGGACCGGCTGCGCGGCAGGTGTCTCGGCTCTGGGGAGCTGGTGTCCTAACCGAAGAAAGAGGGAGACGAGTCCCAGACTCGAGGGCCGCGCGGAGCACGGGGTCGCAGCTTTAAGAGGCCCAAGGGACCCTCCGAGCCCCCAGCCCTGGGAAAACGCACTTCTGCCACCGAACCCCTCTCTCTCCTGGGCACGTGCTCCAGCAGCCCCCCGAAAATGAGTCCAGGCGGTGAGGGGAGTGGGGGGCCGGGGGCAGGGGTGGGGGAGAGGAGGCGGGGGGCGGGGGAGGGCGCCGAAGGCCAGGACTCCCCAGGGACACGGTCGGCCTGTTATTTCAGGGAACTTGGGAAGGAAACCCGGGAAGTAAAGAAAAGGCGCAGAGCTACGACTACGAGACCAGGATGTTACGTTACCATAAAACACATAAATAAAATAGCTCTGAGGAACCGGCACAAACAGGAAGCAGGAAGGGCGGGCGCGTGCAGGCGCACCTGGCCAGCAGGTGTATAAAGGCCCCGCCCCCGCCAGGCCCCACACTCCACCCTCCTCTCTCCTCTCCTCTGACCCGCTCCGACCCGCACTCGCACTCACCACGACCATGGGCTGCTGTGGCTGCTCCGGAGGCTGCGGGGGCTGCGGCTCCAGCTGCGGGGGCTGCGGCTCCTGCTGTGTGCCCGCCTGCTGCTGTGTGCCCGCCTGCTGCTGTGTGCCCGCCTGCCCCTGCGCCAGCTGTGGCAAAGGGGGCTGTGGCTCCTGCGGGGGCTGTAAGGGGGGTTGTGGCTCCTGTGGGGGCTGCAAAGGAGGCTGTGGCTCCTGTGGGGGCTGCAAGGGAGGTTGTGGCTCCTGTGGGGGCTGTGGCTCCTGTGGGGGCTGCAAGGGAGGCTGTGGCTCCTGTGGGGGCTGCAAGGGAGGCTGTGGCTCCTGCGGGGGCTGTAAGGGGGGTTGTGGCTCCTGTGGGGGCTGTGGCTCCTGTGGGGGCTGCAAGGGAGGCTGTGGCTCCTGTGGGGGCTGCAAGGGAGGTTGTGGCTCCTGTGGGGGCTGTGGCTCCTGTGGGGGCTGCAAGGGAGGCTGTGGCTCCTGTGGGGGTTGCAAGGGAGGCTGTGGCTCCTGTGGGGGTTGCAAGGGAGGCTGTGGCTCTTGTGGGGGCTGTGGCTCCTGTGGGGGCTGTGGCTCCTGTGGAGGTTGCAAGGGAGGCTGTGGCTCCTGTGGGGGCTGTGGCTCCTGCGGGGGCTGCGGCTCCTGTGGCTGCTCCCAATCGACCTGCTGTGTCCCCGTCTGCTGCCAGTCCAGCTGCTGCAAGCCCAGCTGTTGCCAGTCCAGCTGCTGTGTCCCCGTTTGCTGCAAGCCCAGCTGTTGCCAGTCCAGCTGCTGCAAGCCCAGCTGCTCCCAGTGCAGCTGCGCCCCCGTCTGCTGCCAGTGCAAGATCCCTGTCTGCTGCCAGTGCAAGATCTGAGGCTTTGACCACAAACCTCGGGGAGTCCCACCTCCCTGGAAAGTGATGAGCCCCATCTCCAGTCCAGCGTCCACTGCGCCCAGGAGCAGTATGGGAGAGTGAAGAGCTGCCCGTCCGGGGCGGGCCTGGGCCACAACCCTGGCTCTCCCCACAGGAGGCTGCTCTGCGCAGGCCGCCTGCACCCTGGATCTCCCCCAGCCCTCCGCTTGGCCTGGCCGGGCCAGGCCCCTCCCTGCCTCCGATCCCTGACCCCCACCCCCCCGTGCCCCCGATCCCTGACCCCCACTCCCCATGCCCCCGATCCCTGACCCCCGCCCCCCCATGCCCCCGATCCCTGACCCCTGCCCTCCCATGCCCCCGATCCCTGACCCCGGCCCCCCTGGCCCCCATCCCTGACCCCCGCCCCCCCATTCCCCCGATCCCTGACCCCCGCCCCCCCATTCCCCCGATCCCTGACCCCCGCCCCCCCATGCCCCCGATCCCTGACCCCTGCCCCCCCATGCCCCCGATCCCTGACCCCCGCCCTCCCATGCCCCCGATCCCTGACCCCAGCCCCCCTGGCCCCCGATCCCTGACCCCCGCACCCCCATTCTCCCGATCCCTGACCCCCGCCCCCCATGCCCCCTGAACTGCCCTGGGCACAGGGAGACTGGGCCTCGCCCCTCCAATAAAGCACTCTCTCAGCCACTGCTGTCTGCTCCTTGCCAGCGGCCCCGCCTGGCTCTCTCCCCAGGGGGCCCGTGGGTCCCGGACTCTGTCCTGAGCAAACACCAGCCCACACCAGGGCTCGTGTTCTGGGGGCGGGGGCTCCACAGGGCCTGTGTTTCCCGGGGGCCGAGGTGCTGGAGGGCCAGTTCCCAGGGGAGGGTGCAGAGGGGGTGCGGGGAGCCTGGGCTTGTGAAAGGTGCGGGGAGCCCAGGGGACGGTGGAAATGCGCCTGGAGACCACGGCGCCTCCCGGAGCCCAACAGCCTGGAGCGTGGCCTCCCCAGCCAGGCTAGGCGGTGCGGGAGCAGAGTGGGGGTGTCGCCCGGGCCCGCGGTCTAGGGAAGGCCTATCCAGCGTCCGGGGGAATCAGGAGGCCGTGTGGGTGCTGGGGCAGGGGGTCTGCTCCTTGGCCCTGGCACTGCAGGAGCCCCAAGTGTGAGCCAGCCCTGAGGAGGCCGCTGGCCTAAGGAGGTGGTGGCCCCGCCTCCATGTGGTGGCCCCTCCGTGTGGTGGCCCCGCCGGGCTGGACGTCCCGAGCCCCTCGGCCCTGCAGCTGCTGCTCAAAGCTGCCCACCTCCTCCTCCTCCTCCTCAGGGCCCCTCGGCTCTGGGCCCCCAGGACAGAGGCCTGCTTGCCCCACACCCCTCATCACGGCCTCTGCCTGGTGACCTTGAGGCCCACCGGAGCAGGCGCTGGCTGGGGGGATGCGCGAACAGGGCACCTCCTCCCGGCCCCTCCAGCCCGGCTGCCTGCAGCCCCTGTCCCCAGGAGCAGGCCTGGGCCTGGACTACTCCGCCCGCCCGCCCGCCTGCCCTGGCCTGGCCAGGCCTGCGGGGCCTGACGCGGGGGTTTCCCAACGTGAAAACATCAGCCTAGAGTGGGGTAACCCGCTGGGCCCCGGCGCCAGCCCTGGCTGACGCAGCCCACTCTCCTAGGGCACAATCACGGACGGGGTGCAGGGAAGACTCGTCCGGTCCAGGGCCGGGACAGGCCAGAGTCTCTCCTCCCCGGCTGTGGGCGCCGGCTGACTCACCCAGAGGTTGTAGATTAACCCAGAGCAGACGTTCAGGAAGGAAATGACCCCTCGCACACGCACAGGAAGGAAGCAGAGCGACAGGAAGTGGTGGCACCCAGGCCCGGGGCGACTGCCTGAGAGTGCGGCCTTTGCTGGGGCTCCCTAGCAGCCAGGGCAAAAAGGGAAAGACCTCACCACCTGGAGTGGAGAGGAGCAGTTGCAGAGCAGCACCTCTGGGCCATGTCAAAGCGGAGGGCCCGGTGGGTGGCGAGCACAGAGTGGGGGACGCCTCCGGGCAGAGGGTCTGCACTGCTGCCCCGGGGGCTCAGGGGCCAGCCTCAGCCACAGCTGGACCCTGCGTATCTGGTCGAGAAGCCTGACAAACTCCTGCAGACGGTGGACTTGAGTCCAATGTCCAGAGAAGAAGGCTGGTCCGGGTGGAGCGGGCGAGGGCCGGCACCCAGGGAGCTGCTCTCCAGCTGGCTGGCAGAGGCAGGGGCTGGTGGCGGTGGTGGCGGGGCACAGGCGCTGGAGTTGGGGTGCCGTGGTGCACGTGCCAATTAAAAATAACCAGGGGGCCTCCCTGGGGGTGTAGGGGTTCAGTCTGAGTGCTATGAAGCTATCGGCAGCCACTGCAGCACAGGTTCGATCCCTGGCCAGGGAGGTGACCCACAAGGCGCAGCAGACCCCTCCTGTCTCCCCACCTGCTCCCCTCAGCAGTGTATCTCAGTACACCTGCCTGTTCTGCTCCCCACTCTGTCTCCGGTGCATCCTCTCACCCCCCACACCTCTGGGGAGTCCCCTCACCCCCCACTTCTGGCCTGCACCCTGGCTCTTGTGTGCATCAATAGATAAAATAAACCGTTTAAAAATGTTTAAAAATAAAATAAAAACCAACAGATCACAAACAACGCAGAGTCTCGGCCGTCCCCGCGGCAGACCACGGCTGTGGCTGTGGCATGTGCAGAGGAGAGAGGAGTAACAGCCAAGGGTTAGGGGTCCAGTGCGGTCACCAGAGATGGGGGGCAGCAGACCAAAGACGGCCACCCCAGGGTCTGCCCGCTGGGGAGTTCTTGGGGCACGGCCCTCCCGGCCCTCCCGGCCCTCCCGCTCCTGACGCCGCGAGAACAGCCCGGGCCCCGCGGTGTCTCCCAGCAGAAGGGCAGAGGGCGCGGCGCCGCGTGGGCGGGCAGGACCCACGAGACCTGCGGGTGCCCCGAGCCGGCGGCTCGCGGGCCAGATGCGGACACGCACTCAGGAGCCCTCGGCCGGGTCGCAGAGACCCACTCGGACCCCAGCGCCGCCCGCCCGCAGAGTCCACCCCGGGCCGCTGGCCCCCAGGACAGCCGCGGAAGGTTCTGGCGTCGAGGCCCCGGGTGCTGGGGTCTGAGGTGGCAGCCGCCGCCTGCCCTGGGCGCCCTCCGCGGGCTCCGCAAAGACACTGTGCCGCGTGAGGCGCCGACCTGCGTCCACTCCGGGCCAGGCGCTGAGGCCTGACGACAGCCGGGTGAGAGCCCCGGGCCTTGTCGTGGGGGTCCGGCCTGTCTGGGGCCTGCTCGGGCTGTGCTGGGGTCCAGCTGGGGGTGACTGGATGGAAGAGCCCCTGGGTGTTGGGGTCCTGTTTCTCTCGTCTCCTTTCTCTCCACCCCGGCTGACCTTTGCTTTCCCAGAAGCCACTGCTGAGCCGCCTCTGTGTGTGTCCAGCCTGGCAGGAGGACAGGGCGGGATCCCACACCCATTCCCTGACCTCTCACCCGGCGCCTTCCCCCCAAGGGCCGGTCTCCCGCCACTGCTGCCCACTGTGCCCGCCTGTGCGTCCCTGTCCTCCCGCTCAGCCACGTGGCCGGGGACCCGACAGTTTCCGGCCAGGGGCCGGCGCGCCCAGTGTCCTGCCCCCCACCCGCCCACCTGCAGACCCCCGCCTCGGGCCTGGTGCCCGAGGCAGCCACCTGATCCTCCAGGGCTGGAGTCGGGGTGCCCTCCCCGACCCCCCCCCCCCGTTCCCATCTTGCAGGTCTGCAGAGCAAGCTTGCTGGCAGGCAGCCAGGATGTTGCCATGGGGCCAGACCCCAGCCAGGCCTGAAAGGGGCCCCCACTGTGCACAGAGCCCCCCGCCCAGGCCCGGACAGGAGGTGCCGGAGCCGGCAGGTGTTTTATTGAGTGTTCGCGGGGGCGTGAGCTCGGAGCTCGGAGCAGGCCACAGCTTATGGGGGGGTGGCGCACAGTGAGTCCCCAGCGGCTGGCAGCCCCCCATCATGGGGAGCTCCCACAGAAGCCCTTCTTGCTGGGTCAGGTCTGGGGAGCAGGCGAGGGCAGGGAGGAAGCTGGGGTGCTGCAACTCAGGAGGAGACCCACAGGCCTCAGAACAGGCGAGGGCCGGGGGGCTGCCCCGCACCCCGAAGAGCTTCTGATGGCCTCGCTGCCGGTTCACAGCCTTGGGGGGCCGGGCCGCAGCCGGCTGCACCCCAGCCCGCACCCCGCAGGTCGGGATGCGGCGGGAGCGGCGCCGGCGGCTAGTAGTCGGCCAGCGGGTACCGCAGGAAGATGAAGACCAGGACGATGCAGGAGGCGGCCAGGGCGGAGCTGGTGATGTTGAACAGCCGCGCCGTCTTGGCGTCCTCCACGGCGCCGTTCAGGTCATTGAGGAGCTTCTTGTCACGCACCTGCAGCCGGGGCGGGGGGCGGTGAGGGCCCGGCCAGCTGCCCCCGACCCCGGCCTGGAGGGCCCGGCCTGCCCGAGCACCCCTCCTAGCCCACTCGCCGCCCCCTGCCCCGCCGCGGACTCCGAGCCAGGGTCGTCCGGCCCCAGAGTGCAGCCCACGCGGGCGCCCTGCGCTGGGCACAGGGGGGTGGGGGGGCTGGGAGGGGCAGCGCCGGGAGGGGGGCCGAGGGGCACGCGGGGTGGCCAAGGAATGGGACGAGGAGGGCGAAGGGGCAGGGGAACAGGCGCGCCTCGGGCGGGGCCGCGGGGCAGCGAGGGTGGGCAGCAGGCGCCTGGGTGCAGGCAGGGGCGGAAAAGCCCAAGCGGGGGGTGAGGAGCTGCGTCCCTGAGCCGCGGAGCGTGGGCGGGCGGCCGGGCTCGGGCAGGGGGCGAGTGGACTCGTGGAGAGGTGGCGGGTGCGCGGGCGGACGGCGGCCGGGAGGGCGGCGGGGCGCCGGGCGCGGGGCAGTGATGGCCGCTGCGGAGGGCAGGCGGGGCCCGGTGGCCGGGCGGGCCGGGGGCGGGCACCGGGCAGAGGGGCCTGTGGAGGCGGGCACGCGGCGGCGGGGGTGGGCAGGAGCGGTGCCTCTGACCAGCGGGCGCGTAGCCTGTTCCCAGCAGGGGTACAAGGAGCGGGGACGCCCCATGTCTGCACGGAGGGGGCTCCGCACGGGGCGAGGTGGCCCGAGCTGAGTCGCGGCAGACAGTGGCGTGGGGGCCCCGTGGAGGCGGGCGGGAGGGGGTAAGGCGGGTGGGGCTGGGGGAGAGCCCGCCTGGGAGCAGCTCGGGAGGGAGGGCGAGAGACGGGCAGAAGGGCCAGCAGGGGCCAGGGGCCGGGCGGGCAGCGGGGGTGGGCTTGGCGGCCCCGGTCTTGGGGGGGTTTCAGAGCACAAAGGGGTTAGGGCACAGCCCAAGGCCTGGCTCCCCTTCGGGCCTGGGCACGAGCTCCCCAGGGGTGCTGGTAGCTGGACTGGCTGCTCCTGCCCCGCCCTTCACCGTCCCCCACGCGCCGTCCTCGCCGCTTCCTGGCCACGCGACACTCTGCCCGGCTGTCCCCGAGAACCTGGCCGGTGCTGGGCCGGGCCCAGCGGGTGCCGGGGCAGGGGCCACCTGCCTGTGGGAGTCGGGGCGGACTAGCAGGGACACGGGCCCCCTCCCTGCCCCTGTGTGCTGCTTGGCCTTGCTGTGCCGCCGCCGGACAGGGGGTGAGGACGGGGCTTGGCACAAGCCTGGCCCCCATCCCCAGGGACCACATGGGAGTTTAGCCAAGGTCTCCTGACCCCACGTCCACCGGGCGCCCTTGGATGTGCCGTGACCTCGGCATGAGGCCAGGCCAGCAGGCATGCACGCTCGGGCACACGGACACATGTCCCAGCGGGGCCCAGGCCAGCCTCCTCCCCCTACCGTGGAGGCAGCCCCCCTGCACCTCCCAGGTAAGCCCGAAGCCTTTTCGGCCCTGGGAACGCCCAGGGAGGACGAGGGGCCAGCAGACCGAGGCCCCTCGCAGGGGACAGTCCCCCATGCAGGGCTGCAACTCCTCCACCTGCCCCATGCCAGCTGCCCATTCAGAGATCCCTGACCTACCTACAGCCGCGCCAGATGGGCCGCCCGGCCTGCGTCCGCGCCGAGCCGGGCCAGGAAGTGGCACAGCCCGCAGGGGCCGCACGGCGGGAACCGGACAGGCTGGGCAGCCCAGGCAGGGGCACTGGTGGAGGCGGGCCTGCAACCTCCACCCCGGGACCCCACGCCTTGGCTGCCCGCAGGGCAGATGCGTGCACACGCGCTCACGCACACACACCGCACACGCCACTCGGTTCTGCCCAGGCCCGCACGTGCCCCGGCTGCCCGCAGACGGCGTGACCCGGCTGCCAAGGGCCGGGGTGGGGAGCGCAGTCGGGGCTCGTGGCGGGCAGGGTGGGCCTCAGGATGCAGAGACAAGGCAGGCTGCCCCCACCCCGTGGCCCCACGCCCCTCCCCCTCCCCCAGAGCTCCCGCCGGGGCCGGCGTTTGAGAACTGCCAGGCGGGCAGGCGGGCAGGCGGGCAGCAGCAGCCAGGGAGCAGGCCAGAGAGCCCCCTGCGTGCTTGTGAGGCTCCTGGCGGGGGCTTGGCTAAGAGGGCCCCATCGACCCCAGCCCCACCGTCCCGTTGGTGGGGAGGCCCCCACCCTCCGAGCCCCGCGGCCCCGGCAGCTGCATCAGGTTTCTGTGCAGCCCCCACTGGGAAGGTCCCCGGCTGCCCCCAGGCCAGCCGTGCAGGGACCGGCCAGGGCCCCGTCAAAGCGCCCGGAGCTCACCCAGCTCAGCCTGCCCCCCGCCCCCAGCAGCCGCAGAGCCTCACTTTGAGGGAGTAGGCCAGGGCGATGAAGCCCAGGCAGCAGAAGTTGAGGTAGACGAAGTTGAAGATGGACCACAGGTAGTAGTCGTTCACCTCGCTGGCGTCGGGGTACACCTCGATCACCGTGGCGGGGTTCGTCATGGTCTTCTTCTCCGCCAGGTGCTTGCAGGCCTGGGGGGCGCCGGCCGCCCGCACGCTGTCCGTCCTGCTGCTCTTGGACTCCATGGGGAACAGGGTGGGGGCCATGGGGGGCGAGGCCGAGGGCTCCGGGGCGGGGGCCGCTGGCGCCTGCAGCGCGGGGGGCTTGGACACGCAGGCGAAGCAGCCCTTGGGGGAGCCCGCGGGGGGCCGCGGGATCCAGAAGGCCCCGTCCAGGGGCACGCGGGCTTCCTGGGCGCCGTCCGTGGTGCTGGCGGGGCTCCCAGCAGGGCTGGGCACGAGCGGGCCCCGGGCCTGCAAGGGGGAGCGTGGTGAGGGGGCTCTGCCCGCCGGCCGCGTGTCCTGCAGCCCCCTCGGCAGCCCCCGGGGCGCCCGCTCCCCCACAGCAGCAGCCACAGCCCGTGCCGCCAGCCCAGCAGAAGCCGCTGGTCGCGCTCTGCCATCTGCGCACAAACATCCACCCACAGACCTTCGGCAGCTCCGGGGAGCCCCACTGACCGCGGCCCGAGCCCCACAGTGCGCAGCGCCCACAGCCTCGGCCCCAGCGGGCAGGACGGGCGCTGCGGGCGGCCGTGCCAGGGCACCCTCCCCCGAGCCCGGGCCGTGCCAGGGCACCCTCCCCCCCCCCGAGCCCGGGCCGTGCCAGGGCACCCTCCCCCCCCCCGAGCCCGGGCCGTGCCAGGGCACCTTCCCCCCCCCAGCCCGGGCCGTGCCAGGGCACCTTCCCCCCCCCCAGCCCGGGCGCGCTCGCGGTAAACAGCCGGCCAGGGCCGGGCCAGCCCGGCCGACCAGGCCTTGGGGCCCCCGCCGGGGGCTCGCCCCGCCCGACCCGGCCAGAGGGCGCGGGACCCCACGCGCGCCCCCACCCGCGGGGGCCGCCCCCGCCCCCGCCCGCGCCAGACGGACCCGCAGGGAGCTCGAGGGGAGCCCGCCCCCCGCCCCCCGCCCCCCAGCGCCACCGGCCCTGCCCGAGGAGCGGGCGCGGGGGGCTGCGCCGGGCCGGCCTCCGCCCCGTCCCCGGGCCGCGCCCCACCTCCTGCGACTCCGCGCGGGCGCGAGCTCAGGGCGTCCTCGCCGGTCCCGCCGCCCGCGCTCCGCCCCCAGCGGCCGGCTCCGGGCTCCGCGGGCGCGCGCGGGCGGGGGGGGGGGGGGGGAAGGGGGGGGCTGGCGGCGCCCGGGCCTCCCCCGCCTGCGGCCCCCCCCCGCCTGCGGGTCACCCCTGTCTGCGGGACACCCCCCGCCTGCGGCCCCCCCCCCGCCTGCGGGTCACCCCTGTCTGCGGGACACCCCCCCCGCCTGCGGCCCCCCCCCCGCCTGCGGGTCACCCCTGTCTGCGGGACACCCCCCCCGCCTGCGGCCCCCCCCCGCCTGCGGGTCACCCCTGTCTGCGGGACACCCCCCCCCCGCCTGCGGCCCCCCCCCCGCCTGCGGGTCACCCCTGTCTGCGGGACACCCCCCCCCCGCCTGCGGCCCCCCCCCGCCTGCGGCCCCCCCCCCCGCCTGCGGGTCACCCCTGTCTGCGGGACAACCCCCCCGCCTGCGGCCGCCCCCCCGCCTGCGGCCCCCCCCCCGCCTGCGGGCACCCCTGTCTGCGGGACACCCCCCCCCGCCTGCGGCCCCCCCCCCCGCCTGCGGGCACCCCTGTCTGCGGGACACCCCCCCCCCGCCTGCGGCCCCCCACCCTGCGGCCCCCCGCCTGCGGGCACCCCTGTCTGCGGGACACCCCCCCCCCGCCTGCGGCCCCCTCCCCCGCCTGCGGCCCCACCCCCCCGCCTGCGGGCCCCCCCCCCCCGCCTGCGGGCCCCCCCCCCCCCGCCTGCGGCCCCCCGCCTGCGGGTCACCCCTGTCTGCGGGACACCCCCCTGCCTGCGGCCCCCCCCCCCCGCCTGCGGGCACCCGTCTGCGGGACACCCCCCTGCCTGCGGCCCCCCCCCCTGCGGCCCCCCGCCTGCGGGCACCCCTGTCTGCGGGACACCCCCCCCCCGCCTGCGGCCCCCCCCCCGCCTGCGGCCCCACCCCCCCGCCTGCGGGCCCCCCCCCCCCCGCCTGCGGCCCCCCGCCTGCGGGCACCCCTGTCTGCGGGACACCCCCCCCCCGCCTGCGGCCCCCCCCCCCCCCCCCGCCTGCGGCCCCCCGCCTGCGGGCACCCCTGTCTGCGGGACACCCCCCTGCCTGCGCCCCCCCCCTCCCGCGCGCCTCCGCAGCTTGGCCCCAAGGCACCGCCCGCAGTCCCCCCCCCACTCAGGCCTTGCTGCGCCCCCTCCCCCGCCTCCGCGGGGGGTGGGGTGGGGGTGGGGCCGCCCTGCGGAGAGGCGGGGCTGCCCAGGGGGTCCCACCCGCTTCTGCCCCACCCCCCCGCACCCCGCCCCTCTCCCGCCCGGCCCCTCCCTGGCCAGCCGCCCCTTCTCTGTCCTCAGCTGCCCACGGGCGCCCCCTCGCCTGCCCGGGGTGGCACTCCGCGCCCTGCCCCGCTCTGCCCGCCCGCGCCCCCGCCGGGCTCCCCCGCGGCCCGTGCCCTCCCCGTAGCAGCCCAGCCCCCAGCCCCCAGATCCCCAGCCTGTCCCCTCGCCAGCCCCACCCTCGCGCCCACTGGCCCTCCGGCCCACCCCGGGGGCGGCACCGCCTGGCCCAGGCGCCCGGCAGACCCCCACCTCAGGTCTCTGCCTCTCCCGGCCGGCAGCGCCTCTCCAAGGCCCCAGACGCCACCCAGGTCCCGAGCCAGGCCGCGGAGGCCCCCTTCCAGCCCTCCAAGTCCAGGCTTTTGGGAAGCCTTGGGGGTCCCTGTGTGCCCGCTGGCACCACAGGTCCTGCCCTCACCCCAAATCTGACCCCTGACAGGTGGCCACCTGTGCTTGTGGAGGTGTCCTCGAGGCCCCAAATTCTCTTTCTCCCGGCACAGCCCCACTGCGAGGTGGGGGGAGCAGATGACCCCTGCCCCGCTCTGGCCTCCTCAGCAGGGGAGCCAGGGCTCAGCCTCCCGGCAGGAATCGCCCACCAGCTGGGGGTCCAGCTGGGGCGGTGCCAGGCCTGCAGCTGGGGGCACCAGCAGCCCCGTCTCCCCAGGGCACAGGCCGGGCTCAAGCTCAGGGTGCCCCTGTGCCCTCCCAGAGGCTGACCCCAGGATCTGCGGAACCCAAGGCCTGGATGCAGCCCCCTGGCCCTGGGCTCTGGGCAGGGGCTCAGGGCCTGCAGGGCGGGAACGGGGCCGGGGCTGCTGCACACAGCCGCAGAGTGCGGGGTGCCCACCCCTGGGTCCACAAGAGGAACAAAGCTCTCCGTGCGCCAGCGCAGGGAGGGACGCGGGCTGGTGGGCTGAGGGAGCTGTGGCCGGGGGAGGGGGAGAGCGGTCCTGGGCGGTGCCAGCGCGGTCTCCTCTCAGCTGTGCCCTCAGCCCCACCCCAGGCCGCAGGCCGCCCTCCGGGCTGTTCCCTCCGGGCTGTTTCCAGGCCATGCAGGGCGCTCGGCTCTGGGTGCGGTTCCCAAGCCCTGGCCAGCCCGGTGCGGCCAACCCTGCAGACAAAGGCCCCAGGGCCACGGCGATGGCCCCTCTCACCCACAGGGCGGGGGACCCCACCCGAGGAGCCCGTGCTCAGGAAAGCCCATGGGCTCTCCCGGCCCTGGGCCAGCCGCTCAGCAGCCCCACCTTGGGTCACCCCAGCGCCAGCTGCTCCTGCACATAGGGCCCACATCGGCCCCTTCCCGGGGCCCACAGGGTCCTCGGGCCGCCCGGCTGCCGGTGTCTGGCCCAGCACGGGAGGATCCCCCAGGGAGGCCGAGGAGCCTGCCCACACCCCCCCGCCCGTGTGCGGGCCAGGCTGGCTGGAGCCGCGGCGCCTCCGCGCTCCCAGCCGGCTGCATCGGCCCTGCTGGGCCAGTGTCCGGCCACCGCTGGGCCAGCCCCGTCCCCAGACCAGGATGTAGAGCCCCGTCCCCACGCGCAAAACACCAACACACAGAGGCCGGACAGCTGTGCTTTATGTCGACTGTGGCTCCCGCGGCTGCGGGGGCGGCCGAGAGGCCAGCGCCGCACCTCCCTCTGCTGGCGGGCGCCCTGGGCAGGCCCGGCTCCCTCCTGCTGTCCTCCGGGCTCAGCCGGCCCTCCGCAGCCGCCCCACAGGCCAGGCTGGGACAGAGGACAGCGGGGGCGGCCCAGCCGGGGAGGAGCGGGGGACTCGGGAGGGAGGGGGGCGGGGAGCACGGGTGGGAGGGAGGCTGGGGCAGGGTGGGCGGCACGGCCCCCATCTGTGCCCGCAGCCCCGCCCCAGACGGGCGGGCAGGCGCGCACAGCCGGCCTTCCTGAAACCAGGGGGGAGACCACAGAACAGAAGTGCAGGCCGGCGGGGCCTGCGGCGTCCAGAGGCCCGCGGACGCGGGCGAGTGTGTGTGTGAGACGGCGGCCGGCGCGGCGGGCGCGGGCCCCGGGTCCTTGCGAGCCGGGCGGCAGCTACAACTTGGCAGCCTGAGCCAGGCCCACCCGGTTCTCCTCACGGTCGAACACGGCGTAGTAGCGGCCGATGAACACGTCGCCCAGGATCCAGAGGGGCCCGCCCGGCGGCGGGATGTCCATGCCCATGAAGCCGCTCAGGCAGATGGTCTTCCCGCCCTGCGACACCTGGGGGGCCGCGGTGGTCAGCAAGCGGTCACCAGCCCCGCCCCTGGCCGGCTGCGCCCCCCGCCCCGCCGGGCCCCCGCCCTCCGGCCGCCCCACCTTCAGCGTGTAGTCCTCGGCGGACAGCGTGTACTTCTGGCCTCCCAGCTCCAGGGTGACCTCGGGCAGGCTGGACACCTTCTCACAAGGGATCATGTACTGCGGGGGGGAGGGAGGACACAGTGGGTCCCGAGTCCCCCCTCAACTCCCCCAGGCCCCACGGCCTGCTACTCACCTCGCCCTGGATCAGGGGCAGCGCCCCGATGGCTTTCTGCAGCTCCGTCACCTCGGCCACGGGGCCCACCACGAGGGACGTGCCGGTGTCCACGATGGCCTCGCAGCCCCCCTTGCACAGGGTCAGGCCGTTGCCCACCTCCAGCCTGCGGGGGAGGGCGTGAGCCTGCGGCGGCCGGGGCCCGCATCCCACCCAGGCCCGTCTTTCTCCTCCCCAGCCGCGGCCGCAGCGCAGCACGAGCCGAGGCCAAGAGGGTTGAGAGCTGCCCGCCGGAGGCCAGGGGACAGGGCCGGGGCACTGGGCCCACTGAGCCCTGCCAGGCCCAGGGCCACTGCCCCCACCTGCCCCCAGGGCCCACTGACCAGCGCAGGCCGAGCGCCCCCGCCCGCCCCGGCACTCACTGGTCCATGTGGATCTGCCAGTAGGCCTTGCGGGTGACGTTGTGGTACACCAGGGGGCCCGTGAAGAACTTGGGGTCGGTGCCCCCCAGCATCAGCTCGCCCCCTGGCTGTGCGTTCGGGTCCCTGAAAGGGAGGGCGGGGTCAGGCCTGTCCACCCCACCCCTTTCTCCCCAGTGCATCGCCGGAGCCCGGACCCAGCCAGACCGCAGGTCCCCTCCGCCGCGCCTGCCTGAGCCCAGCGGGCCGCTGAGCAGTCTTTCCCATGCCCGGGCAGGGCCAGAGGGCAGTGCCCAGCAGCGCCCGGGCCGGGCCAGGAATGGAGGGCGGCGGGGCCATGAGGGGCTGCACGGGAGGGCGCGGGGGCCCCCAGGCCCCAAAGCAGAGGTCGGGGGCGCGGACACGCCACCTGTTCAGGTAGAAGGAGAAGATGTTCTTCTCCACCAGCTTCTGCTCCATCAGGTTGTCAAACACGGGCACCACGTTGTTGACGGAGATGCGGGGGTAGGCCATGCCCAGGATGCCGTCGAACCTGGCCGCGATGAAGGTGATGCCCGGCTGCTTGGTGGCCTCCCCGAAGGTCTGCCTCTCCACCCTGACGCCGGCCACGCCGGACGCCTCGGACTTGCAGGGCACCTGCGGGCGCGGGCAGGCGGGTGAGCGGCCGGGGAGGGAGCCCAGCTCCGTCGCCCACTGGCCACCACCCTGCGCAGGGACGGCAGGGGGAGGGCCGGGGACAGTGAGGGTGGGGGGCAGGGAGGGGCGCCCCGGGGGCCCCTGCAGTGGGTGGCGCTGCAGGGTGAGCACCAGGTTATCGCCAGCCCCAGCAGACGCTGCCCTCCCCGCCGCAGGCCGCGGAGATAAGAGGCGCAGCAGGATGTGGCGGCAACGGCTTCTGAGCGACGCCAGGGAGCGACATCCGGCTCAGGCCGCAGCAGCAGCCCCCAGCCCGGGCCCGGGAGGGAGGCCTTCCTGGGCGGCTGCAGGCCCGCGCCTCTGCCCCCAAGGAGCTTGGCCAGCGCCTGGGGAGGGCCGGTCCTCTCCTCTACAGAGGCCCGGCCAGGGGTCGCCCCAAAGCCACAGGGACCCTCGCCCCAGCCCCGCGCCCCCCCCACTCACCGACACGGTGTCCTGGCTCAGGTACCCCGAGAGGCTGCCCGAGCCGTAGTGGATGTCGAAGCTGGTGCCATTCTTCACGTAGGTGCTGGACTTGGCGCTGTTGTACTTGTGGTGGACCCCTGCGACCACAGTGGGTCAGCGGGCGCCAGGCCGGCTCCACATCAGGCGTGGCCCCCCCATGCTGCTGCCAGCCCCGGCGTCAGGCGTGCCCCGCCCCACCCAGACACCCGTGCAACTCACAGCAGGCGATGTCCAGTAACTTGCAGTGGACGGAGGGGACCCACAGGTTGGAGGAGCCGGTGTCGAACACGACTGTGAAGCACTGTGGGGGGGTCCCGATGCCGATCTCCCCGTAGTACTGGGCCTGGGGGGGCGGGTGCGTCAGGCCGAGGGAGGGCCCCCCTGCAAGCTGACCGAGGGGGCCCAGGTCCACACCAGCCATCCCAGCGGCGCACCCCTGCCCCCAGGCCCACGATGGCAGCACTGCCTGCACAGGGCATGAGGCGCCCCTGGAGAGACAGCCGTGGGCGGGGCCGCCACCACCGTGCCTCCTGCAGCTCCTCCCCAGGGGGCCCGTCGGGGCTGCATGAGGTCCCAGGTGGAGGCGGCTGAGGAGAGGCGCAGCCCCTGGGCCCACCACCAGCACTGCCCTCACCGCCTGGGCCTGCGCCCCCACCTGTGCCCAGCAGGGAGCACGAGGGCTGCATGCCCCCTGGGCCTCAAAGGGCCTCACCCCGGCCCCCACGGTCACAGAGCAGGGGCATCCCGGTGTCCGGGCCTTCCCCAGAACAGCCTGTGTAGCCGGTCCCCCGGCCCTCCTCTCGCCACTGGCTCCAAGGACACCAGCAGCTGCTGAGTCACAGCCCCGACAAGTGTCCAGATTGGGGGGGAATGACTCAGCAAATCTGGGGGGCCAAGAGCTGGTCAGTTGGCCCCAGCAGACGGCCCCCCTTCACCAGCCCAGTCACATGCCCGTGAGGCCCAGCTTCCCGGCACGGCTGGGCCTCCAGCCAGGAAGGACAGGACATGGCGCCCGTCCCAGCCCAGGGGGACACAGGCAGGAGGCGTGGAGCCCCCCACGACCAGGGCAGGGCAGCAAGGTGGCTGTCACCTGGTTTCCCGGAGGTGGCCAGGGCCTGTCCCTGGAGCTGGGACTGGGTCCGCTGGCCCTAGTCTGCTGTGGCCACCAGAATGTCCCGCCTGCACCTGTTCCCCCTCAAGGGACAGCGGGCTCGGTCAGGACTAGCCTCTGACCAGGGTGGAGCGTGGGGACTGGTCATGGTGGCCCAGGCCTGCTGGCAGGATGGACAGGTAGTTAGCCCAAGGAGGCCAACCGAGAGGTCCAGCTACAGGATGCAGGGTCCACCCCGCCCTGGGGATGCCCAAGACCGACTACCCACATGTCCGAGCCACGATGCCAGAGGACACCAGGGATCGCACTGCCCCAGGCCCACAGGTCTGCAGAGCTGAGCCAACCGTCAGGGGCACAGCTGGACATGGCCAGGGACGCCCGGCAGCCGAGGGGAACCTGGGCGGCAGGGGTGCCTGCTGTGCCCCCCGGAAGGCGTGAGCCAGCAGTGGAGGGAGCGGGAAGCGGGCAGAGCAGTCGCCCCAGCCCACCCGGCAGGCGACGCCTCCCCAAGCCGCACACGCCCCAGCCCCCCCTCACCCCATACTCACGTCCATGTAGTTCTTGAGCATCTCGGGGATGGGCCCACTGGCCATGGTGGGCGCCCCCTGGGTGTACTTGGTCATGGGGCCCGGGGCAATCAGGCCCTCCACGGGGCCGCCCGCCTCCGACATGGTCCGGCGGATGGACTTGAACTTGTGCAGCGGGATTCTGTCAAGGGGAGCAGCTGTCAGGTGGCCCCGACCCCGCAGCCAGAGAAGAGGCGCCCCAACCTTGGGTCAGCAGGGCTGCCCCTCCCCCTGCCCCCGGTCTCCTTCACACAGTGGCCCCGTCACCTGGGGATGACGCTTTCGGGACACCCCAACCACCTGGCCGAACGGCTGTCCGCTGCTGTCCACCCAGACCCCACGCTCCCCTCCAGGCTGGCACTGAAGCTGTCGGTCTGTGCCCAGGGGGGCGGCTCCTGGCCTTCGGATGGGATCCCCGACCATGCTCAGCCCCCAGCACCCGCCTGGCCCCTTCGCAGCACAAGCTGCAGCAACTTGGCCCCCGACTGTCCATTTGCCGCTGTCCCCCCACCACACCGGGGCGGCCTGCCCTCAGCAGGTCCCCGCGCCCCCTCCGAGCCCCACCTCCGGCAGCTGGCCTGCTGCGCGGCCGTGGGCGTGCCGGCAGGGGGGGTGCAGACTGGGGTCAGAGGTCTGGGCTCTGCTGGGTGTGGTGTCCACAACCCGGAGGGAAAAGTGGGGACCTCCTCTGGCTCCCAGTGGACCAGGAGGCAGGCCAGGAGCAAAGGTGACCACCTGGTGACATGCGCCTGGCAAGGTGGCGCTGGCCCCCCAGGCCAGGGGTGTGCCTGGGAAGACGGGGCTCTTGCCTAAGCAGAAGGCCGCGGCGCCCCGGGCTCTAGTGTGGGGGCAGGACAAGCCCTCGGTCCCCGTGGGGCGGGTGCCACCTCTGCAGGTGCCACCTCTGCAGGCGCCAGGAGGGGCGCGGGGGGCTTTGGCTCGGCTGCCGCCCCATGAAGCCCCAGGCCCTTCCCGGGCCAGGCTCGGGGGCGGTGGGCCGGGCGGGCAGGCTCCGCGCCCGCTGCCCACGGAGAGGCCCACGCAGGCGGCAAGGCCGGCGCCACCCGCCCCCGCCGCAGGCCCGGCCGGCCCGGGCGAGGGCCCAGGCGAGGACCTCACGGCCGCCCCGGCCCGCCGCGCTGGGGGCTGCCCGGCCTAGGGGACCCCGAGGCGGCCGCCCACCCCGCAGGCGCGCACGGGGGCTGCAGGCGGCGGCCTCCCCGGCACGGGTGGGCGGGTGGGGGGGCCGGTCCCTCCCCCCAGGAGGCTGCTGCTCCCGGGCGCGGCGCGGCGGGGCGGGGCGGGGCGGGGCGGCCGGGAAGCCGCGGCCCAGCCCCCGCCAGACGCCCACCGAGCCGCGGCCGCGCCCCTCAGCCGCAGAGGCGCCGGCGGGGGGCGACGGGGCCCGGCAGGGGTCTCGGCCCCGCGCCCGCGAAGGCGCCCCCCGCCCCGGCAGGGCCCCGCAGCTCCCGCGCCCCGGCGCCGCCGTCCCAGGCCCAGGGCGCGTCCTGGGGGGCCCCGCGCGGCGGCGAGGCGGCCCCCACCGCGAGGGGCGCGGGGGGCTCGGGGGGCCGGGGCGGGCGCGGGGCGCGCGGGGCGCGGGGCGCGGGGCGCGCGGGGCGCAGGGGCGCGGGGGGCCGGGGCGGGCGCGGGGGGCGCGGGGGGCCGGGGCGGGCGCGGGGGGCGCGGGGGGCGCGGGGCGCGCGGGCCGGGGCGGGCTCACCGCAGCAGCGGGGCGGCGGGCGCGGCCAGCAGGCCGAGCGCGAGCAGCAGGAGGCTGGGGGGCTGCATGGCGGCGGCGGCGCGCTCGGCGGCCCGAGGTCGCGGCTTATAGCCCCGGCGGCGCGGCGGGTCAGCTGACGCGGGCGCCCGGCGGTCACGTGGCGCGCGGCGCGCGGGGCGGGGCGGGGCGCGCGGGGCGGGGCCGCGCTCGGCCTCGGGGGGGCCCCCGCGCCGCCCCCCCGCGTCCCCCTCGGCCTCCCCGCGCCCCCCGCGCGCCCCCCCCGCCGCCCCCGCCCCCCCCCCGGCCGGCGCCCCCCTCCGAGCCCGCCCCGCCCCCCCCCGGCCGGCGCCCCCCTCCGAGCCCGCCCCGCCCCCCCCCCCCCGGCCGGCGCCCCCCTCCGAGCCCGCCCCGCCTCCGCCTCGGGCGCCCGCCCCTCGCCGCCGGGGCTCCCTGCCGGGCCCCGCCGCCCGCACCCCCTGCCCGGGAGGGGGCACCCCAGGGCCGCGGCCTGCTGGGCCGGGGTGGCCGGCGCGGCCTCGGGGAGAGCCCCCTCGGGAGGAGCAGAAAAGCGGGGGCTGTGCTGGAGGCCGCCCGGGCCCGGCTCGGAGCCCCAGGGCCGACCCCACCTCGCCGGGGGCCCCTGGGCTGGCTGGGCCTGCAGCCGCCCGTGCGAGGAGCGCTGGAGGGGGCACTGCAGCCGGGGCTGCCCTCCCTCGGCCGCCCGAAAGGCGGAGCCGCCTGGCCACCCCCCACCCCCCACCCCCACGTGCCGGGAGAGGCCAGGGCCCTGGGGCTGGAGGGGCCCGCGCTGGGCACCGGATCTGTGGCCCGGGCGGGGCCGCACACCTGCCTGTCCCACCTGCTGCTTCCACAGGGGCCAGGCCGCCCGGAGTGGGGCAGAAGGGCAGCGGCCGGGCAGGGGGGGGGGGGCTGCTGCGGCCTGGCTGGTCCCCACCTGGAGCCAGCGGGAGCCGCGGAACAGGGGCCTCTGGGGCCCCCGGAAGGCCGCGGCCTGTCCCATCGGGAGTGGAGACGCCCTCCGTGCTGCCCGTCCTCCTGCCGTCCAGGAGCCTCCGAGCCCCTCTGCTGGGCTAGCTGCCCCGCGGACCCGCCCGCCTGTGGGGCCAGGGCCCGGACCGGACGGGCCTGGCCTGACCCACAGCCATGGAGGCCGCACCCACTTAGCCGGCGGGAGCCGCTGCCTGGCCTGCACGAGGCCAGGCGCCTCGGGCCTGGGTGGCCCCCAGACCGCACACTGCCTGGCGCTGGCCCTGATGGAGTCGCTGACTGGGAGGGCCCCTTGGCGCTTAGCCGAGCCAGAGCAGAGACCCCAGCCCGCCCGGCGGCTGCTTGGCTGAGCCTCGGGGTTTCCTGGGGGGGGCGGGGGTCTGGTGCAGGCAGTGGAGGCCAGTCGCGGCCTGTGGCCAGGAGGGCGCCTCAGCCCCGCCCTGGGGAGCCTGCCGCGTGCTTAGCCCCCAGCTCCCCCCCAGCCATGCCGGGGGCGCCTTGGAGCGCCTGGGAGCAAGGGCCCACGTCTGACCTTGTCCCGCCCCCTCCTCCACACAGCTGACTCCTCGCCAGGCCTGTCCCCCAGAGCCTGACCCGTCACCCCCTTGGAGTCTGCTCACGAGGCCGCTGCCATTGCGACACTGCCCACGGCGCGTGCCCTCCCCGCCCTGTTTCCACGCACCCGCCTGGGAGCAGCAGGGTGGGTGCTGGGGTGGGGGCGGGAGGGGGGAGAGCGGAGGCCACCAGGGGGCCAGGCCTGGGGGCTGTCGGATTCGGAAGCACTTTGGAGGCAGGGCCAGTCGTCGCCCCGCGCTGGGGAGGCCGCGCTGACCGGGCAGCGTGGAGAGGTCGGGAGGGCGCGTGCGGGCGGCCGGGCAGAGGCTCCGGGGAAGGCCCAGCTCGCTTAGAGGGGCCGCTTGGAGATGGTGCCGGCAGACAGACAGGTGCCGCGGGAAGGCAGGAGCCAGGCCCAAGTGGAGCCCCTCCCTTCCCCTGCCCCCCACCCGCCCTCCGCCCCCAGGTCAGCCTCTCTTCTCCCAGGGACTGGAGCTCCTGGCCAGCACCCCCGGCCCTCCAGGCCCAGACCCCCGCCTGGCCGCAGAGCGCGCACCCTGTGCCATGCCTGGCCCTGCCCCTCTGGCCCGTGCCCCAGCCCCAGCCCCGGGACACGAGCCCCGACGGGTGGGCTCTGGCGTCTGTGTTTTCCACGCAGTGTGTGCAGGAGTCTCCGGGGAGGGCAAGTGTGAGGTGTGGAAGATAAGAAGGGAGCCCGGGCACCACAACTCGTAGATGATTGAGGGGTGCCAGCCTGGGACAGGAGAGGCAGGGAGAGAGGGAGGCGGGGCCCGCTGCAGGCTGGAGCCCGGTGTTGGGGAGCAGAGGGTGGAAGGGACAAGGGTTCCCACAAAGCCCCGGTTGTCTGCGCAGGCCAGTGGCCCCGGGGTGGGGTGGCCCCGGCGCAGGGAGCAGCCGCCTGGTGGGGGGACACCAGCCCCGGCCAGCCGAGTGTCCCTGGAGGATCCTTCGGGGAGAGCAGCGGGCGCGGGCGTGGGGGGGCGCGGCGTGGGGGGGCGCAGGCGGCAGCAGGGAAGGACACTTAGAAGTCGCACATCAGAAAATGAGCCGCGATTTCAAATGGGCAGAAGAACTGGACAGACAGGCCCAGGGAGGCAGCTGTGGGGGCGTCACCGCCCCAGGCCCCTGCGCCCGGGAGCCCCGCCCCCACGTGGGGGTGCTGGAGCAGCCCCCAGAGCACCGTCTGCTGGGCGTTCACCCAAAGGTGTGAGAAGTGTCCCCCGCTGGGCCCGGGCAGCCCCAGCCCCCCAGTTCTGCTGGGGCGGCCTGGGGGGGGACCCCAGCCCACATGGCTGAGCCAGGATGGGGCGTGGGGTGCAGGAATCTGGGGCCTCGGGTGGGGGTGGGGGCCACATGACAAGAGGGAGGGGTGACGTCATGTTTATGTTACACATGAAGATGGCTTGTCAGAGAGGGGGTGTTGCGGAGAACCCCCATCCTCCTCCCAGCTGATGGTGCCGGCTCCCCGCCCCGGGCCTCGGTCCACCTCAACCCCAGCTGCCGGGAGCCTGCCTGGGCGCCCTGGGGGCCAGCCAGACGCGGGGGCAGGGAGGGTCCCCCCACTCAGGGGCCTGCTCGTGGACTCTGGCAGCCCCGGCCACCCCTGGAGTGAGGGGAGCTGAGGAGGGAAATTCAGGTGCAAGGTCTGTGGGCAGGAGCGGCGGGGGCGGGGAGAGGAGCGGTGGTTAGACCGGCTGTGGAAGTTGCCGGAACCAGCGAGGTGGGGTCACAGGATTATCTGTTGAGAGGAACCAACCCGACCAGACCCCCAGCCAGGAGACTCCCCGGGAAGAAGCTGGGACACCGCGTGGGCGCCCTTGGCCCTCTGCAGGTCTATGGGCCCCCCAAAGCCTGTCCTAGACGCAGCCCCCGCCATCCCCCGGCGTGGCCACATGGTCTTCAATAAACTGAACGGGCCGCTGCCGGGTCTGTCTGGAGGGCAGGGACCGCGCCCAGCCCCCCGCCAGCCCGTCCTGTCCTGCGCGAGGTGCCGCCCGGCCCGGCCCGGCCCCACCAGCCGTGTTTGTCAAACTCCCCCAAGAATCAGCCCCAGCAGCAGCCCCCAGGGCCCGGGGTGACACGGGAAGGGGCACCCCCCCAAGCGGGCAGGCAGGGGACAGGGAGCCGCAGGTGGGGAGCCCCTGCCTACCGGGCCAGTGGCTCTGAACTGAGGGTGCCCTGGGCTCTGAGGAGGGGGGGCTGGCCCCGGCCCTGCCATGGGGGGCGGGGCACCTGCATTGTGTCTGCCAAGGCCAGTCAGCACCAGCGGCCGTCACCCCAAAGGAAAGCCCCGGCGAGTGAGGGGAGCCCCACTCCCCTGTGGGGCTGTGGCAGGCACTGCCTCCTCGTGCACCCCTCAGAGAGGAGGGCCGGGCCCGCCTGCAGGCTCGGCCCCAGCAGCCCAGTGCCAGGCCTGGAGGTGACCCGGCCGCCCCAGGCCTTGACGTGCCGGAGGGCGGGGGTGGGCAGGGCGTGGCGGGGGTCCGCAGAGAAGCCTGGAGCCGAGGGGCGGCTGGGGCGCAGGAAGGGGGTCCTCCTCATGGGGGTCCGAGGTGCTGAGTCACCCCTGCCTGCTCTGGGCCGCACCCCGCCCTCCGGGCCTGAGTCACCCGCTGTCAGGCTCACTGGCCGCCAGCACGGCACCCAGCAGGAAGGTGGGGGTGTAGCACCCTGGGGCCCGGGCCGGCCCCAGCTATTAGCTCTGCTCAGCGGGAGAGGCGGCCGCGTGAGACCGGCTGACCGGCTGCGGGTCAGCTGAGCTGGGCAGGCCGGAGGGTGGGGGAAGGGCGGGAGCCACAGCCCTGGCAGTTAGGGCAGGGGAGGGGGGGCAGGGGGTGCAGATCAGGGGAGGGGGGCAGGGGGAGGTGCAGGCCCCGGGGAGGGGAGGGACTGTGGGCTGTGGGGGGGGGTGGGGGGCCGGGGAGGGGGCACTGTTGTTCAGAGCTTCCCTGTCAGGGCCTGTGACCCGGCGCCCTGGACAGGGGCCAGCGCAGGTGAAGCTGCCCGACCCCACGCACTGTCCACTAGACTCCGGCCCCGCCCCACGCTCCGGCCCAGGCCTGTGCCCCGGTGCCCTCGGCTTTGCCCAGCTGCTGCCTGGGCAGGAGCCTGCGGGCTGCGTGAGAGCAGGCGCTGCGGGAGCGGGCGTCCCCGCTCGCACATGGCTGGGGCGCTGAGCTGCCCGCCCCCTCCGGGGGCTGTGACGGAGGCCGGCCCGAGGCCAGTCCGGAGGGGGCAAGCGGGGCCGCATCTTGGGGCTCTGTCCAGTGTCCTGCAAGAAGCAGGCGCAGTGGCTCCCCGGCCCCTGGGGCAGGCGCCTCACGCGGCCGTGGGCAGTGGCCTTCCTCCTTCCTGGCCATCCAGCTGGTCACCCAGGGGCCCGGGGCCCGCCTCAGCAGCCCACTGTCAAACCGCTGAACCCAGACAGGGGTGCAGGGCCTCGCGGCGCCCCAGCGTGGTGGGGGGCGCCTGCGTTCTGAACAGTGCCCCCTGCATGGAGGGACTCCAGCTGCCGCCTGCACCTGCGGTGGGCAGGACAGGTGCAGACCCGCAACTGGACCCGAACCCAGCCCCTGGCCAGTGATGGACACGGCTGGGCCGCAGGCCGGGGGCCCGGTGACTCGGGAGCGGGGAGCCCGGCAGGAGCTCCGCCTGGCAGCAGAACCCCACATCTGAGGCCCGTGATGGAGTCCGGGCAGAGCAGGGAGGGGGGCGCCCGCAAGGCTGGGTTGAGGGGTTGGGGACATGGCCACCTGGCTCCAGGCCCCTCGGCCACTCAGGGATGTCCCGTGGGGATGGCCCCGGCCCAGCCTGACCCCAGAGGCGGGCGACCCTGGCATGACCTCAGGGTGTCGGTGCAGGTGGGAGGGGGCGGGTCCCTCCCTGGAGAACCTGCCTGCCGGCCTCAGCCGCTCCCATCCGGCGGGCGCGCCCTTATCGCTCCCCAGCCCTCGCCGCCCCCACGGCCTCCTGGGCAGCCCCCGTGGGCCGCTGGCGGTCCGCACGCCTGCCCGGGGTGCCTGCCCCGCCGGTGGCACCAGCCCCTGCCGGAGCAGGATGGAGGGGGCAGGGCCACCCCCAGGGACAGCGAGTGCCGGGCGACCGGAGGGGCCAGCGCCCGTGTCCCGGCGTGGACGGAGCAGCCTGGGGGGGAGCTGAGTGTGCCCGGGCCGGCCCCCCTCACCAGGCCTCGCCGGCTGCGCAGCGCGAGCAGCGCTGACGCTCCCCGCGTGGGGCGGCCAGGCGGCCTCCAGGTGACCCAGCTCTGTCCCGGGGAGGACGCGTCGCCCGTGGCTAGTGGGCAATGGGGCCGGCTCCTGCGCCCCAGAGCCCCTGCTCCCCCCAGGAGCACGGCGCCGGGTGGGGCGGGCTGTGCCGTGCGCCCGAGGGCCAGCTCCGGGACAGACGGGCCCAGGTCCCGGGGCGCAGATGAACTTGGGGGGGACGAGAGGAGGCAGGATTGAAGTAGCGGGGCAGGAGCCTGGGGGGTGGGATTGTGGACCAGGGGCGCCCCCCCCACTCCATGGGGCCTGGGAGGGGGCAGCTGGGCAGGAAGATCTGCTGGCCACGGAGTGTCTACAGTGGCCGTGAGGGGCAGAGGAGGGGCCGCCCCAGGACTTTGCTCTGATGCTGGGGGCCCTGCAGGAGGCGAAGGCGGCAGCTCTCGACCCCGAGGACCCACTGGACTCCAGGGAAGGCCAGAGAGGGGTGGACGGGCAGAGGAGACCCCGGCCTGGGGCTCGGTGCTGCTCCGCCTCGGGCCACCCCGTGTCCTGCCCGAGGGGCCGCGCACGTGACCGGCGGTGCCGCCTCCCCAGCTGGACGGGCCCAGGTCCCTCCAGCTTCCTTCCCTCCCGCGGCCTCGCTGCTGCGGCCGTCACGAGAGCACCTCGGGGTCTCTGTCCTGCACGCCGGCCCCTTCTTGGCCGTGTTGTCCTCCCCCCACGGCGGTCCCCAGGCCACCATGAGGGGTCCCCTCAGCCTGCCAGGCCCCGTTCCGAGGTGCAGGCGTGCGGGGGGCCCCGGCTTGCCGCAGGCCCCCTGGGGCCGCGAGGTCACCCAGGTTGGGTTCAGGGGTGAGACCCGGCTGAGGAGCCTGGCAGAGGAGGGGCCGGAGTGGGGGCCAGTCTGGAGGGCAACGTGGGGTGCCAAATGAGGTCCCAGCAGCCGGAAAGGAGTTGCCAGAAAGGCCCCTGCGCCCCCTTCCCATTGTCACCTCCTGCCCCGGGCACCCCCGGGCCCCTCGAGCCAGGAGAAGAGGGTCCGCGGGGCTGGACACCCAGCGCAGGCCAGGACCACACCAGCTGCAGGCCGCGGCTGCCCGTCCACGGCGCCGCCTTGCGGGGCCCCAGGCCGGGCGCTGGCAGGAGAGGAGCCTCTTCGCACCCGTGGCCACGGGGCCCCACGGCCTGGCCAGGCCACGCGCTGCCCGAGGGGGCCTTCTGGAGGTGACAGCCGGGACCCAGCGCCCGGGAGCCAAGGTCACGGGGGAGGGCTGACCGCAGAGAGGAAGCTGGGGACGGGCCAGATCCTGCTTCCCGCGGCGGCCGCGCTCCCCGCCCGCGAGCCCGGGGTCTGAGAAGTGCCGCTCGCCCGCCGGCCTCAAATCACCACGCGGAGCCGCGCGACAGCCAGGGTGGCCGGTCCTCGCTGCCCGCGCCCTCCCTGCGCCCCCTCTCTGGGCTCGCAGCCCCAGCCTCACTCTGGGGTGCCCCACTGGTGCTGCGGTCTGTGCCCCCCCACACGGGCGCTCCCGGGCCTGCCCCTGGGGTCCGGCCGTGCCCATGGGGTTGCGCCAGCCACACGGCGCAGACGTGCGTCCAGCCCCTGCGGGGGCTACGCTCGACCCCCTTGCTGGGCGTGACCAGGCACGAGTCCAGGCGGCGGCACAGCCGCGTGAACACACACGCCCCACCTGCCCCGCCCTGTGCCCCCAGCTCCCGGGCGTCAGCCCCCGCCCCCTGCGCCGCCTGCCTGCGGGGTCTCCTGTGCCCCCCAGAGCCCCGGACACGGCGGCGCCTCCCACCGGTCACCTCAGGTCGCTGGATATGGCGCCCCACAGGCAGCTGTGACCCCGCATGCAAGTGCCTGTCCCGGGCTGGACCCAGGAGGGTCCCCCCGGCCTCTCTCAGGCGTGGACATGTCCTCCCACCCCCGCGTGCTCAGGCCACTCCCCTGTGCATGCCTGGGTCCTGAGCCCTTCTCTTGGGGCTCACAGTCTTGGGGTCAGGGCCCCCGTGAGCACACTTGACCTCCGCTGCCCCCGGGAAGACCCTCCCAGGCACCGCCACGCCCGGTGCAGGGCCGAGGACCCCTGCGTGTGACTGGGGACACGGGGCCGGCCATTGTGTGACCAGCGGACACAGTTGCAGCTGCGGACGTGGGGCCGTGACGGCCAGCGCCGGCCTGTCCTCTGGGCCGGGTCCTCACGGGAGGGCGGAGACAAAGCCCCACCCCGCTGACCCCCTTCCTGGCCGGGCCGCAGGAAGAGCAGACCCCAAAGCGGAAATGTGGGGTGGGGAGCAGGGGGCGGGGGCCTTGCCTGGGCGGCGGTGAGGACCGCGAGGGTCTCCATAGCCGGCTCCAGGGCGAGCGGGCTCCTGGGCCTCTGCGTGAGCCCCGGGCAACAGCCTCCCCTGCCGAGGACGCAGCCCCCCCGGCCACCGTGGCTGCGGGGCCCGGGCCTTGCGGCGCCCCCTCACGCCCGCCTCCCGCTCCGTGTCTTCTCGGCGGAGGCACCTGCGGTCGGGGCGGTCTGCTCCGGGCAGCCAGAGAGCTGCTCCGGCTCCGCGCGAGGGCCGCCCTCCTCCAGCGCGCGGTCACTGCCCAGCACAGGCCGAGGGGCCACCGCCGTCTGCGCGGGGCGCTGGGGGCCGCGAAGCAGCCGGACCTCGCCCACTGGCCGCGGGCCGGGCGGTCTCTGAAGAGCCGGCGCCTGCGCTGGCAGGTCTCGTGCCGCCCCCTGCAGGCTCCAGGGAGGACCGCACTGCCCGCCGCCCTAGCCCGGCCGGCGCCTGGCAGCCCACGGGCAGCTCCGACCCGCCGCGGGCAGAGCTCTCTGGTCAGGTGAGGCCATCACGTCCTGTTTCCGGGTGGGCCAACCGGCAGCCCCTCGCCCTCAGGGTCCTCCGAGCCAGACAGCAGAATGGCCATCCGAGGACGTCATGGTCACGGCCAGACGTGGGCCGCAGGCCGGGCAGCCGTCCTGCCGGGGGAGGCTGGGCGGGCTGAATACCGGGAGAGGGCGGTGGGCAGACCCAGCCCAGGCTCCTGCGGGTCCGCACCTGCCCCGTTGGGCCAGCGCCAGGGCTGCAGGAGCGCAGCAGCTGAGGGTGAGGGCCGGCCCTGCCGGGACAGCCTCCCGGAGGCACCGCTGGCCGTGGGCTCTGCAGCCGCCCCCCACGCAGCAGCCCGGCTGGCCAGACAAGCCCTCAGGGTGTGGCAGATGCGCGGGGCGCAGCCAGGAGACGCGGCGGGGTTCCCTAAGACTAGCTCTTGTCTTCAGAGAAATGACAGGGACCGGGGGGGACGGGCCGCAGAAGGGGCTCGGGCACGTGTGAGGTCCGGGCGGGTTTAGCTGCGAGATGGGGAGCCCTGTCCTGAGAGCCCAGCAGTGGGGGAGAGCGGGCAGCGGCTGGGGTCGTCCCGGCTGAGAGCGCAGCGAGGCAGCGGGTCGGGGGCTGGGTAGGGGGGTCGCCCCCCTGCTCCGCCCGCGGGGAGATCGCCCACGAAGGCTAAAACCAGCCGCCGTCAGAGACAGGCTGGGTCAGGCATCTCCTGCTCGGGCTTCAGCTTGTGGGGCAGCCCTGGGCACCCTGGCAGCGAGGAGGGGAGCCTGCCCACTCCCCCATCACCCAGCGGGTCCAGAAGCTCCTCCAGACCCCCAGGGCCATGCCCGGCAGCTCAGGCGGGAATGCCCCGTCCAGCGGGGCCCATGAGCAGCAGGAGCCCCTTGGCCCGCGCCGGGGCCGTCTCCGCCAGCCGGCACCCGTGCCCCCCGGTGCTCCCCCGTGGCGGGGTCTCCAGGGGCTGCAGCCGGGGTCCGGGCGAGCCCTGTGCTGGCCGCCTGTGTCCTTGGCCCCGGGTGGCACGGCCCCCCTGGTGGATGGGAACCTGGCGTCTCCCCGAGCGCGGCGCGGGGACCAGGGTGCCAGGTGTCCAGGCGCCGGCAGCGGCTCTGCAGGGACAGCCTTCCGCGGCCACTCCCTGGGGAGCCAGGCCAGCAGGGTCCTGTGCACAAGCCCCACCCCCGGCTGGCCTCAGGAGGGTCCGCCCGGCTCGTCCTCGGGCCTGGTGTTGCCCAACATGCCCTGGCTCGGGAGAGGGGCCCTGAGCCCCCGGGCAGGCAGGGCAGCCAGGGGCCTGCAGGGCCACGTGGACGGCTGGACGGGGACGGAGCGGACATGGATGGAGGTGGTGGGGGTGGTGGTGAGGGGGCGATGGCTGGGGTGGTGGCGACGGGGGGTGATGGGCGGCTGGGATGGGGGTGTGGCGACTGGCTGACGGACGGCAGGCGCCGGGGGCGGGACGGCAGGCGCAGGCTCGCGGCAGACACGGCCGTGTGGGGCACAGAGGACACGCGGGCCGAGCCCCAGCGCCCCTTCTCCGTACTCACCACACCCGCCCAGCAGACAGAGGAGGTCAGCGGGCCGGGGACTCCTGCTCCGGGCCGGGCTGCGGGGGGCCGGCGTCCCATGACTCCAGGCACCGAGCAAGACCTGCGAGAGCGCCGGGGTGGCACCCACAAGGGGCGAGGGGGCCGTGCACGCCCCAAGCACTCAGGATCGGCCCGCAGTGGGGAGAGCCAGAGGGAAGGTGGCCATGGAGGGCACCAGAACCCGGGGCCGTGGTGCAGCCCCCCAACAGATGACAGACCCCAGACAACTCTCCCAGCATCCAGGGCAGCGACTGAGAGGGCCAGTCCCCCAGGCTGCCCTGCCCTGCCCGCGCCCCGGCCGCGGGGCCGGCTGAGATGGGGGGGAGCTTGGGGGGGTCGCCCAGCCCTCCCCAGCCCGCCCCGGCTGCACCCCACCATGTGCAGCAGCGGGGCGGTCGCGGGAGGGGTATGGAGCAGCAGCTGAAGCCCCAGCCCCGAAGCCTCAGCCCCTGGCACCCTGCAGGGCCCGAGCCCAGCCCGCCCTGCCCAGGGCCCCTGGACTGCAGCCTCGTCAGGACATTGGCTCCCGCACGGCAGCAGTGGACAGCTGGGGGCAGCCTGGGGGGTGGGGCCGTGCCCCGGCACCCCCAGTGCCCCCGTGTCCCGCCTCCAGGCCCTGCAGGTGCGGAGCAGGTGCCTCTGAGGGGCGTCCTCGGGGCAGTTCAGGCCGGCGAGACGGCAGTGGGGGCACCCGGACCCCAAGTCTGCACCCCGGGACAGCAAGGGCTACCGCGGCCCGGCCCCTCGCCCACGGCCCGGCCGTCCCGCGGCCTCCCGCTGCCCCCGCCCCCCGCGCAGGGTCAGCCGCCGCTGGGGTCAGTGTCCAGGGCCGAGGTGCCCTGGGCTGGGCCGGCGGGGGAGGCCTGTGTCCGGCAGGGGGCGCCGAGGCCTGCGGGGCGGGGGGGCCTGCGGGAGCTGGGGGCCGGCGCCTGCCCCGCGCGGACAGCAGGGGGCGCCTGGAGCCCGGCTGAGGCGCCTCCGGGCCCGGCCCTGCCGCCGGCGAGCGCGCCAAGGGGTGCCGGTGGGGTCCTCGCCCTCCGGCCCCTCGCGGCCCAGGGCGGCCACGGGAGGCGAGACGGCCGGTGGCCAGCCCCGGCGCGCGGCCGCCCTCATGCCCGGCCCGAGCCCTGCGGACTGCGGTGCAGCCGTGGGGGCCGGACGCTGGCTCGGGCCGCTCCGCAGGCCACGGTGCCCACTGGGCTCATCCCCACTGCTGCCCACCAGGGTGCAGGACCACCGCGGCCACCCCCAGGGACCCCGCCTGCCGGAAAGGGGCTCCTGCCTGCGTCCTGCCAGACCCCCAGGTGGGCCCACCACGGGCAGGGGAGTCGGGGCCGTGGTCGGACAGAGCCGGTGTCCAGGCCAGAGCGGGCAGGACTGTGGCCCCCAGAACCAGCTAGGCTGGGCAGGGCGGGGTGTTGTCCAACTCTCAAACCTGGGGTGCCTGAACTTCCAGGGCCCTGAGAGAGGGGAGCCCACACATAGGCCCAGAGATGCCCCAGGGAATGCAAAACTGCCCCCAGAGCCGGGACAACCCCCGCAGCGCCGGCGCAGGTCCCCGCAGCCTGGACAGCCACGTCACACCGGGCCTCGGATGGTGGCCGGCCCTGGCTCTCCGGGGGTGCTGGACAGCCAGGACCCTGCCTGCACCCCAGGAGAGGACACGGCGCCTCACGTGTCTGATGCCAGGCGGGGCAGCGGGGAGAGGCCCTGGCGGCCAGCAGGGGGGACGGGCCCCCCAAGGCCATCTCCCGGCCCCCACGGGCCGCGGGGGCTCTCCGCAGGGTCGAGGGCATGCGGCCCCCAGAGGTGGCCCCTGTCACCGCCTATGCCCCCAGCCCTAGCCTGGCCCCGGGCCCCCGCCCAGCGGCCGTGTGGGCCAGCCTGGCCGCCTGGCGGGCCCTCCTCCCCCGGCCCACGGGTGGGCGCCGGGCCCCAGGAGGCCGCGGCGGGTGGGGGCCCTGGAATGTGCTGGCAGGACGGCCGAGCAGGGCGGGCTTTGATCCCTGCCCCCAAACCAGGGTCCCCGCTCGCCCCAGCCGCCCCATGGCCCACCCGGTGCCCCGCTGGCCGCTAGCGCCGGGCCTGAGGTTTGCCTTGGCCTCGCGCCAGCCCGGAATGTGCCGCCGGCCGCGCGGCAGCTGTTCCTGGAACAGGGGCCACAAAGGCGGTCTGTCTCGGCCGGCGCAGCCCGGCCACGCGCGAATGGGCAGAGCGGGCGGCGCCGTGAATGGCGCTGGCCGCCAAGGACGCGGTGGGGCTTGGCACCGGCACGGGCCGCACCTGGGCCGGGGGCGATGGGCCTGGAGCGGGCGCCGAGGCACACGCGGCCCAGCAGAATGGGGCGCCTGTGGCCGGCCCTCGGGAGGGGGGCGTGCAGGTTGGGGGGCGTCACCATGGGCGGGCTGGCAGCCAGCTCGGAGCGCGTGGGTGCGGCCGTCGCTGCCCTGGGTGAGTGCAGGGCCCGGGGGGTCCTGGCGTGAGTGGGGTCCACGGCACCCCGTTGCTCCAAGCGGGGAGGCCCCATCCTGGGAGGGGGCACAGGGCCAGAGCCCCTGGGCCCCCCGTGGCGCCACAGCCTGCATGAAAGGCCCACACAGCCCCTGCCCTCGGGCCCGGCGGCCAAGCCGCAGTGGAACTTGGACCTGGCCCCGGCGCACCTGGACGTGGCCTACGTGAGCGGGCGGCTGCCAGGGCCGGGGTGCCGGGGCGCAGCCGGCAGCAGGGCCTGCTGTGGGGGGTGCGGGCCGCAGGCTGCCCTGGGCCCTAGGGTGGGCGGGGTACCAGGTCTTCCTGTGGCTGAGCCTGGGGACCGGCGGGGGCAGAGGTGCTGCACCCGCGGAGCTGCCCCAGCGGGCCTCGCGCGCCGGCCTGCGGTCCACGCTGTGCAGAGGCCGGAGAAGTGGGGGGACCAGAGAAGTGGGGGTCCCTGACTCTCAAGCAGGGATTATGCCCCGTCCCGCCACAGGCCTCAGGCTGCAAAGGGCTGAGGGGCCTGCAGCCTTGCAGGAGTGGGGTGCAGTCTGGTGCCCCGGGACATGGCCTGCAAGTGGCCCACGGCTGAGGGCTGAGCTCAGCAGAGGGGGTACAGGGGCCAGATGCCCCACAACGGGGTTCAAGGGACCAGGCATTCAGGCTCATGGGGTGTAGAGCCCCACACCCAGACTAATGGGGTATGGTTTCTCAACTAATGGAGTGTAGGGTCCACCCTCAGACTAATGAGGTACAGTTTCTCAACTAATGGGGTACAGGGCCCCACACCCAGATTAATGGGGTATGGTTTCTCAGTGAATGGGGTACAGGGTCCCACACCCAGGCTAGAGGGGTGCAGTTTACTGAATAATGGGGTACAGATCTCCACACCCAGATGAATGGGGTACAGTTTCTCGACTAATGGGGTGAGGGTCCCACACCCCAAGCAGAAAGACAAGTGGGGTGCAGGGCCCACGTGTCTGAGCGGTGCTGGGGACACAGGTACGTGCTGCAGATACCTGGGCAGCAGCCAGCCTGGTGCACGGAGAGTGGACTCGGGCCCCCCGGGTGCAGGCAAACGAGGCCCTAGCAGCACCAGGCGCCCACACTGCGAGGCGGGCACCCCAGCTGGCTGGCATGCAGGCCTCTGAGGGGTCCAGTGAGTGGGGTCAGGCAGCTGCACAGTCCTCGGGGTGCACCCCAGGTGTTCCTGGAAGAGGGGTTTCTGCCCACACCAAGGAGCTCCTAGAACAGGGAGAAGAAGGGATCCCCAGGAACAAGGGGCCCCCCCAGAACAAGGGCACCCCTGGGAACAGGAAGCCCCCAGAACAGGGCCCCGAGTGAAGGTGAAGGGCCCATGAAGCTTGGGGGTTCATTGTGGGGCCTGAGACCTCAGGGAGGCCCAAGGGGCAGGCATAGCGGGGCCGGACCCTGGGTCTGGGCCACAGAGAGCCGATGGTCCTGGCTGGACACAGGCAAGTGGCCACACTGGGCCAGACCCCTGAGTGTGCTTGCTGGGGAGCTGAGCGGACCCCGAAAGAGGAGCCTCAAGGACCAGCCCCACCGTGGGACTGTCAGAGGTGGGGGTGGGGGCAGCGGACAGCGTGCCCATGATGGGGGCTGGGGAGGGGGCAGGCGGCGGGCGCGGGCAGCGTGTGTGCGTCCGTCCCGGCACGTCTCGGGGTGTCGTGCCAGCAACTCCGGGCTCCCCCCGCCGGCGGGTGCCATGAGTCCCAACCTCAAACATTCTCCAGGCAACCTCAGCGGAAGCGCCCCGTCCAGGCGCCCCGCCAGGGCCCCTCGGCGGCCGCTGTCTGCGCTGCAGGGCTGGCTCGGGGCGGCCGCTCTGTTTGGCTTTCCCCCTGCCCGGGAACCTCAGACGCCGGTCTGGCCGGAGGCGTCGGGCCGGGCGCACAAAGAGCTACAGTGGGGCTGGGGCCACCGCGTGCTGCACGCGCCCGCTCCTGGCCGCCCCGCAGCTGTCCCCACGGCCCCGGGAACGTGGGGCGCTCCTGGCCCCTTGGTGTCAGCTGCATCTTTCGAACGCCGGTTGCTGGGTTGGACCAGAGAAAGACCCAGGTCCTGTCCGGGGACATGCGCCCCAAGGGATGGCACTCCCCGACATCCAGAGCCACCGGTGGCCGGCACCCCCACGTGGGCACACGCCCCGCCTACTGGTCCTGCAGCAGCCTCAGTGCCAGGGTCCACAGCCCCTGCAGCCCTCCCACGGGTGCCCGCCTGCCCCACCAGCATTAACCAGCCCTGGGTCCGGCCGGAAACTGAGGCCGGGCCCCAGAGGGAGGCTGAAGCTGGGGGCCCTGAAGGGCAGGCATCTGGTGAGAACCTGCATGCCTGGGCTGCACCCCAACACCCCAGGCCAGAGCTGCCTGGCCTGGGAGGGCCACTCAGCTGGGTGTGGGGTGGGGGGCCTGGCCGGGAGCAAGTGGACCAGACTAACCAGCTGGAGCAAGCGCGGGCCCAGGTGACCAGCCCTGCTCGGCCCAGTGGAGCCAGAGGCACTGAGCTTAGCTGGGAGGGGAAGCGGCCCTGGTGCGCTGGGAGTTCAGAGCCCAGGGGCTGGGCAGCCCAGCTGAGGTGCAGCCAAGGCTCCAGAAGGTTCTCTGAGCTCCAGAAGCCCAGGCAGCACAGGCCCAGCACAGGGCTCTACCTGGCATACCTGGCTGGCAGCACAGCCCAAGGGCCTGTGCCTGTGCTTCGTCCCTGCAGTGCCCGCCACTGTCCCCAACCCCTGTAGCCCCCGAGGCCATGCACCCTCAAATGAGTATCCAGTCTGACACCTGCCTGCCACCCCACCCAAAGGTCAGCCCAGAGGGCATCAGCCCACCTTCCGAGGAAGGCCCAGGCCAGGGCACCGGGGCCTGGGCCTCCTCCCAGGGGCTTCCCAAGCTCCAGAGGCCAGCAGTTCCGGCCTGAGATGGGGGTCTTGAGGTCCTGTCCCCCCCTCAAAGTTGTCCCTCCTAGGGCTGCCCACTGTCTGATAGGCCTCGGATGCCCAGGCCCCAGAGGGAGGCCGAAGCTGGGGGCCCTGAAGGGCAGGCATCTGGTGAGAACCTGCATGCCTGGGCTGTACCCCAACATTTGGGGGACTCTGGCTCTTCCAGTGGGAGGGCCACAGAAACTCGCTGCCCTTGAAGGCCCAAGTTAGATGCAGGAGGCTTGCGGAGCAAGGCTGTCACGGTGCCTGGCCCTGGCTGGCCAGTGGCCACTGCTGGGGCACCGGGACCTGACGGGAGAGGCCAGCACCAACCCCAGGCAGGAGGCAGGTCCCGTGGCCTGGAGCCCCAGGAGGCCTCCCTGGAGGAGCTGTCGCGAGTGGGATGGGCTGGGGAGGGAGGGCTCAGGCCGGACGCAGGAGCAAAGTTGGGCAGAAGCCGCCTGCCCTGGGTCGTGGGCCATCCTGCCTCAGGGGTGGAGCTGGGCCAGGGCGGTGGCAAGGCCGCCTTCCGGAAGGGAGGCCGAAGTGACCGGCCGGACCGCAGAAGACCATCCACAGGAAGGACGTCCCGCCGTCTAGTTGTGACAGAAAGGCCCCTGCCCAGAGGCAGCCCCTGCCAGCAAGGGCAGTGGCCAGGGCAGGGGGAGCGGGCAGCCCTAAGGGTCACCATGCCCAGCCGCCTGGGTGCGGAGGCTGCTGCCGAGGGCCGCGGGGCGAATGGCGCCACCTGGTGGCCGAGCGGTGCCGCGCCTTCACCACCAGGGAGCCCCGGGGGTCCTGACGGACCCGGCGCCTCCCCAGGCCGCAGGGCCTCTGCGCAGGTGGCTGGTGACCCCCGGGCCCAGGGGGCCCGCCTCCTAGGTCCCCCCGGGGCCTATGCTGGGCCGGCCCAGAAGTCCTGCGGGCTCAGCGGCACCAGGGAGCCCCCCTGCGCCCACCTATCTCGGCCTAAGGTGTGGCTCCACGCGGCCACACGTGTGCGAGGCAGCTCGCAGCGCAGGTGTGCCCTCAGCACACACAGATGCAGGCCATGCTGACCGCTCGCCCCAAACTCGGACACCGCACCCCGCCAGCCGCCCCCGCCCAGGCCGGCCCCTGCAGGAGCAGCCGCGCTGCCTGGGGAGGGGCGCCCTGTGGACCCGGAGCCGGCAGGCGTGGGGCTGTGTGGGGGTGCCCGGGAGGCTGCAGCCTCCGCTCGCTCTGATTGCCTGTTAGGATGACCGCTTTCCGGGCAGCCGGCGCGGAAATGCACGGGCCTGAGAGCCGGCCCTGAACCCCTGCTCCTGGGGAGCGGTGGGGCTCCCGACCCTGTTTACTCCTGGGGGTGCTGGGGCCAGGCCCTAAGACCAGAGGGAGGCAGGTGGCAGGCTCCTGTGACAAGGAGGCCGGGGCAGGTCGGGGCCTCAGTGGCTGGCACTCCCGCAGGAGGGGCAGGAGCAGCTGGGACGTGCCCCCCGCTCGGAGCCCGGCTGGCCTGTGGGTGAGCCAGCTGCCAGGTGTGCTCTCTCCCCCGCCTGCGGGCAGGTGGGCAGCGCCCCCTCAACCCACCCAGGGTGGCCAGGCAGGCAGGTGGCAGCCCCGTGGGGCGCTGAGTCAGGTTGCAGGAACGCTGGCCGCTCCCACCCCCCGTGCCCTACCTGCCCCCACCTGGCCCTGCACCTGGGCACGCCCCGGCCTGGGCTTGCTGAGTCCAGCACCCCCTGCAGCAGCCCCCGCCGCCCGCTGGCCCCTGCGACCCCAGCAGAGCCCCTGCCCTCAGAGCCCCAGGTGGCCCGGTCCCGAGGCCCAGAGCAGCTGGGCTCCCCTGCGCGGCTGCACCCCGAGGCGGCAGCAGGGGTGTGGTGGGGCCTGACATGGCCCCAGGTGGAGTCCAGGCCCTGGGGAGGGTCTTCCTGGGGGGGGGAGGGGACACTGGGGGACGAATGAAGGCAGCCTGGGCACCTCCCTCCCCGGGCTGTGACGGGAGCCAGGAGGCCTGGAGCAGCGGGCAGGCGGGGGCCTGAGGTGCTGTGCGCTGCGCTGGCGCTGACCCCCTCGCTTCCAGGTCAAAGTTGCCCTCAAGCGGGCTGCGGGCTTGAGGGCGGGGCCCACATGGGCATCTCCGGCCAGGCAGGGCTGGGAGCCAGACGAGGTGCCCGTGGCGTGCTCTGCCTGCCCGCTGCGAGGCCTGCTGCTCCTGTGGACCCGGCCAGCTGTGGGCCGGGCACTTACCCCCACCGCCCCGGCCCCGTGGGGGAGCTGCCCCGGCGTCCCGCAGGACGTCCTCGGGGGGTGAGCCCCGCCTGTCGCCCCCGTCCACACCAGGCCCTGGAGCGCCGGCTCCCTCTGGGCCTGCGGGCACTGTGGGGGGCCCTGACCGGCCGCGCACTCCCGGGCAGGGCCTCTCACCCGAGTGGACCGGGCCATGTGCGTGCGCCTCGCTCCCGAGTGTGCCCAGCTTGGGCTGCTGACCGCGTGGCCTGGAGCCCGAGCCCAGTGGCCGGCGAGAGCCAGCCCTGCGCTCCGCGGGGGCAGAGGCCATGCTCACCTCACGCTTGGCGCCGCCCCCTTGCCTGCCAGAGCCCCAGGCGAGGGCTCACGCCGGCAGGAGCGGGGAAGAGGAGGACCATGGCCGAGGGCCCCCGCGGGGGGCCGTCACCGGCCTCTGCCTCCCACTGGGCCCAGGCAGGCGGCCTGGAGGAAGGGGTGGGCCAGCTCTCTCCACCTTCCCGCCCCTCCGGCTGTGCCACGGCCTCGTCCGCCCAGGGCGGGACGCGGTGCTGGCCGTCTGGGCCCACGGCAGGGTCCCGCTGGCCGCGGGCCTCTGGGCCACAGCCCTGCAGCGCTGGGCAGACACGCTGGGCCTCTCCCGGGGCCTGTTTATGGCGGCACTGCCTGAGGTGGGCCGGGCCTCGGCCCAGCCGGGCTGCTCCTGCCCTCCTCCGGCCCTGGGGGCAGCCACCCCGCCTCGGTTGCCCCAGGCCGCGAGCAGACCGGGGCGCCTGGGACGTCTGTAGTAAGTGCGGCCTCATCACGTCTGCGCGTCCCTCCTGGGCCCCAGGGGCTCTGCTGTCATTGCCGCCCGACCCGAGGGGGCAGAGGGTCTCCTCCAGGCCCCGCAGGCCCATGGCCTCTCCCCACGCCTGACCCTGGCCCCGCAGGGCCCCTCGGCGTGAGGGAGCCCCAGCCGTCTGCGCAGGGGCAGGAGAGCGGAGGCCACTGTGGGGACAGCGGAGAACGCCGACCCTGACCCCCGGGTGAGGGTGGGACGCCCAGCACCTGTGGGGTGTTTGGGGGGTGCTGACAGTGGAGGGAGGGGGCCCCACGTGTTGGGCCAGGGTGGCGGGCCTCCCGCTGGGCGGCAGGGGGCAGTAGATGCCTTCAGAAGTCGCCGGGCCTCCTGGGGCAGCCTAGCCGGCCGCCCGCTGCCTGCACATCTGGAAGGCTTTCTCTCTCGGGCCTCCCTGCCGCCCCCGAGCAGCGGCCCCCCCAGGCAGAGGGTGCCAAGTCATGGTCCCCAGATGCCTGTGGTGGGTGGGGGAGCAGGCGGGGGGCGGGGGGAAGGCCGGTCCTGGGTGGGAGAGCCGTGGCGGGCCTGCCGGGCAGCAAGGCCCCGGCCCGGGGCCAGGGAGGGATCCCGGGAGGCGGCGCCCACATCTGGTGGAAGGACAAGAACAGCTATACTCGGGCCCTGGGCAGGGCGTCTGGGCTGGGCTGCTGGGGGGTGGGCTCATCCCAAGAGAGGCCCGCCCTCCACAGAGACCCCAGATGCTGCCACAGGTCTGGGCACCATGTTTGGGATCTAGGCCTTGCCTCCACCCCGGGAGCCAGCTTGGAGGAGGGGAGGAATATGGTCTGGGACGCCCCCATGCCTGGTTCCAGGGGTGCAGGGAGCTGCAGAGAGAGGCTGAGCACCCCAGGAAGCCACACGGGGAGCAGAGCCAGGGGACCGTGTGTGGACCCTAACTCGGGACAGAACCGGCTGGGCGCCGAGTGGCCACTCAGCTGACCCTGAGCCGCGTGCCCGGCCGCAGGCCAGCGAGGCCGCACAGCTGCCCTCCGGCTCCTTGCAAGACCCGGGTGGCTTCTCCCGCACGTCACTGAGCCCTAAATAGAGCAACCCCTCCTCGCCCCCCCAAGACTTCTTGGACTAGATGGCCGGCCGGGCCTGCAGCAGGCTGGAGCTGGGCCGGGCCAGCGGCCTGGGCAGGTGGGGAGGGCCCTGTGCCCCCATTGGTCTGAGGAGCGCTCCATGCCCTTTCTGAGCAGGGGCCCAGCTGGGGAGGCCATTTATACCCCTCCCCGGCCCACCAGCCCGACTCTGCCGCCGCCTGACCTCCTGCCAGCGTCGTGCGTAGCTCGGTGAGGCCGGCCGGCCGGGGCCGCTTGGGCCGCCTTGCGGGGCTGCTGGGCGGGGCCCGGGGCTGGGGCTGGGGGCTGCCCGTGGCCCTCTCTGGGGGCTCCATGCAGCCGGGGCGGGGGTGAGACAGAGAAGCTGGGAGGTGGGTTGTGGACAGGGGCCCGGACACCCCCTCGTGACCAGGCCTTGTCCTGGGACCTGGAGGGGGGCTTTGTGGGTTGAGGGGCCCAGGCCTGTGTCCCCAGACCAAACTGGGGAGCAGTTGCTTGCACACTCTTAGGCCTGGAGTCGGTCGAAGGAGCAGAGTTAAAAATAACAGGGTGCCCTGGCAGCCACCTGCCTGCCCCCCCCCCCCGCCCCCGGGGACAGCTGCACTGACTCAGGCCTGCCCAGGACATTTCGGGAACACTTTCTCCTCTTTCTTCTCACCCTGGGGAATTCCCAGCCGTGTCCCTCTAAGGAGGCCGGAGCGCAGAATGGGGGCGCCGGCGAGGGGAGCCCTGGCCCCACACTGGCAGGGACTGTGGCCCTGACGCCTCCACCTTTCTCTCCTCACAGGTTCTAGGCCCAAGATCTCAGGATGGGGGAGTAAGTGCGCCCCTAACCCCTGCCCCTGCAGCCCCCCCACCCCACGGGGGCCAGGGTCCCTCGACACCCACCTCCCGTCCCCCACCCACGCAGGCCTCGGCATGGCCTAACCTCTCTCTTCTCTCCCCCGCCCGCCCTCCCGGGACAGTGAGGAGGTGAGTACCTGCCTGGGCCCGCTCAGCGTGGTCAGGCCTTCGAGACCTGAGGCCAGCGCCCTGGCTGCCACCTCCAAGACGCAAGGACGCCGGGAAGTGGCCCCCAGAAGCGCCGCCTCGTCCTCAGGATGACCCCGCTCTGGGCCACCGCCCCGGGCCGGCCTTGGTCGCACCCCTGCTCCTTCCAGCCTGGGCCCCAGAGGTCCCCGCAGTGCCCTGTCCTGGGCCCTGCCTCGCTCTCAGGGCCTTGGGAGCCCCCGGGTGGGGAGCATGGAGGGGCGGGGGGTGCACAGGTGTGGGCCCGGCGGCCTTGCTCTGATTCTGCTCCTTTTCTGCAGAAACGCAACAGGGCCATCACGGCCCGCAGGCAGCACCTGAAGGTGGGTGCCGCTGGGGCGCGCGTGGGGGGCGCGGGAGGGCGGGGGTCGGCGTGCCCTCACCTGCCCCTGCCCGCCGCAGAGCGTCATGCTGCAGATCGCGGCCACGGAGCTGGAGAAGGAGGTGGGCCGCCGCGAGTCGGAGAAGCAGAACTACCTGGCGGAGCGCTGCCCCCCGCTGCACATCCCCGGCTCCATGTCTGAAGTGCAGGTACCCCGCCCCGCCCCCCGGCCCCCACCCCAGGAGCACCCTGACCCAGAGCAACCCATCCAGGGAGCATACTGACCTGGGGGCCCCCAGCATCCCCGCCCAGGGAGCGCCCCGTGCGCCGCTCAGGGTCCCCACCAGTCGGGGCGGGCGGGGCGGTCAGAACCGGGCGGCCCGGGCCCACGCGCCCTCCCGCGCAGGAGCTCTGCAAGCAGCTGCACGCCAAGATCGACGAGGCGGAGGAGGAGAAGTACGACATGGAGGTGAAGGTGCAGAAGAGCACCAAGGAGGTGAGCGGCGGCGGGGGGGGGGTGTGCGGGGAGCGGGCGGGGGGGGGGGGTTGGGCGGGGGTCCAGGGCGCCCCTCCACCGAGCCCTGCGCCCCGCAGCTGGAGGACATGAATCAGAAGCTGTTCGACCTGAGGGGCAAGTTCAAGCGCCCGCCCCTGCGGCGGGTGCGCATGTCGGCCGACGCCATGCTCAAGGCGCTGCTGGGCTCCAAGCACAAGGTGTGCATGGACCTGCGGGCCAACCTGAAGCAGGTCAAGAAGGAGGACACCGAGAAGGTACGCGCCCGCCCCCAGGTGTGCCCGCCCCCAGGTGTGCCCGCCCCCAGGTGTGCCCGCCCCCAGGTGTGCCTGCCCCCGCCCCGCCCCACCGCATCCTGGCCCCGCCCCCGAGCAGCGCCCGCCCCGCCCCCAGGTGTGCCCGCCCCCGCCCCGCCCCACCGCATCCTGGCCCCGCCCCGAGCAGCGCCCGCCCCGCCCCCAGGTGTGCCTGCCCCCGCCCCGCCCCACCGCATCATGGCCCCGCCCCCGAGCAGCGCCCGCCCCGCCCCCAGGTGTGCCCGCCCCCCCCCCCCCCCCCCCCGTCCCGGCCCCGCCCCTGAGCAGCGCCCGCCCCGCCCCAGGTGTGCCCGCCCCCGCCCCTCCACCGCATCCTGGCCCCGCCCCACCACGTCCTGGCCCCGCCCCACCACATCCTGGCCCCGCCCCTGCCACATCCTGGCCCCGCCCCCGAGCAGCACCCGCCCCCGCCCCTCCACCGCATCCTGGCCCCACCCCGCCGCATCCTGGCCCCGCCCCTCCACCACATCCTGGCCCCGCCCCTCCACTGCATCCTGGCCCCGCCCCGCCGCATCCTGGCCCCGCCCCCGAGCAGCGCCCGCCCCGCCCCCAGGTGTCCCGGCCCCGCCCGGCCCCGCCCCCGAGCAGCCCCGCCCCGCCCGCCGCCCGCCCCTTGCGCCCCTGACTCTGGCCCCTCCAGGAGCGGGACCTGCGCGACGTGGGCGACTGGAGGAAGAACATCGAGGAGAAGTCCGGCATGGAGGGCCGCAAGAAGATGTTCGAGTCCGAGTCCTAGGCTCCCGGCCGCCCGCAGCGCCCGCCCGCCCGCGGGGGGGGGCCCCTCTCGACTCTCAATAAAGGGTTCCAGCCCCACGAGTGCTCTGGTCTGGCGCCCCTCCTGCCACCCCACCCCCAGGGCAGGGGCCTGCGGGCTGGGGGCCCTGTGGTCACGTGCCCGCTGTCCCCGGGGCAGGGTGGGGCTGCACCAAGGCCGGGCCAGCCTCCATGTGAGGGCGCTGGGGGAGCCGGGGTCCCTGGGCTGGGCCTCTGTGGCCCCCGGGATGGGGGGCTGCCCGCGCCGCGCTGGGCTCCAGGGCCCGAGGTCTGTGCGCGGGGCGGGGAGCCGCCACCCGTCTGCCCTTATCCAGCCCGGCTCCGGCCGGCCCCGCCGCAGCCATCTTGTCAACACCCTTCCCCAGACGGGACGATCCAACAGTGGGGGCCGGGCCTGGGGTGCCCCCTCACCCCTTGGGGGGCACACTTGACAGCTGGCAGTGCCGGGGTTTCTGTCTGGCACGGGGACCCGAGAACACGGGGTCCTGGCCTGGGCATGGCTCCTGGGGTGGGCTGTGCACGGTGAGGTCTCAGGTGGGCCGGACGCAGGGCCGGAGGTGAGGGGCTGGGGCCGCCCAGGCACCGCAGACCTGGGCTTGGGGCTGGACTTGGGGCTGGGCTTCTGCACCCGCCCAGTGAACGACGTAGCTTGGGGTGTGCCCGCCAGGCACGGGCAGGAGCCCACCCCGGGCAGCAGGAGGGCATCCAGGGGCGGAGCCGCCAGCCCTGCAGGTTAAGCTGACCGCACGCAGGAGCAGCCTGAGCCCTCGCAAAGGTGGGGAACGTCCAGCCCCAAGTTCCCAACAGTGACCCCCAGGGGCAGATGCAGACAGAGGGAGCACCTATAGGGGTCGATGTAGGTTTGGGGGACCCTGTCACTTAGTCTGGATGGGGATTTACAGGTGTTTGCTGCGCTTTCCCAGGAGCGGGTGAGTGGGTGGGTGAGTGGGTGGGTGAGTGGGTGGGTAGGGGGTGGGTAGGGGGTGGGTGAGTGAATGAGTGAAGTAAAAGGAGGCGCCCAAATCCAACCAACAAGCAGATGTCAAAACCGGAGCCCCCGGCGGGCTCTGCAACCGTCTGCCTCCGCCAGGCCCCTGCCCTGCTGGGACACCACGTCCACGCTGCACTGTGGCCATTCCTGGGGGTGCACACCCAGGGCCTGGCATTTCTAGGGTTCTGCTTCTGGAAAGGTCTGTGCAGGGTGGGGAGCAGGCTGGGGCGAGGGGAGCACAGCGGTGGGGTCCGGAGCTGTTGAAGAGGCCCCGTGGATGAGGAGCAGGGCAGCCAGGCTTAGGCCCGTGTCCCGGGGAGGCCCGGGCAGAGGCGAGGCCCAGCACCTGGGCTGCAGGGGCCTGGCGGAGGTGGGGTCCGGGCGCCCTCCAGAGACTGGTGGGTGCCGTGGGGGATGAGGGGGGCTGAGACACCAGGGGGCAGAGTTAGGGGAGCACCAGCTGGCGCCAAGGGCCCACCCCACCTGGGCCTCGGGCCACAACGTGGCCCCCCCACTCTGCACCAGAGGGACCCACCACTGGGACAACTGGCGGGTCAGGCCTCGGCCTCTCCCGGACATGGGCGCCCCTCCACGTCCTCGGGGCCGTCCCTCTGCGCATGCCCGGGTTCTGAACCCCCTTATTGGGGTTGGGGGACCCCCACTTTAACTTGACTGTCTGCAAAGACTTTCTCCAAAGAGCTTCCAAGCGGGAGGTCAGGGGTGCTGCAGATTCACGGGCTGCTTCCCACATGGCTGGCCTCTGCCCAGGCTGGCCCGGTGGCTGCAGGGGCAGTGGGTCGCCAGCAGTGGAGGGCGGCAGGCTCCCCCGTCCCCCCGGCCCCGCCAGCCCCTGCCCTGCCCGCCTCCTATCAGCCGCTGGCCCCACGCAGCCCCCACCCTGTGCTCCAGCTCGCCGTGGCCACTCCCACCTGCTTCCTGGCTTGACCTGCGGCCCAGACCGCTTCCCCATCCGCGATCTCGCCTCGGGGTGTCTCGGCTGTGATGTCAGGCAGGGCGGGGTCCTGCCCCTCCCCTGGGCATCCAGCCGCTGGGCCCTGGCCCTTCCGCCCCTCCCTTCCTTCTCCCCTGGTGACCTGGGGCCAGCCTGGGCCTGTCAGGGCCTCCCGGTCAAGTCCGTGGCTGGACCAGCCTGGCCTGGTGGCCTAAGATCCCGGGCTTTGGGGTCTGGCCCCAAAACCACCTGTCACACCTCAGATTCCTGAGTCGCTGATGAGGACAGTGAGGGGGGCGCGGCCCCTCTTGTCCCTGCCCCGGACCTGGTCCCGGCGCCTCTGCACAGCCTCAGCTGCCCCCACTCCCTGAGGTCTTTGTCAGTTCTGAGCACCCCGAGTTCAGGGTCGGGGCAGAGTCGGGGGCGAGGGAGGTGGTAAGGAAGGATCACGGACAACGCTGGGCATGAGAACTTGGGGCACCCCACGCAGGCCCCGGCGCGTCTGGGCAGCTCGGCCAGTCGGGGGCCGGGGCGGGGGCCGAGGCCTGGGCGGCACCCGCTGTTCGAGCATCAGCTCGCGCTGCCCGCCGGCCCCTCGCGTGTGGGGCTGAGGCCAAGGTGTGGAGTCCGCACCCCAGGGCCAGGGCGTGGCAGCCCCCGGCAGCTTGCTTCACACTTCCTGAGGACCGGTTTGGGGTTTGCGCCCCCCCCCACTTGCAGCAACAGATTCAAAAACAACCCCCGGCCGAGCCCCGAAGTGCTGCAAACCTCAGGCTGCAGCGGGGGGAAGTGAAACCGGGCGGGCGGGCGCGAGGTCTCGGGGCGCACCTGGCCACACTCGCGCGCCTGGGCCAGCATGGCGGAGGCCGAGGAGCAGGACCAGCCGGCACCCGAGCGCGGCCTGGGGTAAGGCGGCCAGGGGGTCTGCGTGGGGGCCTCGCCCACCCGGCCGGGCCCGGGGCCAGGCTCAGGGCGGCGTCTGCGACCCTCCAGCCCGCGGGCCGGCGCGGCTCCCACACTGGCAGGGCTGCCGAGTGGCACCACCCGCGGGCCCCAGCCCAGGGCGAGGCCCGAATGTCTCCGCGGGGACCCAGGATGTGGCCTGGACAGCGGGGTGGGGGGCGAGGGGGCCCTGGCCAGAAGGCAAGTCGGGGGGCCGGGCTCAGGAGGAGGCCCGAGCTGACGGAGGAGGCGCGCGCGGCGGGGCCCGCTGGGGGGCTGCGGGGGGGCCCTGTGGTCGGGCGGACGGGTGGGGCCGGCAGGACCACCTGAGCAGCAGGAGGGGCTGGGAAACCCACTGCCCTGGGGCCGCGGTGCCCGGCGGTGCTGGCCAGGAGGGGCGGGCGGCCAGGGAGGCGGGTCCGCCGGGGCTCGTCCCGGGAGAGCTGCGAGGGCGTCTGGGCGCAGGCAGGGGCGAGGGCCGGCGCTGGGGAGCCGGGCGGGCACGCAGACCGGGGGCCCGGCTCAGCAGCTTGCGGGCGGGCCCCGTGCCCAGGGCTGCCTGGGAAGCGGGCTCTGGGCGCTCGGCTGGGCTGGGGCCGGCCCCGACCGTGAGGACGCCTTCCCCAGAAGGGGGGCCTGTGTGGGGCCCAGCCTGCTCCAGACCCGGCACCCTGGGGGCCCGGGGCTGGGGGGGGGGGGTGGCTCAGCCTGTGAGTGTCCCACGGGGCTGCTGGGGCCGCGCTGCCCGCAGCCGTGGGGTCCCGGGGCCGAGGGGGCGGGAGGCCCCGGCTGTGCGCCCTTGGGCACGGCGAGTCCTGCGAGGGGAGGGGCAGGTCACTCGGGGCCCAGCAGGTGACCAGGACAGCTGTGTCCTCGCTCAGAAACGGCCTCACGCCAGCGGCCCGAGCCGGGGCCCGGCCTCCCAGTGCTCATGCCCGTAGAAGGGCAGGAGAGGGGCCTGGCCGGGCACCCGCCTCGCCCGGGCCGCGGGGCCACCCGCCCTCCCAGCTGTCCCTCTGCGGGGCGGCGGCGGGGTGGCTGTGTGCTGGGGTGACCCCGCGCTCCCCGGGGCGCCTTGGGGGCAGGTGCCCCACGAGGGGCCGTCTCTGGGGGGAGAGCCGGGCTGGCCCCAGCCCCACGGGCGCCCCCCTTCCGCATGTGGGACTCCGGCCTCTCAGAGTGAAACTGAGAACCACGGCGGGCGGGGTCCCAAGGAGCAGGGGTTTTCCTGCCATGCTGGGTGGGGGTTCCCGCGCTGGGCAGTGCCCTGTGGCTGGGAAGCCCCTGGCACCCCCTGAGGCCGAGGATGGGAGAACGGGCCTGCTGAGCAGGGGAGACCCCTGGGCCCCGAAGGCTGCCCGGGGCCCTCAGGGTGGCAGGCGCCCAGGGCCGACCGCGCCCTGCAGGCTACTCAGGACAGCGTGTCCCGGCCGCAGGCCCCCGGCCCCCATCAGGACTCGAGGTCAGGGCCGCGGGAGGCCCCAGTGCGGCACTGGGGGACCCCAACACTGGCCTCTGCTGGCTCCTGCTCACGCCCCACCTTCCCTTACTTGCCGCGCCCTGGTCCCCATGGACCCCTGTGCCCCCGCTGAGGGCAGCAACGTCCACCCGGTGGCCACCCTGGGCCTGCTCAGCTGCGCTGGCCTCCCTTCCCTCCTCTTCCCGGTGTGCCCAGCCCTTCCCGCTCTGGAAGAGGCCGGAGTCGTGGCTCTCCGGCCCCCCTGGCTGCCCACCCGCCCGGCTCTGGAGGCCCGTCCACGCTGTCCAGCCCAGGCCTTTGCCTTGTCTCCCTCGGCACAGGCCCCACAGCCACGGTCAGCACCGCCCGGCCTGGGCCCTGCCCCACCTGCCCCGGCCTCTGACCCCACCCCCATCACTTTCCCTTGGCGGGGGGTCTGGGGGCCGCCCGGAGGGCCCTTGGGCCTGTGCCCTTGGAGGCCTGCTCGATCCTGCTCTTAGGGACCCTGGTCTCCCGGGAGAGGCTGGGACCAGCACTGCCGGCAGCTGGGGTGAAGCTCGGCGGCTGGAGGGAAGCCCTCCTCTTCCTGGCCCCGGGGTGCCGAGGGGGAGGAGCCCTGCAGTCGGGCCTGGGTGGCGTCCACTGTCCCAGCACAGGCTGGCGCCCCCAGAGGCAGCCCGCGCCGGAGACCACCCAGGAAGGGCGGGCTGGGCGAAGCGGCAGCCACGCTGCTGGGGAGAAGCGGGGGGTGGGGGGGGGACCGCACCGCGGGGGGCCTCCCCCAGCCCTGCCTGGGCGCCAGACTTGAGGGCTGCTCAGAGCTGGTCAGGCCTGGGCCCAGGAGACCTCGTCTCCACCCCCTGCCAGGCCAGAGGCCCCTGGAGCCCGGAAGAGCCGGGAGGGGCAGGATGTCCTCTGCCGGTGGAGGCCAGGCCGGTGCTTCCCCCTCGGCCATCTGCCTTGGGCAGGCGGGGCCAGCAGGGCCGGGACAGACAGGTGGGCCGGGGCAGGCCCTTGCCCGGCACGCTTGTCCTACCACCCTGCTCCCCGGCCTCTGTCTCGCCCCAGCTGCCCCGGGAGCTCCGAGTGCCCGTGCGGGGGCAGGAGGAAGGGACGGGGCTCGGGGCAGGACCGCACCTGCGCTGACCCCGGCTGGCCCCCGTGGCCCTGGCCGGCTCTCCCGCGTTGCTCCCTCTGGCCACTCGCGCTTGGACCGGCCGGGGGCCAGCAGTGTCGCACATGCCCGGGCCTGCTGGGAGCGTGCTCCTGACTCCCCTCCCGGCCAGGGGCTCGGGGAGCCCCTGGAGACTCCCGGTCAGGGGCCGGGGACCCTGCAATGCTTAGGGGACCCCGAAGTGGCACCCCTCTCGGTAACCTGCGCTGGGCTGCCCTGAGCCCCCTTCCGCAGAGGCCGTGCTCAGAAGACCGGGGTCTCCCCCAAAAGCAGAAATGGAACTTGGCCCTGTCCCAAGGAGCTGGGTCTTTCCAGAGACTTCTAGAAAGGAACCCTCAGTCCCCACCCCGCCCAGCCCCACCCAAACCCCAGCCCTCAGACCCCAGCAGCCTCCCTCACGAACTCCCTCTCCAGGCCTCGCAAGCCCTCCCGGGGCTCCCGGCCCCCAGGCCCCAGGTCCAGGGTTCCCGGCCTCCCGAACCCAGGTCCGATACGACCAGGCCCCCCGGCCGGTCTGGAGTGGAGATGCACAGAAAGCAGCCGCCGGGGGAGGCCACACTCGAGGCCCCACAATGGCTCGGGAGCCAGCCTCGCTCCCCAAATACCCCGGAGGCGGAGAGAGGGCCGGGACCGCTGTGGTGTGGGCGCCGCAGGAGCACAGAGGACTGGGAGCCGCAGGTCTCCCCGCCCTGCCCGGAGACGGGGGGCCGGGCAGGAAGACCCCATGCATTCCTGGGGCCCGGCCGGGCCTGTCCCACTCCGTGGCCAGCTGCCCCAGAGCTGGAAGCTGGGAGCTGCCGGGGGCACAGGCTGGTCCCACAGGGGCAGGGCTGCCGCACTCACAGGAGCGGGGCCTGGGCCTCTGGCTTCAGAGGCGGGGGCGGGCCCCGGGGCAGCCCCACACGGCCCCGCCCTCCTACTAGGGGGGTGCCTGGCCCCCTGCGAGCATGCACACCAGGGGGTCTCGACGCCACCCCGGGCGCAAGCCCCACCTCCTGCAGGGATGTGCTCCTCCTCCCACCCCGTGCGCTCCTGGGTGGTTTGCTCCTTGGTAACTCCCGGGCGCCGCCCCCCGCCGTGCCCCCCCTCGCCCCCCGCAGGCCAGCCTGGGCAGGGGTGACGACAGGTGGGTTGCGGAGAATGGAGACGCCTCGGCCTGTCTCCTGGCCCCACGCCGGCGCCAGCCTCTCTCTGCTACCCAGGCCCCCTCCTGCTGGGCTGGGCGCGCCCCTTTGCTGACGAGCACCCACCTGCTTTCCAAGGGAGCAGTGCCGAAGCGACGCTGGGTGAAGGGAGCAGGGAGCAGGGAGCAGGGCCAGCGGGGTGGGGGGGTGGCGGGCGAAGAGAGGGGTGGACAGAAAAACCCTGCGTGTGTGTGAGCACGTGTGTGCAGGCATGCACGCGCGCGTGTGCATTGGGCGTGCATGTGTGTCCATGCAGCCCACGCCTGAGTGTAGGTCTGTGCATGTGCACATGCGCGTGTGTGCATTGTGTGTACACATGTTGCGTGCCTGGTGTGCGATATGTGCACCTGTGTGCACTAGGTGTGCGCATGCGTGTGTGTGGTGTGTGCACTGGGCGTGCATGTGCATGTGCATGTGCATGTGCATGCATGCGTGTGTGCACAAGTGGCCTGGAGATGGTGTGGAGGCCGCGGCGAGGGCAGGGCTGCTTGGGCAGGTGCGCGGGGCAGTGCCTGAGCACGACCCTCCACTCTGCGTTTCGGCCCCCAAGAGCTGCACGCAGCCCCCCTCAGAGCTCTGCGGGCTGCGTGCTGAAGGACGGCCGCGAGGAGAGGCCCTCTGGGGCCAGCTGGCCAGGTGCTGGCCGGGCCAGAGCTGCGCGGCAGTGGGTGGGTGCTTGGTTACGTGTGCAGGGCAGGGGCCGATGCCCAGGCAGCCGGGCGGTGGGTGAGCGGGCGCAGGTTGGCTGGGCAACGAGGGCACTGACCAGCAGCGGGCGCCCACGTCAGCCTGTGGGACGTCCCGGCTCGGACCCTTAGAATCGCAGCCGTTCAGGTGGGTTCTGGGTGGCGAGCTGGGCACGGCCCACGGTGCGTGCCGCTGGGCATGGGTCCAGGGAGGTAAAGGAGCTCGGTGCCGCGAGACGGCTGGAGGCCGGGCGCTGCTGCCCCTCCCGGGCCCGTCTCCCTGTGCTCGAGGGTCCGTTCCCTTGTTTTCTCTCTTTTCAGATAAGGAGAGCCCCCCCCCACCGCCCCTCGAGGCTTCCGGCTGCCGTGCCTCGGAGGCGGGCCCCCCACGCTCTCTCTCCCCTGAGCCGCGCACGCTGCTGTGCCCACCACCCCGGCAGGCCAGGGCCGCACTGGCCCGTCTGCTCTGTGCTCCCGTGAAACACCAGCAGGGAGAGCGGGACGTTCTGGGCGCCGACCTCAGCACCTAAGATGCGTCTGGGTAGAGCGGGTGCCTGGCGCCCTTGCTGGAAACACCCAGCGGGGGGTGGAGAAACCCCACACCGGGGGAGTGGACGCCTGGCCGGGGGTGGGGGGGCGAGGGGTGAGCAGATGCTGAAAATAACAGCCACTCACATTTGCAGAAGCTGCACGGACCCGACCCGCGCAGCCGAGAGCGAGGCAGGCGGCTGGGGCCCACGGGCGCTGCGCCCACAGGACGGCCCTTGCCGGGTGGGAGAGCGCACACGAGTGTCGAAGGCAGATTGGACGGGGACGGGTGGGCGCTGAGCGCCTGGGCGGGGCAGCAGGGCAGGAAGGGGTGCCCAGGACGCCGGGAGGACGCAGGAAGGAGCACGCGCCGGCCGCGTGGCCGGACAGACGGCCCGGGCTGGGGGTGCTGGTACCGGCGACGCGCCCCTGGCGGGCGTCACGCTCCAGCTGGTGGGGGCTGCCGCCGCCAAGGGTCTCCTCTGTGTTGATGATTTTGACGTCCATGGGTAGGTGGGTGAGCACTCGGTGTCCTCGAGAGGCAGATGGACACTGGGACGCGTGAATGGGCTGAGCGGACCCAGGAAGGGCAGGCCGTGCTGCCAGGGACACCCGCTGCAGAGAAGCGCTAAGAAAGCGATGGGTTGATACACAGCGCCCGGGGAGACAGCTCTGTGGGGGACGCATGGATGGGTGGGGGTGGCAGGTGGCAGATGGGGGGGTGGGGGTGGGCGGGTGGACGGACACTAGCACAGTCGATGTCAAATGCTCTGCCCTCCTGCTCCTATCGCTTGTCCTAGCTGGACGCAACCCAACCCCCCCCCGCCACCCCCACCCGCTGGCGAGTCTGAAGATGGCCGTGCGGCTCCTCACATGCCGAGCGACGGGCGCCCCTCCACCCCCGTGGCCGCCTGGGAACATTGTCCTCTTTTGGAACCTCAGTACTCACCGGCCGTGCATCCCCCTGGCTGCCCGTGGCTGGACTCTAGAGCTGGGGCAGCAGCAAGGAGGGGCTGGGAAGGAGAGGCAGCCGGCCCCTTGGTGGGCAGCGGCTGCCGGTGCCTCCGCTTCCTCCGCGTCCCGAGGCCTCTGCCGCTCCGTGGGTGCTGGGCGGGCGACAGGCAGGGCTGGTGTGTCTGCATCCCTGTCCCTCCGGGCTGTGTGGGAGGCTGCAGGCTCCCTCAGCTCTGGCCACGGGTCCAACCTGCCGTGTGCGGTGAGGGGAGCTGAGCGGTGCCCGGACCGCACGGAGTGTCCAGTGTGCCCACCTGCCACCGCCCCGTGTGGCCGCCGCCTGCCTGCCGCCTTCTCCCTGGGCTCACATCAGGCAGCCTCGCCCTCTGGGCACTCACGTGCCACCCTCCAGCCCCGACGCTGCCGGCCAGAAGCCGCCCTGCGGGGAAGGGCGTGCTGGGCTCCTCTGCGCAGTGCCGGGCAGCTGCCGGGCCCGGCTTGCGGTTCGGCGCTGGGGCCCCGGGCGCCAGGGCTGCTGCCTGAGCTTCGGCCGCCCGCCGGGCGTGGGCGTGGGGGCCGCCTCTGGGCGGCCGTGCACATCGGGGCAGGCGGGGCCCTGGACGCCAGCTCGCCCAGCAGGCACAGAGCTGGCCCGGCCACCCCGCGAGAGTCGGTCCCCCGGACCACTTGCCCGAAGGTCCCGGCGTGAGTCACGGCGACTCAGCCCAACCGGGGGAACGGCGGGCTGGGCTGCGCAGGGCCACGGCCGGGACGGGGCAGGGGCCACGGCCAGGGCACCCGCTGACCTGTGCCCACGGGCCACGTCCCGGGCGCGCGGCCCTCCAGGCTAGAGGGGCCGTGCCTGTCTCTGCCGCTCGGCCCGGCCACTCTGACCTCCCGGGGCGGCGGGGCGGGGCAGTGAGGGCCGCAGCCGCCCCATTTGGGGAGTAGCGAGGACTCCGGGGGTGCCCTGGCTGCTCCCGCGAGGTGACCGCAGGCGCAGGCGGGACGAACAACGGGCAACAGCAGAGAAGGGAGGGAGGGAGGAGGGAGGAGGAGGGAGGGACGGACGGAGGGAGGGAGGCAGACGGGGACGGAGGCTCCAGAGGGAGCCGGGAGGAGAGGGCCGGGCGTGGGGCAGGGCGCGGGCACGGCGGGGCCAGCGGGCAGGGCCGGGGTGCGGGCCCACAGGTAGCCGAGGGGGGAGGGAGGCGGCCTGCGGCCCGGCCGGCTGCGCCCAGGATGGAGGGCAGGTGGGGGCCGAGCCGGCGATGCTGGAGGGGGGCGCGGGCGGGCGCGGCCCGGGGGCGAGGGGAGGCCGGGCTGAGGGGGCAGGAGGCCGCCTCGACTCTGCCTGTCGTGGGCCACGGGTCCCACCGAGCCAGGGCCGCCGGCTGGGAGAGTTTCTCTCTGACACTTTTACTGGCCTTGGGAGGAGGGGAGGTGAAGGTGGAGGAGCCTGGGCCGGAGGAGGGGCTGGGGGACGAGGGAAGCAGCTGCGCAGCGTCCTGCAGGAGGACGGGGCCGAGACGCAGCCTTGGGGGCCGTGGGCAGGGCCCGGGGCACTGACACAGGCAGGGCTGCTGCCCGGAGCCCGCAGGGGCCGCTCCGCGGCAGGCGCAGGTCGCGGTCAGGGAGGGGGTGTCCCGGCGAGGCCAGGCACAGACAGGGCCGAGAGGGCCCGGGCGAGGGACGGGGCAGCCAAGGAGGAGGAGGGAGAGGAGCGGAGGGGCGAGGGGCATCCGGCCCCGGAGGAGCGGGAGGAGGCAGCCGCAGACAGAGGCCGGTGGCGGTGGCCTCTGAAGAAGAGCCGCAGCGTCCCCAGAGCCGGGGTCAGGCCGGGTCAGCGCTGGGCACCGGCAGCATGGGCAGCCCCGGGCGCCCGCGGAAGACCCCGCAGACAGGGCCTGGAGAGCCTCCGAGGTAGGTTGCTGCGGCCAGGCCCGGTGCCCGAGCGGCCGCCTACAGGGCCCAGGGCTACCACGTTAGCTGGGGCCCTGTCGGGGTAGGCCCTGTCGGGGTAGGCACGCGGGTGGACAGCCGCTCCCGCCGCTCGACTCCCGCCCGCGGGCCCTCCCTGAGCACCTGGGCAGCACGTCCTCCACTCAGCTGGCCGCGGTCCTGCTGATCCCGGGGACCCTCTGGTCACCCCTGACCTCACAGGTGCTGAAACTGGACTCTCAGCCATACTCGCTGCCCTGCTCTCAGGTGCTGGCCCTGCAGGGGCCCCGGTGAGAGCGGATCTCGGAGTCACGTGGGCCTTTGCCGGCCCCTGCACCTTCGAGCATCACAGCCCTGCCCCCTTTCCTCCTCCGTAAAGGAGGGGTGTGGTGGCCCCTGCCTGGCCGGCCACAGGCCATCTCAGAGCCACTGCTGCCCCTGCCCGGCCTCTGAGCCGCCTGCAGCGCCCTTCCTCCTCCTCAGCCCTTCCATGCATCTCAGGCCCAGCTGAAATGCTGCCTCCTCCAGGCAGCCTGACCAGGTTTCTCCTGAGCCAAGGACTGCCCTCCCCTCCCTGCCCCCGGCCTGCCCCTGCCTCCTCCGGTGGTGTGTGGGGCAGTGTCCCCAGGCCTGCCCAGCCGGGCACTCGGGACCAAGGCCCTGGAGGGTGGTGCGGAGGACAGTGAGGCGGTCTCATGCGGGTGAGGGCGCTCTCCTGACCCCTGGCCCGGTGCGGCATGAGTGGGCCCCTGCTGGCCGGCTTGCAGCCCCTGCCTGCCCCTGGGCCTGCCCGCATGTTGCCTCCTGCCTCCGCCCCATCCTGTCCAGAATTCCCCCGGCTGCCCGGCAGGTGCCGCTGACCAGGCAGGCCCCCACACGGAGAGTGGCCCCAGTGCCTGTCTCCCTGAGCAGGGTGACTCAGGGGCACTGCTGCCCTCTGAGGAGCTCTGAGCCTTGGGGTACTGAGTGTCCAAGGCCAAACCCCTGGCCTCCCTGGTGCCACTTAACAAATGGGGAAACTGAGGCCATGAGGGCAGTGCAGCCCCCTGGGGTGTGTCAGGAAGAGCCTGGGCAAGTGTCGGGCCAGGGCTCATGCCACATGGGCTAGGAGGGCAGGCTGGGGCACCCCTGGGCGCGGCATGGCCCCGCACAGCCGGGATGACAGTGATGCTCTCAGGCCTGGCCGGCAGGCCCAGCTCACACGGCCAGCCGCACCCCCGGCCACATGCCCCTCTGGACGCAGGGTGGGAAGGGGACGTTCTCGCCTCAAGCAGGGGCCGGAGGCAGGGCCCCCGGAGCAGTGTGGCCGCTTAATCTCGTTAGAGCGGAGTGACGCCGTGGCCAGTGGGGAGATGGCCCTCCCTGCCCCACGTGACCCTCCACGGGCTGGGCGCCCAGAGTGGGCTCCCCCCCTGCCCGTGCCCAGCTTGGGCTTCCAGGCTGACCCCCAGGGGCCCCCCCGTCAAGCTCTGCCCTCCAGGAGGCTGCACTCACAGCGCTGCCCCCAGAGAGCCGAGGCTGCCAGGCACCCGGTGCTGGGGACGTCAGGGTGAAAATGCGTCTGGGGCTTGCTGGGACGTGGGCTGCCTTTAGGCCGGGGCACTGGGCTTGGAGAGGCGGCTCAGAGTGGGGGGCTGCGGGGTCCTGCCAGGTCCCTGCCAGGGCTGGGTCCCGGGCGATCCCGGAGCTGGTGCCCCCGTCCCCACCGCTCTCGGTGCCTGCCCCTGCGGGCCGGTGCTGCCCCACCCGGACGGGCCGGCCCTGGAGCCTCGAGGACCCTCCTGCGGCTGCGGGGCCGGGCGGGGCGGGCAGCCCGCTGGGACAGCCCGGGGGGGGCAGGGAAGCCAGGCCTCCAAACCGCAGTGTCCAAAGGGGTGTGGCTGCCCTGGACCCACCCGAGGCCCGGATCTGGGGGTGGGGCGGCCCCCGCCCTGGCAGAGGCCGGGCGTCTGTCTGGTGGGCGGTGCCGCCATGGGACTGGGTGGCGGGTAGGCCAGAGCGGGCGCTTCCCGGGACCCCAGGCGAGCCGGCAGCGGGGGACCGGCCCTGGGCAGGGTGTCAGGCCCAGAGCCCAGAGCGCTGAGGTCCAGGCCAGGCTCCAGCCCCAGCCTGAGAGCCAGTGCCGGGCAGAGCGGCCAGAGGCAGTGGCCAGGGTGCACGGGCACCGGGGCTCGGCAGAGCCTGCGGTGGCACCAGGGGGCTTGGCCTGAAGGATGGCCGGAGAGCGCGGCCCCAGGAGTACCTGGCCGGCTCAGAGCTGCTCAGCACAGGTGGGTGGCCAGGGTGGCCACACAGGTGCCCGCAGGCAGGAGGGCACCGTGGCTGCAGACAGGCGAGGGGGTGAGGCCCCGGGCGCGAGCAGGATGGTGCGCGTGACCGCTGGGGGGCGGTGGGCCGTGGCCAGGAGCCGTCCCGCGGCGTGGGAGGGGAGGAGAGCGGCGGAGCAGAGCCGGGGCAGGGACCACCGTGAAGGCAGCGCGGGGGAGGAGGTGCAGGGCGGGCAGGCAGGACCAGCCGCGGGGGCGGGGGACGCACCACCCCGCCATGGCCCCCCAAGCTGCCCCCCGAGGCTGGGCAGGGCTGGCAGCGAGCGCCGTGTGGCGGGCTGGGGTCCTGCACCTCCAACACCTGCAGGACTCCCGGGGAGGTGGGCGGGGGATGGAGGGGGCATCTGCCGGGGGGAGGGGGCATCTGCCCGGCTGAGGTGGCTCCTGCCCTGGCAGCCCCGAGTCAGCTGCGCCCTGGCCTCGTTTGCAGGTGAGCCCCGTGACCTGCCCTCCCGGCCTCGCCTCCTGCCTGTGGGGCCCGGGGCCGGACCACACGCGGCGGGCACATACGGTGGGTGCTGCTGGGCAGGGGGCACAGGGTGGCAGGTGGCACCTGACCCCGCAGCCGGCAGCAGGGTGCTCCCGAACCGGGGCCGGCCACGCCCTGTGTGCAGGGGTGAGGGGCAGAGGCGGTCAGGTCCTGCCGGGCAGGCAGCAGGGGCTGGGGACAAGCAGTGGGACCTGCCACAGCCCAGGTGACCCAGGCGCCCCCTGGGTCAGAGCCACGCAGCCATCCCCATCCCTGCACCCCGGGGGTCTGCCCTGGGGCGCCCGGGGACCCCGAGGGTCCGGGCTGTGGTGCAGAGCCGAGCGGCGGCCGTGCAGGGCCTGGCGGGGGTGGGGGTGGGGGGGTGCGGGAGCCGCGGCCAGCCCGGGGCAGGGGGAAGGGTGGGCAGCCCCTGGGCCTGGACGCCAGCGGGGCAGGCTGGCGAGGGGTGCGGGCCGGAGGGGAACGGCCTGGGTGCGGCCGGCCGGGCGGGAGGCGGGATGGCTGGCTCGCCATGCCAGCCCTTGCCGCGTGTCTGGGAGTGTGCCAGATCTGGCCTCGTGAGCTCCCGCGAGCACTGCCAGGCAGCCCCAGCCGGCTCCGAGCGACGCTCCCCGGAGGGCCGTCTGGTGCCAGGAGGAGACCGGGTCGGAGCCGCAGCGGGCGGGGGCTCGGGGCTGTCGGGGCGCCGTGTGGTCAGGCCCCCTCTTGGGTCCCCTGGGACGGCGCCTGTGGAGGGGCAGGGCCACCAGGATGCGAGGATGCTAGGGGTGGGGGCGCCTGCGTGCTGTGGTCAGTGACTCGCAGGAGGAGCAGCGTGCTGGACCGAGGGAGGAGCGGCCAGCGCCTGCAGTCCCACTGGGTCCCCAGGCCGGTGGATGGAGGGAGGTGAGACCGTGACCTCCGACCCCGGGCCTGGCGCAGGCGAGCAGGGCAGATGGGGCAGAGGTAGCCGAGCAGCGGCCCCAGGGCCGGGCGGCTGACCATGGAGCACATCACAAGAGGTAGGACCCCCTGCCAGGGGAGGTGACAGCCCCCGCGCGAGGACTGTGGCGGGTGCGTGGCCAGTGCGTGGGGGGGCGGCAAGAGGGGTCTGGGGCCGAAGCCTGAGGCTAGCCAAAGTGTCCGGGCGGCCCACGGGGAGGATCCAGAGCCCCTGGGGCACCTCGGCCAGCCTGGGTGCCTCTGCGGCAGGGTGTGCGATGGGTAGGCTGGGCGGTGGTCCCCCGGAGCTGTCTGGGGCTGGGGCTGGACACACTGGGAGGACAGGCGGTGGGCAGCAGGGCTGGGCACCGGGAGAGCTGTGCTGTGGGGATGCCTGGGGCTGGAGGTGGAGCCCGCAGGGGTGGTGGGGGGCTCTGGAGACGCCTCCCTGGATGCTGCCCGGTGGGGGGACGCGGGAGCTGCCGGCTAGGGTGTGCAGCGGGTCCGCCCAGGGTGGTGGACTTTGCGCGTGGCCTTGGGGAGCAGGAGAGGGGAGACGCTGCGGTGGGGCCGGCCCAGGCCCCTGGAGACGGGGCACGGCACAGGCTTGCTGCCAGGTGCCCTCTGCCTCCTGCCGCAGGCGGGCGCTGCTGGCTGTGCTGGCAGCCCCCGGGCTTAGGGGCCGGAGGAGCCGTCACCCACCTTCGGGTCCCAGCACCTGCGGACTGGAGAGCAGGGGAGGAGGAGCGGGGAGTGGGGGGGAGGGGGGAGGCGGGGGGGCAGGGGGAGGGCGCAGAGGGAGGGGAGAGGGAGCCCAGGGAAGGGAGGAGGGAGCACCAGGCAGGGGAGGGGCCGCGGGAGGGAGGCGGGCCGAGGTCAGGAGCGGACAGACAGGGTGCTGGCCGGGAGGTCGTGAGCCTGGGGCAGATGTGGGTGCCGGCGAGGGCCGCCCCACCCAGCAGCTCCTCTCAGCCCCGATCCCCAGTTGTTAGGGGGCAAAGAGCCCCACCAGGCTGGGGCAGCCGGGGGCACCTGCACCTGCTGGACGGGGCCTGTGCGGTGGCCGCGGGGCAGAGGCCCAGGTGTCCAGGCTGAGGCGGCCACCTCGGTCTACCCAGGCAGCCTAGGAAGGATGTGCAGGGGGTTCTCAGGTTTGGGGGCTCTGCAAAGGGGGCCTCTAGGGGCCCCTCAAGTGATGTGACGCGTGAAAAACTAGGCGTGTCGGGGAGAGAGTCCCAGCCCGGCCCTCAGAGACCAGTGCCAGCTCAGGGGGCACGCGGCACTCCACCCCCAGGATGCCCCCGGTGCCCAACCCGGCCCTCCTCCTGGCCCTGGGGTGCTGGGGTGCCGCCCTCCCCGTGGAGGTTCCTGCGTAGAGGCTGGGATCCTCTGTCAGAGCCCAAGGGCACAGGCCGAGCCAGGGCGGTGGCGGTGGGGGGTGCCCTGGGGAAGGTCCGTCCTGCCCTCACGTGGGCCTGTTGCAATGAGAGCCTGAGGCTGGGTCTGGGGCTCAGGCTGGCCAGGGGAAGCCCCTTCCTCTGCCTGCACCCCCCACAGAGACTTGGGGTCTGCAGGTTCCAGGTCTCCCGAGCGCCCGCCTCCCCCCTGCCTGCTCCCTGCCCCCAGGGTGACCCCATGAGCACCCATGCCCCCCCAGTAGCCACTACTGGTGTCTCCCCAAGGCCCCACACCCCATGCCTGCCCCCAGCACCTTAGCCTACCCTCCCGGGCCCCGGGGCACGCAGGCGTCCAGGAGGCTGCCCCCCTGCACCCCTCTCCACCCCGTGCTGAGCGGGGCACCTGCCCCCTGAGGGCCCCTGCAGCCTCCAGGCTTCTTCCCACACAGCCGGCCCCCAGATGCCACCCACGACGCCCTCCCCACCCCGCCACGGCGCCCGTGCGCCCTGGTCCCCCAGTGCTTCCCTTAGGCCTGAAGCCTCAGCGACAGCCTCACCCCTCCCTGGCCCGCGCCTCTGCTCCCTTCCAGCCCCCACCCCAAGGCGGCTGCCCGGCTCGAGCTGGGGCCCAGGGCCTGCCCAGCAGGAGTCTACCTGGCCATGACCCGGAGGGCCGCCCCATGGGAAGGACACACCAGGGGGTGCTGACGGCCCGGCAGGAGGGGCTGGGCCGTGCAGGGGCGGTGGGCGACCCCAGCTCCCTGCAGCCACCTCCCCAGGCCCCTCCCTGCCCCCCCAGCCACCCGCTGCTCAGTGTCCCCGGCGGGCTCTCCCTGGTGTGGCACCAGCCCCAGGCCCGCAGACCCCTCTCCAGGCTGCCGGGCAGGGCCCTGCCTTCACCCCAAAGCCCCTCTCCCCGCTGGCCAGGGGACAGGGTGAGGTGCGGCCCCCAAAACATCTGCCTCCATGTTCTGTCCTCGCCGGGCGCCGCGGCCACCCTCAGGCCCGTGCCACACCGGAGGCCCGGGAGGCTGGGCACAGAGCGGCCGGGGGCGGGGGGCCGGGACCCCCGGGGCAGAGCCGGGTGGGCGAGGAGGAAGGAGCTGGGAGGGCAGGGAGGCCGGGCCGGGCACTGGCACCGCCGACCCCGGGTGTGGGGTGGACCCCGGAGGAAGGAGTGGGGGGCTGGCGCCCGGGGTCAGGAGGCGGTGGACGCGGCCGGCAGGATGGCCCCGAAGCGGGGTCCCACGCAGAGCGGGGAGCGGGGGCCACCCCCCGGGAGGAGGCTGGCGTGGGGAGGAGGCGCCCCTCTCCAGGCCCCCTACCCCTCGGGCCGGGCCGGGGCCGCGCGGGGGCCCGAGCAGACGCAGGAAGTGGCCTAATTGCGCTGAGCGGGACAGCAAATCCCCTGCAGCTGGCGCGGCCGCGCCGGGGCCTCACCGCCCATCAGCGCCTGACAGCCCCGCCGAGCCTGCCAAGGGGTCTGGGCCGGCGGCCGGCGCCTTTCCCAGGCCAGAGGCCCCTACCCCACCCCACCCCGGGAGGCCGCCCCCTCTCCATTCCCAGAACGGAGTCCAGCTGTGCGGCAGGAGGGGTGAGGTCATGGGAGGGGCCGGCGGGGGCCGTGTGACTCACATCCTGGGGCAGGCGGGGGGCGGCCAGGAGGCTGGGGGCCGCGGGGTCAGGGCTGGGGCCGTGGGCTGGGGGCCTCCCTGGCTTTCAGACCCCTGCCCACGAGCTGTGAGCGCTGGGGGCTGCAGCCACCGCCGGGCGGGGGAGCCTCGGGGCCCGCCCCCCGCACAGTGCTCTCGAAAGCCACGTCCTGGCTCTGAGCGGGGCTGAAGTTGGGGTGCAGCCGGGGAGAGGGTGACAGAGCCCCCGGGGTGAGGGTCTGGGTGCACCGCATGGCCGCTGCGCTGGGGCTGCACAAGCGGCACGGGCGCCTGTGTGCTGAGCCGCCTGCACGCGCGAGCAGGCCGGGCCGGGACACGGTGGCGCTGGCCCCGGCCGACCAGCCCCGGGTGGGCTCTGCGGTCTGTGCTGGTGAACAGCCCGGGCTGGGGGGTCCGGGGTGCCCGAGCAGGCCCGTGGGCAGACAGAGCAGGACACGCACCCACCACGCGCGCCAGGCGCGGGGCTCGGGCCCGGGAGCCCCCGTGGGCGCCCCAGGAGGCCCGTCCCCACAGCCCAGGCCCTGCGTGCCCGTGCCTTCCACTTGAGGGGCTGGTGCTGCAGGGACCCGGGTCCCCCCAGCGAGAGCTCCGGCCTTGCCTCCTGGGGAGCGGGGAGCGGGGTGCGGGAGGGGCGGGCCAAGCACGCGGAGCCTGCGTGGCCGCCCTGTGGCCAAGCGGGAGGCCCGCGCGGGCTGAGCGGGGGCCTGGCTTTCGTCTGAGGCCCCAGGAGGGGCGGTGAGATCATGCGCTGGCGGGAGGCGGCCAGGGTGGGGGCTGCGAGTTCAGGCAGCGGACACGACGCGCAGGCAGGGCTGAGACCCGCAGAAACAGCCCCGGCACCCCCTCCGCGTGCGGGGGCCCTCGGCGGGGCCAGACTCACCATCTGAGGCCTTTGGAGCCAAGGCCTGGACCCCCGTTCCGAGCCCGCCTGCGTTGGCCCTGCTCTCCAGAGCCCGGGGTGAGGGGCCCCGAGAAGTCCTGCGTGCCCTGAACGCGAGTGGGGCTCGCAGGGCCCCGCTCCCCACCCGAGGCAGCCCACGAGACGCCGAGGGCACGTGGAGAACAGGCTCCCGCTTGAGGGGTGGTGGCTGCGGGGCTGGAGACAGCCCTGCTCTCGGCCCAGGCCCTCTTCTGGGGCCCCCTCCTTGCCCCTGTGCCACACTTTGGGGGAGCAGGCAGGGACGGCCCCTAGGCTGGCCAGGGCGTGCAGTCACTGCTGCTGACGGCCTGACCCGACCCCAGCCTGGCTGGGCAGTGCCCGGCAGCCAAGGCCGCAGCCTTGTGAGCTCAGGCTGGCGGCGCTGCCCCCCAGCACCCCCACGCCCTCGTCCCTTGCCTGGGTGCCCCCGCCTACGCCTGGCTCTGACCAGGCCCCGGTGCCAGGGCAGGAAGGCACAGCCTGAAGCCCATTCCCTGGGTGTCCGCAGGCCCGGGTGGACACGCCAGGGGACACACGCTGTCCAGATGGGCCTCCCAGCCCGGGGCACCCACCCCGCCCGCTCCTGTGGCCACTCACGGGCTTTCGGAGGGGGAAACTGAGGCCCAGCAGGGGTGGCAGCTGGCTCAGCCCTCCCACGGGGCCGGGGAGCGGCCTGCTGGGGCAGGAGGTGGGTCCAGGCTGGGGTGACTCTCCCTGTGCCCCCAGGCTCACGGCCCAGTGGAGCGAGGAGGACGAGGAGGAGGCAGCCCGGGAGCGGCACCCACGAGCCCAGGCCGGAGCCGAGGAAGATGAGGCCGGTGCCGGGGGCGGCCGGAGCAGCCCTGAGCGGCCGGAGCGGGAGAAGCTGTGAGCATTGCCCCGACCCCCGCAGGGCACCCTGCTGGTCAGGCCGGGGCTGGGGTCCGAGCGTGGGGCCCGGGGCCGCCCCAGGCTGGCTGGGGTTCAGAGGGTGGGGTCCTCACGGCCCCTGGCCCTGGCGTCAGCCTCCCCTGCCAGCGGCCTCCTGGGGTCTGACTCACTCTCTGGCGCCCCACACAGCCCTGCTTGGCCGGCGCTGACCCCAGCTGCGTGGCCTGCCCGGCCCCCCCGGCTCCCCGCTGCCGGTGACTCACGGAGGCCGGGTCCAACTTGGCGGGCGGCTGCCTGCTCCTCCCGGCCCGGGAGGCCTGCGGCTGGGCTGGGCTGTTTTTCCAATGACGCCCCCCTTCTCCCCCGCGCCTCCCCCCTCCTCCCTGCCCTGTTTCGTTCCATTTTCTCCGAGTCAGCAACTCCGGGTGGGGTGGGGTGCTGCAGCGGTCACAGACCCTCAGGCCAGGTCCGGGGCCTAGCAGGCCAGGCTGGGGGAGCAGCACCCCTGTGCACTCGGGCCTGCGGGGCTGGCTGCAGAGTGCACCCCCACAGGGGAGGGCTGGGCCATGCCCTGGGCCAGCCGGGGGCAGAGGGGGACTCAGCACCACATCTGGGCCCCAGCTGATGGGGGAGACTCAGCCCGGCCTCGGGGAGCCCCACACTGATGGGGAGACTCACCCTACTGATGGGGGAGACTCTGCCCGGCCTCGGGGAGCCCCACACTGATGGGGAGACTCATCCCACTGATGGGGAAGACTCAGTCCAGCCTTGGGGAGCCCCACACTGATGGAAAGACTCATCCCACAGATGGGGGAGACTCAGCCTAGCCTTGAGAAGCCTCACACTGATGGGGAGACTCACCCCACTGATGGGGGAGACTCAGCCCGGCCTCGGGGAGCCCCACACTGATGGGGAGACTCACTCCACTGATGGGGGAGACTCAGCCCGGCTTCGGGGAGCCCCACAATGATGGGGAGACTCACCCCACTAATGGGGAAGACTCAGCCCGGCCTTGGGGAGCCCCACACTGATGGGGAGACTCACTCCACTGATGGGGAAGACTCAGTCCGGCCTTGGGGAGCCCCACACTGATGGAAAGACTCATCCCACAGTTGGGGGAGACTCAGCCTAGCCTTGGGAAGCCTCACACTGATGGGGAGACTCACCCCACTGATGGGGGAGACTCAGCCTGGCCTCGGGGAGCCCCACAATGATGGGGAGACTCACCCCACTGATGGGGGAGACTCAGCCTGGCCTCGGGGAGCCCCACAATGATGGGGAGACTCACCCCACTAATGGGGGAGACTCAGCCCGGCCTTGGGGAGCCCCACACTGATGGGGAGACTCACCCTACTGATGGGGGAGACTCAGCCCGGCCCCAGGGAGCCCCACACTGATGGGGAGACTCACCCCACTGATGGGGGAGACTCAGCCCGGCCTTGGGGAGCCCCACACTGATGGGGAGACTCACCCTACTGATGGGGGAGACTCAGCCCGGCCTCGGGGAGCCCCACAATGATGGGGAGACTCACCCCACTGATGGGGAAGTCTCAGCCCGGCCTCGGGGAGCCCCACACTGATGGGGAGACTCATCCCACTGATGGGGAAGACTCAGTCCAGCCTTGGGGAGCCCCACACTGATGGAAAGACTCATCCCACAGATGGGGGAGACTCAGCCTAGACTTGAGAAGCCTCACACTGATGGGGAGACTCGCCCCACTGATGGGGGAGACTCAGCCTGGCCTCGGGGAGCCCCACAATGATGGGAGACTCAGCGCACTGATGGGGAGACTCAGCCCGGCCTTGGGGAGCCCCACACTGATGGGGAGACTCACCCCACTGATGGGGGAGACACCACCAGGCCTCAGGGAGCGCTGTTGCTGGAGGCACGCCCTGTTCTTGGGGCACCCTGGCTGGATGGGGAGGCTTGGCACTGTGAGGAGATGTGGCCATGGGGGGGTCCCTGCCCAGGCCAGCCTGCTCCCTGCCCCTTGCAGGCTGGAGCCCGCGGACCCCGACGAGGACGAGGGCTTCGGGGACTGGTCCCAGAAGCCGGAGCAGCAGCAGCCCTGGGGGCCCGGGGAGCCCGAGGGCCCCGGTGTGCAGGCCCAGCCCGACAGGCAAGTGCTGGCGGCCACCGGGTGGCGCTCCTGCCCTGCCCGCCCGCCCGCCGGCTCCCCGCGGCCCCCCAAAAGGCCCTTGTGACTGGGAGGGGAGGCCGGAGCGGGGAGGGAGGAAGAGGGCTAGACAGCATGGCGGCCGCGAGGGGCCCGGGAGGGGCGGGAGGAAATCTCATCCCTGGGCTCCCCAGGGCCCCTGGGCCGCGGCCAGCCCAGCTGTGGCCGGCGGGTGTTGTCACATCTGCAGCCCACTGAGCGGCGGCCTCGCCCGCCCTTCCTCCCTCGGGGCTGGCCGGCCTCCATTCCCACGGCGGGAGCAGGTATTTCCAGATGTGCGGGCGGCGGCGCGGCGGCGGGACAAGCTTTCCAGATGTGCAGACGTGTCTGAACCGCGGGCTGGGGGGGTGCGCGGGGCCCGGTGTGGGGGCTGCTCCCACCCCGCGAAGCCTGCGGCCTCGGCGGTGCCCTGCCCAGCCAGGGGCCGGCTCTGCTCCGGGGCTCTGGGCTCAGACCCGGGTCCCCCTGCCCTGAGGGTCAGTAGACCCCATCTCTGCACCCCACAAGACCCCCAACCAGCCTCAACTCCACATGAGCCCCTTCCCGAGGGGCAGCCCCCTTCCCACCCCAAGGGCAGACGCCAGCGCCCGGGGGCCCTCGGCCCGTGTGCACCCTGGGCCCGCTGCACCCTGGGCCCGCTGGGCTGCGGCACCCCAGCTTCCCGCCCGCCCTGGGGAGCGGGTGTGCTCCCCACTTCTCAGACCTGCAGGCCGGGCGCCCCAGCCCCGCGCTCCCGCGCTCGGCCGGCAGGGGGCGCTTTGGCTCTTCGGGAGCCGCGGCCCGCCCCGCCCCCGCACCTGCCTGGCCGCGGGCTGAATGGGCCTCTGTGCTGGGCGCGCCGGCCACCTTGGGCGGCGGGGCTGGGGCTCGCTGGCGCGCACCGAGAGGCTGAAATCATGGAAAATGAGAGCCGCTGCTTCTCCAGCTCAGCCCCGCTCAGACCCAGGGCCCCGCTGCTGCCGGCCCCCCGCAGTGCGCCCCCCGACCTCAGGGTGCCAGGCCGGCCGCCCCGGAGCCTCAGAGTGACACCCCGCACAAGACCCCTCTCCCCAGCCCCTGCCCCCAGCCAGCCCTGGCCCGGGGCCGCCAGCCAGGCCCCCAGGGCGGCCCGCAGGCTGGACACGAGGCCACTGTCCATAGAGCCCCGCCTGGCCTTGGTGTGGGGGTGTCCTGGGGAGAAGACTGCCCAGCAGGAGGCCCTGCCCCAAGGGGCCCAGGGAGAGGGGCCAGCTTCCCCCAGGAGGCCATGGTCTTAGAGTTCCTCAGACCCCCCATGCGAACCCCCACTTCTCACAGATGAGGACACAGAGGCACAGGGACAGGAAGGGGCGCCTCAGCAGCAAGTGACCACCGCTTTGCCTCCCTCTCCCCGCAGGCCCTGCCTGCATGTCTGTGGGGCCCAGGATGTCCCCGCGCTGAGCTCAGCCCAGGCCGGCATGGAGGAGCTGTGCCTGAGCCCCGGCTCTGGACCCCAGGAGCTGGGCCCAGCGGAGGCCCCCCGGGGCAGCCTGGGGGCGCAGGCGGAGAAGCAGGTGCGGGGCTCCTGGGCTCAGCTGGTGGTGAGACCCACAGAGGAAGCCAACACTCCAGACCGTCACCCCACTTTCTCAGAGGGGTGGGGTTCGGAGGCCCTGTGTGGCAGAGACTCCCTCAGACCCATCGATCCCTGTGGCAGAGACTCCCAGGCCAGGGGCTGTCAGGGCTGGGAAGGCCCGAAGCCAGGGCAGACAGGGCCTCCCGGTCCCTGACCTCAGCCTCTACCCAGGACCAGCCATGCCAGGAGCCCAGGACACCCAGAACCTTGGCCCTGGAGGCGACGGCCGAGCAGGGCTCACCTCCCCTGAGCCCCAGCACCAAAGTAGGTCGACCCCCGGGCCCCTCCCAGCTCACCACTCCCGGCACAGACTCGCGGGGATCCGGCCACTCTGGCCACTCTCCCGGGGCTTCGAGGCTCACGGCTCTGGCCTCTCTCCACAGCTCAGTGGCGGAGCCGAGGCCCTGGACTGCTCCCTCACAAAGAGTTCTGTCCGCCTGCTCCCGGGCAGGACTGGGGTTCAAAAGCAGGGGCTGGAAAGGGGCTGAGGGGCTGGAGCGGGGGCCTGAGCACACTGGGGGGGATCGGCAGGCAGAGGCTGGTAGGACAAGACCTTCTCTCCCCAGCGGCGGCATGAGCAAGCCCCAGATGGCCGTGCCCGCCTCCAAGATCGACCAGTGGCTGGAGCAGTACACCCAGGCCGTCGAGGTACGGCCCCACCCTCCCGCGCCCCCACAGGCACCCCACCAGCACTCCCCCTGCTCGGAGGGACACGCCTCCGCCCACTGGTGCTCCCGCATCTGACAATACCTGTGCCACCTCGCCCGGGCCAGGCCTGCGCCACCTCACCACTACTACCTGGGATGAGAGGGTGTTTCCCAAGCATCCCAAATGGAGGCGCACACCTCTTTTGGGGGTACCCGCCCAGGCCTCCCTTGGGAAAGCCTTCAGGGGCAGTATATGGCGAAGCACCCCTCTGAAGAGTGGACATGCAGCCCTGTGGTGGGCCCACGAGACTGTCCACTAAGGCGGTCCTGGGGGCGCTTCCTCTGCAGACTGCTGCCCGGGCCCCCAAGCCAGCCCGCCAGGTCTCCATTGAGCTGCCCAGCATGGCCGTCGCGAACACCAAGAGTCTGTGGGAGAGTGGCGAGGTGCAGGCCCAGTCGGCGGCCAAGAGCGCCCCCTGCAAGGTTGAGCCGCCTCCCGGGCAGGGCGGGCACCCTTGCAGGCGGGGCGAGACCGGCTGGGCTCCACCACTGGGCCGGGCGGGTACTGGTCTTCCAGGGTGGCTGCCGTGGCCGGCGGCGTGGAGAGCCTGCGGGCCCGGGTGCCCACACAGGGGCCGGCGCAGTGGTGGGAGTGAGAGTTGGAGTCGAGTGGGTCTGGCCACCGTGACGCACCTGCCCTCCCCTCGCTCCAGGACGTTGTGGCTGGAGACATGAGCAAGAAGGGCCTCTGGGAGCAGAAAGGGGCCCCTGCAGCCTCGTCCACCGTGAAGGTCGGTGCAGGGGGTGGGGCGGGGCTGTGCTCCCGCTCTGGAGCCTCCCGCGCCTCCTCACGTCCCCTGCCCCGGTCTCCCCAGAGCACCCCGTCGTCCGGCAAGAAGTTCCGGTTTGTGGCCACCGGGCATGGGAAGTACGAGAAGGTGCCGGTGGACACGGCCTCAGCACCCTAGGTGAGTCTGGGTGGGTCTGGCGGCCTGTGCTTAGCGGCGCGGGGCCCAGGCTGCAGACGGGCCTACTGGCCCCGGGGCCGGTGGTGAGGGTGGCCTGGCCACCAGGTCTCAGGCAGGGGGTGGCCAAAGCCTGGCCCCGGCAAACGCCGCTGCCCACACCCTAACATGGACCCAGGGGTGCTCCCCGCCCGCGTCCACAGTCCACGCTGCCCACCTTCCTCAGCGGGGGAGAGCAGCCCGCTCTGGGCAGGGCCAAGCCCCAGCTGGCCCCTCGGGCAGGCGAGGTGGTCCTGGCTGCAGCAAGGCTGGACTCAGAGCAGGAGGACCACACAGGCCCCGAGCTTGGGCCCCACGTGGGTGGGCAGAGGGTCTGGGCTGAAGTGTCAGATCCTGAGTGTCCTGCTCTGGCCACAGCCGAGGGCCTCTCGGTCCCCGCCCTGCCCTCCCCACCGGTGGAGACAGGAAGGTGGCCGGACGCATGGCGACACACTTTTATTGCTGGCCTGGGCCCCAGGACCCACGTACATACCCACTCCCTTCCGGAGCGCCAGGCCTGGCCGCCTGCCACCCCCAGCCTGCCCCCAGCCCCCGCTTCTCCAAGAACCGCCGCACCCTCACGTTGCCGCAGATCCCACCAAGGCTCTGCCTGGCCCCCTCAGGAATCGGGAGTGTGAACGGGGCCCCTTCTCTGCCCTTGAGCCACCCCTTCATCCCCCCACACTCTGCCCACCAAGTGGAGGGAGCAGAGCTGGGCAGGCAGAGGGACAGGGCTCATGCTCGTGGGCCTGGGGCGCGCCTGGCGGGGCCAGGGTGGGAGCCGCCCAGCCCCCAGGACCTTCTCAGCACCCCAGTCGCCCGGGTGCCCTCTTCGGGGTCCCGGCTCCCTCCCGGGCCGCTCTGCCCACCGCAGCCCTGGGCCCGGCCTGGGCCGTTACTGCCCCCTCCAGCCGGCCGCCGTGCGGTTGAAGTCTTTGGGCCGCGGGCTCAGCCCCAGCACAGGGGGGCTGGTGGGCGGGGGCCGGGTGGCCGCCCCCAGCAGCTTCCGGGCGTTGAAGCGGGGTCGGCACAGAAAGGGCAGGTGGCCTGGGCGGCTCGGTCCGTCCCTGGGCCCCTCTGGGCTGCAGGGGGCCTCGGCCAGCGACACGCGGTACAGCACGGCGTCCCACAGCCGGGAGGCCCGGGAGGCGGGAGGCCGCGGGGCCGGGCTGGCGGGGGCCGGCGCCTCTGGCTCCGAGGGCTCCGGCCCGGGGGGTGAGGGTGGGGCTGCCCCTGCCTCCTCCATCAGTTGTTTCTTGAGGCGCATCCAGCCGCTGACCCGGGGCTCGGGCGCGACGTCAGGCCCCGGGCGCGGGTGGGGCCCCGACGGCGAGGTGGGGAGGGAGGCCTCCTGGGCGCTGGAGACCAGCTGGGTCACGGGGCCTGCTGGGGGAGGCCCCGCTGGGCGTTCAGCTTCAGGGGGTGCAGGGGCTGGCCCGTGAGGCAGTGGGGAGCGGTAGGTGGGGGCTATGGGCACCACGACCCGGGTGCTGGCCTCGCGGGACACTGGGGCCGGGAAGCCGGCGGGCGGCTTGGGCGCAGGGGGCCTCTCGGGCCGGGGGTGGGCAGCCTGGGCCCCCGCAAGCAGTGGGCGGATGTGGGCCACCGGGATCAGGGGCTGGGGCTGGGGAGGCCCCCACTCCGGGGCCGTCCTGGGGGGCTCAGGCTCCCCGGCCTGTGGGGACGGCGTCCGGCTCCTGTGGGCGCTGCCCCCTGCGGGCCCGCCGGGGGCTGGGGCAGGCTCTGGAGCCTGGGCTGGGGGCCGGGGCCCGGGGGCTGGCGGGCGAGAGACCGAGCTCCAGCGCCCGGCGAGGCCGCAGGGCGAGGGGGCCTGGGCGCCGGGATGGGGGGGGGCCCGGAGCTGGGCCGTGGGCTCCTGGTCGTGGCTGGCCTCGCTCACGGGGGACAAGGAGGCGCGGAAGGCCCCGGCCGAGGCCGCGGGGTGGCCCCCCGACATCCTCTTCCTGGCCGCCTTCCTCAGCAGTCTCTGCAGGCGCGGGTGGCCCTTCCCAGGTTTGGGCAGCAGTGGCGGCGGGGGCCCGGGGGACCCCAGGGGGCCATGGGCAGCTGTCTCGGGGGGCACGGAGGTGGTGGCGATGAGCATGACAGCACCTGGAGCCAGGAGGGACGGAGTCAGCCGCCCTGCCGGTCCCAGCCCCCAGGGACTCGCGACCCTCACGCGCAGGAGGCCCGAGGCACGGCTGGCCTGTCCAGCGGGTCCAGCGCGTCCTCCGCACACCCGTGGGCCTGGGCGTGGGCCAGCCTGTCTGCCCACGGAGGACGTGGGGCGCAGGGCTTGGGGGGCTGGGCCGGCGCCCCTGCAGCAGGAAAGGCGCCCGGCCGCAGTGGGCAGCGGACGCCGCGCCGTCGCCAGCCTGACCACAGGCGCGTCCGCTGGAGCCAGTGGGGAGGGTGGCGGCCAGAGGCGCGGGAGGCCAGGCTGCGTCCTTGGAGGTAGACGGGCTGGGAGGTGGGAGCGATTTTCGCTGAGCTACGCTGAACAGGGTCCTCACAGCCCTCCCGGCCGGGGTGGTCCCGGCCAAGCCGCCCGCCCTGGGCTCTGGGCGCCACCTGCCCGCGAGGACATTGACAAATGGTGTCTGGGCCGCGCGGAGACCATCCGGCGGGGGAGGGGCGGCCGGCTCACGGGCTGCCTCTGCCCGCCAGAAGCCTGCCCCGGTGGGGGGGCTGGGGCTGCCGTGATGGCGCAGCTGCTCCCACCCCGGGGGTGGAACCCCAGGAGCCACAGGAACCCCAGGACCAGCCTGGGGGCTCCCGGCATGCACAGGCGGCGGCCCTCCCTCTGCTGAGAGGGTGTGCGGGCAGCCCGGGCCTGGAGCTTGGCCTGGGCGGCTTCCGAGGGAGCCCCCACTGGCCTCGGCCGGTGGAGTAGGGGACGGTTTGGGGCGCCAGGGTCTTGGCCCTCAAAATCAGGCTAACACTCCCACCCCAACCTGTGTTCCAGCTTCCCGAGACTGCCATGCAGGCCGGGGCCTCCAGGCTCTGAGCCAGATGCCACCCGCTTGCTGAAGAAGCCGCCGGACCCTCCCGGCTGCCACGCAGCCGCGGCCCGGCCCTCCAGTGCCCCCACCCCACTCGCCGCCCAGAGCCAGGCCAGGGAAGGGACTTGCCAATGGCTGCGGGACCACCGGGGCACCCCCAGCTCCCGGGAAGGCACAGCCGAGGCAGCAAGAGGCCCAGCGTCCAGCACACCCCAGGGACCTGGGGTCAAGAGCCACCGAAGCTGCTTGGCGCGCTTGGGCGCCCCCCCCCCCGGCTCCTCCGTGCAGTCTCCGTGCAATAAAGCTGCCCGTGGCCACGTGCCGGCTCCCCAGTGCTCGCTGACTGGAGGGGCCGCCAGGCCGGAAAGCCACCCCCACCCACACCGCCGCGGGGTCACAGGCCTCCGGACCCCAACGCCGGCCGCGTGGGGCTTGAGGTCTGAGGTGGTGCACACAGTGGGTGGGGCGGCTCCTCTTCCAAAGCACCGGTGGCCCTTGCCCGTCTGGAGAGGCGCTTCTCGCCCCCTAAACCATGTGCAGCCTGCCTCGCACCTCTAACTGCCCTCCTGAGGGAGAGCCACCGTCCCCGCGGGTGCTCGTGAAGGGATGGTGGATGGACAGGCGGTGGATGACGGACGACAGAGGGCGGGTGGATGGATGGTGGGTGGTGGAGGATGGATGGTGGACGGGTGGACGGATGGCGGATGGTGGTGGATGGATCGAGGGATAATTGATCGGTGGGAGGCTGCGTGGGGGAATGGATGGGGGTGCATGGGGGAGAAGGAAGGGGCAAGTGGGCGACCATGCGGAGAAAGGCAGGCAGGGAACGGCCGTGGGGGGGACGGAGTGGGGCGCAGGAGGAAGCGGAGTGCGAGGACGGACGTGAGGGAGGGGTTGCGCGGCGGCTGCCCTGGTGGGGTGCAGTGGACCCACGGCCCTCTCCAGCTTGTCCTCTTCTCCCTGGACCTGCATCCGGTCTGACATCGGTCCCCCAAGTCCGGGGAGCCCCTTTGAAGAGCAGGCCCCTGGACCTTGGTGTTCTAGACCGGGTCCGCTCGCAACCTTCCCGGACGCGTCACGGTCAGCCTGCCTGCCTGCCGCCCGCTGGGAAAAGTGGGTCCAGGAAGCTGGAAACTTCCAGCACAGCAGGACATGCCCCTTCAGGACATCCAGGGCCGTGGCCTGCAGCCAGGCAGCAGCGCCGGGTGCACGCTGCTCACCCCCACCCCCGCCGAGTGGGCTGCCAGCAAGGGCAGCCAGGGGTGTCCAGCCAGCCCTCTGGGATCCGCAGCCCCGGACCTGTCCCTCTGATGCGGTGGAGGTCCTGCTGTGTGCCATCCCGTCCAGCCACGGCCAGAGACGAGGGCTGGGCAGCTCTGGGGGTCCCGGCCAAGTGTGGCTTGCGGAGTCAGGGTGCTGCCTCCCACTCTGCCCTGCGACCGCTCCCAGCTGCGGGCAGTGCAGGGACACCCCCCCATACCCGCTCGGCCAGCGCTCCCCGGCCATGCTGTGCCAGCAGCTTCTATCTGGGGCCTGGCAGAGCCGCAGCCGGCCCACTGCGAGGGGGAGCTGGCAGCAGCGTGGCCCGGTCAGCCCAAGGTCCCCCGGGGCCGCCACCCCCATCCCGCCACCCCCGGGGCCTGTCCACGCCCCTTGGCACTGCTCGAGCCAGGGTTTGGGGGCACACAGAGCCCCTCCCGCCCCCAGCTGCCCGCTTCACACGGGCCAGAAGCCCCCATCTCGGGCCGGGCCTGGCCCAGCGTCCTTCCCAGTTCCCTGGGGCGAGCCCAGTCCCCGGCCCCAGGAACCCTGGCCTGCCGCCCTATCCCACCCCCGCCCCGGCCAGGCCAGGTGGGGCCAGGTGCGAGCTACCTGCTGCAGACCCTCAGCCTGGCGGCCCGTCCTCAGTGCCCACGGCTGCTGTCCGGCTATGCCGCAAGCTGAGTCCTGGAGCCCCGGCAGGAGGTCGCCAACACCCAAAATAAAACCTCCCCGTCCCTCTGACCTCAGTGCGGCCCGCTGGCTCGGCCACTCACACACAAGCACCTGCCAGGGCTGAGGCCGCAAGCGGGCAGCTGCCTCCTCTGGGCAGACGGAGCCCTGCAGGTGAGCCCTTGGCCAACCCGGGCCAGGGCCAGAGAGGTCCCGCAGGCCACCCAGCGGCCAGGGCTCAGGGCTGGCCTGTCCAGTCCCACCCAGCACCTGGCCAGGTGGGGGAGGCATCAGGGCTGGGGCTTGGGGTTCGGCCAGGGGGTCTCCCCATGGCCACAGACATTGGGCGGTGGGCGGGCAGCCGGGCCCTTCTGTGTGACACCCCTGCTGTCTCTGGCCCCTGCAGCCTTGTCCCTGGTGGGTGGGGTGGCAGGAGGGGCCACAGATGCCTGGGACGCCCCAGTTGGGCAGCTGGGGCCGGGGCCTCTGAGCTGGCGTCCTGGGCGCTGGCCAGCTCCTGGGGGCAGGCAGCGGGCAGACCCCCTCCTTGCCCGTGGGTCCAGCCTGAGTCTCCAGTGTCTTCAGGCTGCTCTCCCCACCCAGAGCCTCGGTTTCCTGAACCCAGGCAGGGGCTCCGGAGCTGTGGCCTCACTGGTCAGTGTGGGACATGCGGCTTCTGTGTCTGGGTGTGCTGGCGCCCCCTGTGGGCAGCGCCACGAGGCTGCAGGGCAGAGACCCGGCGTGGGACCTCCAGGTGGGGGCAGGAGCGTGGCCCGCCAGGGCACGCCAGCCCTGGGGAGACACACCCCGTGTCCGGTTGTGTCCTGCCCATTCAGTCCACCTGCTCTGACCGTGCCCCCCAAGAGCTGGCGCTGGCCCCCGAGGAGGCTCGGAAGAGAAGACCTCAAGGGAGGGGATCCTCCACTGTCCACCCACCCAGGGCGTCTCCGGGAGCTCCTGACGGGAAGACGGTGGACACGGACTCTGGCCAGGCAGGGCAGCCCCCACAGGGAGCGCCCCCCCACCCCCCCGCCCCCTGGCCCCGCCTCCCTTCACCCTCAGGCATCAAAAATGTGCCCACCGTGGGGTGGGGGTAAAAATAGAAGCTGACACTGCTGGGGTGGGCCTCGCCCCGGCCTCACCCCCTCGCACCGCCTCGATATTCCTATACTTGGTAAGGCACCCCAGGCTCGGCCCCCGCCCACCCACGTGCCTGGCCCGGCTGACCAATGGGCTGTGGGGACGCCCCGGCGCCTCTATATCATGGCAGGCCGCGGGCGGGCCTGAGCCCGTCCTGTCCACAGGGAGCCTGTCCTTGCCTAGACCGGCCACAGGTGGGTCGGGGCCACGGCCTCGGGCTGGGTGGGCCTCACCCCGGGTACCACGGTTCCGGCAGGCGGTGGTGGCCTCTGGACCCCAAGCCAGGCACCAGGAGCACCCAGGTCTGGGGTGGACGGTGCCAGGGGTGACCTTCTCCCATGCAAAAGGAGCCATTCCCAGCCAGACTCGGGGCAGGGGCGCGGCGAGAAGGAGGCGCCTGGGTTCCTGGGGAAGGCCCTGGCGAGGCCCGGCCGGCTAGAGCTGGGAGCAGCCCAGCCTCGGCCACCTGCTACCCGCCTGGCCTTCCGCGGCCCCCCACAGCCAAGGCCTGAGCTCCCCCAGCTCTTCCCCGGTGGTGCGCTGGCTGCTTTCACAGTCACACAGCCGCTCAGGGGCTGCTCCCGGTCACCAGCAGGACCTGAGGGGTGCGGGGAACCCCCGTGTGTGAGCTGGGAGGAGCTCGAGCTCCCAGAGGCCCGCCCTGGTCCCAGCTACCCTTCCCCGTGCCCCCTGGGCTGGGGTGCAGCTGCCCCCCAGAGGCACCAGCCCGGGTCCACAGCTGTCCCACGCAGATGGGGCGGTGCGGGCACGTGGCCGGGCCAGAGCCAGCAAGGACACCCCCACCCCATCTGGTCACCTGGGAAGGCATGCGTGTCCCCAAGGCCGCTGACTCAGAGACTATTTCCACGCCCCCCCCTCGGGGAGCGTGCCTCACTGGGCAGCTGTCCTTCTCAGCTGTCCAGGGCCACTCTGCCCTCACCCCCAGCCGGGCAGGGCAGCCGCGGGCACCTCCAAGGACTGCAGCCCAGGACCTGGGTCTGCCCACGAGAGGCTTTTGCTGCCTCCTGCCAGGGGCCACAGGAGAGCCCTTGGACCTCCACCAGGAGGGCAGGGGACCCCTGCCAGGAGGACAGGGAATGGCTCCCCAGGAGCGGGGGGGGCGGTGCTGTGGCCCCCGAGGTGCAGGCTCACGTGGCCCTCCCATCTCCTTGGGTTTCTGGGCTGACTTGGGTGCCTATTTCTGGATCCCTCAGCTGCCCCCGCTCCCTAAAATAGCCCTCCTTGGTGTCCAACAGCTGCCTGGCCAGGGTGGAGGTGGGCACGGGGGGGGGGTGGTCACACCAAGGACCCCATGCCTTGGACAGTGCCTGAGCCGGGAGGGGCTGCGCCTGCAGGATCTGGGGCCAGCGTGGGGCCGGGAGGCGGGCGGCGCCGGCCAGGATCTGCTGGTTAATCTTGCGTGGAGCTGAAGGTGCTCTGGGAAATCAACATTCTTGACAGAGGCTTCGGAAAACAGTCCCGCCTCAGTGAGGCCGTACGGACGCATTTTTCGATGATGAACTTGTGTTTTTCTTGCACGAGGCTCCCTGGGGGGGTAACTATTGTCTTCAAGTGAGCTGTGATGTGCTGGGAACGGGCCAACTTTCTGAGGCAGCTGCCCCGGCCTCCCCCGGCCGGGCCAGCCCAAGGGAGGACACCCCGCTGGAGGCCCACACCTGGACACGTGAGGCCAGCGTGGACAAAGCCTGACAAAGTCCAGAGTCCGCGGGCCTGGGGAGGAGGGGCTGGAGGGGCCTCCCGCCGGCTCCTTCTGGCAGGCCAGGGATGCAGGAGAGAGGCCGCCCTGCCCCCAGCCCGCCTGCCCTTAGCTGCAGGGGCCCAGTTCCCCAACGTGGGGCCAGGGAGCCCCGGGAAGGCGGCCGTGGCAGGAAGGCCTCCACAGAGAAGGGTGATGTGGGGTCACACAGGAAGGCTGTTCCCGTCTGGGGGCACCCCCTGCCCCAGAGCAGAGACTACGAGGAGCCCCCCAGGCCTGCCATGGTCGGCCCGCCCTGGTGCGGGGTCTCAGCCTGCTCTAGGGCCCCCTTGGGGCCCACAGAGAGGATGTCTGCTCTGGCCAGGGGGCCCCTCGACCTCCCACATCCCGTCCAGCAGGGGATTCCAAGGGCTGCTTGGAGCCAGGGCAGGAAGGGGTGGGATGGGATCCAGGCCTGGACAAGGGGCCTAGGAGCCTGCAGCTTGGAGGAAGCTGGGGGCTGCTCAGGAACCCCCACAAGCAGGAGGCCCATGAGTGGGGACCCCCGTGCTTAGATGTACCCCGAGCCCCCAGCCCCCTTCTATGCCCAGAGGCTCCTAACTGCCCCTCTCCCTCCTCTCTGCAGAACAAGCCCCACCATGTCTGACGAGGAAGTGTGAGTAGCCCCTGCCCGCTGGCCCCCGCTTTGGCCTGCAGCCACCCCCGCGAGCCCCCCTCACGTGCTCTTTCTCTCCCCCACAGTGAACAGGTGGAGGAGGGTAAGTGTCCCGCTCAGCAGCCAAGGGGGGTGCCTCCTGGGGGGTCTCTGACCCAGCTGCAGCCTCAGCTCCTTGGGGGACACATCCCTGAGCCTCGTCGGGCTGACCCCCCGGGGCCCCGCGTGCCCATGGGTCTGGCCAGTCTGGGGTGGGGGGATGTGGGTGTCCAGGGCCCAGACAGCCCCCCCCCTGCCTGCCGCCTGGCCTGGGTCTGACTCGCGTCTGTCTGTCCCTGCAGAGCAGTACGAGGAGGAAGGTAACGGCTGCCTGACCGCCCGGCCACGTGGCCGCCAGAGCGCGGGCCACCTTGTGGGCCGCGGCATGGACTGACCGGCAGCTCCCGCCGCCCCGGGCATGCTCAGCCCCTCCACAGGCCCCCGCCCACCCTCGGGGGCCTGCCATGCCTCCCCCTGCCACCCCTCCTCTGCCTCCCTGCGTGTCCTGCCCCCGGCTCTGTGGGTGCAGCCTGGGGCTGGGCAGGGAGCCGTCCCACTCTCAGTCCAGATGGGAGTGCCCCCAAAATTGCTGGCACCCACTCACCTGGGGGGCACCCCCGCACTTCTCGGCCTGCCGTGGGCCCTCGGGTGCTGGGTCTGAGGGATTTCTGCGGGCCCCCGACAGGGAGGAGGCGTCTCTGCTGACAGGCGGGGGGCCCATGTCTGTGCCGGGAGCATTGTCCTGGGCTCTCTGGGGAGGCCACGTGCTGCAGCACCCCCAGGGGGGCCGGGCAGAGGGGCGCCCATAACACATGGCCCGCCCCAGCCCCCTCCAGCACCTACAGAACCCCTCAGCCAGGCCCTCCCGGGCGGGGGATCCCTGGGCAGGGGCCAGGCTCAGACGGGCCGAGGGGCTCAGCCACCCAGGCCTGGGGCGTGGCCCTGCCCAGGTGCCCACGGCAGGGCCGGGCATTCAGGGCGACCCAGGGGGCCTGTCCTGCGCCGGGGCGGCCGCTAATCCTGTCCTCGCTCCTCTCTCCATTCCCTGCTGCTCCTCGCAGAAGCAGCCCAGGAGGAAGGTGAGTGGGGTCCAGGACCCGGCCCCACAGGCCCTCTCTGAGCCCCGCCCCGGCCCCATCCTGCTGCCCCCGCCTGCCCGCGCCCCACCCGGCCACAGTCCCTGCCCCGTGTGTGTGCATCAGACTGACCCTCCTCTCTCCTCCCACCCCCACCGGTGCCCTCTGCCCGCAGAAGTCCAGGAGGAAGGTATGGCACAGGACTTCTGGTCCCCATGTGGGGCCCGGGGCCTGGCTGGCGCCGCGTTGGGGGAGGGTGTGGCGCCAGCCAGCCAAGGGGCCCCCCATGTGGCCCCCACTAACCACTAACCATGCATGCTTGACCGGAGGGAGGACCTGAGGGCCAGGCGCTGCCGACACAGGCTGGCTGGCCATGGCGGTGGCCCCTGCGCTGGGCTCTCTGTCCCTCTGGCTGAGCTCCAGGCAGCCAAGCCGGCCCCCAGGCAGCATCGGGCAGTGCAGGGCCTGGCCCTGTGTGCTCCCCCAGCCCGGACCCGCTGCTGCGGAGTCCTTGATCCTCAGGGGGAGCTGCCGAGGGGCGCGGGGGCAAGTGTGCTGCTCCGGGGCCAGGGGCCACAGTCCACAGCGGTCTCACCGCCGCACGGGCAGCAGCAGAGCAGGGGCAGGGCGAAGGCCACTCTGTGCCTCAGTGTCCCCCCCATGAGGCGGGAGCGGGCGCCGGTGACCCCTCCGCCGGGCCGGAGAGAGGGCTGCAGGGCCTGGGGTGACACCGCCAGGTCGTGCTGATGTCCTGCATGCCTGCCCCTTGACCTTGGCCACTGACCTCCGACCCCATTAACCACCTCCATCCTTTCTCCTTTGACCTCTGACCCGTGTGCGGTTTTGCCTCTTGCTCCAACGTCTTCCTCCCCCGCGAAGCCCCTGAACCAGGTATGCGCGTGACTCGGCCGTGGCCTGCGCGCGGCCGGGGGCGCCGTGGCCCGTGGGTGTGAGCAGGAGCAGGGCCGCCCGCCCAGGCTCACGTGCCTTTCTCCCTCTCTCCACCATGTGCCGCCTCCGCAGAGGAAGTCCAAGAAGGTATGACCCCCCTGGCCGCCCCCTCCCCACCCGCCGCCCGCTGCCGCTGCCTCTGCCGCCATTCTGCCCCGGGGGTGCCCATCCACACTCGGGGAGGCCATCTCCCTGGGCCTCAGCGGGAAGGGGGGCGAGTGCCGAGCTGAGGGGCTGCGGTGCAAGCCTGGAGGATGGTGCCGGGGTCCACTCGGACCCGCCACCCCCCAGGTGGCTGGGGAGAGCTGAGGGAGAGGCAGGCCTGCCCCACAGAGCGGCCAGTGCCAGGCACGGGGCTGCAGGGGCGCGTGGGGTGGAGCAGAGCAGAGCTGAGGCCCAAGTGGGGTCAGGCACGGGAACAGCCTGGGCCTTGAGTGCCAAGGAGCCATCAGTCAGGCCCTCCTGCCTGGGCCTCCGCCAGACACGCCCGCAGGCGCCCACTGCAGATGCGGGGGCTGTAGTTCCAGGAGGCCGCTCAGCCTCCCCATCCATGCCTCGCTGTGGGCAGGGGCCCCAGTGGGCCCGGACCCCAGGTGAGGGCCCTCCCCTGGCCTCGGGCACCTGTGGCCCAAGGGCCTCCACTCCCCTCCCCACACCGTGCCTGAGCCCAGCCAGGAGCTCCTTCCTGGAGCCCGGAAGGAGAGGAGCTTCCCCTGCCAAGCCCAGGGACTCGTCCCAAAGTGCCCACCAGCCGCCGCGCTCCAGGGGCAGGCCAGGTGGGTCAGGCCCTGGCGCCCGCATGGCATGGGAGCCTGGGTACAGCGGGAGCCCGGCCCTCTGCAGCGGGGGGCTATGAGGCCCACCCCCCTACCCACAGCCCACGTCCTGGCCACACGCAGAGGGAGGGGCTGGGGCAAGACCCAGCCGGCCTCCCTGGGTCAGCGGCCTCCGTGGGGCCAGACAGGCTGAGGCCTGTGCATGGGGACGGACTGTCCTTGCCACCACAGGCCCAGGGGCAGGGACTGAGGGCCAGGGAGCAGGACTCCCACAGCATCCAGGGTCTCTGGTAGGGCTGGTCAGCGGCCAGAGGTCAATCTGGCCCAGGCCTCGTCTGGGACCACCGGTGCCAGCTGACAGACAAGCCTGGAGGAAGCCCCTTGAGGCTTGGGGGGCAGATTCCCTTGGGGCTTCAGGTGTCCCCTCGGGGCCGCAGGGCCCACTGGAGCGGCAGAGCGGACATATGGCCTTGGCCACTCACACTCGGGCCCTTGGGTGGGGACTGGCCGGCCTTTCCAGGCACCAGGAGGCTTCACAGCCCAGTTGCCCCAGATCTGCTGGGCCTCAACCCGGCGGGTGCCAGGAGGCAGGGCCCAGCACCCCAGGCTCCCGAGCAGGGTCTCCCCGGCCACCCCCAGCAACAGGCACCGTGAGCAGCACCGCCGGCCAGCTGGGGCCCCGACCGCGCAGGAAGGGGTGTCCCTGCACCGTCTCGCGCCCCACTCGGCCACTCTAGGGGGTCCAGGCGCCCCCCCTGGCCAGCCGGGCCCCACCCCTGCCCGCCTGCGCCCACGCTGCCCTGCAGCCTCGCCAGCTTTTCTCCCTCTGTGCTTGTGCCGGAAGACGCCGCCCAGCAGGAGCAGGAGGACGAGGGAGGTAAGGCCGCTGGGCGCCGCCGCGGGCTCAGGCGGAGGGGCCGGGAGCGGAGGACGCCTGGCGAGCCGCTCCTCTCCTCCGAAGCCCGCCCGCCCGCCGCCCGCCTGTCTGTCTGTCCCTGCCCGGCGCGGCCTCGGGGCCAGGCCTCGCTGCTTCGCCCGGCTTCCGCACAGCACAGGGGTGGCCAGTGGGGACCGGCCAGCAGGCCAGGAGCCGGGGCGGGCTGCTCCTCCCCTCCCTCAGCCCCCTCGCCCAGGGCCTCTCCCCCACCCCTGCTCCCTCTTCCTCCAGCGCCCCTGCCCCACGCCCAGCGCTTCCTCCACGCAGCCCAGACCCTCTTGCGGGCTGGCCGGGCGGGCGGGGCAGCTGCCCAGTGAGGAGCCCGGGGGTCACCTCGGGCTGGGCCCGCTCACCGCGCTCTCTCTCCCCTTCTCCCCACGCTGTGCTGGGCCCGCCAGAGGAGAAGCCAAGACCCAGGTGAGTGTGGCTGGCAGGGTGGGTGCGGCGGGCAGCGAGTGGGTGGGCAGAGGGCACGGGGGTGACCCTGCAGGGCCTGTGGGGGCCAGACTCAGAGGACGCGGCTGTGTCTTTGCTGTTCCCTATGGTGCTCGAGGGGCTCCGGAAGGCCGACCCCCGCAGGCTGGGCAGATCCTCCCGGGCTGTCACCCGGGGGCTGGCAGACGGACCCTGGAGGTCCCGCGTGTGGCCCTGCCCTGGGCAGCCAGTGCAAGCTGGAGGCCTTCCTGCAGGAGGGCACTAAGGGCCAGGGAAGGAAGGGACCAGGAGACGGGGGAGACAGCAGGGACAGGGACCTGAGCTCCCTCTTGCCCTCTCAGCACTTGCTGTGCTGTGGGGTCTCCCAGGGCCGTGGAGATGACACAGTTCTGAAGGTGGGACCCCTTGGGGTGAGGCCCTGGCCCCCCACCGGCTCCCGCTGCTCCTGGGCCCTGGCGCCCCCCTGGCGCAGGCCCTGGCTCTGCCCTTAATCCTGTTTCCCGCCTGGTCCTGATAAGCACCAGGCCCCAGGCTTGGCCCTCCCAGGCCGGCCCCCGCCCCTGCCCCCGCTCTGCAGGTGGGTCCAGCCCAGACTGCGCCGCCCGGTGCCTGCTCGGGGGGCGCGAAGGGGTCTCGAAAGGAAGCGGAGGCCGCAGCCCCGCCAGCACCCCCGCCCGCTGTGCTTTATTTTTCAGCAACTTGAAGTCAGGCTGCAGGTCACGAGATGGTTTCTAGCTCTAAAAAAACGCGTGTGCTTTCATTATGAAAATAAAGCACCTCGTTAAAGAAAATTTGGAAAATACGTAAAAGTCAAACGCAGAAAAAAGCCCTGTGTAGTCTCCCGCCCGCCGCCAGACGGGCGAGCGGAGGGAATAAGGAGGGTATTCTCCCCGCTCTTTTTCCATGCAGCGGGCGTGGAAAAAAAGACGCCAGCCGTTTTCAGACACCGTCCTTCTGTACACCTTGAATTGCGCTTTTCTAGAACCGGGCATGATTCTAACTATTTTTCCATGTTTTGACACCGGCTTCGCAAATATTTTGAATGGCCACATAATATTCCATCCGCGGCCGGGCCGGCTTTCTGGGCCGTCTGCGCTCCCGGCCGCCAGGCTCTGCAATATTTCACTCTGCTGCGGAGGCCGGCGGGAGCCGCGCTGTCTCGGGGCTATTTCCCTAGGCCGCCTTCCCAGAACTGGAACCGCCGGGCCAAAGAGTAGGGGCCTTCATGGGCTCGCGGCGCCTGCCAAATCGCTTTCCACGCGGACGTGAGCGGCGTGCCCGCACCCTCTCCGCCGCCGGCCACCGACGAGCTGGCCTTGTTTTCCTTTGCATTCCTTCCCTGCCCGGCAGCCCTCGCCCCAGCCGCGGCCTGTCTCTGCTGGAGGCGCTGGGAGCTCGCCCCGCGCCCACCGGCCCTGGCCGAGGCCGCCCTGTGTTTTCTTAACCGTCGGTTTGCACAGGCGAGCAGCCGCTGTATTTGCTGAAAATGTTTTTCTAGTCTGGGTGGGTTCCCCCTCCAGCTTTGCCTCTTTCCACACACATAAGTTTCCCATCTGCAGGGGAGCATCTGGCCGTCTCTCCCCACGCAGGACTTCTGGGGCGCAGAGCCGGATCTCCCCGCCCAGCATTTTGATCGATATTCAGCCCCACACTCGTCCAGGGAGGGTTTTTAGGACGGTCGTTGTTGTTTTAACTTTTGCTCCATCTGGAATGTGGGGGGCGGCGTATAGGCCGCCGGCCGGGGCCTCATGTCCCCCTCAGACGCTCTCTGCACTGCGCCCCTCCCCTCGAGGCCCCCTGAAAGAAAGACAAAAGCGAGGCCAGCGCGACAAGATGCCCCTACCCACGGCCAACAAGCCCCTGCCCTCGGCGGGCCGGCTGCCCTGTCTTAAGGACGAAAGGCCCCTAGGGGCTGTCCCGCACAGCGGGGGTCCGGGCCAGAGAGGGGCTGAGAGCTCCGAAGGTGGGCACTTGGCGCGTGAGGACAGAGTGAACGGCAGGGCCAGGAGGAGCCCGGCCTGGGTGGCGCAGCCCGGCCCCCTGCTCACAGGCCTCTCTCTCTTTCAGACTCACGGCTCCTAAGATCCCGGAAGGGGAGAAAGTAGATTTCGATGTAAGTTGCTGGAGCTGGGTCAGAACCCGCCCTGCCCCCCCCACGGGGGAACCCGGCCCCTCGGAGCAGCCCGAGCGAGGCATCCTGGTTCGGGCAACTCTGCCCGGACTCACCGTGACCTCAGGCGGCTCTGCAGCGACAGGCCCCGCTCTCCCTGCTCCCCGGGGCCCGTCCATGTGCCTGCCCGCTCGTGGGCTCCCCCACCCGTGAGTCCCTCAGCGGCTCCCTCTGCCATCCACACGCTCATCCATCCGCTCGTGCGGCCACCCGCCCACGCCCTACGCCCACCCCCAGGCTCCCCGTCCCGCTCCATCCAGCTTCCTCTTCCTCTGACCCTCATCCGCCTGCTCATCCTCCATCACCATCCACTCATCTGCCCGCTCTTGCGTCCACCCCTGCCCGCCCACCCGTTCATCTCCCCACACGTCTGCTTGTCTGATGAATAATCTCACCCACCACATCCCTCTCGCCTGGCCCTCGCAGGCGTCCCTGAAAGTGATGCTAAGGCAGTGCACCCAGGGGTGCCGCGAGCTCAACCGTGCATGGGGGGGCGTCCTGCTGGCTGCAGGGTCAGGCGGCCCTGGGCCCCCTGGAGGGCCCCAGGAGGTGGGGGCGGGGCCTCCGTGCTCGGGCAGGCCCTGGCTGACGCCCACCATCCCCCAGGACATCCAGAAGAAGCGCCAGAACAAGGACCTGATGGAGCTGCAGGCCCTCATCGACAGCCACTTCGAGGCGCGCAAGAAGGAGGAGGAGGAGCTGATCGCGCTCAAGGAGCGGATCGTGAGTCGCGGCGGGGGCGGCCGGGTGGCCGGGCGGGCGCGGGCCGGCCACGCGCTGACCCCTCTCTGGCCGCAGGAGAAGCGCCGGGCGGAGAGGGCCGAGCAGCAGCGGATCCGCGCCGAGAAGGAGAAGGAGAGGCAGAACAGGCTGGCGGTGAGCGCCCCGGCCCCGGCGGCAGAGGCAACCCCGACTGGGGCTCTGAGGGCTCCAAGCTCCCGAGGGTCTGAGCTCCGGGGACCCGAACCCGGGCGGGCCGGGGAGTACGCTGGGAGGGGCAGCCCCGGCCTGCTCCGAAGGCCTGGGGTCTCCGCAGGAGGAGAAGGCCAGGCGGGAGGAGGAAGACGCCAAGCGCCGGGCGGAGGACGACCTGAAGAAGAAGAAGGCCCTGTCCTCCATGGGCGCCAACTACAGCAGCTACCTGGCCAAGGTGAGGCGCCCGCCCCTGCCACCTGCCGCCCGCCGCCCGCCGCCCGCCGCCCACGCTGAGCCCCCGCCCCCCGCGCCCCGCAGGCTGACCAGAAGAGAGGCAAGAAGCAGACGGCCCGCGAGATGAAGAAGAAGATCCTGGCGGAGAGACGCAAGCCCCTCAACATCGACCACCTGGGCGACGACAAGCTGAGGTGGGAGGCGGCCGCACCTCCGGGGCCCCCTCCCTCCTGGGGCTCCCTCCCGGGGGTCCTTCCCTCCTAGGGCTCCCTCCCGGGCACCTCCGGGGTTCACCGGGCCCCTCCCGCTCTGGCCCCCAGGGACAAGGCCAAGGAGCTCTGGGACACCCTCTACCAGCTGGAGGTGGACAAGTATGAGTTCGCAGAGAAGCTGAAGCGTCAGAAATACGACGTGAGTCTGGGCCCCGCGGTCAGCACCACCCGTGTCCCAGCCTGGCCCCCAGGAGCCCTCGCGGGCTGGCCTGGGCCACTCTCCCGCTGGGGCCACGCGGGCCCATCCAGCAGCCCCTGCCCGGGGAGCCAGCACGAGCCACGGGACGCAACGGCCTGGGGTCCAGCTCCTGCTTGTCTGGGGCCAGGGGTGAGTCCCGCGGCTCCCCCAGGCAGCACCACATCTCTCAGGCCCTGGCCGTCCTCTCCTCCCAGTCTCCTCCAAGCCCTTGACTGAGGGACGGCGGCTGGGCTCCCGTGGCTGCTGGGGTCACTGCCTGGAGGCCCCGAGAGGAGCTCCTAGGCCAGAGCAGACCCCACGGACCCGGGTCTCCACTCCTGGGGCACCAGTGTGCCCCACTCCCCTCCAGGGCACTACTCTCAGGTGGGCTCCGCACTCGGGAGGCTGGGGTGCCTGCGGGGCCCCGGAGTCTGTGCCAGGCTCTCCTGTGCCTGCGTCTCCAGGGCGGGCCTCCCAGGCCCCCAGGGGCTGTGCACCCCTCCGCCAGCCACAGGGCCCTCCCTGTCCCCACGGCCCGGGAGCACGGGCTGCGGAACATCTGCCCACACGGAGCCCGGACCACCTGTGCCGCAGGCTGAGGCAGGGACCCCCACGGCGGGTCCCCAGGACCACGGCCGTCCACCCAGCCCGTAACCGTCTCGGTCTTTCTAGATCATGAATGTCCGGGCCAGAGTGGAGATGCTGGCCAAGTTGTAAGTAGCCGCGTCCGCTCGGACCAGGCTCGCGTGTGCAGTGCACGGCACCTCCGCATGGCAGACGGTCTCGCGGGCGGGTGTGGCGGGCTCGGAGAGAGGCTCCTCCTCCCCGCCCGCCGCCCCGCTCCGGCCCGGCCAGGCTGCCCACTGTCCTCGTTGGCAGATGGGCTTGGCCTCTGGCCGCTGGCAGGCAGGGGCAGCCGGGCAGGGCGAGGGCCTCGGCTCCAGCCTCTCCTCAGCCCTAGCCCGCGCCCCAGGTCCCGCCTGCTGAAAGGTAAGTGGCCAGCGCCAGAGCTGCTGTGTCAAAGGCCAGTCTCCAGCCCCGGCCACTGCCAGTGGTCACAGGCGCGAGCCTGGGGCCCGTGGGCCAGGACTGTGGAGCACGTGCCCCGGGTGGCCTCCCCGCCCGTCACACGGGCCGCCTGTGTCGTCCACAGATCACCAACCTCAGGAGCCGCATCGACCAGGCCCAGAAGCAGTGAGTAGCCGCTGCCCGCTCCACGCAGGGCACAGCCCACGGGGCTCCCACATACCCCCGGGGCCTGGCCACTCGAGCCAGCCCCCAGGCGGCCTGTGGGGCACCCCGAGCGGAGCAGTAACAAGACTAACTGGCCCCACAGGCCAGCACGTCCGGGGCAAGCCCTGGACCCTGCCCAGCCTCAGAGCCCCAGGGACAGTGGTCAGGCCAGCGGGAGGCCGAGGCCTGGAAGGTGGGGGCCTGGCCAAGCCGACTGGCCCTGTGCTCATCGGCAGTGTCCCCCCGAGGGGCTGGGCATGGGGTCAGAGGCCTGAGGGTGGGGTCTGAGGTTTCTGCGCCCTTTCCATGGCCCGGGCCTCCCTGGTGCCCTGAAAGCATGTCCTCCTCCCGGAGGCCGGGGAACGACCTCTGTCCTGGGCCACACGTGAGGCAGGGCTGTGCCCTTGGGAGCTGGCCTGTGTGTGGCTGCATGTGCGTGTGGACTCGGGGCCTCCTGCAGGGTGGGTGACAGAGTGTGCAAAGGGACAGGACCCGCCTGCTGTGCTCTGACTGGCCCTGGCCCCCTGGGGGCTCCTGAGGGCCTCAGGCTTCTGGGGGTACAGCTGGGTGGCTGCAGAGTCCTGCCTCCTGGTGACCACAGGACTGAGAGGGTGGAGTGACCAGAGGCCTCAGGGTGTGAAAGCAGCAGGCCAGGCCTGCCGGGTGGTGGTGGACACACACCTGCTGCAGGAGGCCACGATGCGGGGGGCACACTCTGTCCAGGCCAAAGTAACTGGGGGCCATCTGCGGACAGCTTGGGGGGTGCACTGTCCTAACCACACTAACTGACTGGCACCAGGCCCCACCCAAGATGCAGGTGAGTAGCCGTGGCTTGGAGGGAGCACGTGAGGGGCTTCGGCCACCTGGACATGCTGGCCCAGTGCCAACTCGCTTTCACTTCCCATTTGCAGCAGCAAGAAGGCCGGGGCCACTGCCAAGGGCAAGGTCGGTGGGCGCTGGAAGTAGGAGCAGCGCCCAGAGGCGGAGACCCTTGCTCCCTCACTGGGCCCCCTGCAGCATCCAGCCCTCAGGCCCGGGCAGGGTGCCCGCCCCAGAGCACCCCACGTCTCTGCCCTCTCTGCCCCCGCCCCCGGGGTCTGTGAATAAAGCTCTGACCCCCCTCACCTGGTGTGCTCTGGCTCATAATGGAGGCGCTGTGGGGAAGGGGTTGGGAGGGGCCATGCAAGTGGCCACAGGCAGCCCGGGGACACGAGCTGCTCATCAGGGCTGCTCGGGAGGAGACCGACGCTGGCCAGGGCACCCACCGGTCCCCGAAGCCCCGCCTGGCCAGAGTCTGATCTCCCCTGGGCCCCACGCCCACGCCTGCCCTCCCCACTGCCCCAGGGTGCCCGCTCCTTCAGCTCCACTGCCAGTCTTGGGGCAACAGAGCTTCACTGTTGGGGTGCACTGCGGCAAACTTCACGAGTGCCCTGGGGCTGTGTGCGGCACCCTCAGTCTGAGCCCAGGTGGGTGGAGCTCTGGGAGCAGAGACTGGGTCAGGGCGGCCCAGCCCCAGGAGGGGCTTTCAAGGTGGGAGCCCCCCCGCAGCCTGCACGGCACTGGCAGTGGTGGGGCCCACCGGGGGTGCGGGAGCCGGAACCCCACGGCGTCAACCCGACCCCCACTGCACGGCCTGCCGGCGCCCCCAGGTACAGTGCCCCACACCCCCCAACATGAAGTAGCCGGGGCCTCAGGGACGGGGACCCCTCCTGTGCCCCAAGCTGGGGGCTCGGCCGGGGACGGCACATGTCAGGGTCTCCGAGGTACCAGGAGGGTCCAGGCGGGGCTGGGCTCCAGGGGCCCCAAGGCCCCGTCAAGGCCCCGCACGGCGGCCGGCCCCAGGGGCACGGAGCAGGGCCAGCAGCGGGGGAGGCGCAGCGCACAGGGGCAGGGCCAGGCCCCAAGTTGCAGTAAGTTAAACATCTAATTCAAGAAATTAGAAAATGAACAAAAACTAAAACCAAGAAAAAGAGAAATGTGGAAATAATAAGGAAAAGAAAAGACGATAATAACAGTTAAAAAACAGAATTAACAGCACATCAGCGAAGTCGCACGTTAGTTCTGCGAAAGGACCGATGAAGCACCCAGCATCCGGCGCGACGACGCAGCGGAGGAAGGCGCAATAAAGAACGCTGGATGAGAAGACGGCGCGGGCCCGGCCCGGGAGCGGCGTCCTCGGCAGGGCCTGCAGGCCACGGCCCCCCAGGGACACGCGGGGTGTGCAGCCCCGCACTGGCACCGGCCGGGCCCAGGGGACACGGGCGCTCGGGACCGGCCACCCTCAGGGCATCTGAGCCCAGGCCGGAGCGGGGGGCCCTGTGAGCGCAGGAGCCAGGCCGGCACGGCTCCCACGGGCGGGGCGCGAACAGGGGAGAGGCCGGGGTGCCCGAGAGCAGGCTGCTGGGAGGCCTGCGGGCGCCGGGGGAAGCCGTGGCTCAAATCGCCCCAAAGCTGCTTGGGCACAAAATAGAAAAACCGGGAGTTAGGCTGAGAGATGCTGACAGACATGTCGAGAACGCGTCCTGATAAGCCTGATGGGCCGGCGGGCTGCGGCAGAGGAAGCAGCGCCCCCCCCAAGTGTCAAAGACCCCAGGGCGGGAGGGCGGGAGGCCTGCCTTAGAGACGCCCCGGGGGTCAGGCAGGTCCCCCTGCTGGCCGCACCGTCCCCTCCCGGTCCCCAGAGGGCACACACCCCACTGCCCTCCTCCGAGAGCTGGAGGCCGCCCCTGGTGCCCCGGAGTCCATCTTGGTGTCTGGGCGGCTCTGTCGCCCTTCAGGGATCCCACACACCCGCAGGCGGACGCCGGACACCGGGTGAATGTGGAGGAAAGGGCAGGGTCCCGGGCTGGGGAGGGGGCCGGGCCCCTCACACGACCACGCACATCTGGGCTTTCTGGGGTACAGGGACTGCAGCTCCCAGACGACAGGGAGAGAGAGATGGGGGCAGACCCAGGCGGCTCAGCCCTCGGGAGCCAGTGAAGCCCCAGCGCTGGGCTCCTGCTGCCACGGAGCCGGGGCCCCGCCACCTCAGGCCGTGTGCGCAGGGCTGGTCCGCTGCGGCAGCCACAGGGCCAGCAGAGGGGGCCCTGGCCACCGGCGCTGTGGCAGAGGAGGAGTTTCAGCCACGCCGGGAGAAGCCGCCAGTCGCCGGGGAGGGCCAGCGAGCTCCCGGGAGACGTGTTTGTAAAACATGGAGGTCGGGGCGAAGGGAGTCACCCCACGCTGGTGGTGCGGAGCCGTCGCGCCGGCACCACGCGGGTGTGCGGAGAGCCTGGTATGACGGGCACCCCTGGGAGTCCCGCGGCTGTAAACTCCAGGGTCAGCAGAGTGGACAGGGCGTGTGTCCTGCAGTGAGGACCAGGGCGTCCAGGGCAGGGGACGGTGTTGTGACAGACACGGGGGCGACCGCACCCTCACCCTGAGAGTTGAGGCCAGTGGGGTAGAGAGGGCGTGGCTGCGGCCATCCTGCTGCCAGAGAGGACCCCCCCCCAGGCCATGGAGGGGCAGTGGTTGGGCAGCGAGGAGGAGGCCGGGGGTTCGGTCAGGGGCTCTCGCACGGGGGTGCCCAGGGCGCCTGGCAGGCCGTGAGCGTGGACAGGCCCCGGCCACGAGGCAGCAGGCAGCGCCGCGGGGGGGAGGTGGCGCGTGGCGCCCCGGGGGGGGGCCCAGCCTCCGGCGCCTGGGGCCTGAGAGCGACGCCGTGGCCAGGCGGGGAGGGCCGGGCGGCCGGCAGGCCTGGGCAGCGGCGGGGCCGAGGCACTTCCTATTTCTCGTGCCTCTGCTGGCTCAGAGGGTTCATGGCTGTTCGGGAGGGGGCAGGGCATTCGCCTCAAGTTAATCTTTCTGAGAACAAAACAAGAGCTCCAGAAACTATAGAAAACTATAAATAATCGCTTCCTTTATCTGCCCTGGCCGGGGAGCGCGGGGCGCAGTCCCGGGCAGGAAGCCAACGCCGCGCCTGCGTTCCCGGCGCTGCTCGGCTCTGGAAACCGAAGACAATGGGAAGGATGCGGACGGAAATGAGGCGGCCGCCCCTGGAAAGAGGGCCCCGAATCCCACATTCCTGGGAGCCCCCAGAGAGCCGTGGAGGCGCTTCCAGGACGAACAAGAGAGCTCAGGAAAGCAGCCAGATGCAAAGCACATATTTTAAATCAATATTTGGTATTATTTTCTAGCAACTATGAGTTAGAAGATAAAGTAGAAAAAACTTTTCCTTCTCAAACAAAAGAAAACAAAACAACAAAGGGGCTGAGGGGCCTTAGCAACGATTCTCCTACGAGCCCTCGGCCCGCAGGAAGCACGAGGCAGACCCATGAGCAGCAGAGAAGGAGTGTGAGAAAGAAGAAGAAACCTCTCCACGAGCCTGGGGGCTCCCAGGCGCCAGCCCCCCGCCCCCCAGAAAGGGCCAGTTCTCCAGCTCAGCCGGAGTCCGGCAGGACCGCGGTGGGCCGAGGGCGAGCGGGCGGGGGCAGCGGGACGGGCCTAGGACGACACACCGAAGGAAAGCCAGGCCAGAGCAGCTAAGAAACTCGGGGAAACGCCGAGGCTTTCGGGGGGAGGCGGCTCCTGACAGCGAGGCCCGCCGGGAACGCACCCAGAGGCGGAGGCTTCCAGAAGAGTGGCTGCCACTCAGGGTGGGCACAGCCAGCCCCAAGGTCACAGCACGACCTTGGGCTTTGTGGGGGGGAGGCCAGCGGCAGGCCCCGCCTGCACCCCACACCTCTACTTCCTCAGTGTCCCCACTCCACATCCTGGAGCCCCTAGACGGCACAGGCAGGACGGCACTAGGGGGGGCCAGCCGTGCGCGCAGAGGGCCGAGGGGTGCCGGGGTGCCGGGGCCGATCCAGACTGGGCACGCGGAGCTCGCTCTGCCTCGGCGCTGGAGAGCAGCGTCCGTGCTGTGAGGTCTCGGGCCTCGAGGGGGCGGGGGAGACGCTCGTGCGTTTTATTGCTGCGAATTTGAGTTTCTGGTGTGGACACGAGTGTCTCGACACTCATAAGCAAACTCGGACTCCTGCCCAAGATGGAGCGACAGGGACACCTTCCTCCCCAAAGACCCCAACACAAGAGCAGACAGAAGCACCCGGGACAATGTCCTTCCCTGGGGGCGTCCATGTTGGGGGTGGGGGCAGGAAGACCCCAGGGGAGGCAGCGGCCCCGAGTGGACGAAGGGGAGCAGGGCCGCAAGGACCAAGGCAATGACGGCTCAGGGAGGGGATGGGGGGTGGCCGTGCGGGGGCCTAGGGCTGCAGTGGCCACAGGGCGCGGCTCTGGCCCCACACACGCCTGGCAGGGAGGTCCAGGGTGGAGAGGGACACTGGAAGGGCCCGAGAGGCCAATGCCAGGTGCTCAGAGGGGCCTCAGAGAGGGCGTCCCCTTCGATCACAACAGACAGACAGTTCACGGGGCTCAGTGGCTCAGAAAGCTTCGCCCCGTCACAGGAATGACCAATCTGGGGGGAGCACCCCCAGGGAGGGAGCACCCCCCTGGAGCACTCGCAGGCCCACCTTGCACATCAGGAAAACGAGACTGAGAAGATGACACCGTGCCCAGGTAACTCAGCCACATCCCAGAACAAAGCTCTGGAATATTTATAAAAATATAAAAATATCCAGCAGCCACTAAGGGAAAACACACAATGTCTGCATCCAATCAAAAGTCATCAAACAGGCAGACACGACCCATAAGGAGGAGAAAAATCAATCAAAACCAAGTGTAATAAGTTAAAGCTGTAAACAAAACCCTCGAGCAACTAACACAACAAAACTGTCACAGCCGAGAAGCCAGCACAGAAGCGCAAATGCAAGACATGAGCCTCGTGGTCAGTGCCAGCGCCGCCGGCGGCGGTGGGCAGGTGGGGAGAGGCCGCCAGGGCACCAGGGGCACCGCCCGGACGGAGCAGCTACGCCGGGGGCAGAGGCGGCTACAGTGGGCGGCCAGGGTGGACAGGAGACCAGGGTGCTCCTGAGAGGCAGGCCTCGAACGCAGCAGGAGGGCCGGCGGAGTCCGCGACACACGTGAAACAAAACTGTGGGAGCCGGAGGGGCGGCCAGGCCCCCAGCTAGGCCAGAGGCTCAGCTCTCTGCAGGGCTCACCCCTCAAGGAGGTGGAGACTTGGCCGGCAGAGGTGCCGCCTGCACCCACAGCCGTGGGGCTGGACCCACGGCCCATGCCCCGGGGGAACGGGCCTCAGGTCCCGCAGACCCGCCTCCGAGCCGGGGGAGCGCTGAGGCCGAGGGCAGGCCCGGAGGCCCCCTAGACAGAACGAACGGCAGGAAGGCAAGAGAGAGGCCGAGTCAGCAAAGCTTTGCCTCCAGAATCAAAGGCTTGGGAATGTCAGGGCTTGTGGGAACCTTAAGCAAGCTGGGGGGCAGCTGATAGCAGGGCTGAGGAGGCGCTGGCGTGGGTCTTGCAGACGTTTCACAGATAACAAGGGGCTCTTACAGCCCAGCTGTGTCCGGCCGGCCGAGGGCAGGCAGGCCTTGGAGGGGCTGGCGGGCGGCCCCCGGGCGCTCAGGTGCTGGCTCACACCAACGTCCGCGTGCTGGTGGGGCTCGAGTCATAAAAGAATCGGGGCTAACACTTCAACAATGATCTTTTTCACAAGAAAATCTATTGCTTTTATATGAAGATCTGCTGGCCGCATTGTATCCTGCTGTTTCTTCTTTTGAAAAAGGCGGCCCAGCGCCAGACCAGCCACCCTGCCCAGGCTCAGGGCTCCCCCCACCCGCCCAGGCTCAGGGCTCCCCCCACCCGCCCAGGCTCGGGGCTCCCCCCACCCGCCCAGGCTCGGGGCTCCCCCCACCCGCCCAGGCTCGGGGCTCCCCCCACCCGCCCAGGCTCGGGGCTCCCCCCACCCGCCCAGGCTCGGGGCTCCCCCCACCCGCCCAGGCTCGGGGCTCCCCCCCACCCACCCAGGCTCGGGCTCCCCCCACCCGCCCAGGCTTGGGGCTCCCCCCACCCGCCCAGGCTTGGGGCTCCCCCCACCCGCCCAGGCTCGGGGCTCCCCCTACCCGCCCAGGCTTGGGGCTCCCCCCCACCCACCCAGGCTCGGGCTCCCCCCACCCGCCCAGGCTTGGGGCTCCCCCCACCCGCCCAGGCTTGGGGCTCCCCCCACCCGCCCAGGCTTGGGGCTCCCCCCACCCCGGCCCAGGCTCAGGGCTTTGCCTGCGGGTGGCCCCTGGGCACTCAAGGACCACATTTTGCATTTATTCATTAAAAACTGTTTCTCCAAAAGTTTTACTGATTTGGAAGCCATAGCTCTGGCAGGGTCGAGAGGTGGACCAGACAGAGCGGTCGGCTGCAGTGGATGCTGTGGCAGCTGCTGGGGACGAGCCCCGGGCGAGTGGAGGGCGACAGGGGACTCCAGTCCGAGTGGAGGACAGAGCGGGGCTGTGGGAGCTCCCTGCTGAGGGGGCAGCGGGGCGGGCGGGGTCTGCACCTTTCAGGCTTGAGTCCCTGTGCTCTGCCCTGGGCTCTCCAGCTTGGGCGCCTGCTTGCCTCAGTGCCCAGCTGGGCGGTCTGGCCTTGGGCGCTGGCCTTTGGCGCAGAATAGGCCTAGCCCCTGCTCCTGCGTCCCCGGAGCGGGCCGGTCATCCTGGCACACGGAGATTCATGGCCTCGGCCCCAGGCGGCCGGGCCATCCCCGTATCTAGCCTCCAGGCCTGCCTGCGGGGCCAGCGGTGGGCCAGGCCAGGCCCGGACACACTGGCATTTCCTAGCTGGCGGTTTCCTTCCCTGCAAATCCATCTACAGACTTGACCGGACGCCCAGCACAGTCCCAGCGGCTTGTCGAGGGACACTCGCAGGTCATTGTGGCCACTGGGGTGAACACACAGGGCCTGGCGCCGCCCTGAGGGGACAGAAGCCGCACCGGGTGACCCTAGGCAGGGCTGTCCAGGTGGGCCAGGGCAGAAGAGTCAGGAGCGCCCGGGAGGACGCAGAGGGCCAGGGAGCAGGGCGGGAGACAGGGGAGGGCTCGGCTCCGCCACTCGACCTCTGTCTAAACATCAACACAAATCGGACCAAGACGCAGTGTCGAGCACGAGCCCCTGGAACGGGTCTCCCCGGGGTTCCCCAAGCACAGCCCGAGAACGCAGCTGGCACGGAGAGCCGTTGGGAAGGCCGGGCTGCCCTTTGCAACGCTCTGCAGGGAGATGTGCGCTTGCAGCCCAGTGGGGCTCTGCGAGGCGGGGGTTCCAGAAGCGCTGGGCCCGCAAGGCTCGCTGACCAGAGCTCGGGAGTGGCCTCAGGGCCGGAGGGCTTGTGGCCTCTCACAGTGGCCCCGGGGGTGGAGACTGGCCCCCAGGGTGGCGTGAAAGCAGCGCTCCCGTCTCAGAACGACCGAGTCCAACACTGACCCCCAACATGGCCGTGGAAACGAAAGCGAGCATGCGGTGACCCCGTTCCTTAAAAAGTCAGACCCGCTGCCGGGCAGCTGGCCCTCCCGCTCCTGGACATTCCCCGGAGAAAGGAAATGTCTGTCCTTGCGGAGACTTTCACATGGATGTAAATAGCAGCTTTATTTTTAACCATCAAAAACTGGAAAGAACCCAAGCGACCATCAGCAGATGAGCGGGTGACGCGAGCGGGGTCCGGTCTCTGGGGGCCAGTCAGGAGCGTGGGCAGGCGAGGGGCCCCACGGCAGGGCAGAGGGAGAGACCCTCCCCCCAGCCTGGGACGGGTCCCACCTGCGCCCGCACCGGGGGCGGCGGCCCCCCAGGTGTCTCTGGTGCCGGGGCCGCCGAGCCGCACGGGCCCGTGGCCCCTGTCGCACGATGGGGCTGTTTTGAAAACGTTAAACGGAGAATGACAACCTGGGGAAACATCTTGAGTCCAGTGGACAATGGGGAGAATAATTAGTGCACAGACGCCTGGAAATCATGAGCGCCTCAGGGGCTGGTTCCCGCCCTGGGGGGCCTGGGCCACACCAGCTGCCCCAGGCTGGAGCCCCCTCCCGAGGCCGGCGCGGCCCTGAGGCCTCCCTCCTGGGTGCTGTTGTGCGGGGGACGCCCGGGCTCTGTTCGGGTCCAGCCCTCAGCCAGCCCCAGGGGGGCGAGGGGGAGGCCCCCCACGTGCAGGCCCAGGCCGGGAGTGAGGCCGGGAGCACCCTCCGCGGTGGTGGGCTGCAGCTGGCTCCGGCCCCGGCCCCCTAGGGCAGAGCAAGTCTCCTCCCGGGCCTCCGGGGCCTCCGCTCGAAGCAGCCTGCTGGGCAGAGTGGGGTGTCGTGAATCTGGGGTGTCTGACTCAAGCACCGCAGCGGGTAGAGCCTGTGTCCTCCCGCGAGCCCATGGCCGGCCTGTGCCTGCCGCGACCCGGCGCCCCCGGGGGCCGCCTCTTCCCTTGCTGGGCTCTGGGACGACCCTCTCCACGCACGGCCCTGTCCTGGCGCGGGGCTGGGGCTGGGAGACCCCCTCGCCTGCCCACCCCAACCACGGGCACGGGGACCCTGGGGCTAGGGAAGGAGCCCCTCGGCGCCCTGCAGGGCCTCACTCCCACGCACACCCTGTGCCCTGGGAGCCCGGCGGCCCCTGCCCCCGCCGGCCGGATGCGGCCTGCATGCCTTCCCACGCTGGCAGCGCACGTCACAGGCCTGCTGCTCCCTTTGGACTCATCTGGTGGGATTTATGGTATCTCGTGAGCTCTGCTCGGCGGACATGCCGTCTTTGAAGCCCCGGGCCGGGGGCCTGCGTTCCTGCACGGCCACATCTGCCGCCAGCTGCCGCGGCGCGATAAGGAGGCTGCTGGGGGCCGGCTGGTTCCGTGTTGCTTGAAGACGGAAAACCAGCTGAGCAGCGATTCCTTCAATCCCACTTTTCAGTTTATCCTTTTAATCCGCGCTCCCACGCTGACCCCCGGGCCTCAGGACGTCTGCTCGCTTTCTTCCCGCAGGACAGGGGATTTAGCTGAGTCCCCAGACGTCAGATCGCTTTGTGGACAGGACCCCGGGGTTGTGCTTGCTGACAGCGCAGCTAGCCGTGGGGTCACCGAGGGGCCCGGTGCCCCCCCGCCCAGCCCCACAACGTGAGCCCCGGCTCGGCACGAACATTCCGTCCTGGAAGCAGTAGATAGGCCGGGGCCTGTGTGGCCGCCAGCACGACTCGGGCAGCGCGAGCCCCAGGCCATGGCCCCCACCCCCAACGCCCCGAGCCCATCTCTCCCTGGGTTTCCCGCCACCTCGCTGGCCGGCCAGGGGAGAGTCCCTTGCGGGGCCGAGGTGGGAAAGAAGCCACCACGTTTCCCAGCAGCACAGACCTCCTGCTGCCGTCCCCAGCCACACGGCTGACCCTCCCCAGGCCCGTGGCCGCAGCGCCCGTGTGGCCACAGAGCCCGGTGGCCTCAGCACCCAGTGGCCGCAGCACCCGGTGGCCGGCCGCCTTGGAGGGCGTCTCGGGCACAACTGAGCTCCCTGCACTGGGCTTGGGGTAGATCCCTTCATTCTGAGGTGGAAGGCTTTCCAACAAAGTCGGGGTGTCCACCTGCTAGGGGCTGCAGCCAGCCAGACTCTGCTCCATCCTGGGTGGGGGGGTCCTCTACAAGAGGTAAGGCCAGCAGGACCCCTCCGGGCACACTTAGAGCCACTCGGCGCAGCTGACTCTCCAAGCTCCCACACTCCATCCTCCCACTCACCAGGAGTCAGGGTTGGGGGCCAGCCCCGGTAACGGTCATCCCTGCCCTGGGGGACGGGGACGCCCCAGAACGCAGCCGTCACCCCCATGCAAGTCTCTGCGGTCAGGCCCAGGGCAGGGCCACAGCTGGGTGTTAGCCCCGAGTGAGACTGTCCAGTCCATCCTGAGTGAGGTCTGGGGTTCTCTCCAAGGTCACCGCAGGGGCCCCTAGGCAGCCGGTGCCCCCCACATCCCCCTCCCTCCAGGCTTCCCTATCAGTCTTAGCTGAGTGTGGGGAGTCCGCCCTGCTCCCATCAGGGTGTCTGGAGCAGTCCCTCCACCGGGCTTGGGCCACCCTCTGTGCAGGGCGTCGGGTGACCTCGAATCCAGAGGTGGGGCCGCGCAGGGGGTCTGTCTGCCAAGGGGGGACTGAGGAGGACGTGGCCAGAGTGCGGTTCTGCAGACACTGGTCTTCAGTATCCACGTCAGGGAGGCTGTGGCCCTGTCCCGGCGAGAGCCAGGCAGCCTGGCGTGGGGGCAGCCTACGTCCCTGCTGCTCTCAGTCCGAGGAGTGCTGGGAGGCGTCAGGCCTGCGGCCACTCAGGCCTGGATTTGGTGGCTCGTCTTCGAGAGTGGCTCGTCCGACCCTCTTCCTGTGCCCTCGCGCAGGCCCCCGGACACACCCAGGCTCGGGAGGAAGGTGGCATTGTCCCCCCAGGTCTGGGTGAGCCCCAAGGGCAGCCCGGCACATGTGGAAAGGGGAGTGGGTGACCGGCCACTCCAGGGCACGCGTGTGAGGGAGTCTGGGGTGCGGCAGCAGCGCCCTGCGGCAGGCCCCGGAGCCACCTGGCCCGGAGTGGGCTGCAGCGGCCATGAGCAGGTGAGGGAGTACCTGTGCACTAAGCCTGAAGCTCAGCTCTGAGGCCTGGAGTGGGCAGGCCAAGGGACAAGGCCTGGGCAAGTAGGGTACACGGTGGGCACAGCCGCCTGACCCTGCCTCAGAGGAGAGGACAGGTGACCGGAACCTGCCAACGCCACCCCGGGGGGCACTCCCCTCCCCCGCCAGCCCCCTAGCGGCCTTTGTCTTGAGCTGAGGAAGTTGCCTAAGGGGGTGTCTTGGGCCATTTCCGGGGTGACTGCATCTTCCTGGTTCTCTCACGGCCACACGGGTGACATCTTACTAAACTTCTGTTGGTTTTCCTGCTGCTGGTTAACCAACAGGCCCAGGGCACCCACTGTTTACACGCAGGCCCCAGGTGTCCACTGTATACACTCGCCCCAGGTGTCCACTGCATACACTCAGGCCCAGGGCGCCCACTGCATACACTCAGGCCCAGGGCGCCCACTGCATACACTCGGCCCCAGGTGTCCACTGTATATACTCAGGCCCCAAGTGTCCAATATATACACGCAGGCCCAAGATACCGACTCTATACATGCAGGTCCCAGGTGTTCACTGTATACACACAGGCCCCAGGTGTCCACTGCATACACTTAGGCCCAGGGCGCCCACTCTATACACTCAGGCCCAGGGCGCCCACTGTATGCACTCGGCCCCAGATGTCCACTGCATACACTCAGGCCCAGGGCGCCCACTCTATACACTCAGGCCCCAGGAGTCCACTGCATACACTCAGGCCCAGGGCGCCCACTCTATACACTCAGGCCCCAGGTGTCCACTGCATACACTCAGGCCCAGGGCGCCCACTCTATACACTCAGGCCCAGGGCGCCCACTGTATGCACTCGGCCCCAGATGTCCACTGTATACACTCAAGCCCCAGGTGTCCAATATATACACGCAGGCCCAGGACACCCACTCTATACACGCAGGCCCCAGGTGCCCACTCTATACACGCAGGCCCGAGGTGTCCACTGTATACACTCAGGCCCCAGGTGTCCACTCTATACACGCAGGCCCCAGGTGTCCCTGCATACACTTAGGCCCAGGACGCCCACTCTATACACTCAGGCCCCAGGTGTCCACTGCATACACTCAGGCCCAGGGCGCCCACTGCATACGCGCAGGCCCCAGGTGCCCACTGCATACGCGCAGGCCTGGGGCCCATGAGGCACACAAAGGACGACTCCTTCCAGCTTCCTGTGCTCTGGGTGGTCCCCCCAAAGGCTGCGCGGGGCTCCCAGGAGCTGCTGCAGAGGAGGGAAGGTGGGGGGGCGCTCGAGCCGGTCCCCTCCCCCCACCTTGCCTGTCCCCGTCTTCAGCCCCTTGGCCATCCCCCTCTGCCCCACCCTGCTGCCCTTCAGGGCTCCCTACCCTGGACAAAGCCCAGGTCCCCACACTGCCCCCCAGGGCTCCTGCCCCTGCACCCCGGCCTACCCAGGTCAGCTCCCAGCCCCGGGGCCTGGGGGGGACGGGGTGGGGGAGGGCCGGGGGGAGGGAGTGGGGGGGTGCTGGCCGACAACGGCCACCCAGAGAGGGGCAAAGTCCGGGGGGCCTGCCCGGCGCTGCGGGTCAGAGGCTGGGGGCGGGCGCCGGGAGGAGAGGGGCCTCCCGGCCGGGGCGGGGGCTCCCCTCCCGCCCCCCAGAGCCCAGCGCTGGGCAGCGGGACGGCCGGGGGCGCGGGGGGGCGCGGGAGCACGGGGGGCGGGGGTCCCGGGCGGGGCGCAGGTGCGGCGCCAGGTGCGGCCAGGTGCGCGCGGCCTCCCGGAAGCGAGGGGGCGCTGTGCGGGCGCGGCGCCGGGCGCCCCTCCTTCCGCCGGGCCCGGAAGCGCGGCGATGGCGCGGAACGTGCTGTGAGCGGCGGGCCCGGGCGGGGGGGCGCGGGGCGCGGGGGAGGGGCGCGGGCGCGGGGGAGGGGCGCGGGGGGAGGGGCGCGGGGCCGGAGCCGCGGGGGGGGCGCGGGGACCCGGCCCCCCTCGGCCTCCGGCGCCCCCCGCGGAGTCGCGGCCCCGCCCGCGCGGGCGCTCGGGGATGGGGGGGCCTCGCGGGGCGCGCGGGGGCCCGGGCGAGGCCTGCGGGGCCGCCGTGGCGCCCCCCCCCGCCTGGAGACGGGCCTGGGGCGGCCGGGCCTTGGGCCCCGCGCAGCCCGAGCCCGCAGCGTCTCGCGCCGCCCTGGGCCGCCCGCGGCCACCAGGCTGACCGCACACCCCTGGGGCCGGGGCCGGGGCCGGGCCTGGCCCGCTGCCCCGCGGCGCTGCGGTCCCTTGTCGCCGGGCCACCCGCGGGCCGTGGCCGCTCAGCCCGCAGCCTCTGCCGCCCGGCCGGCCCTGCTGTCTACACCCGCCTCCCAGCCCCAGCCGCCCCGGGCGGCCACCCAGCTGCACGCGGGTCAGCAGGCCCTGGGGTTCCGGCCGAGCCCCTGCACCCCCTCCCGAGACCAGCCCCCCCCAGTGGCATGGGCTGGTGACTTCCGGTCAGAGCAGGTCTGAGCCCTGCCAACCCCCTGCAGCTGTCTCTGCCCACTCTGGGTGTCTGCAAGGTGTGGGGGCCAACTTGTGGGCACCCGGGAACCCCAGCTCTCCCCTGCACACCCTCTGCACTCTTCACCCCGTGCCAGGCTGGGCTCAGCCCTCCGGACCAGCCGCCCGTGTCAGGGGCTGGGGCTGGCGGGCGCAGCCAGGGGAGGGCCTGCCCGGCTGAGGCCAGCACAGGCCGCGGGCCTGGGGTCCTCCCTTGGACAAAGGCCTGTGCGGAGGGGCGGGTGGGCGCGCCCCATGCCCCCCCCAGACAGGCCCTCCCCGGTCGGCCGGCTGCGGAGGGGCCAGCTGTGTGACGTGGATCCCCCGCAGGTACCCCCTGTACCAGCTGGGCAACCCCCAGCTCCGTGTCTTCCGCACCAACTTCTTCGTGCGGCTGGTGCGGCCGGGCACGGCCCAGCCCGAGGACACCGTGCAGTTCCGGATCCCCATGGAGTGAGCCCCGCAGGGTCGGGGCTGGGTGCGGGGCGGGGAGCCCCAGGAGCGGCCCGCAGAGCTGGGCCTGCCCCTCGCCAGCGCCGGGGGCTGTCACTGGCGCGGGTGGCCGGAGGCTGCTCTGGGGTCCCTGGGCCGCTGCCGCTGCCCAGCCGGTCACACGAGCCTCTGCCCATGCCCCCAGGATGACCAGGGTGGACCTCAGGAACTACCTGGAGCGCATTTACGACGTGCCTGTGGCCGCCGTGCGGACGAGGGTGCAGCACGGTGGGTGTGGGGGGCGGGCGGCCCGTGGGGTCCAGCCGGCTGTGCCCGGCCGCGCCCAGTGCTGAGGCCTTGCTCTGGCGCCCGGGGGCCCAGCCGGGTGGGGAGGAGCAGGGTGGGCCTGCGGGGCCCCCGGGCTAGCCGGCCAGGCCCTGGCCCCCCTTGATGCCTCTTTCCCGCAAGGGGCCCCCCCCTGCAGGGCTGAGCTCCGGGGGCCGCTCTGCTTTCCCCGCAGGCTCCCACAGGAAGCGCGACCACAGGAACAGCCGCGTGAAGAGGCCCGACTACAAGGTGGCCTACGTGCAGCTGGTGAGCAGGGGGGCCCCCTCTGGCCTTGGCCCTGGGGTCCGGCGCCCCCAGAGCGCCCACAGGCGGCAAGCACCCCGCCCCAGCTCTCGGGAAGGCGGTCCCGAGCCCCCTTTCTGGGCTCCTGCCGCCCCGTGACCCCTGACACGCCCTTGCAAAGGCGCCCCCGGCGGCAGAGCCCCTCGCCGGCCCCCTGGCCTGGCCCCTGGAACCCTCCGGGGAAGTCGGGGAGCCGCGCCGGCCGGCCCGCGCCGGCGGCCACTAGATGGCGGGCGCGCGCTGCGGGGCGCGGGGCGCGGGGCCTGGGCGGGCAGCCTGGCATCCCGGGCCGCCCAGGTGGGCGCGGGCCGTGGGCCTCATAAAGGAGCCTTGTCCTGGCCTCGCCGGGCGCCCGTCCGCGCCAGGGGCGCAGGGCCGGCCCCACACCGCGCCCGGCCGCGCCTCCGCTTACAAGGGGCTTTTGAGGCGCCCGCGCCCCCAGCCCGCCCGGGCTGGAGCCGGCGTCCCGGGGGGCCGCTGGGGTCACCCCACCCGCCGCGGCGGGCTGCTGGGGCCCCGGGTCCCCGCGGGGCGCGGGCAGTGGAGGGGCCCGCCGACCCTGCCCCCCCCCCCCCCGGGCTTCCCCTGCCTGCGGCCCTCGCCTCCATCTCGGGCGCGCCCCAGAGGCTCCCAGGGCTCCCCGGTGTCCCCAGCGGCTGCGAAAGGCCCTCTGCGCCCATGTTTGAAGCACCACTCTGCGTCCTCCTGGCGGGCCCGGCGGCGGTCAGCGCGCCCGACCCCCGCGCAGCCCGGACCCCGCTCCACGCCAGGCCGGCCTCGGTGTCCACGCGCAGCGGGCCGCGGCCCCCCAGGAGCCCCGGGCCTCGCCCGCAGCCCCTCCCGCCTGGCCCCGGCCGCAGCTTCGCCGAGTCCAGCAAGTGGCCACGGCAGCTCGGCCACTCGGGGCCCGGGGCGCGCGGGGGGCGCGCGGGGGAGTCGGGGCGCCCAGCTCGTGTCTCCCGCAGGCGCACGGCCGGACCTTCGCCTTCCCGGACCTGTTCCCCGGCCCGGCGGGCGGCGCGGAGGACGAGGCCGCGCGGGCCGGGCTGCTGGAGGAGCAGCGGCGGCGCGAGGGCCGCGACCCCCGGCGGGGCGGGGTCCCCTCCTGGTTCGGCCTGTGACCCGCGTCCAATAAAGGCCCGTGCGGACCCCGGCTCGCCCGTCCGTCCCTGCCGCGCCGGCCTGGGGGGGCGGGGCGCGGGCTGGACACGCCGCGGGCTGCCCCGGGGTGGGCGGGCGCGTGGCCGCCGCGGGGCCTGGCCGTGGGGTGACCGTGGCCATAACTTGGGGTTTCGGGGCCCCGGCCTGCACCCCCACTCCGCGCTCGGGCCTGGGGGGGACCGGGCCCAGACCCCCCCTCCGGCGCCGCCCGCAGCCTGCGAGGCCCCTCTCCCCCCGCGGGGTCTGCAGGGGAAGCAGAAGTGGGGCGCCCCGCCCCCGCCCCGCGGCAGCCGGCGGGCCCCTCAGCCCCTCCCCCGCGGCCGGCAGCGCCGCATGATTTAGTGGCGAGGCCGGAAGCCCGCGGAGCCGGCCGTGTTTTCCTTAGAGAAATAATTCATGGGGCCCTGCAGCCCCGGACCCCAACCCGCGGGAGGGGGTGCGCCCCGCCCCGCCGCAGCGCCGCCCGCCCGCCCGCCAGAGGCGCCCCCAGGTGTGGCCCCAGCCTCGGGCTGCGGCGGGGGGCGGGGCGGGCGGCGCTGGGGTGGGGGCGGCGTCCGGGACCCCAGAAAGGGGCCTGCCCCCTCCCCACCCGGGGCGCCGCTGCGGAGAAGCTGGGGCCCCCCTCCCCACCTGGGCCGCGGGCTTGGAGCGGGCCCAGGGCGCGGACGGAGCCGCCCCTTCTCCCTGGACTGGGGGGGAGCGTTGACAGGGCTCCCCTGTCCTTGGGGGTGCTGGGGGTGTCGATACCAGGCCCCCTCCCTGGCGGGAGCTGCTCCCTGTGGGGCGAAGGTGCAGGCGCGTGGCTCCCAGCAGCCAGTGCAGGGTCCTGCTTTGGGGGCGCATGGGGAGGCGGGCGCGGGCGCCCCGCTGCCTCCTGGCCACAGCAGACTGGCACTGGGGTTCCCTGGGACCCCGGCCCCTAGCAGCTCCCGGCGCGGCCCAACCCCGGGGCTGTGGGCCGAGCAGAAACCCCAGTGACAGGCCCGGGGCCTCTCCTCCCCGCAAGGCCAGCGCTGCATGACCCCTGCCCTGGTGGCCACCCCAGCCGCCTGCCCACGTGGCGCCCCTAGCCTGCAGCGGTCACCCACCAGTCAGGCTCCACCTCCTGGACTCTGCCCCCACCGAGGACCCCCAGAGGCTGCCCAGAAACTCAGCATCCCCCGCCCCCAGGCCTTGCAACAGCACTTAGGAGACCAGCCCCCCACCCCACCCCCCAGTGACCCTGGCCAGCTGCGCTCCTGCCTCCCGACCACGTGTCTGATTCCAGGGTCTGCTGAGGAGCCAGCTAGCTGGTCACCGGCGCCCCCGGGGTCAGGCCAAGAGGCCAAGGCTGGCCCTGGGGTGGGGCTGAGTGCGTGCCTGGATGGGGGCCCTCACAGGTGCTGTCCTTCCCAGTGGGTTCTCGGGGGTGCCACAGACCACGGAGGGAGGCCACGGCCTGGCCCCCTCCCCTCCCCCTCCCCCTCCACTCCCTCTCCCCACCTCCCCGGCCCCCTAGACACAGCACCGGGAGGCTCTTTCTGTTTCTTAGCAGCTTTATTGGGGTCACATCCCCCTTTGAGTTACCCCCTGCCCTGATGCCGTGGCCTGGATGGGCCCATCAGCCCCGGGCGGCCTGGCAGCCGGGCGTGTGGAGGCACCAGCCCCAGCCCCGCGGCCCCCTGGGGAGCCCCTGCAAGGCCAGGCGGCGGCACACTGTGCCCGGTCCCGTGGCATCCAGGGGGCCAGGGCAGGACCCCCCCTCGGCCGCGAGCACCAAGGGTGCCCCTCCGTCCTGCCCCGGGACCCCAGGACGGAGGCCTCGTGGACATCCGGGAGCCTCTTGGGGGCCCCCGCCTGGCGTGGTCTGGGGGCTGCCCGCCAAGGCCTACCCCCTCAGCTGAGATCAGCCCCGGCCCCAATCCCCCAATCGCTTCATTATTTCTGTCGGTCGGGCTTTTCCCGGTCAGAGTAACCAGCGTTTCTTGGTTGCTCCCACATCTGGCTTTGATTGGCCCCGATGCTGGAGCCTGACGTGATGGGGTGCGGGGCTCTGCCTCCCCCCACGGGCGGCTGGCTGGGGAGGGGGGCCCAGCCCTCCCCACTCATCTGCGTCCCAGCCCAGGCCTGGCCTCCGGGTGCTGCTGCCTTCCCAGAGCCGCCGGGAGGCCCCGGCTGCATTCCCCGCTGCTCCCACCCGCAAGGCCCAGAGGCCCACACGCCCCTCCCTGGGGTCCCTCTCGGGGCAGAGCGGCACCTCCTCCTCCCTCCCCCACCGCCCCGGTGGAGAGGGGGCTCCGCACACCTCGGGGCCCTCTGCCCGGTGCTCAGGGATGTCCCTCGTGCCTGGAGACTGTGTGAGGGTCCCCGCTTGAGCCCCGCTCCTTCCAGAAGCTTGGTGGAGGCTGGGCAGGCCGCTGGCCGCTGGCCCAGCTGGGCCCTCACCCTGGCTCTTGCTCCCATCGGTGCAGACGTGGGGAACCCCAGAGCCTCTGCACAGCCCTCTGGGCTCCCTGAGGCCCGGGCTCCGCAAGCAGAAGGCAACCCCATTGGTGCCTCGTCCCTTTAGCCCCACCGCTGCACCCGGGGTCCCCAGCCAGGGTTCCGGCTGGCCAGCGGGGCCGGTGCTGGTAGTGGATGTGGCACCCGGACGTCACAGGGCCCCAGTGCTCACAGTGCCCCTGAGGCTGACCAGCAAGGGCCTGTGCCTGCCCCCAGCAGCTCTCCTGGGGCGAGGGTCCAGGCCTGTCCACCCTCTCTGGTGTCCGCTTGGGTGGGGTGAGGCTGCCCAGGGATTCCCTGAGACAGTAGCCTGGCCCTGAGTGGCTGCGGGGCTGACCAGCCAGACGCTGTGTGGCCAGCTTCGTGGCGGAGGGCACGCGGGTGGGGGCCTGCACCCCTGTGCCCACAGCCCTTGGGAGGGGTGGCTTGAAAAGCCCCAGAGGCGGCCCAGAGGCCCCTCTCAGCCCGCCCTGCCTGCGGGGGAGGCGCTCCCAGGAGCCTCTGCGGCGGCCGGGGCAGGCAGGCGCCTTAAGCAGAACCAGGTGTGGGCCTCCCGCTCCCTGACACGGTGGTGGGGTCTTGGGGCGCACACACGGTGCCTGCGGGTTCTGTGGGGCTTCACGCCCGGGCCCTGAACCATCTCGTCCACGTCCCGTCAGTCCCAAGTCTGTGCCGTCAGATCTGCAGCCCTACTAGGCCCAGGCCTGCTGCCGCGGTCTGGCCCCACAGGGCTGTGACTTGCCTGTGTGCGTGTGTGTGCGCGTGTACGCATGTGCCGTGTGTGTGTGCGCATGGGTGCGTTTGCTTGTGCACGTATGTGTGTGCAGGTGTGTGTGCCTGCAGCTCCGGGTGGGTAGGGTGCTGGGCTGCCCCTGACGCCCAGGGCTCTGCTGGGTCCCTGCCTGAGCCCGTCCCCCACGCGCCCAGCACTGGCGGGAGTCAAAGGCGGGGCCCATGCCAGGGGCAGGCGTGGGGCAGGGGTGGCCAGAGCACAGGGCTGCTCCACACTGAGCCCCAGCCGAGCCCCGTCTGCGCTGTGGGGCTTTCTAAGCAGGCCCAGGGAGCACAGGCGGGGGCGCCTCTCCAACCTCCAGCCCAGTGTGCCCGGTGGCCCCAGGATGGCCTGACCCCCACGTCCACCCTGAACACTGTGGAGAACGTCCTCCTGGCCCTTGGGGGTGAAAGCCTGGCCAGGGGCTGGTCGCTGGGGCCCGAGCAAGCCCACACTCACCACGGGAGGCTCAGGCCACGGGCACCGGCCAGTTGGCCTCCTGCCCAAGCCGCATCAGCTGCGCCCGCTTGTGGCTGGTCAGGGGCAGTGGCCCACGGGGCTCTGCCTTCTGGCCCCGAGGCCACTCGGGGGGTCCTGCAAGGCGGGAGGGTTTGCCACGTGGACCTCGGGCAGGGGGCCCATCGGAGGGCTCGGTGCCAGGAGGGGGCCAGGGGCACGTGTCCCCCCCTCAGCTCCTAATTGCCCTGGCAGGACCTTGGATGAGCCGTGGGAGCCCCAGAGCAGGCTTGCGGGGGCTTCCCCCAGCACAGGGGGCCTGGCTGAGGCCGAGGGGCAGGAGTCCCGTGTCCACCCTGCTGGGGCGCGGGGTGCTGACTGTGTTCCTGCGGCGGTGCTCTCAGTAGTTGGCGACATGGCGTGGGCACTGGCCAGGCTGTGGGCAGCACCCATGGGCCCGCAGCCCAGCCCGGGCCCCGACCCCTCTCTCCTCCAGGGGCGTCCAGGCAGGCCAGCCTGGCCTGTCCCCGTGGCTGCCTGTGGCCCTGCCCTGCCGTGTCCCGGCCACTCCCGGTTGGGTGAGCTCCCTCCCGCGGCCACGGTGGGGCAGCGTGTGGCCAGTCAGGGAATCCTGGCCACAGCCACGCGGGAGGGCCAGGGTACCCGCCGGTGTGGCCCCGCGGGGTCAGGAGGGGTGCAGGAACGATGCCCGAGCTCAGGCTGCCCACGTCCTCGGCCCCCCTGCCCCATGTGTTGACCACCGGCCGGGGCACCGGCGAGGCGGGGCTGGGAGTGTGGGCCAAGCCTGTCCCCGGGGTCCCTGGCCCTACCCACTGCCCTCCGTGGCCTTGGGGTGCGCCTGCCCGGTGTTCTCCCTGTTCAAGTGGACAACGCCTCCCATTCTTTCCTAAGCCCTGGCCCCGGCCCCCAGGAGCCCCCAGGGGTGGGTTCATCACGGTCAGCTGGGGTGCCCGGGGGCGCCTGGGGCTGCGGGTAGGAGGTGTGTGCGGGAAGGGGCGAGGGGCTGTGAGGTGCAGGTGCGCCCGCTCAGAACCCCAGGACCCGGGGCCGGACCCCCCGGTCTGCCTGGGCCCAGGGTGCCGGGTACGTGACCAGGCTGAACTTGTCTCTGTGTCCCACATTCTAGAAGGTACCTCCTAAAAATAAAAACCAGGCCCGTCCTCAAGGCGGCCGGAGGGATTAGGACCAGCTGCTGTCCCGCCCGCCCCGCCTGTCCTCGCCCCCAGAACACCCCTCCCGGCCTGGCCCTGGCCTTGCCCGGCTAAACCCTCCTGGGCCTCCTGGCTGGTGGAAGTTGGGAAGCGCCGCCGGGCGCCGCCCAGGGGCTTAGGGGTAAGGGGAGCCGACAGCTGTCCGCAGTGACGAGGGCGGCCAGGAATGCCCTTTATCTGGACGCCGAGGCCGCCGGTGCCGGGAAACCTGGTGCCAGCCCTCGCTGACTCCCGCTGGAGCCCACATAGCTGGGAGGCGGGGCGCAGCTGCCACGTCCGTCAAGAGACCCCAGCGCGCGGCCCTGACCCACTGATGGGGCTTCCCGGGGGCTGGAAGGGCCCGCAGAGGGGGGTCCGGGAGAGGCTGGGGGCCTCTGGCTCCTCCTGACATCTGTTGCTCCCTGCAGGCCTCCGCCTGCCCCAAGGACCCCTCCGTGTGTCCCAAGGGCGGCATCGGGACTGCAGGGCGCCGGGGGACTGTGTAGGGGTGCGGGGGCCGCATGGCGGGGACCAGGAAGAGCTGCAGGGAGATGGCAGGAGCCGCGCCCACGGGGAGATGTGGCCGCCCTGGCTGGGTAGGGCCGCGCCAGCCCCGCACCGGCCAGCAGGGGCCACTCGCTGGCCAGTGGGACGCCATTGCCTGCGGGCCGGGGCGGGCCGGGGTGGGCCGGGCCCCTGGGAGGCCTCGGGCCTGTAGCGGGCGCAGGCCCACTTACTCACCTCTGAGGCACGGCAGCCGGCCGCACCCTGGGTCATCGCCACGGCAACACCGGGCGGGTGCCAATAAACAGCTCACAACAGAGTGGCCCCCAACTCCAGTTGTCCCCTCGAGGGCTGGGACAACGTGAAGACACGCTGCCAAGCTGGGAACAGCTGCGCTGCCCTGCCCTGCCCCGGCTGCGGGTCCCCTGCCCCTGCCCGACCAGGGTGCCAGGCGGGCGTGAGCGGGGCGGCCCTGTGTTGGGGCCGCTTGAGAGGGACTTGGGCACCGGCAGCCCCAGCTCTGCCGCCTCCCTGGGCCCTGCCCACAGGACAGCGGCCCCTCACCCCGTGGCAGCCCGGGGGTCAGCACAGAGGATGCCCCGGTGGGCAGCAGGGCCCATAGTGGGGAGGGCGGGGTGCATGCGGCAGCCCCCCATTCAGCCTCGGGCATCTGCCCGCCTGGTCCCTGGACCGTGGCCCAGAGCTGGCTCCTTCCCAGAGCTGCCCAGCCCTGGTCCGGGCAGGGCCTGACCGGCCAGCAGAGGGGTCTGGGGTCTCTCCGGGCAGAGGGCTTCATGCGGTTGGGGACTGTGGGGGACCGGCTGGAGAGGGTGTGTCTGTGTCACTGGGGACACTGAGGCCAGCCTTGATGGTCCTGCCCGCCGTGGCCCGGCCCCCAGCACCCAGCTCACCCGCGGCCGGGGCTGTGGCTGGTGGGCGGGGTCCCTCTGCGCGGCCGCAGGCTGTGCACAGCCCGAGCCCCAGGGCGGCGCTGCTGCCCAAAGCGAGCCAGACCTCGGGCAGGCGGAGCGGGCCGTGGCCATGCCCCCGCCAGCTGTCGGCCTGGGTCTGAGGGCGCCACGCGGACCCAGGGCGGGGCCTAAGCCTCGGGGCAGCCCGGCCACAGGGCGGGGGGGGGGGGGGGTGTGCAGTAGAAGCTGGGGGCGCCCGAGTGGGCCGCAGGACCCCCGCTCAGAGCAGGTCAGCCCGCCTGCCGGCCCGCCACCCTCCTGGGGTCCCGTCTTACCCCTGGGAAAGGGATTGGGGGGTTCTGACTTGGCCTTTCCTGCTGAGGCTCTCAGCGCGGCTTGAAAAGTGCTTTTTCAGAACAACAACTGGAGGGCGCTGGGTGGGCGCCCCTGCAAGCCGGGGCTTGGAGACCTGCTGGGCGGCCCCCACACCTCAGCCTCCCCCCATACCAGCCCTGCCAGCCGCCCCACCGCGCGCTGCCCGCTGGCCTGGCGGGGCGACGCGCCCCATTGTCGTCCTCCGCAGGGCCGCTGGGCAGTTGTCCCGACCCCAGGCCCCAGGCGGGACCCCCGGCCGGCGGCCTCGGGGGTGGTCCCAGCCGGGCCTTGGTGTGTCTGTGCCGAGGGGCCTGGCGGGGAAACCCAGGCCCGAGCTGGTCAGGTGGGTCATTTTGATTTGGGGCCACAGAGGTCACCCCGTGACCCCAGCCCGCCTCATTATGGCACAGCCAGATCCCTGTGACATCTGACAGAACCCAGACGGCCGGGCGGCAGCCGGGGTGGGGGCGGGGGTCTTCCGGCCCTGCGCTCCCGGCCCCCCGCTGTCCTCTGGCCGCCCCAGCACAGCACGAGCCCCCACCCCAAATCCAGGCGGGCTCATGGGCCTGCCCACCCCCTTGAAGCCCCAACCGGGCCTGGGCCCTCACCCACTCACGCCCCTCGCCGCCACCCCTCAGCCACGCTGCCCTTGCCGATGGGCTGGGCGTCCGACCTGACCGCCCCCAGGGTGAGGAGCCAGCCCTGGAGGCCCCCAGCCCACGGTCACGCCCCCCAGCCTTCCTCCTCCAAGCCCCGGAGCCCCACGCCTCTGGCCCCCGGACCGGCAGGACGGAGGGTTCCGTGCCGCTGCGCACAGACACCCGGGCCTTCGTCTGCGGGGGCTGGCACAGGGGAGGATGCACCTGCATGGGCCCCAGGCCCCCAGCCCGCCCCTGCCAGCTCTCAGCACCCCTGTCACTCTCGGGGTCCCCGGCAGACCCCGGACTAGCCCTGTGTCCCGGCCTTCTGCCTCAGCCTCGCCCGGGACCCCCAAGAGTGACCAGCTGGCTGGGATCAGAGGGCCACAGCCCACCAGGGTCCTTCCGGCAGCCCCTGGGGATGTCCCCCGCGGCCCCCTGGCCCACTGGGATGGGCCTGCACCAGAGGCAGTGGTCGGGGAGCCCCTCCGGGGGCGCTGGGGGGCCGGGCCAAGGGTGGGGGTCTGGAGAACGGGCCCCGGGCGGCAGGCTGGCTCCCGGCCTGCTCTTCCACTCCCGCGGGCGGGTGTGCGGCCAGGGCCCGGAGCGGGGCTGTGGGGGCTGGACCACGCATGCTTGAGGGGTGGACGCTGCCCCCTCCCCAGTGGTGAGGCCAGTGGCTTTGAGTGGCCCGGGGTTCCCGGGCCAGGCCCAGAGCTGGCAGATTCGGGGCTCGGGGCCCTGGCAGATTTGGGAGACGGGTCAGCTGAGCCCCCGGCCTAGCCTGCACTCATCAGTGGTCAGCAGTGGTCAGGGCATTTACCAAACCCCACACATAGCCAGCAGCGCCACGCGCCCCCAGAGCCCCTAGGCCCTCCTGTCCTCCCGAGACCCTCCCAAGCTCCCCCCAGGGCCACGGGAGGTGCCGCCCCCGACCTCAGCCTCGCTGGGGCAGTTCCGGGCGACAGGGTGGCCACAGGGAGGGCTCTGAAGAGGCGGATGTCCCCAGAACTGGCCGCGTCCTCACCCTGCACTAGGGCGGGGCTCTGAGAACTGGGGTCCCAGAGGGCTCTGCCCGTGGCCAGAGGTGGGTGCCTGGGGAAGGGTCCCATCCCGAACCAAGAGGAGGCACCCCAGCCGGGCTGTGTGGAGTGATCAGAGGAGAGATGGAAGAATCTTCTAGAAGCCCAGGGCCACCCGCTCACTCCTGCCCCTCCAGGACCCTCCACCCCCAGTTCGGTGCCCGGTGCTGCCCGGGGTAAGGAGAGTCTGCCCGTCTGCCCAGACTGGCTCCCCCGCTGGGGCCAGGGGTGTGCAGACCCGGGGGTCGCCAAACACTGCCGGGTACCTGAGGCTGGGGGCAGCATGGGACAGAGAAGGTGGGGTGCGCAGGGGGATCTCTAGGTTCCTGGGGTGATCTTTGTTGAGCCTCCAAGTTCCTGCTCTAATTTGCTGAGGTCAGAGCCCGAGGCACCCCCAGCCCTCCTGTCCTGCCGGGACCGCGCGCTCGGGGATGAGCTCCATCCGGGACGTCTGGGGACTGACCTGTCCCGTTGGGCGGTGCGCCGGTGGCCATCTGGGCTCCGGCCTGGTGGCCTCGGGGTGGGGCGAGGGCTGCTTTCAAGGACCCCAGGGGCCTCTCCATCACGCTGGCCACCCGGACTCACCGGCTGCTGGAAGAGCCACAGTGCAGGGCGCACGCCAGGGTGGCAGGATTGGTCACTGCCCGGATTTCCGCGGACGGACGCCGAGTGCCCTTGGGCAGCCTTCCCCTCGGAGTTGCTGCCCAGGCCGGGCAAGCCCAAGCCAAGGGATTAAGCGGAAAGGCCAGAACCCACCGTCTCTGGCGGCGACTCCCACCCATCCAGCGGTGCCCTCGGTGGGGGGGGCGCCTAGGGGCGGTGGGGTTCCTCGGGGCCGCCGCCCCCGCCAGCTGCTCCCCAGCTTGCACAGCAATCCCAGGGGCTGTCGGGGGCCGCGGACTGGATGGGTTGGGAGTGTGGGTCTCCGCCGGGTCCGAGCCCCGCGCTCAGCACCCTGGTCGCCGGCCTCTGCACTGCGGACAGCCCACCGCTCCCTACTTGGGGCTCAGTCTGCCTCCTGCCAGCAGAGGGGTCCCTGGGGCCCCGGAGCTCCTGTGGCTGGAAGAACTGGGATCTCAGGTTGGCCAGTCCAGGGTCCCCTGAGCACCCTCCTGGCCCCATCACTGGCCGGGGCTTCCTTGGGTGGGAGTGGGCCAGGAGGGTCCTCCCGTGGGGGCGGGTGGGCCTCACCTGTCAGAAACGGGCCTGGGTGGTGGCTACAAACACCCAGGTCTCCTCAGCGAGGGCCAGGGCATCCCGGGTGAGGGAAGACCAGGATCTGACCCTGCCCCAGCTGTTGTCCGGCTGGGCTGACCCTTCCTGGCTCTGTGGGCCTGTGGGGTCTGCGCTAAGGCCCCAAGCCCCGGCGGGTGGGGGCGGGGCAGCGGGCTGTGCTCCCCTCGACCACTTAGGCGTAATGAGGACCAGGTGGCCTCACGTGCGCCTGGATCCTGCCGGCTGCGGGGCGCTCTCCCCCCTACCCCCGGCCGCTAATGACAAGCAGAGGCCGGGAGGTGGGGCCCCGGGTTGCTGGGCGGCCCGCTCCTACCGCAGGTGGGCGGCTGCACGGCCTTGGGCTGTGGGGGTCGTGGGCCTCTCCACCATGATTCGCTGGACACTGGCCCTGGGCAGAGGCAGCCACCGTGGCTGGGGCTCCAGCAACACCTCATGTCCAGGCTGGCCCACTCTCCTCAGCCGGGGCCAGTGCTGGCCAGTGGGCAAGATGGGTCCCGGGAGCACCGACCACAGGCCCCGGCACCCTGGAGAGGCGAGGGGTGACCTGCACGGGGCACCTCTAGAGGCTGGGGAGCTGGATGGGATGGGGGGCGCTTGGGGCGGGCACAGCAGGTGTGGTCACTCTTTGCACATGGCCGGCCCAGGCAGGAGGCCGCTCCGGGCCAGCTGGCTCAATGTCAGGGGACACTAAGGTGGACGCAGGGGGGAGGGGGGAGAATTCTGTGTCCAGTCTCAAAGGGGACAGCAGAAGTAGCCAAACTGTGGTGCTGCCATCATAGGCTCCAGGAGGGAGGGGCAGCCAGGCCAGGGTCGGCCCACCGCAGGCCGCGGTCCCCGAAGCCCACCGCAGGCCACAGCCGGCCGAAAGCCTGGTCGCCTGTGGCTGTAGAGATGCTGTCCTCTGTGCTGCCCCTCCTGCCCCAGGGCCTCGGCCTGACCTCCAGCCCCGTGGGGTGGGGGGCGCAGTGGCCGGCACATGGCCTCGCCCCCAGCAGTCCAGGCCCCTGTGGCGCCGCCCTTGGGGTGCGGGTAGGCAGGGGCTGCGGGCGGAGCTGGGTGACGTGCGGGCAGATGGGCATTCCTGGCGGAGCCGGCCCGGGGCTCCCTCCAGCGCCACTGGGAGCCAGCAGTCCCTAGGGAGGCCCAGCTGCCCCCGAGGCTCTGGGTAGCCTTCCCTCTCGGCTTTCCCATGACGCCCCTAATCGGGGCTCTGCTCCTTGGCACCCCACACCTCCCAGCTGCCGGGCCCCACCAGCTGCTCTGCGCCCCAACCGGCCCTAGGGCGGGCTTTTCCCATGGTGGGGAGGGGGCGAGGGGGCAAGGAATTTGAGGAGGAAGCAGCAGAAGCCCGAGAATTTGGAAAATGCGTCCAAGAGCCTGGAGCTTTGGGAAGAAGCCGCGGGGGATCAGCAGGGGCGGCGGGAAGGCAGGTGCGGGCCAGGCCTGGGGCAGGAGCCTCCCATGCGGGCGGCGGGCCGGCCGGAGCCAGCCGGACGCAGAACACTGGGTCAGGGTGTAACCTCACGGCAGGGGCCTCTGGGCCCCTCCGACCCCCCGGCACAGGCTCCAAGTGTCCTCTGCCCTTGGCCTCTGGGGCGCCAAGGCAGGGCACCCCAGGAGCGAGCAGGGCAGCTGGTGGGGGTTGCCCGGTGGCCTGGCCCTGGGAACTCGGCACAGCAGCTGTCCCGGGAGCCGCTGCCTGGAGGCCGGGCCAAGCCGCCATGGTGGATTATGGGGAGAGTCACACAGGGGCTGAGCCCCGTTAAGCCAGCAGCTGCTCGGATGGGCGAGGGGCAGGGCTGGGGTGCCCCCTACCCACGGCCCCCTCCCCCATGCAGCTCGGCTGGGCCGGCGGCTATGCTGGCTCCCTCTGTCCGCAGACCCCACTCCTGGGGCTTGGGCCTCCTCAGGGCGCCCACAGGTCCCTCAGGGCCCACGCAGGGCCCGGGCTCAGAAGACCTCAGCCACGCTGTCACCCGCCAGCTCAAATGGGGGTCAGGGCCGCAGCCGCCCGCTGGCCCGGTCAGCTCGCGCAGCAGACGCCCAGACGCCACCCACAGGGGCTCCAGGGCTGCAGGGAGGGTCTTCGCAGCTGGGCTGTCAGATGCTGGGGACACCAGGCTCCCTGGACCGCCGGGTCCCCAAGGGCCACTGTGAGGAGGACTTTGACCTGAGAGCAAGCGGCAGAGGTGGGCGGGGGGCCTCTCCCGGCCCCTGTTTGCTCAGCCTCGGGACGCGTGGCCTGCAGAGACCCACACAGATAACCCGGCAGGCGCGGCCTTGGCCCCTTCCCTGCCGCGCCGCCCACCTCTCCACCCACCAGGGGCTCCCCAAGGCCCCGTAACACACCCTCATCAGATTCTTTAGGGTCTGAGGGCCCAGAGGCTGAAACTCGGGGGCTCTTAGTTCTGGGGGTCCCACGTGCCCCAGTGTGAGTGCTGGGCAGAGGTGGGAACCCCGGGGGAGAAGGTCAAGGCCACCCTAGACCCCAGGGCAGCAGGCCTGGGGGTGCCTGGTACCAGCAGGCGGGGGCCGTGTGTGGGTAACCCCCTTCCAGATCCCAGTTCTCGGGCCGTCTTTGGGGGTCCCAGTGTGTGCTGCCCTGGAGGGCTTCCCTGGACTCCCTCTGCGGGGCGGGGCGGGGAGGCCTCCCTGGCCTCCCTCTGGTGGGTGGGCGCCCCCCCAGCCTCCGTGGGCAGCACTGCGGCCCCTTCACACTTGGTCCCGGCAGCAGCCTTTGATGTCAGGCCTGAGTGCTTGTGGCTGCGAAACAGGAAGCCGGGGCCCCGGGGCCGGGGCCGGGGGCCGGCGCCCCCTCCCCGCCACAGTCAGCGGCCAGCACCGGGAAGGGGCCCCCGGCGGGCAGCTCAGCGCTGACTGGACCCGGAGGCATCCGTGTGCTTTCTCCGCACCTCCCCCCCTGGACAAACGAGGGCCTCTTCCTGGAAGGGCAGGGGACACCCTGGGGTCAGGGGTCAGCCCCTGAAAGCAGGAGGCAAGATGTGGCAGGCAGGTTCCAGGACCGGGTCGGGCCTGCGGTGGGGGCAGCCTCGGCCCGCTCTGCCCCGCCCCGGGTTTGCAGTGCCAGAGGCCCTGCTGTGGGGAGCAGGCCCCGGGACCCAGGCAGGGAGCGCTCCCCGGGACCCCCCAGGGGGCCTGGGCCTGCAGAGCGGCTGGGAAGGCGCTGAGCTCCTCGGAGGGCTTCCTGGAGGCGGGGGCTCTGAGGGGCAGACCCCCAGCCACAGGCACGTGCGCAGGGTCCAGGCACCCACCCTGGCGAGGGCCCCAGGCCACGGCAAGCCGTGCGGGAGCAGGAGCGCCCTGGGGGTCGCGGCGGGGCCGGAATGACCCCAGAGCCAGTGGCCCGATGACCTGATGGCCAGAGTCCCGCAGGTTGCCCCCGGCCCCCCGCCCCACGGGGCTGTGCAGGGAGGGGACAGCCTTTGCTCTCTGCATTCCAGGCTCAGGGTCAAGCGTTGGGAGAGGCTGTTTTTCTTTAAAAATGTCATTTGAAAATAAACACTGTTGCTATGGCTTCCCTGATTGCCCTGGGCCCCGGGGGCTGGGGCTGGCAGCAGGGATCCAGGTGGCTGGGGGCCTTCCGGCCAGAGCAGCCTCTGACCTCCCGAGCGGCCTTGCAGGCCCGCAGGCCCCGACCTCCCGGTGGTGGGTGGGGGCAGGATGCCCCGCTCCCCGACACTGGGGCATGGCCCAGGCCTGCGGGCCTCAGGCTCACCCTCCCCGCAGGGGGCATGACCCCAGCCTAGGCTGGGCCTGGGGGGGACTACGAGGGGTGTCGGCCTGGCCGTCCCTGTCGTCTCTGGGCTTTCTCCGATCCTTGGGGGCTCTGGGGTGCAGGCACCCCAACCTCTGTTCTTCGCAGTGAAGGGGTGAGCCAGACCAGGCCTGAGGAGGGTGCAGAGCGGGGAGGCCTCACACCGGCCCATCCCCACCCAGTGGGGCCCGGCCAGCTCCTGGGCCCTCGGGATCCTGCCCGCCTGTGTGGAGAGGGGGCGCTCGTGTTCCGCCTGGGCTGGGGCACACGGGAGCGCTCTGGTCGCAGAGGACGGGGTCTCAGGCAGGGTGCTCCTGGAGGGCCCTGGAGGAGCCGACCCATCCCCACGCAGAATTCCCGGCACCACCCCGACCTTGTGAACGCGGCCGTGGAGGGCTGCAGGACTGGGGACGGCGCAGGGGTCCGGGGGGCCAGTGGGGGGGCCCCGCCCCCAGAGCAGATGCCCTTTCCCCCACTCCCCCTGCCCCGCCCTGCTGGGGGGCCGCGGTCCTTATTTGAGCTCTGAGGTCCGTGTCCTGGGACTTTGGCCCCAAGGCCTCCCCGGGTACAGGCAGCAGCCCCTGCCCGGGCTGGGGCCCGGTGGGGATGGACACTGCCCTCCCTGGCCCGTGCAGCCCTTCCCCCCTGTAGGCGCCTCCTTTCTCGGGGCGCCTGGCTCTTCCCCCCCGGAGGGCTGTCTTCTTGCTGGGCATCCCGCACCCACGGAGGGCTATTCTGCCCTCAGGGACCTCCGGTCACCCCCTCCCATGGCCGTCTGCGGTGGCCAGGCCTGGGCCCCTCCTGGTGGTCCCCTCTGTGGCAGCGTGAGCTGGGGTGCCTTGCGCTCCCTGTGCCTGTTTCCCCAGCTGCAGAAGGGGAGTGTTCAGAGGGTGCCTGCGTAGTGGGCGTCCCTCTGGCCACTGGGCACCAGCTCAGCCTGAGCTTGGAGCCCTGCACCCTGCTCCTCCAGGGGACACCCCCAGGGCCTGCAGGGGTGGGCAGGGGGCTCCCCGTCTGGATGGGGACAGGGCACTCAGGCACTCAGGTGGCCGGGGGGAGCCCCGCTGCTGAGGGCGCCCCTCAAGCCAGCTGCCTGCTCCCCGTTGTCCAGCTTAAGCCGAGGCGTGACCAGCGGGGAAGTGTGTGGTAGACGGGGCGTGGGTGGCTCCATGTTCCCTGCTGCCCTCGGGCCTTCCCTCCCTGGCCTCACCGTTCCCTGTCTCTCCTGGCAGCGCCCCCGGGGTGCCCGCTGCTCTCCAGCGCCGGCCTCGCTCCCCTAGCCTGTGGGCCCAGGCCTCCCGCATGCCCACGGCCCTGGGTGAGACCCCGTGAGCATGGAGGAGGAGGCCGGGGCCCTGCCCACTCAGGTCTTGGGGGGAAAGAACAGGTGGGCAGGACCCTGGCCCCCGCAGGGCCAGGCCAGCCGTGGGATGGCCCTGGGAGCAGGGCCTGTTGGCAGCCGAGCGGAAGGAGCGCCGGGGGCAGCTGGGTGTTGCCGCCCCTTCGCTCTTGCCCAGCTCAGCGCCTCCCGCCCCCTGGGGGGCCCGACCCGGCTTAGCCATTTCCTTGGGACAGGACGTGTGTGTGGCTTCCCAGGGCCCTCCGCGGAGCCGGGTGGCAGGGGTGGGGGTCTGTCCCCGGCCCCAGGCCTTTGCGGCTGGAGGAGTTCAAAGCCCGCCGCTGCCGGGCGCCTCCCCCTGCCCCCAGAAGCCGTCCGTGACTTCAGAGCCCGCAGCCTCCACCCCATTGTCCTCGCCACCGTCTGCCTGCTGCGGGGCAGGGCTGTGCCCACCCAGATCACGGGGCCCTTGAAACGTGGCCTCAAGAGGCTGTGGCAGGAGGACCCACAGACCCTCTCCCTGGGCCCTCTCTGGCTGCCTGTCTGGGGGGCCAGGGGCAGCACCCGGGGGTGCCAGGCAGGGAGGCCAGCTAGCGGGTGGGCTGCCTGGGAGGGGAGCCCGAGGCGTGGCCTGGCCTTGACCACAGGATGCCCCTCGGCCCCTCTGGCTCCGGGCCCACTGGGGAAATAGCCGCTTTATCTCACAGCCTCCGGATTGCAAACAGCCTCCTGTCCCTGGGGGCCGCCCTGGCCCAGGTCGAGGTCATTCACCCTGCACAGGGGCAGCACAGCTGGGGCCTCATGACTGGCCCCGTCCGGCCTTTGCCTCTGGGGGCCCAGGGAAAGGGCGGGCTGCGGGCAAGGCTGACCCCGCGGAGGAGGGGCAGCGGCTGAGGCCCACGTCTGGGCACGGGGTCAGCTCTCAGAGAGGGCTGTGGGGAGGGGGAGACACGCCAGGGCCAGGCTCTGCCCCTCCGAGCTGGCGGTGACGGCTGGGCAGGACCCCTTGGCCCCCATCCCTCCGGACGCCGCCTCCGTTGAGTGCACGCCGCCCCTCTGCCCTGAGCCCTGCCCGCCCGGTGCTCAGGGGCCCGAAATCTGCCGGGTGACGGGGCTAAGAGTGGGCAGGGCAGCGGCCCCTCAGCTTGGCCCCCGACAGGCCAGGGCCCCCCCACCCCAGGAGAGTGCTGCCCCCAGCCCTGTGCCCCCGCGCTCCCCTACAGTCTGGGCTGACTCACCCCATCTGGACCCCAGACTCCTCCGGAAGGGCAGCGGGGAGGGGTGGGGGGCGGCACAGAGACTTGAAAGCAGTCAGCAGTGCTTGGCCACGGGGGCAGGGTGGGACGGGGCCCAGCACCGGGCTGCTGGGGTGCACTTCCCCAGATACCCCCAGGCCTGGCGGAGAGAGACTCCTCCTGGGGCTCGGGGAGCAGGGGCCTGCCCCAGCAGGGCCAGTCAGCCTGCAGAGGGGCAGGCAGGGCCCAGGGGGTGTCACCTGGGGGGCAGGGTGTTCCCCAGGTGGCCCTGCCCAGGGCAGTGGTCCTGGCTCTTCTGGCCTTTCTGGGGTCTGTGGGCTTGACCCACGAGCCCCTCCACAGCCCGTGACCTGGGCCCCAGATCGAGGTGACCTGTGACCCGAAAAGCTTTGGGCCCGAGGGCTCCCAGGGCTCCAAGGTCCTTCCCGGAGCGGGGGAGAGGGAGGCCGGCCTGCGCCCCCACTCTCCAGAGGGGCCTGTGAGGTGCTGGGGGGGCAGGCAGAGCCAGGGTGCCACGTCAAGGCCCCCAGACCCTAGAACAGTGGGCCACTGTGTGGCCGGGGGTGGGGCATGGGGCCGGAGGCGGTGCCGGGGGGCTGCGGCTCCTGGGTGTCTCGGTATTGACATGGGTGATGTCACTGCTGGCCAGTGGGGACCTCTGGGGACCCCTGCCACGTACCGGGCGTGCTCTGAGCCACCTGAACAAACCTGAGGGGCCCTGTGCTCCCCCTCCCCCCCGCCCAGCCACCGCTGCATGGCCCACCCAGCCTTCTGCTCACAGGAGAGGGGGCAGGCGCAGGAGGGGCTGGGCCTCGGGTGCCCTCAGCCCCAGCCCCTGTGCCCAGCTGACTGATCCTGCTCCTTCACTGCTGCTGCCCAGGCCATCTCTGGGAGCGGCTGCCCCCCACGTCCTGGGCCTGGGGTGCCACGCCCATGCCCAACTCCACAGGCCTCTGTTCCGAGCCTGCAAGGCCTGCAGCCCAGGCAGGCCCTCGCCCCTGGCCCATGGGCAGCGGCCTCCCCGCTCCCTGCCTCCGGGCCTCGCTCCAGGAAGGGGCAGGGGCGGTCCCTTCCCTGGGGGCTGTGCACTGGTTATCACAGCCTAGAGTTCTGGGGGCCCCTCTCTCCCAGCTTCGCACCCCAACCCCCGCTGTCAGCTGCCCCCGCTCCTTGGGGTCCCCCTTTGGAGATGGGCTTCTGTCAAGTGTGGGGCGTGGGCTGCCCGGCCTGACCGCCCGGCCTGGACTGTGCCTGTGCGCGCTGGGCGGCCCCCGCAGGCCGGCGGTGCTGGGCGGCCGGAGCCCCCGCCTGGCGCCGGCCTCTGTTTGCCCGGCCCCCGTCGCGGCCGGCCAGGTGTTCGGTGATGGGGCGCCGCGCCCCGGGACAAGGGCCCAGTGTGTGCCTCGGCCAGCGCGGCGCTGACAAGGAGCAGAAAAGACGCAGTGTCTGCTTCCAGGAACACGGCGGCCGCACTGCCGGCCCCTTCCCAGCAAGCCGGCCTGCAGGTGGGCGCCCCTCAGCCCTGGAAGGGGGCCAGCCTGTCCGTGGCCAGGCAGGCTGGGGTGCGGAGGGGGGGCGAGGCGGAGGGAGGGAGCCAGTGGCTGCACGTCCCAGGGAGCTCACCCCAGCCTCCCCACCCCCAGCCCGGGCTGCAGCCTCCGGCTCCTTCCAGAGCCTTCCACTCCCCACCGGGGTCATGAGGTCGCCAGGGCTGGTCAGGCGCAGCCCGCATGCGGGTGAGGAGAGGAGGCCCCACGGCTCTGGGCTGCGGATGCCCCGGCCCGAGGCCGTGAGGGGCTCCCCCCTCCCCTGCTGGATACACCCCCAGCTCTGGGCAGGAAACCATTTGTCTTCCCGGGAGCCTGGGTGTGGAGAGGGGCCGCCGTGGGGCCCAGCCCGCCGCGGGAGAGACTTCCCAGGGTCTATTGTAGTCAGACCCACGTCACTCCGCAAGGATCCCATTTCCTCTGCATTGTTGGCGCTGTCTGCCCCCAGGGCGGGGTGCCCGTGCCAGCCTGGCCGCGTCCGCTGCAGACGTGCTCGGCCGTGGGAGCCCCGGGCGGCAGAGCCCACCCGGCCCGGCGCGGCCTGCGGCCCAAGCAGCTCCCGCACCCGAGGCCCAGAGCACAGACCGAGGGCCTCGCCCGCGCCCCGCACCCCACCCCACACCGTGCCCCCAAACCCAAGCTGCCGGGACGGGCCGGGGCAGGGAGTGGGGCTAGACGGGGCACCCACGGGGCACATGTGGGGTACATGGGCACACACAGGGCGCACACGGCACATGTGGGGTACACGGGGCACACGTGGGGTACACACAGGACACATGAGGTACACACGGGGCACACAGAGATCTGCTTCTGGGAGCTGAGGGACAGGTCACTGCCCACCCGACCCCTCGGGGCTCCCCGAGGGCTCCAGGGGGTTGTGCTGGGCGCCTGGCAGGCTGGAGGACACTGCAGGAGCCCCGGGCCACTACGTGTCCCTCCCCGCCCCCCCACCCCCGCCCCTGTTCTCCCCCATTTGGCCTCAGCCCCTCACATTCTCCCCCACTCGGCGAGGCCCCCGCCCCCACCCCACACTGAGCTTTGGGAGTGAAATTCCAGCCCCTGCTGCCGCAGGCCTGCGTTCTCAGAGTGCCTCTGGTGTGGGGGCGCCAGCAGCCTGCGCAAGGAGCCTCCTTAAGCCCCTTTTCTAAAAGGCAGGAAATCGGGTCGGCCAAAGGCAAACACATTCCAACCTGGCCACCGGGGCTCTGGCGGCTGGGCCACCCCTGTTTAACCAGCCCCAGGGTGCGGGCATGTTTGTGGGACTTCGGCCGGCTCTGCCCGCAGCCCCCCTCAGGCACTCAGCCCCCAGCGCCCCTCTGCCGCTCAGCCCCGGAGCAGCCGCGGGCAGGGGCGGGCAGCTCCGTCCGGCCGCGTTCAAGGGGCAGGCGTGGGGGCGCCTGGCAGGTCAGGGAGGCACACGGGTCATCTGTCCATCCAGGTGGCCCCGGGGGGTGGGGCGGCCCTGCCCGGCCACGTTCCAGACCAGATCCATCCACTGCCTTTCCCACGTCCACCCGGCCCGGGGTGGGAGCCGGCTGAGTGTGGGTGTGGCCGGGCCCGGTGACCGGGAAGCCACCCGCCACCCTGGCGCACCGAGGACCCCTGCCCGGACCCCGTTCCCACGGAGGGGCGCCATGCCCTGGTGTAGGGCCCCTCCCCCGGGCTCGGGCCCAGCACCGGGTCGCCCCCTCACCCTCCCCCACCCGCCCCGTGGCTGCTTTCATGCCCCAGGCCCGGCAGACCAGAGACCAGACACCAGGCCCGGGCGGTGTTTACAATCGAGGCGCTGAGCCCCCTGACTCCTGACACCTGGGCAGGCCCCACCAGGCCTGCGCGGGCCGCGGCCTGGGCAGCCCAGCGAGTGCTTCTGGGGCCTCCCTGCAGGGCAGGGGTTGCAGCCCCCAGCTCCAGCTGCAGGGTGACCGCCGGGCCCTGCCAGCAGCGTGGGGTCCCCGTCCCCAGAACCCTTGGCCACATGGCCTGCACCCTCGGGCAGAGGGGCCCAGAGGGGGGCCCGGAGGGGAGCCCAGACTTGTGGGGCGGGGGAGGGGGCAGGCGCAGGCGGCCAGGGGCACGAGGGCCAGCTCTCGCCTCCCATCAGTGGCCCGGGTCATGGGCAGGCGTGTCCCCGGCTGTGAGCACGGCCAGGGCCGGGCCCGGCCCCCCCAACCCCCCCAACCCCCCCAAGCGCTGCCGCCACGTCCTCAGTGTTGCTGCACAGCCCGGCTGGGGGCGGGGGCTGTGGGCATCGCCCAGCTGCTGCCCTGTGTGGACCACCCTGGGGTGGCCTCGACCTGCAGGGCGCGTGGCAAGGCTGCCGGCCAGCACCCCAGCCCGGCCCCCCTGCACCCCACACCTCCGCCCCGCCCTTGTGTCTTCACTGCCCCCGTGGCCCCCGAGTGTGAAGCCCCGCCCCCGCGTGTGAGTGTGAGTGTGAGTGAGTGTGAGCCCGCGGGACACCCGCGCGCAGGGGTGCAGGGGTGCGGAGGGCGAGCCGCAGGGGGTGCTGCCACGTGTCCAGCCCGGCTCTGCCCGGGACCCCAGGCCAGGCTCGGGGCGGGCCGGGACGCGAGCAGGGCGCGGGGATTTGGGGGCTCACGGGAGACCCCCCTTCACGCCAGGCGGGCCCCCGCCCCGCAGGCCCGCGGCCACGTGGCACCTGCCCCAGCGCCGGCCCCTCGCGGGCCCGGGCCTGCCCGCCCCGCCCCGGCCCCAGGCGGCGCCCCGCCGGCCCAGCCCCCTCCCGGCCCCCCTCGCCGGCGCCTCCCCGCCCCCCGCCCGCCCCCCAGCGAGCACGGATTCCGGAGGGTGGTGTGATGTGTTTATTGACGGTCCGGCCGAGCCGGGGGGAGGGGCGGGCGGGCGAGGGCGACGCTGGAATGTCTCGAGGTCCGGCAGGCGGGGCGGGGCGCGGCCCCCCTGCACCCCGCGGCGGGCCGGGTGGGGGGGGGGCTGCGCACACGCGCTCACGCACACACTCGTCACGCACACGGAGGCGGCCCGCTCCGGCCAGTGCAACGACTTAGTGCAAATGAATGGGGGGCGGGGAGCGGAGCGGGCTGGCGCCTCGGGGGTGGGGGGGGGTCGGCGGCGGCGGCTGTCGGGCCGGGGCGTCCGGGTCTGGCGGGCCTCGCGGTCTCTGCGCCTCGGCGTCCTGCGGAGACAGGAGGGCGTGGGCTCGTGGGCGCGCGGGGGGCGCGGGGGGCGCAGCGGCTGGGGGGGCCGCTCACCTTCCAGAGCCGCTGGCAGCGGTGGTTCCCGAATGCAGCATTTCTCACGTCAGAGCTAGAGGGACTTGAAGAAGTCCGGGTCCGAGGCCCAGGCGTGCGCTGGGCAGCACCAATTCTGCGGGGGGCAGGGGGTGAGCGCGCGCCCTTGGGCAGCGCCTCCCCGGCCCGGGGCGGGGGCCTCACCTTGCAACTTGTGGGTTCTGGGTCCAGATGCACCTGTGTTGGCTCCTTCGGGAAGGGAAGCTGCAGAGGCCCTCGGCTGTTCTGGCCCCGCGGCCGCGTGTCTGTGGGGAGCAGGGCCTGAGCGGCCGCCCGCCGGCCCCCACCCGGCCCGCACCCCGGCCCGCACCCCGGCCGCACCCGACTTACCAGGAGGGCCGGACACTCCCTCTGTCCTCGCCGTCACACCGGACCATGTCACATCCCTCTGACCACCTCCCGTGTCCGGCCTCCCGGCTGGCCGCCATCCGCCCCTCGGACACCTGGCTGCGGGGTTGAGAAGGCGCTGGGATGCGGGCGGGCGACAGGCGGGCGGCAGTGGGCAGCAGACGGGCACTCACCCTGTTCTCCCGTCCGGGCGCCGATCTCTGCTCCATCGTCGCCCACGTGGCCCGCCTTGGCCACGGGCTCCGGAGGCCAGCGCCCCACTGACCGTCGCCTGCCTGCACCCCTCTCCCCGAAAATGCACTCACTCTGCCCCGCCTGTCCTGCCTGTCCTAGTCTCGCCCGATGCCCTTGGCTCCCCTGGTGCTGTCCTGTCCTGTGCTCGCCGCCCAGCGCCCGCTCCATGGCTGTGAGGCCCTCAGAGCTGGCGCTGGGTGCAGTGCCCGCGGGCCGGGCCGCAGCAGCCTCCTTGCTGCAGAAATCCTGAGCCCAGCCCGCCACCCGTGTGACACCCTGCACTGCCCTTCTGTCCCGTTCTCCGGCCCTCAACGCCCGGCACGGGCCACAGTCCCGGCCGGGCCACCCGTGGCCTCCTACTCTGTGAATTGCGGTGGGTGAGATTTGGTGGCGGCTGGGGAGCCTCTTCCCTGTGTCCCCCCATGTCCCTCGCTGCGGCCTGGGTGCCCGCACCCTGCTGGACACCTGCGGGCGCTGGCGTCTCCTGGCTGGCAGCCCTGCCCGGCCTCCCGCCCGCTCCTGCGCTCTCCTGCCCCGTGGCCCCAGCCTGCTCGGTCTCGGCCCCTCCGAGACGGTGTCTCCTGTGCTGGTCGCCTCGCCCTGTCCTGCCGCCCTGCCGGGGGCAGCCACTTCTCCTCACTGGTCCCTCCTCCCCGGACCTCCGTCTTCCAGAGGCCGGAGAGCAAGGGCCAGGGAGGGAAGGGGACTCACCTGGCCGGCAGAGCGGCCTCCCCCGCCCACGGCTGCCAGCCGTCCGCGCCGCCCCAGGCCCGCGCCCTCTCCAGCTCCTCCTCGTCCACCAGCCGCCACGCCCTGAAACCAAAATTGACCGGGATGAATGTCTGGCTCCCCCTTCTTCCCTGTGTACCCCAGCTTGGGCCGGGCACACCCCACACCGATGTTCTCCTTTCCCCAACACGTCTGGGGCCCCGCGCCACGCTCCCCCGCCGCTCCCTGCCGCAGCAGCCCCGACTGCGCCACTCCTGCCAGACTCCAGATGCCCAAGGTGATCCTTGGCCCACGCAGGCTTCCTGCGCCCTGTCTCCCCTGTACCCCGCTTCCCTCCCGCTTCCCTGGTTACCCCCGGCACCCCTGCTTCCCTGGTTACCCCCTGGCACCCCCGCTTCCCTGGTTACCCCCTGGCACCCCCGCTTCCCCAGTTTCCCCCGGCCCCCCCACCCCACCCACCACCCCCACCCTCACCCAGCTCTGCGGCCCTAGCCCGGGCTTTTTCTAACTGGGGTGGCCCCGCCCCGAATTCCCGCCCCTGATCGGCCGGCCAATCGGCGCGGGGACCGTGCTGGGGCCACCGCGGGCCCACCTCCCCGAGGCCGCCCAGCACGCGTCAGCACCACCCCGGATTCTCTGAGGACGCCCCACCCCCTCCGGAGCCCGCGGGCAGGGTCTGGCATCATGCCCCCCAGGTGGACATGGGGTCCCCTCGGGCGGCCACACACAGTCTCCTGCCACCGCGCAGTGCGCGCAGCCAGGACGCGGCCCCAGCGGGGTCCCCGGGCTCGCCCTGCTCCGCCAAGGCTGTGGTGGGGCGCACACATGCAGCCCAGGTCCCGCGAGTCCAGAGGACCGGTGACGGCCGTGCCAGAGGCATCGGGGCTCAGTTTTGCAGATGAAAGTGCCAGGGGCCCGCGGGCGGGGTGGTGCAGCCGCTGCCCACACTGCCTTGCGGCCACGCTGGCTCCAGGGGCCAGCTCCCACCATGCATGGCACCCAGGACCCTCGCGGCCGAGCTCCTGCCGAGTGCAGCCGTGGGCGCTCCGGAGACAGCAGCGCGGCAGCCCCAGGGCCGGCCCTGGCTGTGTCTGCTGCACGGGCGCCGCCACCGCGGGACGGAGCAGAGCTGGGAGCTCAGGCACCGCACCCTCGCCACCCTCCTGGGGACCCCGCCCGACAGGGTGATGGCGCGCCCTGGGGTGCAGTCAGGCAAGGGGCCGGAGCTCCCGCAGCTAGCACGCCTCAGGGAGCCCCAGGGGCGCTCGCAGCGGTGCCCACGGACAGTTGGTGTGCCCTGCGGAGGCCACGTCCAACCTCTGTCCTGGGTGTACCTCCATAATTGTCGTGTGAAACCCCAGAACTAGCCATGGGGGACTCTCAAGGTAGGGGGGCAGACCCCAGCTCTTGGCCACAGAGGACCGCGGCTGGGGCGCGCGGGTCCACACCGCCACCTCGCGGCCGTTCCTGCCCACCCACACCAACAGGCACCATTCAGGGGCGCACCGGGCTGGCTGGGATCAGCCAAGACTAAGAGAGAACACCCCAGAATCTCCCGCGTGACAGGCCACCCCAGTCTCCCGTGGTGCCCGACGCCCCGTGGGAAGGGTCTCCCTCCAGAGCCAAGCTCCTCGCCGCCACCTGAGATGTGGGGACCCCCCCTCTGCCCAACTGTCACTTTGCACCTAGTTCAACAGCGCATCCTGGGGACTCTAGCGGAGGCAGCCCAGGAACCCAGAAAACACCCCAGCTCCCGATGACCCGCGTGGACCCTCGGTATCGCTGTGCGGATCCGGGCCGCGGCTCGGGCAGACCCCGGGCGGCCCCGCGACTCGGCTGTTGTGTGAGGCTGTGCTGCCGCCTCGCGGCCGTGCCCGTCCCCACACCACGGCCGCCCAGCGCCGCTGCGGGTGTGCCCAGCCCGGCGATCAGTGCCCTGCGCCAGGGAACACCCCGGAATCCCGCGCGCGAGACAGGCCGCCCCGGTCTCCCATGCCGCCCGACGCCCCGCGGGAAGGGTCTCCCTCTGGAGCCAAGCTCCTTGCCATCTGACGTGTGGGCACCCCCCCCCATTGCGCCCAACTGTCACTTTGCCCCCAGTTCAACAGCGTGTCCTGGGGACTCTAGCGGGGGCAGCCCGGGGACACCCCAGCTCCCGATGGCCCGCGTGGCCTCGGTGTCGCTGTGCGGATCCGGGCCGCGGCATGGCGGCCCCTCGGCAGCCCCGGCATGGCGGACCCTCAGCGGCCCGGCATGGCGGCCCCTCGGCGGCCCCGGCATGGCGGCCCCTCGGCGGCCCCGGCATGGCGGCCCCTCGGCGGCCCCGGCTGTGACGGCTGTGACGGCTGAGGCTGTGCCGCCGCCCCGCGGCCGCCCCTGTCTCCACACTCACGGCCGCCCCGGCGCCGCCGGGAGAGCGTGGACGGCCTGGGGGCCGTGTCCCGTGCCCCCCCACCCTCTCGTGAGAGACGCCGCGTTGCTGGAGGACTAGGGCAAGGGTCTCCCTGTGTATCGTGAGCTCCCCGTCATGTCTGCCATGGGGGAAGTGACCCCCAAGTGTCCCCTTGTGTCGCTGGGGGGTGACTCAGCCCTAATCCAGGGCGCAGTCGGGGAACGCACCTCCACTGCTGTTGACGACCCCAGAGCAGAGAAGCGGTGTCTACCAACCGTGAGCTTGCTTGTCCCATCAGGACCCCACTCTTTACCGACCCCCAATGGGGCGACGCTGCACCCCACCTGGGTGGCACTTCTTTCAGCGGGACCTCGCGGCAGCGGGCGCCTCCGGGCACCTCGGCGGCACGCCCACCTCTTTAGCATCTGAAAGAGCAGATGGAATGGCCGTGCCCCCAGCTGGCTCCTGGGCCGAGCAGCTGAGTGTCCCCCTCGGAGGTAGACGTTGGTCTAACGGGGTCTGCCATTTGGGGGGCTGAGTTGTGGGGTGCATGTGCTGGGCTGGGAGCGCAAATTCCCAGGACTTGGTGGCATCTTGCCTGGGAGTAGAGTGTGGGGGGACTATGGTTGTGGGGTACAGGGTAGTTCAACCTGGCACCTGGGGGCTCAGAGAGCACCCCCACTGTCCAATGACCCGCGTGGACCCTCGGTATCGCTGTGCGGATCCGGGCCGCGGCTCGGGCAGACCCCGGGCGGCCCCGCGACTCGGCTGATGTGTGAGGCTGTGCTGCCGCCTCGCGGCCGCGCCCGTCCCCACACCACGGCCGCCCAGCGCCGCTGCGGGTGTGCCCAGCCCCGCGATCAGTGCCCTGCGCCAGGGAACACCCCGGAATCCTGCGCGCGAGACAGGCCGCCCCGGTCTCCCGTGCCGCCCGACGCCCCGCGGGAAGGGTCTCCCTCTGGAGCCAAGCTCCTCGCCATCTGACGTGTGGGCACCCCCCCCCTTTCCGCCCAACTGTCACTTTGCCCCCAGTTCAACAGCGTGTCCTGGGGACTCTAGCGGGGGCAGCCCGGGGACACCCCAGCTCCCGATGGCCCGCGTGGCCTCGGTGTCGCTGTGCGGATCCGGGCCGCAGCATGGTGGACCCTCGGCAGCCCCGGCATGGCGGACCCTCAGCGGCCCCGCGGTGACGGCTGAGGCTGTGCCGCCACCCCGCGGCCGCCCCTGTCTCCACACTCACGGCCGCCCCAGCGCCTCTGGGGGAGTGTGGACGCCGCGTTGCTGCAGGCCCGGAGGAAGGGTCTTCCTCTGGAGCGGGCTCGGACTGGCCGCCTGCCATGCCCACCTCTGGGGCTGGGGCTCACGTCTCTGCGGGTCCTTGTCCCAGAGACCTGGGAGCTGAGTCAGGTGCCGTCCCCGGGGCAGTGACAACCCGGACTCCAGGGCCAACCGGCACACGCGTGGGCTCCACACACCACGAGGCCCACCTGGAGTGCCCCCACTCTCCCGGGGACCCCACTCTTCTGGGGCCCAAGGGCACCCCTTTTTTTCACCATTCTCAGCACACCAGGGGTTTGGAGGTGTTTGTGGAGAGCCAAGCCCGGGCAGTTTGCATACAAAATGGAAATCTGCATCTCTAAGGCCTCCCGCCTCCTCCCAGGAAAGGCTCCCCAGCCCAGGCCCTCTGGGCCAAGCTTCCACAGACCCTCCCATTCGCCCCTCTGCCCCCAAAGGCCCAACAGGCGGCAGCTCCCCCAGGTCTCAAAGTCTGCCTGGGAGCACCCCTCTGTAGGGTAAGGTAAAAAAGTATCAGGCTTTTCTGCCCTCCCTCCATTAGGATGGACGATGGAGCCCTGCGGTCCGGATGCAGGCCTGATGGCGGCACCTGGAGCGGGGCGTGGGCCTGTGGAGATGGGATTCACCTGGGCTCATACTGGGCTTATAAGGGCGGCGTCACGGGGACGCCCGCAGAGAGAAAGAACCACGAGAAGAGCAGAGAGCAGAGGCCACCAGAGAAGGCCGGAGAGCCCAGACAGAGTGAAGATTCGCTGGGGGCTGGGAGGCCCGCCCGCCGTGCGCCTGGTAAATCACAAGAGGAGCCTGAAAGCCACTGAGGGCTCCAGGGCTCTCCTCCCTACCCCGTCTGCTCGGCTCGTAGAAATCCTGCCCCGTCCCTTCCTGCCCTTACACCCTCCCGTCTGTACCCTCCTCCCACAGGGTACCCTGTCCCACGCCGCGCGGCCCCTGCCTCCCTGGAGTAATATCTGGGTAAAGTGTCGCCCCATTTCCAATGACTTGTCATTGTCCTCTCAGGAGAGGGGGAACTATCGGGGTGCCATTTAATCAGGTTAAAAACTAAGTCCCGCGCCCCCAGGGAGGTTTGAGAGGCTTGAGTAGCTGAGGGCGTTGAGGAGGTTGCCATGGGAACCGGGCCCTGGGACAGGCGCTAGGGCCTGGAGGCGGAAGCCGCAGACTGGTTCCGTGTCAAAGGTCAACGCCAGCCCCTACCGGAGCACCGGACCAGACCCCAGCGTAACGGGTCCAGACTGGCTGCGTCTGAGAAGCCTGCGAAACGGTATGAAAGGGAGCCCCAGCCCTCTCCCGCAGGGAGTTCCAGGGACCCCCTGTTTGTTCTCCGCTCTCTGGCGGCTCCTGCGCCCTCTCCCGCCGCCAGCTGCCCTCTCGCGTGAGTCGAGGCCACTCACCCCCCGGTCTGCAGACGCAGCCTCCGGCCCTGCCTGACCTGCCCCTGAGGGGCCAGGCCCCGGCCATGGAGCCTCCTCAGCCCCTCGGACTCCTCCCTTCCCAGCTGCCGGAGGGGCTGCGAGGCCCGCGGTGTCCCCCACAGCACCCACCGCCTGCCCCACGCCCGGCGAGCACCACAGCAGGACCCTGCGTCCCTGAGCACAGGCCCTGTGAGGCCATGGAGACTTCTCTGCTCTGCCTCTGGAGACGCAGCCTCCCCGGCCGAGCCCCATGACAGCTGGCCCCCGTCTGGGGCATCCTGGTCCAGGAAGGCTGGGCAAGGGTCCATGTTTGTTTGGGTGGACCCCACAGATTTATTTTTTAGTCCCTTATGCTGCTAACTGACCCTTCCCTCTCCCTTCCTTACACACCAAGAGGCTTCTCTGTTAGAAGCTTCTAGAAGGTATGTTGTTGTAGCAGCACAGCTACCCGCCTCCCTTGCAGCTATGTGTGTGGGCTGATCTGTGGCCAGAGTGCCCTGAGTGCCATCCTGGCGTCAGGCCTCTGCCCCTTGCCTGACCAGCCTCCCACAGAGGTGGTGCGAGTGGGGGCACTGCTGTGGGCAGGCCTGACTTGCCCTCGTGGGTTAGGTCCCTCACGGCCCTGGAGGCCATGACTCCAAAGTGGAGGTGTGGGCTGGGCTGGCTCCTTGGAAGGAGACTCTGACAGGCCTCTGCCCCCAGAGCAGCCCCCTTGGGGTCCCCTGCCCCGTGCCTTCCACCTCGGTTCCCAAATGGCCTTCTGGGTGTCTGAGGCCAAGGGCCCTCCTCCTGGGGGCCTGGTCATCCAGGCAGGGCCACCTCCTCCAGTGACCACTCTCACTGTGTCTCACCCACACGAGGTCACGGTCACAGGTTTCAGATGGACGTGCCCAAGGGCCACGCCTCCACCATGCGAGCTGGCGAGACAGGCATCCCCACGGCCCTGGCCTGCCCAGGTTCTTTCCCCTGTGCCTGCTGGGCTCAGGCCGCCCCGGAGCTGAGGCAGCAGCCCCAGCAGCCCCGGTTCAGTCCTCGAGTTGCCCCGTGGGGGCTCAGTGCCGCTGCCCGCGACATCCCAGCTCCTGAGAGTGAGAGGAGACGGCCGTGCAGAGCAGGCCCCTGGCTTGGGGCCCTGCAACCTCCTGCCCTCCCTCATAGCCTGCGGGAGTCTGCTGACCCTGGAATCTGGGGGGCATTTTCTGTAGCTAGGGTTCCCAGGAGCTCCCCACAGGGGACCCCTCCTCCTCCTGCATGCTGGAGCTTCCTTCCTGCCCCCAGTCTCCCTGTTTGCCCTTCCACAAGCACGGCCTGAGGCCAGAGCCCCCTCCAAAGGCTGCCCAGGCTGGGCTGACCACAGTGACCGCCACAGTGACCAGAATCTCAGTGAGTGAGCATGGACCCCCACAGAAGGGGAGGACCCCTGCTGCACTTTCCTGCGGGGAGGTGCCGCCCCTCCCCGCCTGCCCCCCAAGTGTGCGCCGGGGCTGCCGCCTCAGTGGTCTTAGCCCCAGCCCAGGCCCGGGCTGGAGGGGAGACGTTTGTCAAGTGGGTGGGCGGGTGAGGCTCGAGCAAGCCGGTCTCAGGGAGAGAAGACTGCCCACGTTCCCACTGTCCAGGGTGCGTCCCGCTCCAGCCCACCCAAGAGGGAGGGAGGCCGCCTGCTCCAGCCACGACTGCGCCTGGCCCCTTCTAGAATCATCTGGAAGTTAATCCCTTAGAAAACATAATTCAGGCTTCTCAGCACAGCCCCTCCGGTGGGAGCCAAGCAGATGGGCCAGGGGCCTGGACGCTCTCCCGCCCCCGGATGCGAGGCCCCCCAAAACTGGCACGGTGTCCACGGGGCCGCCGGCCTCGGCCAGGAAAGTGTCAGAGCCCTGACCACCTGACTGGGCCCCGTCCGTCCTCCCGGCGGCTCCCGCCACGGACAGCACATTCCTGAACACTGAGGCCACGCGCTGGGGCTCGGGGCTGGAAGCCAGGCCAGGGCCCCCCGGCCCCTCACGGCCCCCGCCTCGCCCGTCCGCCTGACCCTCGGGCTGCCGGGAGACGGGTCTCTGCCCGCGGCTCTGGCCTCGCCCCGTCGGGGTCCCTCTTCCCTGGGCAGACCCCGGCTCTCCGAGCGGCAGCCCGAGAAGGGCCCGCGCCTGTCCTCCCCCACGCCACGTGGCCCGATGTCCCCGTCGCCCTCCTGTCCCCTTCCCGGACCCGGGGCTCCCGGGGGCAGGGCCGGGGTCGTCCCTGCTGCCCAGACCAGGCAGCCCCTTGGAGGCCGGGAGGAGGGCGGGGGCGGAGGGGCTCCGCCCGGGCAGCGAGCGCCCGCCCTGGGGACGCGTCTGCAGCCCTGCAGGCCCCGGGCGGCTGCCATCCTCCGAGAGGAGCGGGCGGGGACCTCGGCCTCTGAGCCCGACCCCCAGACGGCGCCCGCTGTCCCGCTGGAGCAGGCGGGAGGTGCCAGGGCGAAGCTGCGGGCAGCCGCGGGCTCTGGGTGCAGGGGTGTGCCCAGACCTCGGGGGACCCGGGTGCCCAGCGGCGCGGGCGGAGGGTGTGGAGGAAGGGGCAGCGGCGGGGGTCGCGGGAGGGCGGCTGGTGTGTGGCCCCGCGGTCCCGGGCAGGAAGCAGGGCCTGTCCTCTGCCTCACCCCTCACGCCACATATTTCCAGGAAGAAGTCACTTCCACTTCCAAGGCCTCGCGGAGGCGGGCTCCCGCGGCTCTGCGCTGAGCTGTTCTGGGGGGCCCCCTAGGCCTCCCTGCCTGAGCTCACGCGGGACGGTCAGCGGCGGCCCCCGCGGCCCCGCTCGCCAGGATGCCGGCGGCCGGCGCCAGGGGTCTGCTCGCGGCCAAGGACAGGCGCGAGGCCCCTGCAGGTGCGGCCCCGCGGGCCGCTCGCATCCGGCCTGCGAGCCGGTTCCCACACTCCGCTCCAGCCGCAGCCCCGGTCTCGGCGGAGGGAGGGGGCTGCCGGCCCCGGCCCCTGCCCGCCCTGCCCGGGACCTCGCCGGCCCCGCTCGGGCTGCCCCCACCCCGCAGAGGGCCCGGGACCCCGCCAAGGGGGCCGCGCGCTCTCTCGGCCCCACACCCGCCCTCCCTGGGCGCTGGGGCGTCGCCGCCTGCTGGGGCGCTCTGGGGGGCAGGCGGGCTCCCCCAGAGTGGCTGTGCGTGGGGAGGGCCCTTCACAGCGGTGGCTGAGGTCATGGAGGCCCTGACCCCTGGACTGAGACCCCCCCAAGAGGAGGGCTCGGGACCCGGACCCGCACAGAGGGTCCCGGGAGAGTCTGGGGGACCTGGCCCCTGCCCAGAGCCGCCGGGGCCGGGCCGGTCTGCAGGCCCCAGGGGCCGCCCGGCACCCTGCTGTGACATCCCTCCCCGTCATGCCCTCGCATCTCGGCGTGCCCCCTCCGGGGAGCTGGAAACGCCCCTCCACAGGACTCGCTTCTGCCCCCGCCTCGGCCGGCCTCGCTGGGGTGCTGCCCCCGCCCCCTGCCCTGGGGAGCCCCCTCTCTTTACCCCCCCCCCCGGGTCCCTCTATTAGAACCCGGGCAGGGCCTTCTCGGCGGGGTTGCCTGCCCTCTGTCCGTGTGGGGGGCGGCCATGCTGGGGCCTGCGGCGCTGGGGGGCTGGCGGAGGCTGCCTGGGCCACCCCTCCCCTCCGCCCTGAGCACAGGGCCAAGGCGGGGGCTGGGGCTCGGGTGCCCAGGGAGCTCTGCCTGGGTGTGAGCGGGGTCTCCCCAGGGCTGTCAGGCTCCCGCTCCTGGGAAGCGCCCCGAGACCCGACCGGGTGCTGGCCCTGCCGGCCAGCGAGGCCCCGGGAGTCAGAGCGCCCAGAGGCTGGGGGTCAGGGGCACCCCGTGTCTCCTGCGCTCCGGTCCCTTCGGCCCGTTTCCACGCGACACGTGGTCCCTTCCCAGGGACAGTGGGGCCCTAGCGGGTGACCCGGCCTTTGCCCCTTGACCCCACGCCGGCCGCGTGCCCCTTCCCTGGTGGCTGCTGAGAAGCGGCTCGAAGCCCTGCCCGGCCACGCGTGCCCCCGCCGTGCCAGGCCGGGCCGGGCAGCCTTCGCGGCTGGGGGGCCGGTGCCCAGGCGGGCCTTGCTTGGGGCGGCCCCTCCTCCCTCTCATCATAAAGCAGGAATCTGCCTTCCGGCTGCCTGGCGCTGCCCGCGAGGCCCGTTCCCGGCCGCCTGGGGTGGGGGCGGGGCGGCGGCCTGTTTTCATGCTTTTGCAAGAGCAGGGAGGGGCGGCCGCTGGGGAGGCCGCGCAGAGTCTCGGGACCCCGCTCTCCTCTCCGTCCACTGCGGCTGCGGTGTCTCCCCGCGCCCTCTCCCTCAGGGGCAGGCTAGGCCAGGGCAGCGGGACGCCCTCTACCCTCTGACCTCTGAACCCGGGGAGCTTCGGTGTGTGGCCTGCCTGCCCACCTCCTGTCATCCCCCCAAACCAGCGGGCGGCTCCGTGGGGACGGGCGTCCTGCCCCCAGGAGTGGGGCCTCCCCCGGGGCAACAAGGGGCTCTTGACAAGTTGCCCTTTGTGGGCTCCTGGGTCCCCAGACATTGCTCTCACCAAGCCCAGGATAGACCATCACCCCCATCTGGCCAGGAGCTCAAGCCACGCACCCCTCCTCAGCCCCAGGCCTGCCCAGAGCCGGTCCCTGAGTGGCCCCCACACCTGGCCACCCTCTCCTCTGGGGACCCCTCAAGGGCCTCACTCTCAGCCCACTGTGCTTGGCTGCCCCCAACTCCCTACCCGGGCATGGGGACGCAGGGACTTGCCGAGGGGGCTGGCAGGGGAGGCGGGGGGCGAGGGCCTGGATGGGCGGGCTGGCCCTTCCGTGGGGAACCTGAGCCCAGAGGGGCCGCCTTCCTCCTGTCTCTAGCTGGAGGCCCAGGGCTGGCCGCCGGGCAGGCCTCACGGGGTGGTCCCACCTGTCCCCCGCCCGCCGCCTTGAAAGGTCCCGAGCTCTGCCCTGGGCCGTGCTGGGTGCCAGCCCCTCTGCCTGCGGCCCCGGCTCCTTGGCCCCCGCGGAGGCCCCGCCTCCCCTCCCAGGGCGCTGGAGCTCCCAGAAGACTCTGGGTGCAGGGACGCCAGCCCCACAGGAGCCCGGACCCTTGCTCCCCACCCCAGAGCCACCACAGGGCTCCTCAGGGCCCGGAGGGCTGGAGTGGGGTCCTCCCCGAAGCCAGTGTGGGGCTTAGAACTGAGGGGTTCAGCCTGGGCACAGCCTAGTTCTGACTCCGTCCGCCTCCCCAGCCCCGTCTTGAGGTCACCCACAGCCTCGGCTGCCACCGCCGGCCCCACAGGCCCCTGGCCCGCTGCGGCCAGGTCGTCCCGCGGAGGCCTGCCGGGGGCCGCAGTCCGAGTGGGAGGCGGGTCCCTGGGCCGTGGAGCCTGGTGGGTGGGCGGCTGGGGTGGCGGGGCCGGCCAGGCCCGGGGCGCCAGCCTGGCCCCCCACTGCACCCCACCGCGGGCCGCGCCGCTGCCAGCTCTCTGAGGGGCATTGTTATTAATATTATTATTACAGCCGCTGCAAAAACACCGCACTAGCGCCCCGCGAGTGATTTATTTAGCGTGTGGCTGAGCTGGGCCGGCCAACTCTGCCGGTGTTGGGAGGCAGCGCCTGGCAGGGAAACCTGGCGGGGCCGCCCGCCGGCGCCTCCAGGCAGACACCAGAGTCTCGGCCCCTCCCTCCAGCCAGAGGCCCCGCTCAGGCTCCCCGGCCAGGCAAGGCCCCTGGGGAGGGGGCAGCGGCCCTGCCTCAGGGCGACCCAGCAGGCCTCTGGGGTCGGGAGGTGCGCGCAGGGAAGGTGGGGTGCTCCCCCCCAGTGAATATGTAGTTCCAGGCTGGCCGGCAGGCAGGAGGCTGGACCGCTGTGCCCGGCTCCACTGGCACCATGAGGGAGCCTGTGAGGGCCCCGGACTCAGGGGAGACCAGTGGGGACCCCCAGCCCCCAGGCTTCACAGCACCAGCCCTCTTCCCCCAACCCCAACAGCCCAGGGCTTCACTGCCCGCAGACCGGCATCCCGGACTGGGGCCGCCCCCGCCCCCCAGGAGGAGGCTGTCGCCTCCTCGCCCTGCGGGCAGTGCCCACGTGTGCTGCCCAGCTGCGTGACCGCAGACCCCGCCGGGGGTGTCGAGGTCTTGGGCAGCCTCTGCGCAGGAAACAGTTGCCTCGGGCTCCCAGTGCCCACCCGCAGCCTGCAGAAGCGAGGGGCAGGGCAGCTGAGAAGCTGGGGCTCAGCGTCAGGAGCTGCTGAGGGGCCCTGCAGTGTCCCTCCCACCCCAGCCACGCAGACGTGGCCCCCGGGAGAAGGCCGAGCTCACGCTAGGCGAGTGGGCGTGGGAGGGGCCCCCTGGCCAGGGCTGCAGGTCTCACTCCAGTTCTGACTTTGGGTGGAAAAGGCGCTTGGGCAGCAGGTTGGGGGACAGCACGGTGTGGAGGCAGCCCCTGGGGGCAAGACACCCCACCCGGAGCGGGAGGGCCTGAGGCTGGCACGCTCCGTGGCCGGGCTCGGGTGGGATGCGGCCAGCGGCTTCCACAGAGCTGAGTGCTCGGCCCCCCTTTTATGGCTTGTAAAAGGATTGTAAACCCCATGTGTGCACAAAGTGCACCCTATAAATGGCTCCTGTAACAGTGACATTTGCAGCGGCGCCCCGGGAGCGCCATCAGGAGGGCCTGGGTGGGGCGAAGGGGGGGCAGGCCCACCTCACCCTGGCACGAGCTCCCAGGAAAGCCGGCCCTCTGCACCCCCTTGGTGGCGTGGGCCCCGGCTCGGGTGCTGACGTCTGGGGCTCTGCAGCCTGTTCCTTGATGTGGGCGCCCCCAGCCCCCAGACTCGTTTTCCCCAGGTGACCCAGCCCTGGCTGTGGGGAGGAGCGGGGAGCAGGCGGCCCCAGCCCACGCTCCTTGCCACCCAGCGCCCAGGCTGCAGTCCCCAGTCCGAGCTCCCTAACCAGGGCAGGGCAGGCCGGGAAGCTCTGGGGCCTGGGCCTCGCTTCCCGTCCCGGCCTGCCCCACCTCGCTGGAGGCGGCCGGGAGGGCACCCAGCACCTGTGAGGGCTGATTTCCTGTAAGGTTCCCGTGCGCAGACGGTGACCCGCGCGGAGTGACGGGCCGCCTGCCGGGCGTGGACGGCAGAGGCCTCTGGCCGTGGCCTGTCCTTGGCCAGTGAGAGCTGAAGCCTCTCCGCGTAGCGCATTCTGGTGGGAATTGCCGGCTCCCGTTCGTCGGGCACATCACCTCCCACAGAAGGTCCTGAGCCCACTCGGGAGACCGCGGGCCGGGGCTGTCCAGGCCTGCAGCCGGCTCCGGGGCAGCGCCCAGTCCCCTACCGGCAGGACACAACATGGGGCCCAGGCCTCCCTGCGCCCAGCCTGAGAGCAGACCAGGGTCTGCTCTGAGCTCACGGAGACCCCAGGGCAGTGTGGGCAGGCAAGTGGGGGCAAGGCAGGGCGAGAGGGCAGCAGCCGGCCCTGTCCTCGCTGAGCCTTCCACCGCAGGGCCTGCCCTGGCCGAGCCTCCAGCTCAGCGTAGGCCTGGGGCTGGCGGGCTAATGAGGGAGGACCCTGCAGGCGGCAGGGCCGAGGGGCGGGTGGGGACCCTGGAGGCCCCTGGGAGGGCTCAGGGCTCCCGGCTAAGCAGGTACAGGCACTGGCCCCTTGCAGGACAGACCTGGAGTCCTGCCAGCCTCCGCGCGACTCCCTGGCCCTCCTGCTGCCCTGCTGGACGGGGTCCACTGGTCGCCAAGGGCCACCCGGCTTGAGGCAGGAAAAGGCCCCGGCCTCCGTTCGCGCGGCCACGTGGCAGCCTGAGAGCCGGGCCGGGCCGGGCCTGTCTGCCCCTCCTGGGTGGGCTGCTGGGCACAGGGGCCGCCCCCAGCCTTCCCGCACCGGGCAGGCTGCCAGCCAGGCGCAGCTCCTCGGGGCGCACTGGTTCCCCCCTCCCAGCCCCCGCTGGCGGCGAGCCCCTCCGTGATGCCTGCGGCACCCCCGCCCTGGGGCTCGGGGAGGCGCACGCTGGAAGATTTATTCCTTCCTGCCTGTTGGCTGGGCTGCGTGCCTGGAAAGAACAGCGTGTCCCGGGGTGCACACGTGTGTGCTGCATGGAGGCCCGTAGTGCACATGCGTGCCGGTGCGCGTGCGGGCGCTCAAGGGGTGGCCCGTGTGCCCGAGCCTGGTGCCATGCGCACGTGTGCACAGGCATGCCCATGTCTGCCACGTGTGTGCCCGTGTGTGTGCATGTGCGTGCGCCTGTGCATGTACATGTGGGTGTGAGGCACACGTGTGTGTCGGGGCGTGTGCAAGGGCATGCTGTGTGTGCCGTGTGCTCTCTGAGGAAGTGCTCTCCCAGCAGGCCCGGCGGCCTCCCTGGCCCGGTACCCCTTCCGCTCCGGGACGAGGGGACACTGGCCCTGACTGCCGGGTAGCTCTGCAGAGTGGTGGGGTCTGGGGAGCTGCTGGGAGGCCGCAGGGCCACGACAAAGCTGGGGTGGGGGTCACTGAGGGTCCCCAGTACCTGCTTCCCATCCTGGCTTCTCAGCTCTCCCAGGCAGGCAGCTCATCAAGCATTCGGGGCGCTGAGTGTCCCCCAGCAGGGGCAGGGGAGGCGTGAGAGGCCCAGGCCCGGGCCCCGCGTGGCCCCTCCCTGCGGCTGTGCCACCTCGGACGCCCGGCCTGGGGGACACGGCCCCGCCGCCCGGGGGCGCCTGTCTGTCCCGGGGGCGGCGGGGAGGCCCGGAGCCCCGCGGTCTGAAGGGCCCCGTGTGATCTGCACGCGGAGATCGTGTCTGGTTACATTTAATAGAGGGAGAGGGTTTCTGCCGAAACCACCTCGCTGGCCCCGCACCAAGTGTGGGAGGCGGAAGGACATCTTTCTTTCCCCTTTAAAACGAGTTTCCTTTCTATTTGTTTTTTCAAAGAGAAAATTCGAGGCCCCAGTTTTCCTCTTGCCCTTCCAGATGGGGTCCCTCCGGGCCGGGGACCCGGCCCCGCTCCCGGACAGGGCCCCGCCCTCACGCCGCTGCTCCCCGCAACCTGGGGTATGAGTGGGGGCTGCAACCCAGAACACACTCGCGGGGTGCGTGTGGGCGTGGAGGCCGCTGGCCACCCCTTTGCCCAGGGAGCTCCGCCTGTCTCCAGACGCCCCTCTGGCCAAATGCTGGCTTCCAGGGCAGCGGGCCGGACCCCGCGCTCCTGGCCCTGCTCCCGGCCAGCAGGGACGGCGGCAGCCCCCAGGAGGGCTGAGCCTGTGGGGTGGGCCTCCCAGAGGGACCCTGGAAGACGGCGTCCGGCACCCCAGCAAAGTTCTTCCCCTGCACCCCACTGCTCCCGCCCCCACGAGCCACCCCCAGGGGCAGGGCCCTTCCTCCCCGCTGCCCACGCTGGTGGGAAAGCGAGGCCAGGGCAGGTCCATCGGCCCCCGATTGCCTGGAGAGCATGGGCCGGGAGTGGAGACAGGCAGCTGGGGGACCCCAGGCCCAGCCTCCGGGGACCGAAGCTGTGGGGCACAGCTGGCAGCGCTCAGACCTCTGGGGCCGCAGGTGCCCGCACCCGCCTTGGCGCTGTTCTGAGGGGCCGGGAAGGGGAGCAGCCACTCAGGCCCCCAGGCCTGCGCCCACCTCAGCTCTCCGCCCAGGGGGGCTTGCTGGCTGTGGACCAGGGGGGCAGGCTGGGGGCAGGTTGCTGCCGCCCCCTTGCCTGTGAGCCCCCACTCCGTCTGGGCCCTGGGCACCTCCCTCCGCTAGGCCCAAGAGGCCAGGCTGCCCCCACCCACAGCCCACCCAGTGGCATCGAGGGCTGGGGGCTGGGGACGAGCTTTGGGGACCCTGGCTTTTTGGCCATGCTCTAGCCCCCCCAAGCCTGCCCCCCAGGATGACCCCTTCTCACCAGCTGTTCCTGCCTGTCTGTGGCCACCCGGCGCGCTGCCAGCCCCTCCCTGCTCGGAGGGACACTGACCATTTTGGGCTGTCCCCTCAGGCACCCGCGCCCTCAGGGGGGCCCTGCGCAGCCCCCAGTGGGCAGCGGGCCACTAGCAGCGGCTATTTCAGGCCTGGTGTTGGTTTCCCTGCCCTCGCCCAGAGGGGACGGGAATGCGGCCCCGTCCACATGGGTGCCAGCGGGTGCCAGGACCCTGGAGAGGGCAGTGAGGCCCTGGCCTCTTAGCTCATGGCCTGGGCCGCCGCCCTGCCCCTGCGTCCGGCCTCCCACCATGTTGACACGGCCGTCCCCAGGTCAGGGCCCAGAGGGCTGTGCCACCACCCCCACCCGGGCTCCCCTTTGGGGGTACACCTGCCCCCATCACAAAGGTCTAGCTTTGGGGCTGGTCACCACTCTGGGGGGACACTCCCACTCACAGGGTGGGCCGGGCGGCCACTTCCCTGGAGCCTCTGGAGGCTGAGGTGGCCCGGCCGGGGGCACTGCCCTGCACAGCCCGTGGGGTCCCTGGCAGGTGCCCCAGCCAAACCGGCTGCAGGGGCCACATCAGGGCCCTCCACACACCAGGCAGTGGACAGAGGGTGCAGGGGCTATGGATGGCAGGACGGGCCAGTGAATGGGAGAATGCTGGCTCCTCTGGGCGCCCCGAAGTGTGGCTCCCGGGGGGACCTTGGAGAGAGCTCCTGGAGTGCGTCCCCGAGGGCGACCTGTGTTCCATCCAGTAACAGCATGAAATGAGTGCGAGCTGGCAGAGGTGGCCGCACGCTCCTGCCTGGGCACCAGGCTGGCGCGGGCACCGCGGACGGCAGCCGAGGCCCTGGCTCGAGCCCCCCAGGAAGGAGGGCCGGGCTGCCCGCTGCATCCAGCGGCATTGCCGCCAAGTCCCTCTGCCCCCGCCCGCGGCCACCGGCCACCCGCACTCCCCGCCTCCGGCTGTGGGCACAGAGGTCAGCAGCCCTCCCTGCCCACGGGCCAGCGGTGCAGCAGAGGAGGTGGGGGCAGCCTATGGGGCCGGCGTGCTCTTGGGCTGGGACAGAGGCCTCGCCACCAACCCGGCACCCGGGGTAGCCCAGCCAGCCAGGGCCAGGGCCCTGTGAGCACAGGCCTGTGCCAGGTGGGAGCCCAGCCGGTCGGGGCCGGGGGGAGGGGGAAGCAGCCGGCCTGCCCACAGGGGGCTTGCGTCTCTGGGCAGAAGCCCGGCCAGCTGGCAGCCTGGCACCAGCCATCAGGAGCTGGGCCAGGAGGCCTGGCGCTGCCCCCGGGGCTGGGGTGGGTGACCAGCCCCTCTGAATGGGGAGAAGGGCAGGGTTTCGGGCGGGCGGGGCCGAGGCCAGCCAGTCCTGGCCAGGAGGGACCGGGGCCCTGCAGAGGAAAAGCAGGGCAGGGCACCCCCCAACCTGGGCCCCAGGGTCAGGGTGGGTCCCCTGGGGGTGGGTAGGGCTGCTTCTGGTGCCACCCCCCAGCCAAGGCAGAGTCTGGGGTTCACCCTCTCACTTTTCCAAACACCTCCAGGCCCAGAGGGGCAGGTGCTGAACCTCCCGGGGCTGCCGGCAGGAGGGCGCTTAGCTGACTCCTGTGAGGGCCAGGGAGGCCGGACCGTCCAGGCGAGGGCACCCAGCCCGGCCCAACCGGCCGCAGAGCTGAGCCTAGGCTGGGTGGGGGCGGCGGGGCCCAGGCCTGTGGCGGGGGCTCAGGGTCCTGCCCAGAAAACGGGGGTCGGGGACCATGGCAGGCGGAGCCGGCTACAGCCTCAGCCCCTCTGGGTTGGGCATCCCGTCCTGGCTGCCCGGCCAGTGGCCAGCGGTGCCCAGGGGCTGCGCGGGCCCAGAAGGAGCCCCGGGGCCAGGGGAGGAGGGGGTAAGTGAGGGCCCGTCCCCGCACCGTTGTGGAGCTGGTGTCTCAGGCAGGCCCCCTGGGTGGCCCAAGCGCCCTTGGGCCCCGGGGGCTCAGAAACACGTGTGGCCAGACACGTCCTAGCCGGGGTGTGGGAGCCAGGCCCCCCGAGCGTCCCTGTGGCTGCTGAGGCCAGGGCTTGGGCGCAGCGTCAATAAGGCCTCCTTTGAAAGGCGGGCGGGGGCGTGGGGCGGCTCAGGTCGGGGCTCCACTGCCAGCCTCCCTGCGGGGGGCCCCGCTTTGGCCCAGCGTGCAGTGGGGGGAGCTGGGGTGCTCAGGAGGGCTTCTGGGGTCTTGGTTTGGACAGTGGGTCCAGGGAGCCCCGGTGGCGAGGCAGCCCGAGTCGGGGCGTAGGCCGAGGGCTGCGGGCGCTGCCCAAGCGAGGACCGGCCTCCCAGCACCGGGCGCGGGGCCAGGCCCAGGCGCTCTGAGTGCAGGCTTGTTGCCCTGAGGCCATGAACAGGGCGGCTTTGTGGACGGGAGGTGATTTACGGGGTGCTGCCCAGCTGGGGCCTGTACGTGCAGGACTGGGAGGAGCAGGGGTCCTGGAGGCCCCGCCACCCGCTGGGGACTCAGCGGTCTGGGGCAGATGACCCAGCCTGGGACCCCGGGTGCGCCGGGTGCCACTGCCCCTGCGGCGTGGCCGCTGTGAGGGGCCTGCTCAGGTGACCCCCACTGGAGCCGAGGGCGATGGGCTGGGCGCAGTGGCCCGCGGCCCCCCATTGCCACAGAGTTCTAGGGGGTGGCCCCACGCAGGGGGAGAAGGGGCCGGGTGGACAGGTCCAGGGGAGGATCTTCGGCCTGGGAGTGCAGGGCCGGGCTCCAGCCCCCTCCTGGCCTGCCTGCTCTGGCCTGCCTGCTCCTCCCCGCCTGGAGCCCCCCCAGTGCCCCAGGGGCTTCGCCCAGCCTTGTCCCTCTCCCAGCATGCCTTGGTCCCACGCTGGGGTCGGCAGCCTGCGCAGGGCTCGGGGCCCCACCTGAGAGGCCAGCCAGGCTGAGCCGCACGGCGCTGGCCCTGGGGCCGGGATGGGGCTGCGTGACAGAGTGGCTGGGCCGCCCTTCCCTGGGGCCTGCTGCCGACCATGCTCACGACCTGGCCTCCCGCACCGGAGTGCCCCCACGCAGGCTCCCCGCCCGGGCAGGAAGGCCGCTCCTGTGCCCGGGGGTGTCGGGCGGCCAGCTGCCTGCGTCCTCGGCTCTCTGGAACCCTGAGTTCCTGGCGGGAGGAAGCGGGCTGGGCCAGCGTGGAGCCTCCCGGGCTTGGCGGGCCTGTGGCTGGCTAATTGCTCTTTCTAAGAAATCCCTCAAAGTCTGGGAGGACGGCCGGGGGAGCGGCACGGGCCCCGTGGGCGGCTGGGAAGCTGGGTGGGGGCCGCCGCTCCAGGCCAGGCTCAGCTGCCAGCCTCAGGAGTGGCCTTCCTGGGCGCCTGGCCTGGCTCTGACAGCAGAGCCCGTGCCGCAGCACGACACCCCCAGCCCCACTGCTGAACCCCCACCTGGCCCCACACGTCCAGAAAGAAGGGCGGCGGGTGCCCCGCAGAGCCCACGTGCGTGCTCACGCTTGCCTCGGCCACCCAGCGGGGCCAGCAGGAGACCCTGAGCGGCCCTGAGCCGAGGCAGCCACGTCCAACCTGGCCAAGACCCCGTGGCCTGGACATGCGTCCCTCCAAGAGGGGAGGCGGTGTGGCCAGGGTCCCCGGAGGCTGGGAGGCACTCCAGCACCCTCTCAGCCTCCCTGCCCCCGCCCTCGCGGGGCCTGCTCAGGCTCCGCAGCTCACGGCCACACCCTGGGCCCTGGGCTGGGCAAATTGAGGCGCTGTGGACTCCAGACCTGCCACCCGCTGAGTGGGGCTGCTGCTGCTTCTGAGGGGGGCCTGCGAGACCCCTGCAGTCCAGGCTCTGGGGGTCCCTGCAGGGAGCAACGTGGAGGCTGGCTCTGCCCCTCACACCTTCAACAAAGTGAGGGCCGAGGGCAGGGCCCAGGGCAGCGGGACCTAGCCCGCGGCAGGGTTGGGGTGCGCCCAGCAGGCCCGGCGCCCTTGGGCTGAGAAGCTGGCAGGAGGGCCTGGAGCCAGGGGGCCACCACCTGCAGGGTCGAGGGGCCTGGGGTCTCCCTAGGAAGACCCCCCAGCCCCTGCACCATCTAGGCAGGAGAGCCAGAGGGGGGGCCAGCTTGGGGGTTGCCGGGGGTGGGGTGTCTTCCCACCTGCACCCCCAAAAGCCCAACTTTGGTGACCAAAATGGGTGTCATGAGACCCACTGACCTCACGGGGGCGCAGGAGACAACAACATCTCAGCCGCCCTCAGACAGGAGCTGGCCACGGGGAGCCTGTGGCCAGAGATGGTTTACGGGGGACCCCAGCTCTCTCCCCAGCATGGCGGCTCCTGCCCTTTCCCAGGCCGTCCTCCAGCAGCCCTGCAGCCGCGCTCCCTGACCAGGCCAGCCCGCAGCCGCGCCTCCGGCCACCTCCCTCCCTCCTGCCTCCCCCGCCCACCCGCAGCCCTTTCCTCCCCGCAGCCCGGGCCTCGGGGCCCATCTACACAGCGCTGAGACCCCACAGCAAGCAGCGCCGTCAGTCTGTGGGTTAGGTGGGGTCCCGGGGTGACCCTGGGGCAGAGTTGGGGGCAGGAAGGAAGCGCCCCAGGAGGGGCTGGGAGTGAGGTATGGCCACGGCCTGGAGGCTGGGGTGGCCTGCGAGGAGGCCCAGCCTGGGGAGAGGGGTGATGGTGGACCGGGTGGGGGTGCAGGGACTGGGGGAGCCCAGAAGTGGGGGCATTCCCACTGTTTGGGGGGTTGGGCAGGGAGAGGGTGCCCTGCCTGAGCAGGCTCGGGGGCATTGATGCTTGCGCCCCAAGGGCCTGGAGGCTGCCTGGTGTCCAAGGCTGAGGCTGCAGACCCTCTCCAGGTCCCGGGGTGCCAGGGCAGGCTGGTGAGCAAGGGCTGGAGGTGCCTCCCATGCCCCCGCCCAGGCCCGGTGCCCAGCTCACTCCCATGCCCCTGCCGGGCTGCCGCTCGGCCTCACCCCGGCTGCCCTCCTGCAGCCTTCCCACGCGGTGACCCACCTCCCGGGGCTGCCAGCTCCGCGCCCAGGGCCAGCACTTGCTGCCCCGAGGCTGTGAGAGCGTGGGAAGGCCGGAGGAGCGGGGCTGGGCTGAGGCAGAGGGGAGAGCCCCCCGCTCGGAGGAGGGCTGGGAGCTGGAAGGCCTGGCCTGGGCAGGGAGGCCAACTGGGGGTCTTCGGGGCACCCCTGTGGCCTGCCTCAGCCTGCCGCCTGCCTCCGTGGTGGGCACAGTCGGGGCACGGAGGCCCCAGCGTCCAGCTGGCCTCGGGCTCTGCGCGGGCCTGAGCGCCAAGGCCTCCTCCCGGCCAGGGCTGCCCCTTGCCCGCACGCCTGGGCCCAGGCCTCGCCTGTCTGCTGCCTCGGCTTGGCAGACCGAGGGGGGCCGGGCCTGGGCGCTGCAGAGCCGGGGACCCCAGGAGGGCTCTGGGGGATGCCTCCCACGCGTGGGCCCAGCGCCCGCTCCTCGGGGCGTGGCGGGTGCTGGGACTGGCCGCGCGGGCTCTGCTGGGTGCCCAGGCCTTGCCGCAGGGGCAGGGCAAGGGCTGAGGCGGCAGAGGGGCCAGCGCGTGGCGGGCCGGCCGGGCCCTGGCGGGGGAGCGGGCCGGGCAGGCTCCCTGCCGGCCACGCGGCCAGTCCCCAGAGGGGCCTTGGGAGGAGGGATCAAAGCGGCCTCAGCGCGTTTGCTTTTCTCTGGCCTTTGCTCCTGGCTGCGTAAACGCGGCCTTCACCCCGCGGGGGGCAGCTCCAGGCGCCCCTGGCACTGGCCGCCTCTGGCACCCAGCTGCAGGGGCCACTGAGGCCGGCACACCTGCCCTCACCTGCCAGGCCGCGGGGGCCGCGGGGCTGCGGGGCGGGGCGGGGGCCGGGCGGGCGGGCTCGGGAGGGGCAGCCGAGGGTCTCCGTTTGTTTGCACGTGGGGTGCTCGGGAGTTCTCCGCATCGGCGAATCCTCCCGGACAGGACTCGGCTTGTGGGAACAGCCCAGAGGTGGGGTGGGGCAGGGCGGGAGGCCGGGAGGGCTGGGTGGGGAGGAGGCCCCGGTGGGAGGCAGGGGGGCGCGAGAGGCGGGGAGCGGGCGCTAGGGCGCCGGGTGGGGAGGCTGAGGGCGGCGGGAAGCCATGGCGTCCGCCGGGAGCCGCGTCCACCCCCAGGACTCTCCCCGGAGGGCCTGCCACTGTCCAGCGACCGTCACCCCCGCCCAGCCCTTGCGCCCACATGCCCCCGGCCGGGCGCAGACTCCTGCTCCTCCCAGGCCACCACCCAGAGGCCCCACCCCAGAGGCTGGCCGCGAGGCCCTTCTCGCCCCTCCTGCCTCCAGCCCCAGGCTGGGCCCAGCCCTCCCGGGTCCAGGCAGCACAGTCTTCTCGGCCCGGCCCAGCCGCCCTCCAGGGTGGCCCCCGGCTTCCCCCCGACACCCTTGACCGGCACCCCTTGCCCACCTGTCAGCCCCCCCACCCTGAGGAGTGGGGGGCGCTCACGGGTGCCCCTAGGCTCCCCCCATTCCACCCCAGCCCAGCCACCCACAGGTCACCAGGACACCCCAGGCCCCGGCCTGACCCTGACTCCTGATGCCACCCCAGGCCCCCCAGCTGCTGGGGACCCCATGCCACGAGGCCCCCCTCCCTTGAACACCAGGGTCCCATTGCAGGGGTGCACCCGTGCTCCCCACCCTGCTCCTCACCACAACACCCCTCCTAATATGACTGCACCCCCCCAACCTTGTGGTCCGTTTTCTCACAAATACCCCAGAGAACCCCTTCTCAGACACGGTCAGCGGCGGCTCCACCCGGCGCCCACCCAGAGCTGCTGGGCCCGGGTCGCGCCGGGCAGGGGCGGGCGGCGTTGAGTCTATGCCTCTCCTGCGGGCCGGCTTGGTGGTGCTGCCCCCACCCCCCAGAGCCCGCTGGATGCCGCTTCCCCCGCTGGCCTGGACCCAGGGGGCTGGGCAGCTGCTCAGGGCCCCAGGGCCCCAGCAGAAGCGCGCCTGCCTCAAGGTCGGGGTGCAGGTGCCGGGCTGAGGCGGGGGGCAGCCCTGAGGGCCGAGGGCCATTCCCACATCCGCCCCTGCGTCTTCTCACCGGGACACACCAGGGTTTGCCTTCCCAGCGCCCCGGGCGTGGCCTTGTCCACCCCAGCCCCTCTGGGGGGCTGCTACCCCCGAACGCAGCCCGGACCCTCTGGCCTCACCCCTCCTTTACTGGGGGAAGCAACACACAGACTCTTTTTTTTTTTTTTTTTAAAGATTTATGCATATAAGAGCTGGGGTGCAGGCCAGAGGTGCGGGGGGTGAGAGGACTCCCCAGAGACAGAGTGGGGAGCAGAACAGGCAGAGCCACTGAAACACTGCTGAGGGGCGCAGCGGGGAGACAGGCGGGGTCTGCTGCGTCATGTGGGTCGCTCCCCGGCCGGGGATGGGGCTCGTGCTGCAGAGGCTGCGACAGCCTCGTGGTGCTGAGACTAACCCCTGCGCCCCCAGGGAAGCCCCAGATTCCTTCCTATTCTGGAGATGTCCAGACACGCCCCCAGCCCAGGACCCTGAAGACTAACCGAGGGCCAGCCCCACTCTCCGGGCCCTCCCACGTGCGGGAGCGCACCCTGTGAGCGTGGGGTCGGCAGGGCGCCGGGTCTCCCTGCTCCTCTCTCACCAAGCGGGAGCAGCCGGGGCTCCGGCCGGGAGGTGCTGCTGTCCCCCTGAAGCCTGACCACCGCCGACCTCTCCCGCCCGCGCGGCAGGCACTCACCAGATCAGCCTCACGCCCCGGCCCACACCCCAGCCTCCGCTGGCTGCACCCCCGTTCCGACCGTCCCGACCGCCTCGCAGGTGCCAGCGACCCGCTGATGGCGGCTTCACCCACGTGAGCCAGTCCCGGCCCCACGGGCGCCCCAGACCCTGGTGGCCTGTGTGGACGGCCCCGGCCCCTTGACCCTCCACCCACAGAGGACTCGGGGCCCGAGCTGCCCCAGTGCCAACCCACTGAGCGCGAGGTGAGGGCGGGCAGCACCGTCCCGCCAGGCCAGCCCCCCTCTGGCTCACCGGCCCGGGGCCCCTCACTCGCGCCCGCTTCTTGCCGGGGCTCGAGTCTTGGACCGTCTGGCGTGGCCAAGGCCCGCGAGCCCCTGTGGTCTGGACACGCGTCGTCCTCGGGGCCGGCAGCGGCTGGACGGCCCGGCCTGGGCCCTGCTGGAAACGCGGGTGTTCCAGCTCCCGTGCGTGGCGCTCGTGTCTGCTGTTTCGTCTGGCGCTGGGGACTGGCACGCGCTGTCCACCGGCCTCCGTCCATCCGTCCGGCCCCGCCCCCTGCAAGGCCCAGCAGGGCGAGGCTGTCGCTGGCCGCTGTGACAGCAGAGCCAGGAAAGGACCCAGAGGCCGCGGGTGCGAGAAGCCCCGAGAGGCACGCCGCCACCGCAGGCTCGTCCAGCCGCGCCCCCACGGCCCCCGGCCGCCATGCAGCCGCAGCAGCACCACGACACCCCAGCGGCCGTGGCGGCCAGGTCCAGGCCCCCCGCTGGCCATGCGCCTCCGCCCCCAGCTCCAGGCTCTCAGCGGGAGGAGGGGGCTGCGTGACCCTGCATGAGTGGCCTTTGGTCTGGACCTGAGGGTAGTGAGCAACTGCGCGTGGCTGAGGAACATTTTCCTTTTCCTCAATTTGCTCTTTGCCAATAAACCCCGTGGTCGTGACCCAAGGATGAGACTGAGCCGGGCCCCCGCTCTCAGGGGCAGCGGAGCCTGGGGATACCCGGGCCCGGGCAGGTCCCGCTTCAGGGCCGCCCCGGGCCCCCGCGCCTGGGCAGCTGTGGGGGAGCAGGACCGGGGCCTGACGGGCAGGCGCGTCCTCCCTGGAGGCTTGGCCGCCAGGAAGCGCTGGCACATGGTGAGCTGGGCGCCCACGCTCGGCCCGGCCTGGAGCAGAGCTGGAGCCAGCTCGGAGCAGCCTCTGGCCCCGGGGCCGTGGCTGCGGCCCTGAGGAGCGCTGGGCCCTGCTGGGTGCGGAAGCAGCCTGCCCGGGAGGCTTCCGGGACCGAGGCCGCCGTGGCTCGGCATGTCCTCACCCCACACGGCGCTGCCCACGCCTGCGCCTGACACCCTGGGGTGACCACGTCCAGCACGCTCAGGGCCCCAGCCCAGCCGTGGTCCCTGCGCCCCACCTGGCAGGCCTCGGCCTGGGCCCTCACCCACTCTGACCCGGCCACCCCCTGCCCAGGGCCTCAGAGATGCCCAGGCCGGGCGCATGGGCACCTGCGGGTGTCACGTGGGAGCCCCGCGCTCGGGCACACCGGCCTTGGGCCCAGTCACGGGGAGGCGCCGGCGCCGGTTTTGAAATCCTTGAAAATGTTTCCCCTTGTTTTGTTTTATTTAGAAATTTCCCAAATTTTTACCAAGTTAAAGACACACCACAAGAATGTGCGGCCGGGTGGGCGCCGGGCACAAACAGCCCCCACCCCGGCCGCCCCGGCCCCGGCCCCCCGACTCAGCAGCCAAAAATGCCAAACACGCCCAAGAAAACAGCCGTGGGGAGGGACTACAGGGGCCGGACGCTGCCGGCCGCTCACGCCGGGCCCCGCGGCTCCGGGCACAGGTGCAGGCGCACGCCGGCCACCCCGGCGCAAGGGGAGGCTGGGGGGCGGGCCGCAGGGTTCAGCCCCACGGTCCCTGCCTGTGGTCATTTGACCTCCCTCTGCCTCAGTCTCCTCTCACGCCCCCACACCTCCAATGTCCTTTGCGGATCCAGAGGAGCCAGCGGCATCTGTCCGTCGCTCCCACAGGCCCTGGTGCAGGTCCCTGGTCTGTCCATGGGGCTCAGGCCCGCAGGGCAAGGCGGGCACCTTGGTCACAGCAGTTCCCCCCTGGACGTGGCCGTGGCTGTCAGAGCTCAGAGGACCCCCTGTCAGAGGGCCACTGGGACTCGAGCGCCTGGAGCAGCGTTGTGTGGACACGGGCCTCCCGCGGCTCCCCCGTCTGCCTGGAGAGCTGCCCCTCAGCCCCTCGGCTGCCCCTCTAAGCCTGCACCCCCAGACTATGCTCCCTAAGCCTGCATCTCCCACCTGCACCCCGGGCTACATCCCCGCATGGCCCCAGCTTCTCCCCAGAGACCTCCCCACCCCACCGTGACCTTCTCTGGCCCTCAGGGCCCCCACTTTGGGGGTACCTGGGGTCCCCGCTGGGGTGGTATCTGGCACCCGCTGGTGACTCGGATGCGGCTACTCAGGGGGCCTCTCCCTCCTAGGGAGGCCCAGGGCCTGGTGCTGAGAACCAAGTTGGGATTCAACCCTGGCCTCTCTGGGCCCCCAGGAGGAGCCAAAGCTTGGCTCCGTGGCTGGACCCCGAGGGGTCTCGGGCGGGGGTGGCCACAGGCCTGGGCGACCCGCAGGAGGTCAGCTCCTCGGCCAAGCTGCGGCTCGGGAACTTGGCTGGCGCCCGCACGGGAAGGGGAAGACCTTGGCCTCCGAAATGTTTACTACGTCAGGAAATTAATTCACTACGCACAGCTTTGGTGGCGGGACAACGGCACACGCTCCCTCCGGAGGCCCCGCCGGGCAGGCGGGGGGCAGCAGGGCCTGGCAGGCCTGACCCCCACGTCCCGCTGTCATTCTGCACAAGGCTCAGCTGGGCCCGCCGTGCCACCCGCCCGCTGCAGCTGCCCCGGCCCCTGCCTGCTGCTGGCCTCTGTCCGGCAGGGGCCTCTACTGGCAGGGCAGGGTGTGAGGGGAGACCCCCAAGGTTCCCCAGCCAGGGGGCTGGAGGCCATGCCCCCCTGTCTCCTCATTGCCTCCGATGCGGCCCCTGTCGGGAGCTGCAGAGCCGCCTCGGAGTCTCCTGCTGCCCACAGGCGAGCTCCAGCCTCGGCGTCCCTGGCGGTGCTGACATGGGGCCCGTGCAGCTGCCCCACCCGCCCTGTGCCGCCCAAGTGCTGTCCAGTGTTAGATGCCTCTCACTGGCCACGCTTCCACTCGGCCGTGGGGCCCTCGCCAGCCCGTGGCCCCGGGCCCGGACGTCACGGACCTCGGCCCACAGCAGCCCCTGGAGCTGCCCTTGCAGGTGGGGAAACCAAGGCAGAGGGCCGGCCCACTCCCCAAGGCCCAGTGGTGGAAACCCCCGGTCCTGGCCAGGCCTGGCCACCTCCCCGCCCTCCCCTGCTTCTGGAGCCCTCACCTCCTTACCCCCACAACGCCCGTCCTGCCGCCTGGTGGTCCCGACCCAGGGACCTCGTTCCTCCCTGCCCACCTGCCCAGCTCTGGTGATCACAGGCCCCCCACTGCCACCGCCACATGCCCCACACGGTCCTGGTGACCCCGCCCCGCACTGTCTCAGGCCAGGCCACCGTCTCCTCGCTCCAAGCCCTGACCCCCCGGGGCACAGACTGACCCAGCAGCGGGGACACTGGGCGGTGAGGGCCCTGGGGCCTGCTGGGACCCCCGCCTTGGAGGGCCTCAAGTCCGCGGACCGCCTCGTGGGAAACTTGTGGCTGGGAGGCCAGGCTCTGGAGGCCCTGAGCTGCGCCAGCCCACCGCATCCTCAGCCACCAGGGACAGGACACTGCTGGCCGGGTAGCCGGCCAGTCCCGGTACCTCCAGACAACGCTCATGGGCGCGTGGTGTTGAGATGAGGTGGGCAGAGGTAGACGTCCGGTCCCGGCCCCGGACACCCCTCCCGGTCAGACCTGGGGTCGATTCCCAGAGCAGCCCCGGTCTCGGGCTCCAGCCGTCCTCTGCACCTTGGCCAGCCAGGGTCCCCTGGGAGCTCGGCTCTGCCTGCACCATCCCATGCCCCTCCCAGCCAGCCAGGCTGGCACCTGCTGCCCGGGGGCTGCACGGGGCTTGGCTCTGGGCATCAGAGGGCCATGGAGTCCGGCTGCTGAGCGGACACAGCCCTGGTCTCTGTGGCAAGACCGGGCAGTCAGCGGGTGTCCACGCCTCTGCCTCTCTGGCCAGAGCAGGAGCACAGGTGCAAGCCCCCTGGGGGGCTGTGCAGGCCCCGGGCCCCGCATGGCTGCTTCGGTGGGTCCCGGCTCCCTGCTCGGACCTGTACGTCCACTGCACGCCCATGGGCTCCTGCCTTGCCCTCAACCCTCTGTCCTGGCTGGACAGTCGCCCCGGCAGCTTCTGCGGGGCCACGAAGAGCTGTCCGGCCTGTGTGGGCGCTCGCTCAGGCCGAAGGAGAGGACGGCACCGGCAGCGTGCATGCGAGAGGGCAGCCCAGCAGTCCGGCTCCCGTGGGACGGTGGCCCCGACCCTCTCCTGCTGGTGGGCCCTGACAGGGAGCCCCACGAGCTGGGCCTGGTCTCAGGGTGCAGGAGCTGCAGGGGACAGAGCAACACTTCCGTTGTTTCCAACGATGAAGACGCTACGACGGAGAAGAGGGTGGTGAGTGGACGGATGGGCAGGATGGGGCAGGGCGGGGGGTGGCGGGTGGGCCGCAGGACAAGCGTGCGGCTGGGTAACTGGACAGCAGGGAGCTGGTGATGGACGAGCGTGCCAGGGGTGGGGAGTGGCGGGCGAGTGGGTGGGAGATGGACGGGTGGACGGGTGGTGGGTGTGTGATGGGGGACGGATGGAGGATGGCCGGGCCTAGGGGAGATGGGCAGCGAGGGCTGCGGGGTGGACGTGGGTGCGGGGGTGGGGTCAGCTGCCGCACAGACGGGCAGGCGGGTGGGCGCAGGCTCGGAGGACACTCGCTGGAGGGTGGAGACTGCCGGGCAGCGCCTGTCCCCCTGCAGGGCATCTGGGCGGCGGCGGCGGGGCGAGGCCTCTGACCCACGAGCCGTTCCGCGCGCCCCCAGGGCCACACGTGCAGCGCCACTTCCCAATCCCAAATAAGGCGGACAAAGCTGCCGGGCAGCCGGGGGCAGGAAGCGGTGGGTGGGAGGCCTCGCCCGGACCTGAGGTCAGTTCCTTCTCCTCTAAACAATGGCCCCGGCGGATCCCTGCCCTCCTCACGCTCCACCCAAGCCGCCTCCACCTCTGACGGGTGTTGGGGCCCTCGAGCCGCACGAGGGGGCAGGGCGGGGGCCGGAGCCGGGAAGACGGGGGCCCACGGGGGCCCGCGGGTGCGCAGCACTCGGCCGTGGGAAGGTGGCGGCAGCTGGCTGGGCCCCGGGGCTCCGCATGGACAGGGCCCTCTCCCGGGGCAGGGCCCGGCCAGACACTGCTGCCCGGTGCCCTTCTTCAAGTCCTCGTGTGCAAGCCCGATGCTCCCCTCCTCATCCTCTTCTCCGGCCGCCCCGCCCTCCCCTGGCCCCTCGCCTGGCCAGCCTGGGCAGCAACACCCCACAGGCCGCCGCTGCCAGGGAGAAGGCGGCCTCACCAAGAGCGAGCGACGCAGACGCCTCCCGACGCTGGGGGAGGGTAAACCGAGGCAGCCTTGTCTGTGACCCCCAACTGTGGCTCTTCAAACCAGGGGGGGTCACTCAGGCCAGACCCAGGGCCAGCGGGCCACCCCCACAGTGCCCAGGCTGACCGCTGGCTGGCCCCTCGTCCAGGGCCCCGGGAGAGAGTGCCCTCCTCAGGGGCCCAGGACTCCAGGCCTTGGCCGAGGCCAAGCCACCGGCAGGTTGGGGTCTGGACACTGGGGTCAGCTGCCCGGCAGTACCCAGGGAGACGGCAGAGTGAGGTGTCCAGGAGGCCTCTAGAGGCAGAGTCATGGCCAAGGCCACCGTGCTCAGCCTTGTGCCACTCAGGACACGGCAGCCCCCAGGCTGGGCAGGCCCAGGCAGTGGCACCCCGGCTGTCCCGTGCACGAGTGAGTGAGTGAACAAGTGGGCAGTGTGTGAGGGGCAAGCACCACATTGGCCACCCAGAGCCCCCGGCCACAGTCTCCACCATGCCCAGGAGTGCGCCTGATGCCGCAGATGCCACCCTGACGGCCTCCAGGCCGGGCAGCCCCAGTGCCCGGGGAGGGGCCCGGGCAGGTGCTCCTCAGGCAGCCTGGCCCGCGCCCGCTGGACCCGTGTGGAGCCCGGGCGCTCACCTCTCCCGGCCCCAAGGCCGCAGGAGCAAGTCGTTGCTAGGATTAGCGGGATTAGCCCCCGAGCCTCAGAGCCCTGTCCCGGGCTGGTGCTATAGAAACCGGCCGCACGCGGTGGGCAGGCCGGCGGGGAGGCCTGCCCGGCCCAGGCCCACGGCCCCGGGCACCCTCCCTGCAGAGCTCTGTGCCCAGGGCAGTGTCAGGCCTCCAGACTAGCCCTTTCTTGCCGCCGCAGGCACCCCGGGGCCCGGCCCTCCTCTGTGGCCTGGGGTCAGCTCTGCAGTGACCAGGAGGCTGGGACGTGGGCCCCCGGGCAAGGCTCTGAGAGGCCCCTGGCAGCCAGCGGCCACCCGAGGGACAGGTGATCCCGGCTGGAGCAGAACAGCCGCTGACCGCCTCAGGCCCTGCAGCCTGACCTCCGTCGCGGCCAGCGCAGGCGTGCTGGCCTCCGCCCGGCTCACACCACTGCCGGCTCAGCACCGAGCTGCCCAGCTCCTGGGTCTCGCTGCCCCCTCCGCCCCCTCAGGATGCTCCTCAGGCCCCTCCTAGGCTCAGCTCAAGCCCAGGCCCCTGAGCGCCCAGGGGTCCTGACACCTACGTCAGACCCTCGGGGGCCCACCTCGGGGATGGGGCACGTCCCTCTCGCGGCTGCCCGGGCCCACAGTCTCTTGGGGGCTCCTCCAAGCTGCCCTGCTGGGGCACCCCGCCTCGCTGCACCCCTCCACCAGCTCCACAAGAGGCTGCCCTGGGGCTCCGGCCACTGAGTCCCCCGAAGGGCCCGTGGTGGGCAGTGGCGGAGGGAGAGGGGGAGGGAGGGGCGGGGTGGGGCGGGCAGAGCAGGAACCCACACGTGGAAGCCTGGATACACCTGGGCCACCCTCTTGGCCCTGACGGCCTCGTCGTCCTCACGCCCACCCGTGGCTCCTTAACCTCCGGAAACTACCCACAGGTCGGCCTCTTAGAACTCGCTCTTCAACCCCTTGCTCTTCAACTCCTTCCTCTGCACCCCCCACGCGACGCCCCAAGACCCACCCACCCCGCCCTTTCCCACCCCTCCCCGCCCCCCTTCTCTGCCCCTGAGCTGAGGCCCTCAGGGCGGGGCCCGACCCGAGGCTGGCAGCCCCGCTGCTGCCCTCAGGGCCCACCCAGGGGTCCCTGCGCTCTCCCCTCGGCCGGCTGCCCTCGGTGCCAGGCCGGGCCTCGCTTTCAGGGCAGGGAGTCGGGGGCTTTGGGACAAGCGCAGCCCCGGGCAGAGGCCTTGGGGGACGCCCGTCAGGCAGGGGTGGCCCGGGCTGGGCCCACAGCCAAGCGGCCGTTTGTTTATTAAAAAGCAAAACCCAAACCACGAAAACAAGGTGATTAAGTCCCGGAGCAGCGGTGGGAGAGGGGCGGCGCCGCGCGGGGCTCCGGCCTGCCCAGGAGGGCGGGGGCAGTGCTGGCCAGCGGCCCCTCTGGCGAGTCCCCCCCCGGGTGACCTGCAGCGAGGGCCCTGTGCCGGCCACTGACCGGTCCCGGGCACTTGCTCCTGGCGTCCTGCGGCGGGCCCGAGGCTCCCGCCAGCCGCTCACCTGGGGCCGGCGCCGCGGGACCTGCGGGGCTCTGGCCTTCTCCGGGGAGGCCCCCAGGCCGCCCCGAGGCCCTGCCCCTTCAGGGCTCCGGGATGAACGTCCTGCAGTGCCGCAGGGCCTGCGCCGTGCGGGCCCCGGGCTGGCAAGGGCAGGAGCCTCCTGGGCACAGAGGCCTCGGCCCTGGGCTGCCGCTCCCAGAGGTCCCAGGGTCCCACGCTCCGCGGGGGCCACCAGGCCAGGAGGGGCCACGCCCCCAGGGGACACCCCGGCACCTTCCGCCAGGGGTTGACATTCAGCTGCGCCCACAAGTGGCCCTGGCCAGGCGACACTGCCCCACCCGCGGGATGCAAGCACCTCAGCCCCCGGCCCAGCCCGCGGGGGCCGCCTATGTGGGGCAAGCCACGGGCACTGGCCTGGAGGCTGGGCCTTGGGGCTGAGAGAGGGCAGGGCCCAGCCAGCATCCTGGGCATTTACTCACGGTGGCATCAGAGCCGCCCGCCCGCCGCAGGCCGGGGAGACGTGAGGACTGGGGCCCGGCGTGCCTGTTCCCAGCAGGGTTTCCTGGCCCTGGCTTGAGGGCCTGACGCTGGGGGCCTGGCAGGGGCACAGAGCAGCCCCCCAGGTGGGCACCCTGGTGACCCTAGGCTTGCCCTGCTCTCCTGCGCTCAGGCCAGCCTCCTCGCCTGGACAAGGAGGCTGGGCGTCAGGGAGCCTGCACCCCTGGGGTCGGGGAACATGCAGACACCCCTTCCCGCCGGGAGTGCGGCAAAGGGCAGGTCTCCTCGCCCTTCACACCAGGGGAGGGCCTGGGCATGTGTCCAAGGCGTTACTCAAAGCCGCAGTGAGACCAGGCCCAACGGGGCTGCAGGGCTGACCTGCTGCAGGACGGGCGAGGGGACGGGCCCCCCGGCAGTGGCCAAAGCTCCCAGCAGGGACCCCGCGGTGCCCAGGCCTAGTCAGCTCTAGGGACCCCGAGTCCCTGAGGACGCACCTCTGAGACTGCTCCTGGGGCTGGGGCGAGAAGGAGGCTCGTCTGGGTGCCCCGGAGGCTGGTCTGGCAGGGCCCCAGGCCCCCCCTTGGGCTCAGGCAGGTCAGAGTCGCTCCCTGACCTGTTGTCTCCCCAGGGGCTTATGAGACCTGCTCGCGAAAGCCGGCGTTGCTTGTCCCTCTGTCTGTCTGTCTTTCTTTCCAGACAGCGAGCTCCGAGGGTGGCCCCACGCCCCGGCTGTGCCTGCCCCGCACTCACAAGCAGCTGCCCCCCGCCTGCTCTTCGCAGCCTCGTCCGCCTGCGGAGGAGGTGAGCAGGAGCACCCAGGGGCCCCATGACCCCCGTCACGGGTGCTTGGGTGGTGAAGCCGCTGGGTCAGTGGAAAGACCGGCCAGCCAGCAGCTCCTCTATGCGCGAGGAAGGCGAGGGGCCGACACCAGACCCTGGCCCGGGCACCAGAGCGGCTGGGCCACCGGCTGCACCGGGGGAGGGGGCCCGAGGGCCAGTGGGCACAGGAGCAGATGTTGGGCCTGTGTCCCGCCCGCCCCCATGGGGTGAGCTGAGCTGGGGTCCCGTGTGGGGTTCCTGGAGGGCCTAGGGGGCGAGCAGGGGCAAGGTCGCCCCCAGGCTGGGCGGAGGCGCTGCAGAGCAGGGCAGTTCCGGTTCCGGTTCTGGTTCCGGTTCCGGTTCCGAGGGAAGTGCAGCTGGGCCCAGGGCATCTTGCGAGGAGTCTGTGGCTTCTCCTGGCCGCTCCCAGCAGCTGTGAGGAGTAAGTCCTTTCAGGGTTTTCTTCTTTTGTTTTTTTTTTGTTGTTGTTTTTTTAAAGGTTTATTTATTTATACGAGAGCCGGGGCACAGTCAGACGCACGGGAGGGTGAGAGGATCCACCAGAGCCAGGGCGGGGAGCAGAGCAGGCAGAAGGACCGAAGGACACTGCCGAGGGGAGCAGCGGGCGGCAGGAGAGGTCTGCGCGCCATGTGGGACCCTCGCTGGCCGGCCAGGATGGAGCCGGCGCTGCAGAGGCTGCCGGCAGCTTCACAGCCCAGCGCCCAACCGCTGCGCCACCGGGGAGGCCCTTGTTTGTTTTTATTGTTTCTTTCAACCTGACTTTGATGAACTGACACGTGATTGTCTTGACACTGACCACCTGTTGGGTTTGACGGACTTCTTGACTCCCTACGTTGGTGTTTTAATCAATTTGGAGAGGCCTGCGTGGCCGCCTCACCCTCTGTGAGCCGCCCTCCCGCCGTCCACAGCCCCCGAGCCTCTGCTTGTGTCCGAGATCCCTCTTCTTGGTGGGGAGACGTCGTTGGCCTATCTTCAGGCTCATGGAGCCTCCGGCGCCTTATTTCTCTTAATTTCGGAAACTGTGTTTTTCAGTTCTACACATTTATTAAGATGTTTTTAGCGCATTTTGTTTGTCTGCCTAAAGTTCTTGCCTTTCCGTTCACTCAAGTGAGTTTCTCTTGTGTTCAGGGGTTCGGGTACAGCAGCATTGCCAGGCCTGTCTGCTCCCCTCAGCCGCGCCTGGGCTCAGGACACAGCCCTTCCCTGGAGAGGGCCCCACACCCCCCTGTGCACATGTCAGGGGGCAGGCAGGGCTCCCGGAACGCCATGTGTGGAGACTCTGGGATGTGTTGTATTTCTCTGAAGAGCTCTGATGTGTCCATCTTAGCAGGAAATTCATGTGTTCAGCTCTGCATACAGACCCTGCTTGCCTGAGGTGACAGGTGATTCAGACTGCCCCACACCAGGCACTTAGAGTTCACACTCAAAATCAGGGTGCCCCACCCTGCTCTCTGGCGACCCTGATTGCCCCAAGATCTTTCTGCTCCTCCAGTCAGGTTTCTGCTGGGATTTTTGATGCCCACACCGGAAGTGCGGTGACGGCCCTTCTGCAAATGACCTACTTTTGCTGAGATTCTGGAGCCCTCGGCAGTTCTGTTTGTTGTCTGGGGTTTACGGCCATTATCAGGAGGAGCCTGGCACCTCAGATGCTTACCACTCCATGCAGGAAATGCAACCAGGAGAAGTTTCAGCAGGGGGTGGGGGCCCGTCGCGGCACATGCTCCTGGGACACCCAGGAAGATAAAGAAAAGTCCCTTAAATTAAGTGCTTGGAATGTTGGTGTCGCTGAGCGAGGTCCCCTCAGGGGGACTGGATGGCCAAGTGGCAGGAGGGTGGGGTCCTCTGTGTTCAGGTTTCTTCTTATTCTTATGCTCTTAAGCGTGTCTTATCACGGTGCCTGTTGGATGTCAGTGGCTGTGCTCGGGCACTCGTCGGCGTTATCATGTGGCATTTCTTCTTCAGTCTTCTAACGTGATGGTATTAATGGATTTCCTCATGCTGAGTCACCCCTGCATTCCTGGAAATAAACTCCACTCGGTCATGGAGTGTTATTATTTTAATTCAACACACTGCTGGATTTAATTTGCTGATTCTTTTATTTACGGCGTTTGTGTCCACCGTCGCTTGTGGGCTTGGCTTGGGGTGGCCCCTCCCTGAGCCCACACGCCTGGGCCTCGGCCTCGGGTCGTGCTGACACGGAGAATGCCCGGGAGTCTGTCTGGCCTTTGTGCTGGGGACTTCGTGCTGCGCAGGAGTAACCTCGAGTGTCAGCAAAAACCCACCCATAAACCCCTCTGGGCCCTGGACCTTTTTTTAGGGCAGGTTCTAGGACTTGCAGTTGGGAACCTGCCTGTCAACAAGCTCTGATTTTCTAGCTTCTCTGGAGACAATTTCCAGACCTGTGGTCACTTAAACAAAGGCCTTTAAGTTCATTTAATCAACAGATCTCTCTCAATCCCTGCGATACACACACTCTAAGAGGTGGGTAGATTATGATCTAAGTCAGCCCGTAGAATTCCTGTGAGAACAGAGATGCAAAAAATACCAGTCCCTTCGCTCTCCACCATCCCCGGGACCATCTCGGGTAAGAACACAGACATGTGTTGGCCTAATGTTGCCTTGAACCCACCCACATACCCAGCCTCTGTCCACCCACAGACCCATGCGTACACACAACCAAAAATCCACCCCCCAGCTACAATCCACCCATTCATCCATCCATCTAAATGTCCACCCACCCCCCCACCCTTCCATCCATCCACTACCCATCCATCTGCCCATCCGTCCATCCAAATGTGCACCCACCCACCCACCCATCTGTGCACCCACCTGCCCGTCTACACAGCTACCCTTTCATCCTCCCATGCATCCGCCCTCTGAGGGAGCACACGCTGGAGGCCCGAGTCTGCCCCAGGCGCTGGTCTAGACGTTGGGACATAAGAGCCAAGTCCTTGGGTGCTCAAAGACCAAACAGAGCCTCCAAGAAGTTGAAGATGGCGCCAACAAGCTAACACCAAGAACAAATTAAGATGCTGAGCTGGGATGCAGCGGGTGCACCGGGGTAAATGCCCCAGGGTGTGTGGCCAGCTCCGGGCAGGGCTGTTCCACTGCAAGTCCCCTGGGCAGGAAGCGCTCTCAGTGCTGCCTGGGGAACCCGAAGGTGGGGGAGAGGGCCAGGGCCAGGCGGCAGCTTGGCACAAATGTTTGCTGCAGAAAGGACAGTGGCCTGGGGGGCTGTGGGCTCTCCAGTCTTGCTGGACAAGGTCCTCTAGGGAGCCTGGGCAGGCTGGATGTAAAGGGCTGCAGACAGGGGGTCGTCATCCTCAGGGCTCCCCACCTCTCCCTTCCCCAGAACCCCTTTCCACTGGGGGGGCCATTCCTGCAGCCTCAGCCACGCCCCCCCACCTGCCAGACACTCCGGTTCTTGTGGGGGCAAGGGCGGGGGGGGGGGTGCTGGAAAACTTTCTTCCAGAGTGGCCAGAGGCAGAGGGCAGACCCCAGCGGGAGCAGCCCGGGCTGGGCGTGGCTAACCCTCGCTCCTCCCTCAGGATCTGCTGAGAACCAAATCGTCTTATCAGAAGCTCCCGCCAGGGACTGGTTAACCAAATAGCTAGAATTCCTGCTCAGAGGCACATCTGCTCCTGATCGAGGGGAGGCCAGGGATGACAGGGAGGGGAGCAGAGGTGCAGGCCAGGCCCTCCCTCCCAATGTGATGCCCAGCCAGGGGGGTTGGGGGGGCAGGATTGTCTCCACGGCCCCCACCTCTGGGAAGCCTGGCCCTGCCCACTGCAGGCCTGGGGGAGGGGTGGGGAGCACTTGTGTGGTATGCTGGGCCCCCCCCTCCCAGTTCTGCCCCCACCCACCGGCTCACCCCCCACCTCAGGCTCCAGCCCCTCCCGGGGTCAGGTCAGTGCTCCCCAGGGGCCCGGAGTGGCCACTCTCCCTGGAAGGCCTTCCCTGCTGCCCAGAGCTCCTCAAGGTCAAGTTCGGCTCCAGGTCCCGAGAGTGCTGCCCCACCCCGCCATCTACCCCTGACCACTGTCCCCTTGGCTCCCATGGAGCAGCAGGTCCTCCCCAGACGCCCCTGCTGATCCCCTGCCTGCCACGTGTCCAGGACCCCCACGTGCCCCCGAGCCGCAGGAGGTACCCGTCTGGGTGGCTTCCCTGAGGCTGCCTCCCTCGGCGGGAACTTGCGGGATCGCCCACCCACAGCCCCTGCGGCTCCTTCTTCATAGGCCTGGTTCCCAGACCCGGAGTGGGGGGCTGGAGCCAGCTCAGGACCAAGGGAGAAGGGGGCTGACGGGTCATGCCGGGAGGGGGAGCAGGGGGGTGAAGGCCGAGGAAGGGGTAAAGAAGGGAGCCAGGCTGAGCCAGGGCGCTGGGCACGCCCAGGAGTCAGAGGGCATCCCACACCCAGGGCACGGCGGGCAGGAGCGGGGCCGGGCCATCCTCCTGGCTGGGCACCTCGGCCCGGCTGGCCCTGCTGCCCGGTGGGTCACTCCCACGGGGTAGCCGGGGCTGCACCTGCTCGGAGAGGGACCCTCGTGGGCGTGGCTGTGCCGAGCGGGGCCCCGGGCCTGGCCTTACAGCGCGGAGGGGGCAGGCACGTGCAGAGGGGCCTCGGTTGGCACCTGTGTATCTGCCTGCAGGGGGCTGAGGGGCTCCTTTTGGGGGAGCAACAGGGGTGTCATCTCTCCTGTCTCCTGTTCACTCAACCACCCAGAGGCACCCCAGGAACCCCCGGCCCCCGCGTGCTCCTGGTCAGCAGCACCATGTCTCTTTGGCGGCCCCGGGCCAGGCCAGCACCCCTTTGCGGGCCGGCTGGCCGGGGCCTGGGGAGAGGGCCGTGCTGGCCAGCGTAAACAGATCCTTTCTGTCTGCCCTGGGGGGCGGGGGGAGGGAGTTGTCTTGAGCTTTGTTATGTTCTGAAAAAAAGGCAAAAAATTTGGGTCACAAACCACAAACTGTTTTGCTCGGCGTAGCTGGCATAAACAGGCATGTTCTCCTCGGTTTCTGGCCGTGGAGGGCTGGCTGGCTGGCGGGCGGGGGGTGGCGGGGGCAGCGCCCACAGGCGGGCGGGCGGGGGCTGGGCAGGTGAGCCAGGAGCAGGTGGTGGTGCCGGCCCCGCCCCTGCCGGCCACACCTGAGCACGCCATGCCGGGCAGGGCCTGGCCAGGGACCCCGGGGGCAGTTGAGGTGGTGAGGCCCGAGGGAGGGATGGCCAGGGCTCCAAGGCCAGGAGGCTCAGGACACGTGGGGCGTCTCCCTTGAAGGACAGGGAGGGTGGATGAGCCCGGGGCTGGCCGTGGGGTCCCCTGGGACTCCCCAGGCCTCCCCCGGGTGGCAGTGCTGGCGCCGGCCAGGGCCCTCGGTGGAGCCGCCACGGGGCATGCGGGCGGAGGGGAGCCCTGTCCGTGGAGGGGACCCTGTGTGGCCCGGGACGGGGCAGGTGTCAGGACCGGAGGGGGCGCCTGAGGACCCAGGAGAGCAAGGACACTGCGGTCTGGGCTGCCAGGGGCAACCGTAGGCAGCCCTGCAGGGAGAGCAGCAGGTGGGGCGAGGCTGGGGCTGGCGCTGCGGGCCGGGCGTTTGGGGGCATCTCGGGCCTTGTCGACCACCTGGATGGGCTGGAGGGTCAGAGGAGCCTGTGGCGTGGGCTCGTGGCCACGAGGCGTGACGGTCGGGGCCTGCAGGACTCAGGCGTCATTGTGCCGCTCGAGGGTGAGGCCGGTGAAGACCCTTGCGGGATGGCAGCGGCCGCTCGGCCCGGCTTCTCCCTGCTCAGCACAGGAGGGCAGGCGGGCCGGGAGGCGCGAGCGGGCGCGGTTCTGTGTCCAGGGTGGTGAGGGCCGGGGTGTGCAGGGAGCAGGCCCGGCGGGACGGGGTGCCAAGGCCCAGGGAGCGTGCACGCGCCGGCCGGCCCGTGGGGTGGGCAGCCTTCCTCGTCCCCACGAGACCTCTGCTTGTCCCCAGGGGTCAGGGGACTGGCCCTAAATTTAGGAGCCTACTGGGGGTCTGCGGGGTGCTGGGCAGCCACTGCTCTGCCCACCTCGGGCCGGGGCCTGGCCGAGCGGGGCCTCACCCCCCACAGAGCCTGTGCCGCACCCGGGGCCGGAAGACCCAGATGGGCGTCCAAGGACCCCTCTCTCCCAGGCTCCGGCAGGCGCCCTCCTGGCCCCAGGCGCCCCTGGCTGTGCCCCCGTCACACAGGACACACAGAGCGGAGCCCACTGTGGGGTCCGGTCAGGGAGGGGCTGCGGGGGGGGGGGTTGGTGGGGCTATTGGGAAGCAGGGAGTCCAGGGGAACAGGGTGCAGGCGGGGTGGGCTGGGCAGCCTGAACGGAGAGGCCCCTGGGTGCTGACGGGACCCCGGAGAGGAAGGGGCCTGGGCCGCAGAGACGCCCGCAGGGCCGGGGAGAGGCGGGTTTAGGATGATGAGGTCCAAGCCCACTGGTGGCACAGGCCCTGCGCCCCGCACCCGAGGGTCCTGGTGAGGACTGGGCAGGGCTGCAGGGCTCGGCGGGTCCTGCCTGGCGGGTGGCACGGAAGCTCCAGGTCTCAGCGGGTCCCCAGCGGGGTCTGCATCCACCCCCAGCAGTGTCAGGGGTCTCATGGGGACCCATTGGCCTCACCTGTCTCAGCCCCTGGCTCCGGGGAGGTGGGGCAGGGCTCCTGGGCACAGGGCGGTCCTGGGAAGCCCCCCACCAACCTGCGCCTCCTGACCCCCCAGCCCTCCTCATCTCGGAGAGAGACCCGCCTCGGCCGCCCGGGCCTGCTCAGACCAGTTCTCACTGGGGGGGGCAGCGAGCTACAGCCCAGCACCCAGCGCTAGGAGCAGGGGAGCGGACTTGGGGTGCAAGGGCTCCCCACACCTGTACCCCCACACGGGCTGGGGCCCACGTGCGGAAGGCTGCCCCACAGCCCCCACAGTGGGGTCCCTGCTGGCCCAGGCCTGGGGCAGGATGGGAATGTTACAGACGCAGGGCCCTGAGGCCGGAGGTCAGGGCTGCGGCTGGACAAGGGCGGCCCCAGGGCAGGCGCTGGGACCCCCGTCCCGGCAGGGCATGTCTGCGTGGGCTACTGGAGGCCAAGGCCAGAGGCCCAGCCGTGTCCCCAGCCGTGTCCCCAGGCCCGGCGAGAGCCAGCGCCCGACCCGGGGGAGCCTCCCCGCCCGGCCCCCACGGGCCCTCGCGTCTCATGGCCGGGCCCCGGCTCGGTCTCTCTACCGCGGGCGCTGCGCGGGGCGCAGGCCGAGGGGCACAGGGCAGAGGGTGCGGGGCCTGCCCCCCCAGGAGCCCAGACCCACCCCCGCACCCCAGCACAGAGCAGAGGACACAGCGAGGTGAATTTGAATGCTTTATTGGGTTTGCGAGCGATAAAGGTTAGAGACAAGCCCCAGCCGGGGTCTTGCCAGGAACTCAGCACGTTAGGGCTGCGTTGAGGCGAACACGGCGCTGCGCTGGGCAGCAGCGGGTGACAAGGGCGTTCGGCGCGTGGGGGTCTCCAGGTGATGGCACAGGGGACCCAAGAGGGGGTCCCATGAAGACGTGGGGCACATGGAGGAGGCGGGTGGGCGGCCACAGCCAGGGCGCGGGAGGCCAGGCAGGGCCCGGGTCCGGGTGGTGGGACCCAAGGGAGCTGCTGCTGGGGCAGAGGACGTTGTCGGCAGACCCGGGGCCTCCCCGGAGCCAACGCCGCGGGGAGGGCGTCCGGCTGAGCAGGCGGACAGTTCGGGGTGCGGGGTCTTTTGGGCTCGCGGCCAATCTAGGGACAATTTGGGCTTTGGTCATTTCCAATGGTCCGAATGGCTCACTCCCCCAGGAGTCTGCCGAGGGGCCCTCTGCTCGTGGGGCGGGCTGGCGTGGACACCCCCCAGTGTCAAGCCAGCCCTGCCGCTGGGGCCCGGAAGCCTGGGCCTCGCGACTGCCCGAGGGGCTGCTGTGCGGGGGGCTGCGCGGGGGCACAAGTGGGGGTGAGGTAAACCTCCCCGCAGCCCGGGTCCCGCCGCAGCCCTGGGCGCCGCGAGGGTGGCTGAGCCGGCATTGCCGGACCGTGGCCTCGGGCCCCGGCGGCCCAGCGCTGGTCAGGGCAGCTCCCCTGCTCGAGGGCTCACACTTCCTGGCCTCCCCAACTCCCCGACCTCACCCAGCCGCCCCCAGAGCCAGGCTCTGGGGGCGAGGCTGGGTGCCGAGGGGCGGACAAGCTGTTCCCGAGGGGCGGGGGGAGGACCCCCCAAGTGTGCGGAAGGCGGCCACCTGCTCCAGCCCGATGGGGTCCCTCTGCTCCACAGCGTGACCCTTCCCCCCCGGCGGCATCGGCCACCGGGGGCCCCATCCTGGTGGCCTCCGAGCACCCTCCTGACACCTGGGGAGCCTCCGCCCGCGCCCCCCTCCGCCCCCCAGAACCCCCGGGACCAGCCACTGGTCCGGGGGCCAGGCCGGGCAGCGGCCCTCTCCATGCCCGCTCATCCCCGGGGGCGCTGTGGCTACAGCCCCGGGGGCTCCACTCTCAACCTGACCCAAGCGACAGGGACAGAGGCACACGTCTGATTGGGGGTGGGCAGGCGCGCGGCGCTGCCGTGAGGGGGTGGGGTCATTAATTTGGTATATGAGCGCGTAAAAAGCTTAGGAGGGAAAAAAAAAAAAGGAAAAATGCCCCAGGAGAATCAAAGAGGGGAGATAGAACAATTGACGTGAATTTGGGGTCTGATGATGTTCTTGGCTCTGCGGCTCCTCAGCTTCTCCTCCCAGAGGCTCCATCCAACCCTCGCTGGCACGTCCCGCCCAGGGCCCCCGGCCCATGCCCCCACCCACCCCTCCAACCACCAGACTTCCCACACTCCCCACCATCCCTGCCGGCCCCCTGGGGCCCCTGCTGTGAGCAGGGGCCCCAGGAGGCTGGCAAAGATGACCCCTGGGTGTGCTCGGGGACCCCGATGTTCCTGTGGGGGCACACCTAGGGGGCGGGCTACCGGGCAGGACACGCCGGCCTCTCAGCCATCTCCAGGTGACACGCTCGGGCCTCGCGGGCGCGGTGGTGGGCGGCCTCCCTGTCTGGGGAGGGGTGGCGGGCGCACTGGGCGGGGGGACCTCGAGTGGGACAGGGACTTGGTGGAGCTCGGAGCGGGCTCCGCGGTCTCGTCCTACACCCGTGGCTTTCATGCGTGTGTGTGTGTGTGTGTGTGTGGGTGCATGGATGGGTGCGTGTGTGGGTGCGTGTGTGATGAGTGTGTGGGTGGGTGCGTGTGTGAGTGTGTGTGTGGGTGCGTGTGTGTGTGGGTGCGTGTGTGATGAGTGTGTGTGTGGGTGCGTGTGTGTGTGTGTGGGTGCGTGTGTGTGTGGGTGCATGTGTGTGTGGGTGCGTGTGTGAGTGCGTGTGTGGGTGCGTGTGTGTGATGTGTGTGTGTGGTGTGTGCGTGTGTGTTGTGTATGTGAGTGTGTGTGTGGTGTGTGTGTGGGTGCGTGTGTGTCAGGTGTGTGTGGCTGTTTGGGGGGTGAAGATGTAAGATTTTGGGGTGCGGGTCCTGTGCCAATCAGACCTGCACGTGTCTGGGTTTTCGCGCCCCGCCGGGTCTCGTGGGCCCGGGAGGGAGATGGCTGAGAGGCGGGGATGCGTGTCCTGCCAATTGGGGTCCTGCCCTTCTCCTAGATGTTTGGGGCCTCAAGTCCAGGCCAATTTGACCCGAGATCCTGCGGAGAAGGGAGGGGGGGCGCCAAATCATCTTATTTTGCCAATTGTCGTTAAGCCAATTCGGTTTTGGTGTTTCCAGCCAATCGATCTTACTTTTTCGGTGTTTTTGAGGCTAATTAGCTTTTCTGGTGTTTCTAAAAAGCCAATCAGTTCCGAGGGGCGGTCTGATTTGGGCTGCAGTCTGGGGGCGATTTGGGTCGAGGCCAATGGGCGCACGGTGGACGGTGCGGTCTGCAGCCCGGTGGCGGTAGCCCGGCGCGGGGAGGTCGGGCGGGGCGGGGGGCGCTGGGCGGCACGGGAGGGCGGAGGTGGGCCTGGTGGGCGGCCCGGCGGGAGGGGCGGAGGAGCGCGAGCGGTCACTTTGGCTCACTGATCGCGGGACACCTCGGGCGAGGCGGCCCCGTGGGCGGGCTCCGGGGCGGGCGCGGCGGTCAGGGGCCGGCGACGCTGGGCCTCTCTGAGCGCGTCCAGCTCCCGGGCGAGCAGGCGGCCACGACGGGCGCGCAGCAGCGCAGGCAGGCCCCTGCGGAGGCGCTGGGCCGACTGCTTCCAGGCCTCATACTGGAAGAACTTGCCCACGGGGTATCTGGGGAAGTCGTCCTGTGGGCGGAGCGGCCGGGGTCAGGGTCGGCGGCGCCCCGGGCCGCCCCCGCCGCTGCCCGGCCGGCGCTTACCGGGAGCACGGCCGGAGGGGTCGACACGTCCCTCTCGGACTTGGCGGGGGTGGCGCAGTAGGTCTCCAGGAGCGCCAGGTCGCAGCTGCGGAAGCAACACTCCTCCACGATGCCACGGCTGCGGCGGCTCACGCGGCCGGCTGGCCTGCCTGCAAGTGGTCAGCGGTCAGTGGTCAGCGGTCAGTGGCCAGCACCGCAGACGGGGGGCGGGCGGCGCGGCGTGCGGGCAGGTGCCCGAGGGAGACCCGGCGGGGAGGGCGCGCGCCCCGCCCGCCCCTGGCGCCCCCTCCGCGGAGCCCAGGCCAGCTCCCCTGGACGTCCAGGGCGGCCTCCCGCCCGAGCCCCGCGGCAGGCGAGTCGGAGGCAGAGAGAAGACGGGAGGAGAGGAGTGAGGACGGCACAAACCCCGCCTCCCTTCTCCCGCCCTCCCCCCGCCCCCAGGCGCCCCGCGGGGCCCCCCAAACGGCAGGAGAGGCCCTCCCTTCCCGCCCTCCCACCAAGCGGGGCCCCCCAAGCAAGGCAGGAGAGGGGGCGCAGCTGAGGGAAAGGGGAGCCCCAGAAGCATGGCGCGCAGGAGTGTGCCCGAGTGTGTGCCCACCTCACAGGCGGGAGGCGGGGCTGGGCGTGGCCCTCTTGACATGCCCAGGCCACACCGGCCCCCAGCCCGGCCCTGGGGGGCTGGGCCTCTCCCAGTGAGGACCCTGAGGCCCGTGGGGAGGACAGGTGGGCCTGGGCAGGGCGCCCAGCTAGGCCTGGCCTGGGGGGAGGCCCCTCCCACTGAGCCCCCCCACCCCCCAGGGCAGACAGGACAGCCAGGTGGAGCCCCCCCAGGTCCCCAGGGCAAGTCTCTCGTCCTGCGCCTCAGGTGGGCAGCGCCCTCCCCCACAGCGGCCTGCTCTGGTTTCTGTCGGCCTTAGGTCCACCGAATCTTAAGTCCATGATGGTGGCTGCGCCCGCCCCGCCCCTCCCTGCACCCCTGTCCTGAGGCCGTGCCCCCCGTCTGCGGGAGCCGCGGCCCCAGCTACTTACTGAAGTAAAAGCCGCGGTCGCCACAGACAAACTGGAGGGTGTCCACCAGCTCCCCGCCGCACAGGGTCTCGCTGGGGCGGCGAGCAGCAAAGCAGCACGAGGCCAGGGCCAAGAAGGAGAGCAGCACCAGCGCCAGCTTCCTCGTCGGGGTCCCCATCGGGATCTGCGGGAGAGGGGAGGTGAGCGGCCGCGCCCTTCCTCGAGGGTCTGCAGTCCTCAGTCCCAGGGGCAGCCCGGTGGGGGCTGGGGCCGCAGAGGTGGGGTGCGGGGCTCAGCCGCGCCCAGGACGCTGGCCCGGGCCTGGGTCCCGAGACATCATGGGCGGGGCCAGCGGCCCCCCTCACTCCCCCCACGCGGCCACGATGGCAGCTGACCCCACCCAGGCTCCAGCCTCCAGATGAGCAGCCCCCTCCCCCGCACGCCCAGCCGAGCAGGGGGGCCAGGAGGGCCTGCCCCCCGCACCCCCCCAAGCAGCAGGAGTTCCTGCTGCCCACGCAGCTCCCCCACCCGCTGCCTTTCCCGCCCCCCAGTCTGTGGCTGAGCAGAAACAGCGCCGGGGCCAGTGGTTAGTGCCCTGGGAGCCCCCCCACACCCCAGGGGCCTCGCTCTCTGGACCCGCCCAGTCCAACGCCCGTGGGCCCGGGGGGCCCAACACACTCAGTGACACCCAAGTCCCCTGGGCCTGACCCGCATGCAGGGCCCGGGCAGCAGAGTCTCTCCAGCCACCGGACCCCGCCCTGGGCACTGGGGGGACAGGTCAGGTCGCCCGGGCGCTGGACACCAGGCCTGGGACCCTGACCTGGAGGGAGAGGCCGCTCGGACACACCCCCTGGCAGGGGCCACGTGGCCGCAGGCCCGCGAGGGCTCAGCAGTCCCTGTGGCGGCGGGGCTCTGGGGGGGGGGGCTCAGCTTCCCCCAGCCCTGGCAGGCTGCCCTGCCCCCTCCAGAGGGGGTGCCCCCCCCCCCAGGCAGCCCAGGTACCAGCCGTCTCTGGAGGGACAGCAGAGCCCGGCCTGTGAGCCCCAGGGGCTGGGATGCCACCTGAGCCGGGCCTGGGGGGCTGCCCGGACGGCCTGCCGGGCTCCACACCCCTGGGCGCCCCTCTCCGCCTGAGGCCGGCCGGCGCCGCGGGGCTGCTGCGGGGCCTGGGACCGGACAGCGGGGCGAGAGGACGCTTGCTGCTGCCGGCGGGGCACAGTGGCCAGGCGGGGCAGGCTCTAAAATGCCCCTCCTCGCTGCCTCCTGCCCGGCCGGACCCGCAGCTCCCCGCCCCCACGCCATCCCGTTCCACACTCTAAGAACAAACTTGGCCGGCCCGGCACTCAGCAAGGCCGAGCAGCAGCCCCATCGGCCCGCGAGCCGGCCACCCGCGTGGGGACCGGGGCTCGGGCCGCGGCGGGGCAGGCCAGCCCAGAGCACGCAGAGGTGCGCGCCAGGTGAGGAGCGGCCAGGGCAGGGGCCGGGGTGAGGGCGCAGAGGCGAGGGGGGGCGGGCTGTGGAGAGGCAGCGGGCAGCGGTCCCTCCGGAGGGGCTGAGGCCCCAGGCCACCAGCAGCCGGGCAGGCTGAGCCGGAGGGCGCAGGGCCCGCGTGCCGCGGGTTACCTGTGGCTGGACAGGAGGCCGGCTGGACTGGAGAGGAGAGGAGGAGGCTGGAAGGCCGCTCACGGGAGAAGCTAATGTCCAGTCGCTGGCTGGTCAGTGCCTCTGCTTTTATGTCTGAGCCGGCTCCTCCCCGCCCGAGCTCCACCCTACCCCCACCCCTCCCCGCTGACCACTCCCCTGCCCCTCTGCTCCCGCCCCCTCCCTCCTTCCAGCCAGCCCCTGCTCTCCTGCCGCCCCCAACCACCAGCCCGGACCGTCCTCTAGCAAAGTGCCGCGAGGGGGGCCTCCTCCTGCACCCCCACCCCGTCCATCTAGGCACAGGGTGAGGGGCGGGGGGAGGGGCCTGCTCCCACCCCGTGCAGAAACGCCGTCTGCCCACGGGGAAGGGGCAGTGCCCTCCTGGCTGCACATTCCAGCCCTCCCGAAGCTCCCGGCGGCCCCTCTCCCCAGATTTCTTGCGGAAAGTGCTGGGGACCGGGAAAGGGAGCTTGGGGGCGCCCCTGCCACTGTGGCATGTGGCAGGACTCTGCCAACCGCCCCCCCTCGCGCTCTCCGGCCCCGCCCACCCCCTCTCCTCCGTCCTGCTCCTGCTGGCGCGAGGCCAACATACCACGGTGGGTTTCTGAGGGCCCCCCTCGCCACCCAGCACCCTGGGGCAGCACCCCGCCCCCAGCCCGGGCAGGAGGAGGTGAGGGCGCGCAGATCGCAGGCTCCCGGCAGCACCCCCTGCGCCCCGCGGACCAGGAAGTCGCCTCTGCAGACGGCACTCGCGCCCGCGCGCCCCCAAACCCCCGGCCCTCGCGCGCTCGCGCCCACAGACACCCCTCGCGCCCAAGACACCCCCACCCCACCCGGCGGGGCGCGCCCCCTGCCCGCTTACCTGGAAGCCAGCACAGCTGCGCCCACCTCCCTGCTGCATGTCGCAAACCGAACAGCGGGCGTGGGCCCTCCTGCCGGACACTCCTCTGCCAGCGCCGCTCTGCCCGTCGCGGGGGCCGATCGTGCGACGGCGCAGAACGGGGGGATGGCTTGTTTTTTGGGGGGGACTCTTCTGACTGTTTAGGGAGGACGGGCTGTCTGCGGGGCCGGGGCGGGCCAGATGTTGTACTTTTAGGGGGGAAAGGGTGTCGGGAAATGAGGTCAGCTGTTGTACGAAGGACGCGGCGGCGAGCGGGGCAGCGGGGCCGAGGGGAGCGGGGGGCGGCCGCGGCCGGGAGCGGCTCGCGGCGGGGGCAGCGGGGCCGCAAGCGTGCGAGGTCCCCGGGTCGCGCGCCGGGGGCGTGGGGCGGGGGCCGCGGCGGGCGGGCGCGCGGGAGGGAGCCGCGGCGAGGGCGCGGGGAAGGGCGCGGGGCGCGCGAGAAGCGGGCAGGGCGCGACGTCGGGGCGGGGCGGAGCGCAGCGGCGGGGCGGGGCGGAGGCGGCCGGCGCGGGCACCCTGCTCGGTTAGGGCCGACGGAGCCCTCGGCCGTCGCGAGCCCGGGCCGGGGAGGGGGCGCGCAGCGAGGAGGGGCGCGGCGGGCGGCGCGCCCGCGGGGGAGGGCTGGGGGGCGCGGGGGGTGACAACGCCGGCGGCCTGCGAGCCGGACTGCCTGCGGGGGGACCGCCTCCTCGGGCGAAGCGGGGCGGGCGCTGAGGTAGACGGAGGAGGCGGCTGGGGTCCGCAGGCGCGGCGGAGCGCGGCCCCGCCGACGGCGCCCAGACGGGAGGCAGCAGCAGAGGACGGCGTCGGCGTGGGGCCGCCAGCCCGGGTGGAGGCGCTGGCGGGCCGAGCGCGGGCGGGCGTGGGCCAGGAGGCGGGGGCGGCCGGAAGGGGGGGCCGGGGCCGGCCTGGCCTCACGCAGCTCCGCCGGAGAGCAGGCGAGCTGCGGGCGCCGACGCCCGGCTCTTATAGCCGCGCCACCCCGCGGCTCGGCGCCCGCGCGGGCCCCGCTGGCCGCCCGCCCGCGCCAATGGGCGCCCGCGGGGCCCTCGCCCCGCCCCGGGACCGCCCCGGCAACAGGAGCCAAGGGGAGGGGGCGCGAGCTTGGGGGGCCCGCGGGGGGGGGCGGCGATCGGAGGGGGCCCGTGGGGTGCGCGGGGCGCGACGGGATTGGGGGCAGGGAGCGGGAGCGCGCAAAAGAAGTCCCAATGGCTGTTCTAAAGTTTTGGGGGCCCCCTCTCGGGTCCTGGGGGTCCCTGCGCCGGGGCGCCGGGGAGCGGGGTGGGCGGCGTCCCAGGCCCTAGCTACGGTGGGGTCCCGAGTCCCACCAAGGGACTCTGCGACCAGGGCCCCCCGTCGGGGTGCTGGGCAGGTGGCTCTGCGCGGGTCGGGGGGTCCCCACACCCCGCCGGGAGGTCCGGGGGCGCCAGGAAGTCCCCGGGCTCCGGCGAGGCGCGCGGCCGTCACCTGTCCGTGCAGGCGCAGCCCCTGCAGCCTCCGCCGGAGCCCGAGCGCCCCCGGGTGCCGCCGGTGGCCGGAGCCGCGGCGGAGGCCGCCAGGTGCGGCGCTCGGGAAGGGCCGCGGGCGGGCGGGGGGCGGCGGGCTGGGTGGGGGGCGCCCGCGGGGAGCGCAGGCGAGCGGGCAGCGGCGCCCGAACCCCGGCCGCACGGCGCGGCCCCGGGGTGCGTCTAAGCAGCTCGCCTTTGGGGCCCACCCGGAAAATCCGGATCGTGGGGCCCGTCCTCAGTGCTTGGGCTCGCGTAGACTCGGACTCGGCCGCCGGCGCCGCGGCCGCTTGGGGGGCGGGGGACCCTCTCCTCGGGCGCGCGGGCCGCGGTCTTCTCGGAGTGGAAACCCCGCACGCGCCCCGCGCCCCGCCCCGCCCCGCGGCCCGGCCGCCCGCGCTCTCGGAGGGGCAGCGGCCGGCGGCGGAAACCCGCGCCCGCCCGCCCGCCCGCCCGCCCGGGCGCCGCCATCGGCCCGCGCCCCGCGCCCCGCGCCGCCGCCCGGGAGCCCGCCGGCGCCCCGGAGCCCGCCGCCGGCGCCCGAGCGGGGTGCGCCTCTCCGCGGCCCCCCGCCGGCCCAGCGCCCCCCGCCCCGCTTCGGGCCGCGCGGACGCTGCCCCCGCGGAGCCCCCGCGGAGAGCGGGCGAGAGAGCCGCGCCGAGGAGCGCCCGGCCCCGCCAGCGCCCCTGGGCTCCCGGCCGGCCGAGGCGGGTGCGGGCGCGGGCCGGGGCGCGGGGCGCGGGGCGCGGGGCGCGGGCTGGAGGCCCCCGGGCGCACGAGGAGCCGCGGTCGGGAGGGAGCGCGCTGCGGCGGCGACAGACGTTGCAGAAGGTGAGCGAGACCCCGGGGGCCGTCCCCGGTGTCCCGGGCAACGCCCAGCCCGTTGGAAGACCCGGGGACAATGCCCAAATTTGGGGGAGAGCGGGGGCAATGCCCGGCCGTCCTCCTGGAGGCGGGAGGAGCGCGGCCCGGCGGACAGGCTGCGGCCCACCGTGCCCCGGGAGCGCAGAGAAATCCCCAAAGTCCGAGGAGCTGGGGGGCCTCGGCGGCGACAGGGAGAGCGCGTGGGCGCGGAGGCGCTGGGAACAATGGCGGCTTGCGGGAGGGCGCGTGGGGCGCCGGCTGATTTAGGGGGCTGGAGAGTGTGTCCCGAAGCAGCGCGCCCCTGAGGCGGTGCACTGACCCACGGCTAGGCTGGGGACGAAAAAGAGACCAAGTTTGGGGGACCAGGGGAAATTGCTTCGTGCAATTAGGGGACGTGGGGTCTGTCTCACATGGGGGCATTCCAGTCCAACTCATGGGAGGTGGGTTTGGGGGTGACTCAAGGAAAAGGTTCTCCATGAAATTGGGGGGGCTAAAGTGGCACATTGTGTAAAGGCGAGGGGAGAAAAATAAGGACACACTCGGGGGGCCGAGGCAACTCTCAGTGCGTGAGGAAAGTGGAGCTGAGGGAATGCAGCACCCCAGAAAAGTGACCTCCCCAACTGACTTCCAGGCAACTCTCCATCACCTTTCGAGACTCTAGATCCTGGGTCTAAATTTGGGGAACCTGGGGTGCGCGATCTGTACATCTGAGGAAGGCAGAAAAGCAAAGTCTACTTACATTTTAATTTTTAAAAATTGATTTCCTTAGTGTATATTGGGTGGACAAGAAAAAAAAAAATCCTAGCATTTGGCTGGGCGCTGTCTGCATTTGGTGAACCCTTATAAAACAGCCCAAGTGTTGGGGATCGGTGGAAATTGCCCGGTGGAGGTCAGTGTCTGAATTTCGGGGGCCCTGGCTGGCTGAGCGGGAGCTTGTAAGACACAGGCCGGTGATTCCTGAGGGTTCCGGGATCCTGCAGTATTTTTCCGTCCTTCAACATTTTCATTTGGGGGCACCCATGGAAAGTTGATTAAATTTAGGGGAACTCAGGGCAGAAGTTCTCAAGTCCGAGACCCATAAATCAAGGCGCTAAAGAAATTCAGTTCTTGTTGGAGGAAGAAAACCCTCAGTTTGCCGTGGATCTGGGACGCAGCACCTCGGCTCGGAGGCCCCAGGAAAGTAAGTTTTGAGCCTGGGGAGCTAGGGAAGCTGCTCGGGGCCTCGGGCGATGGGGGCCGTGAGCGAGGTTTTAGGAGAAAGGCGAAGTGCTCCTACGTGGGCAGGCCCTGGGGAGCCAGGCTGAGTCTGGGGAGCAGGGGTTGTGCAGGACGTGGGAACCCGGGAAATGTCACCAGCCCTGGATGCTTTGATGCCCGAGATTTCTGTGACCCAGATGACACTGAATTGCTGGGGGTGGGGGAGACGGGGCGGTCAACGGTGGAGGGAGCTCAGTGTGTCCAAATACGGGGTGGGGGGCAGAGGGAGGACTGGGCACGGGGTCCAGTGTCATCCCGAGATTTCAAGTCAGTGTCTGAATTTCCTGAATTCTCGTCAGTCAGCTCGTGGGGCCCCGGGGGCTTTGGAATCTTCACACTGTTGTGATGCAGAGGAAAATGCTCGGGGAAGTTGGCGGCTGGGGGTGCCCGGCCAAGCCTGGTGGTGTAGCAGGACACGGCTTGGTGCGAGGGTTTGCTTTGTGTGTGGTGGGACCCAGAGACCTGGGGGGTCTTGTGTGGTTTTAGAAACCAGGACGCCCCCATCCCAACTGGGCGCATCCAGGTTAATTGCTCTGGGGTGGGGGGGGCCCTGGGTGGCAGTGTCTAAAGTTGAAGGAACCTGGAGAGCGGCCGGAAGCTTGGAGAAACCGGAAATGAATGCCCTGTGTCTACGTGGCCCAGAGAAACAATTGCTCAGTGAGGTTTTGGGGACCAGAAATCACACCCTCACTTTGGAAGAACTTGGAGTCAGAGCGCAGACAGCTTAAGGGTTTCCAAAAGGGCTTGGCAGCTGGGGTGAAGTGTCCCGATTTGGGGGGAGGGATGGCAAGTCACGGCAGGCGCTGTGGCTTGGGGAGATTACTCTGTGTATTGGGGGGACCTGGAATTATTTGTGCAAAATTTAGGGAACCTAGATAGGTGCCAATAAATTTGTGGAACTCAGAGGATAATGCCCCAAACTTTGGAGAACCAGGGACAGGGCTGCAGTGTGGGGAGTCAGAGCAGGGGCGGTAGCTTGGGGGACCCTGCCGTCAATGTCCACCATTATGGGGGGACCCATTTGTCCTGAGCATGATGCCTGAGTACCCCAGAAAAATCCTCTGTACTCTGGGGAGCCAGGCAAGCTGAGGCGCAGGGGGCTGGATGGCCAGTGCCCCAGCCTGCCTGAAGGTCAGGAAGCCCAGCCTGAGCGAGGGACTCGCCCAGACCCCGGCTTCTCTCTGGGGGGACCCCCCACAGCTGGCTCCTCTCTGGGGGAGCCCTAGGGGCTTGCTGAGCATGAGGTCTCTGGAACGAATGTCCCAGAAAAGCCACCACCGGAGCGTTGGCGGCCCAGAGAGCAAAGCTTGCTTTTGGAGGGCCCAGAAATGTCGCGGCCGCGTTCCGGGGGCGCAGGGAAGCGCTCGGTAGGGGTGGGGGGCGCTGGGAGTGGAGGGCCCCGTTGGAGGCCGAGCCCCGGGGCCGCGCGCGGGCGGGCGGGGAGGCCGCGGGAGACCCCCGAGTCTGAGGCGCGGAGCCGCGGCGCCCTCCCCGGGGCGTGCAGGTAGCGGGGGGCTCCCGGGGGCTCCCCAGGGCGCGCGCGCGCGCGGTGGAATGTAATCGCGCTTCCCTCTCTTTTGCCTTCTCGCAGCCGCAGGCGCCTCTGGCCCCAGCGCGCAGGGCGGAGGGGAAACCCCAGAGGCGCGTGGGGCGGCGCGCTCGGTGGTGCGGGCTCCCCTGGGCGTCGGGCGGTCTCCGAGGAGCCCCGCGGGCACCCCGCCGCGCCCGCGCCCCACGTGCTCCCGCGCCGCGAGCCTAGGCGAAGCCGCGGCCGAGCTGCCGCCTCGGGCAGGCTTGTCCCTGGCTGGGCTTGGGGGCCCGGAGCACCCCCCGGCCGCCCCGCAGCCCCGGCGCCCCGCGGCCCCCAAAGGGCCCACAGCCCGATTTTGCTTCGGTAACGCAGGAGAGGAGGGAGTGGGGAAGGAAGGGAGCCAGCCGGGGAGCGGAGGCAAGTGGGGGACAGCGCCCTGGGAATGCGGGGTCCCCTTTCGTTTTCTCAGATTCCCCCGCAGGCGCAGAAGGCAGGCACTGAGCCTCCGGCGCTGCGCTGCCCACGGTCACCCCCTTGCGGGAAGTGCTGGGGATGGGAGTCACCCTGGGGTTCACTTTAGGGAAATCGAGGGGTCACCGGAGAGGGGGTGCTGGGCGGCAGCGGCGGGGCGGGGCCCAGGACGGTGCGGGGAGCAGGATTTGCCCCCACCCTCGCCTCCCAGAGGGCCCGGCCCGCCCGGCCGGCACCGGCCAGGCAGGGGTTAAGGCCCGGGCAGGTGTGGGGCTGCAGGGCTGAGGCTGCCCTTGCCGGGCTTGGCACGAACCCCCCCCCCCAGGGAAGAAGGTCCATTTTCCACCAGAGCCCGAGGCACGTGGGGAATGTCCCCTCCAAATTCCAGCCCACATCCATCACCCCTCCCATTCCAGGAACATCTGGCGTCTCCCCCCAGCGCCGCCCTCCCCTCCCCCGTGCTGCCCTCCCCTTCCCCAGCCAGCGCCCAGCCCGCCACTTGGTGCCCAGGGGGCAGCCGCTGCAGCATGGGGCTTGGGGCCTGGGCCTGAGGGCGCCCCCTTTCCTGGCAGCTTGTAGTGGGGGTGGGTGAGAGCATTTACGAGGCGCCTGTCTGTGGGTGCCGGGTCCCTGGAGCGCAGAGCAGGCCGTCCCCGCAGGCAGCCCCCCTTCTCTGGGCCCCCCCCTCTGCTGCGGGCACCCGAGTAGAGCTTGGCTCAGTGTGGGCTGGCCTCTGCTGGGGATTTCTGGGGGCTATCACACCAGCACCTTTGGGGGGCGGCCTCTCCATTGTCTGCCCGACACAGCGCCCTTCCTGGAGAAGCCCTGCCCAGAGCTTGGAGCGCCTGGGGCCTGAGGTAGGAGGGCGGAGGAGGGGCTGCGGGGCACTGGGCCGAGGCTGGGGGGGGGGGCGGGGACACACCTGCTGTGCCCCCAGGGCTGCCCGCTGAGCCCTTGCCTTATTTAGGCAATAGTGACGCCTGAGGCAGGCCTGGTGGGGGCAGGTCTGGGTCACCCTGGGGTTCAAAAAGGGTGCGGGCGGCCCCCAACCAGGACCAGCACCCTGGCTTTTTCTCAATTTCTGGGCCCCCCAGGTAGGAAGGGACCCACCAGCCACCAAGACTATCCTGGGACCTGGGTCTCCTGCCTGGGGCAGCCTGGCAGCAACCCAAGCCCACGCCCCAGCTCCCTCCACCCCTGACCGCAAGGCACAGCACTGGCTTGGCCTCCGGATGGAAACCCCACATCCAGAGAGAATAACCTGCCCCCCTAAAGACTCAGACTCACCCTGGATCTAGGGTCCAGGCCTGCAGCTCCCCTCTCTCCAGCCCCCTGCACGCCGGCCTTTCTCCTTCCAGTTTCCTCCTCTGACTCTGAGCTGGCCGCTCCCCCCTCCCTGGGACCAAGCCCAAGGTTTTACAAACCTGACTCCTTCTTTGAGGGTCCCCTGAGTGCCCCTCCCTCACCCCCCCCCCCTGCAGGGCACAAGGCCTGACCGTGAGCTCTGCTCGGGGAGGCTCGCACTGCTCCACAATGGCCCCGGCTGGAGCCCCAGGACCCTACAGCACAAGCCAACGAAGCAGAAAGTAGGTACAGTGTCTGGTGGGGATGGGGGTGCAGGGAAGGACCTCCGGGGAGGGGGCTGAGGCTCGCCGGGGGATTACTGTCGCGTTTTGTTTCGTGTCTGAACTGAAAACGCCTTTGCAAGAGCTCTCAGCTTCTCAGGCGGGCGCTCTGGCCAGGAGGGGGCATCTGCTAGACCTGGCCCTGAGAAGTGCCTCTGTGGCTTGCAGGTCAGGCTCAAGGACACAGGCCCACCCCACCCATCGTGCCTCAGAACACCCGTGCAAGGCCCCTCAGGGCCACTTAGCCTGCGCCCGCCGGCACCAATCATCCGCCTGCCGCCTCCACGAGTTTGCTCCAGCAGTGGGAGGCTGCTCTGCTGGGGAGCCCTTCTCACTGCCCCCACCCCATGTACACTGGAAAGCCTGCTGGCCTTCGCAGGGGAACCAGGACACTGAGCTGGGAAGCCTCACTCGTTCTGGACTACCAGCAGGCTACCGCTGTCACCTGCTTGGACAGTGGGGACACACAGGACGGTCACCGGGGTAAGGCCCACAGCCCAGCAGCAGCCCAGGGTGGGGTGGGCTGGGCCAGGCAGCTCAGCAGAGCCCGGGCTGCGTGTGGTCTCCTGATTCCTCCCCAACTTACGAGTTTTCCTTCTTTTCCACCCTTTCCTTCCTCCTCCCTCCAACTCTGTCCTCACCTGGACCCCCTGCTTTCTCCCCTGGCCAATGCCCCTACCCTCTATTGACCCTACAGGAACTCCCCTTGGAGGACGCAAGAAGCCACCCAGACTGTAGCGGGTCTGCCCTCCCTATACCCGAGGCGCCCAGCAATAGAGGCACCTGGAACCACCAACCAGCTGCACCCCAGATCCCAACCGTGTGACTCTGAATTAGACCCCAGCCCCTGGGAGCCTGGCTCCTTGTGAAAGGGAGGATGGGGACTAAAACCAGGGCCTCCAAGGAACCAAAGAAACTCAAAGCCTGGCACTGGAGAGCTGGCCAAGGACGCCTCTGTCCTGCCTGGGGTCCCGGCGACACTCACCTCAGTGGGAGTGGCACTGGTTGCTTTCTCAGTTCTGAGTGCGTGGGGCTCTCCTGGGCCACAGGCCACAGCAGCTCACCTGGAGGCCGGGGTCTGGGGCGTCGCTGACCTGCTGCTCCTCTGGCTGGGCCCCGGGCTGGGGCTGGGGACTGGGGGCAGGCTGGGCAGGTGGCTGAGGGTCCTGAGACTGGGGTCCGGTAACCACCAGCCCTGGGGTGACTCTTCGACCCCTGGGGACAAGCATAAAAGTGTTCTGAAGATGGTCTCTTTTAAAACAACACCCCCTAAGTCAGAGCCCTGGTCCCTCCCCTTCCCATTGTGTCGGTGGGGAGTCTTTGGGTGTCCTTGTTGGAGGGACTTGGGTGGTGGCTCCTTCTTATCCCTATTGGCTGCCTAACTCCTCTTTCCAAAGTACAAGGGAAGAAGGGCATGGCCCACAGTCGCCAGCAGCTGAACCTGAAATGTGCCCTGAGAGGCAGAGGACCTTCTGTCAGATGGACGTCCCCTCCTGACTGGGGCTGGGGATAGGGGTGGGGTGGTGGCTGCATACCAACAGCCTGCCTTGGGAAATCATGACACGAAATGCAAAGCCCTCTCCCTAACATTCCCACCTCTGATGGAAGAAAGAAGGGGGCCAGGCACAGACCAAAGGGCATAGCTCTGCACTGAGAAGGGGAAAAGGGATGGTCTGGGCTTCTCTGGGGAAATAAATCCCTTCCCCCAAGCTACACTGGGTGGGCAGAGGAGTCTGGTACCTCAGGTCTTGGAGGGGAAAATAGAAAAACTGCCTTTGCCCCCCGATCCTCCACCAGGAGAGGCAAGGTGGGACACACGGGGAGCCAGGCACACCACAGGAAGAGAAGTGTTGCTTTTAAATTCAGGGCCTTTGCCCTTTCACCATATTCCTCACCTCTCATTTCAGTGGAATTCTTTGATGGTGGTCGGAAGGTGGAGGGAGTGGGAAGAGAGGGAAACTTTACTTTTAAAATGGTATAAAAAAAAAAAAAAACTGCTCCAAAATCGGGCCACTGGCCCCTCTGCACAGTCTCCTGTTTGTCTTTGGTTGGGATTGGAGGGGGGGGGGTGTAGCAAGAGGAAAAACTTCTCACACAGAAAAACCCTGTCTTTGACATTTGCAAAAACAGCTGCGAACTCCTGCTGAATAAAGCAGCCCTCCCCTCCACCCCGCCCTTCCCACTTTGCCAGGCGGATTAGTGAAGGAAAATCTATTTTCTCCACAAAAGCCTCTGTGACTCTGGGCACAGGGAGTTATAGAATCCCCTTCCCACCTGTCTCTCCTGTCCCTTTCCAAGTTGAGGCCACTTTTAGAAAGCTTGCCTGGGCCTCCGGCGGCAGAAGATTTTCCCCGCTGGCAGAAATCCGGACCTTGTTAGCTGCCTCAAGCCCCCAGCCCAGCTGTGCCTGAAAACTCAGAACACAGCTTTTCTCACACACTCAGTGAATACAGCACAAGGGCCGGGACGCCCAGTTACCTGTACTCTAGTCGCTGCGTTGTCCCCGAAGTGCCTGGGCGGTGGATAAAGAGGACTGGGGAGTCACTGGTGCCCAGGCTTCTCTGCTGAAGCTGCCCGGTCGATGATCCGCTGGCCGGGCCAATATTAGCAGTCGCCGCCAAAGCAGGGGGTGTTCTGGCTGTGGTGCCCAGACCCTCCAGCCGGGTGGACGACGGGGAGGAGGCGGAGGGGGACGAGGCTGAGGCTGAAGAGACAATAAAGGGCACTTTTAGAGTGTGCATGATAATGGCCCTGACAAGCAGGAGAGCCTCTCTGCCCCTGAACCCGGCACCTGCTCAAATGCCAACTGGAATTAGCTTTGCCCCCTCACCTCCTCGTCCCCTCCGCGCCTGTCCCCGAGCCCCTCCAAATTTGGGTATCTCTGCGCCAACTCGGTGGTGCTGGGGCAGCTGCTGTGGCACCTTCCCACACAAGGGCACGCTGCATGAGGGGGTGGAGACTTGGCCCACCCCTGAACCGGCAGAAGGGCGTGCATGTGGGCGTGGGCATAAGCCGGAAGTGCTCCTGGCCAGCTAGGAGGTGGGACATGCGGAGGGGGTGGAGAGTGGGCAGGGCTTCACCACTAGAGTGACACTTGGCTGTCACTTGACACCCTGGCGCGCTGGTGGGCGTGCCACGGGTAAAATGGGGGCGGGGCATAAAAGAAAAGAAGCCAGGTTCACTGGTGGTTGAAAATTTTTTTTTCCCGTTGCTCCCAGTGTAATTGCAGCACAGTGTGGCCATGTCTCCCCTTCTTCCAAGGACAGGGAACTTCTCTGGGAGCACCCTCCCCTCACCACTCACATCTGATATGACCCCTCCACTATGTGTGTGGGGCTGCAAGTGGCTTTCAGCAGACAGCAGCCTTCAGTGTCCTGATCAAAGGCATTCTAGGGTGGATGGTTGGGGTTCACAGGCTTTTGAGACTGGCTGAAATTCCAATGAATGTACAGGCTCAGAGTGCCAGCAACTGGGGGTGGGGTCCAGATAGAAGTATGGGCTGACTGAACCAAATCTCAGTGGAAGTTTAGCCCTCTTCCCTGAGCCTGCAGAGAGAGGAGGCAGAGTGAAGACACAGTAAGAGGCAAATTTGTGTACCCCAGAAGGCCACCGGTCCCCACCCACCTGCACTCTGCTGTTACCTAACCTAGCCAGACAGTCTGTTGGGGCTAGACTCTCCCCTCTCCCTTTGTCTGCCAAGCCCTTACCTGAACTCCCTTCCTTAGCTTGAGGGATAGGGCTTCTGGTGGGGAGAGCAAGGCTTTCAGTGGGACAGGGTCAGACTTGAGGGGGACTCAGATATGAAGGGGTGTCCTAAACAGGATGCAGTTGCCCCAGAACCACACCATCCCATATGAGGAGGATAAGTGGGGGCTCCCACTGGGTTCTTGGGCAGGGAGAGATGCAGGGATGCTAACGGCCCTGAAACTGCTTTGGGGCACACACAGGAGAGTTAGTGTGAAGCTGCCAAAAATTTCTGGGGTTCAGTATTTGCTCATGCTTGTGCTGCTTCTTATTTGGGCCTCTGTAGATTGCAACTTTGTAGCTTGCACCACAGGGCCCTGGCATCTGTGCAAGATGCCTGCATGTCACAAGAAGCTACTGGCAGGTCCCTGTTGAAAGACTTGACTGGGACTTCCCAAGTCATAGGTGGTACTAGGGAGGTAAAGGATTCCCCAAGCCAGATGAGGGGATTGCATGGGAGGCCAACTGATGGTTCCCCAAACTGAGGAGGTGGGAAACTAAGAGGATAAAAGGGAAGTAGCCTGAGGCACTCAGACCAAACTCCCAGCCCCATAATGGTGTCTTGCATCTGACCCCTACCCTAGTCTGGGTTCCCATCACTGACCCAGTCACAAAGGGACTCTTATTTGCAGGATCATTTTATTCCATCAGATTCTTAGAAGCCAGACTTTAAGAAGAGGGGAGCATAGAAAAGGGATCAGGATGGGGGAGTCCATGGGAGTTTAGCTAAGTCATGGTAACATGAAGAAGGACCAGAGTCACATAAGGTCAGCAGTTCAGGTGTAAGGGATGAGATCCTTAGCACTGCATTCCTTTGACTTATGGGGGAGACAGGTAGCCTATAAAAAGTAAAGAGTGGTGGGAGGAAACACCAAAGGTACATTTGGGGTGCAGGGTGCTGGACACCTCATACCCGGAACTTCCTTGACCCATTGCTTCTTAGGCCTGGGAGACGATCATCCATCCTGGGGTCCTGGGGACTGGAGCACCACAGAATTCCCAGCCTCTGGTCCACACCACTGGGTTGTTTAAGTGGCCTCATGCTGACACCTGGTGACTGCTTTGAGAATCACAACCCAAAAATCAGGCACTACCACCCTTCAGACAGGTCTGGGGGGCAAAGCAACAATATGTCTCCCTTTGGGGGAGGACCCCTGCAGTTTGGGATGCAGGTAGACTATCTTTGTTTTCAGACCAGAAGCATGTATCTGCCTCCACCCTGGCATTACAGATGGAGCAGTAGAGGCAGATCCAAGGGAATTCTTCACTGCAGGGGTTCCCAGAGCCCAGGGGGACATGGCAAGATGGATGCAGCAGGCACAGCCTTAACCTGGGATGCCTTCCTGAAGCATCCAGTGTATTATGAGAATTAGAAAACTATGTACTACATTTGTTTCAAGATGAAATTCAGTCTATTACTGAGAGGATCCAGGGCAGAGTGCTGGTTGCCCATCCTGAGGCAGAGTCCCTGAGACCAGCAGGGTGGGTGACCTCTGCTCCAGACTCCTGCAACACCCCCCAAACCCCAGGGCTTCCCAAATCTGGCCTGAGCCTGACACCCTGTGGCCACTGGATGAGTGGCAGCCGCAGCTTTTCAGAAGGTGACTGGCTTTCCTATCAACCAAGTCTGCCTCTAGGAGACCCCAGAAGAGCTTGTGCCACCCCTACCAACCTTGCAACTATCAGCCATAAATAAAAAGATGGCAAAGGACCACTCTTCCGTACCTTGTATATGGAGAAAAGAGGAAGAAGCAGCTCTGAACTCCCTCCCGAATGCACCAGATGCCCTGGAACCCCACACCATCTGGTACCATATATATAGGCAGATACTCTGGTAGAAGGAGATACTCTGGGCAGAAGGAGACCTCAAATGTGGCTGGGCAACAGCCTGAGGGCCTGGGGAGCCCAGGCCTGGTGGGGTGAAGATGGAAGAGACATGAGCAGGAGGGTCCTGGAGACTGGTCCTGTCCACGTGCCAGCTCTGCCCTCAGCGGGCCCCTCCCTCTGACCACCCAGGTGCTGGGGCATGGACAGGTGTCTGGCATGGGGCAGGTAGCTCACGACGGTGCTCTCCTCATGTGGAGAGATGTTCTCTCGCTGCCCTGACACTGGCTCTGGGAACTTCATTCTGGGGCCTAGATGGCTGGCATCTCAGCAGCATCGGGGTCGGAACCAGGACGTCTGCCTGGAGGGGCCCCTCCATCCTCGCAGGTAAAAGGTAAAGGCAAAACCTGCAGCAAAACCCCAGAGGGCTCTGGATTTGGGCAGAGGGGGCCTGCGATGGACTCTGCCTCCCCCAGGAGGGGCCGAAGCCCTGAAGCCCTGCGTTGCAGCTGACGCCAAGTTCCCCTGCCCAGCCCTGCTCTCTGGAACCTCATTCTCCAACCGTGATAGGACAAGGAGCCCCCGGGCCATCCTTGGGGGACTGTCCTCCTGCAGGGCTCCCCCGCATCCCATCAGGAGCCATGGAGTCCTTTCCCAGGAAGACAGTCAGCTCCCTCCTTCCCCGGACACCAGAGAACCAACCCGTGGTGTGGCCTGAGGCCCAAAGGCCCAGATCGGGCGCCATCAGCCAAAGGCACTGAACTCACGCTGCAGACCCCAGCACTGGCCCTGGGCCCCCGCAGGCCACCCCCACGCAGCCCGGTGGAGCTGAGAGGAAGCTGGCACCAGTGTGTTCTCAGGTACCTCTGTTCTGAGTTCTGACCACAGCGGGTGCTGGGGTGGCGGCCCCAGCCTCCTCCCCCCGTCTGTGGCTCCCCAGCTCCCCTCCCCTCCGGCCTGGCCTCTTCTGCGCGCCTTTCTCCCAGGAGGTGCAGGTGCAGGGAGCAGCCCCAGCGGGCAGCCAGGACAAGTCCACTCTCTGGGAGGGACAAGGAGACTGAGGGAGGTCACAGAGGACCAGCTAGGTGCAGGGAGGACCAGCAAGGCCCAGGGAGGACCAGGGAAGACCAGGGAGGTCAGAGAGGCAGGTGCACGCCTCAGTTTCCTGTCTCAGTCTCCCACCCTGCCCTGCTGAGCCACTTGAGGAAACTGCCCTGAGCCCGGAAACTCAGACACAGAAAAGCAGGAGCCAGAAAATGAGCCCCCGGCAGCGGGTGGTGGCTGTGGGAGGGGCCGGCTGGTGTGGGCAGCCTACCTGGTCAGAGGGTACGTTTCTGAGAGGCTGGGCTTGGAAAACAAGGAGCAGGGGCGCGGGAGGGACGCGGGCAGGCCGCCGGGCTCTGCTTTCCGAAAGCACAGATGGGCTGGGAGGAGGTCAAGTGAGGCCTGGGGGGATGTGTCCCTGGCCCCCACTTCTGACAGCTCAGCGGCCTGGTCCCCGGTGGGGGCACGCAGCCGACCCCCAGGCTGGGGCAGATAGGTTTCCAGACGGAAGCCCCGTGCTGTGTGGTCCCGGTGCTAGGGTTTAGCCCCTGACACCCTGGCCCGTGGCCCCAGGGCTATGCCTGACCTCGTCCCTCTGAGCATCCGGGGGCACGGAGCTGGGGAGGCGGCACCCAGCTCCACCCAGCCCTAGTGACCCATGCCCAACATCCCCAGAGGTGGCCTGAGGTGCCGCCACACCTCAGCCCAGCACCTTGGAGGATAGGAATTGGGGGGTGAGCCCCCAAGCCCAGCAGAGACCCTGTCCTGGGGCCCAGGAGATCCCCCCGAGGGTCTGCGTTCAGACTTGCAGCGGATGGCACCCGGTGGGGAGTCTGGGAGGGCTGGGGGCCGAGTGGGAGCAGGAGGTGAGCCAAGGGCTGGGGGCGGTGCGGGGCGCCAGCACAGGCCAGCGGGCCACGGGGCGAGAGAGCGCGCCGGCCTCCACCTTCTGGCCCTGAGGCCGCCTGGCCTGGCAGTGACAGCGTCACCCCTGCCTCCATTTCCCCGGGGTGCCTGCCTTCCACCTCTGCTCCTGGTTTGCTCTGCTTTGTGGGGGAGAGGTGGGAAGTCACTGCAAGGACCCCCCCAGACCTCTGGGATCCTGAAGGCAAGAATCAGACTCTCCCTGGAGATTGTCCCACAGGAGGGGGCCTCCTCGGCATTGTCCAGCTGCCCCCCCCCCCGAAGCCTCCGGGGCTTCACCCGGGTCCCGCGTAGACCCCACGGCTGCAGGATGCAGGGTGGACAGCCCTGTGGGGTCCCTGGTGAGAGGTGACAAGTCTTAGCCTCCGACCCACATAGAGGCCTGAGCTGAGGGGCCGCTGCAGCCCAAAAGTGGGGCTTTGGCCCCCTCTGCTGGCCGTCTGTGGAATGCCGCAGCCCTGCTGCCCGGGCGGGCATCCGGAGGGCAACAGGCGGGTGGGGCCGGCTCCCCAGGCGGGGACACAGCTGGCCCCTCGCAGCCTCATCGGACTCACTCTGGCTGGGGCCCCCCCAGCCTCTGCCAAGAGCCTTTTGTTCAGGGGACACAGGTTCCGGGTTCACTCTGCTCCCTGCCAGACCCCCGGCCCTCGAGGGCAGGGGCCGGTGCCCCCTCCCTGCGCCCAGCCCCCCCCCCCCCCGCCCCGTGCCCCTCAGGCCTGGAGGACAGTGAGGAAGGCAAATATTCGCTGCCAGCAGAGAAGGCAAACACCGCCGGGTGCCAGCTCGCCCTGCCGGGAGCGGAGGCAGACCAGTGTCCTGGAGGCAGCTGCCCAGCAGAGCCTGGGGTGGGCCCAGAAGGCGGACCCCGGTCTGGCCTGGCCCCCCAGGAGCAGGCGCCACGTCCCCACCCTCCACTCGTGGGCAGGACTGAGCTGCGGAGTGCGGGTGCCTCAGCAGCCTCACCGGGGGACCGGCCCTCCGGCCAGGGGCTGGGGACACAGGGGGGCTGGGACCCTTGGAGCCTCTGCCTCCCGCTTTGGGGCCACTGGGCCCCCCACTGGGGTGGCCGCACCCCCGCCGTGCCCGCCGTGGCCAGCCCATGGCCGAGGAAGCCCAGGTCCAAGGGCAGCAGGCGAGGCCCCGGATGCACCGGCCTTGGATTCCCAGAAGGGGCATGTCCGGGCAGGGCCGAGTGCCAGAGCCCGCCCCAGGGGTGATCCGGTGCCGGGGGGCTGAGGTTTCGGTGGGGTGGGGGCGCCAGGCCGGAGACAGCTGCCTCTGCCACCCCCTGACCTTGGGCCCCACGACCTCACCCACGGCGGGGAGGGCCCCCGCTCCCGTCCTGCCGGGACCAGTCCTGCCGAGGGCCGGGGAGGCTGGCGGGCTGGGGGGCGCACCCAGGGTGACCCCACGGTGACCAGATCTGGGGGCCGGACCTCCGGGTCCCTGGGCGTGACCCCGCTCAGGGCACCCGGGAGGCGCCCTCAGCACCTTCAGCACCCACCACGCGGGGGCCCAGGCCCAAGGGCTCTGCTTCCGCCGCACGGAGCTGTGGGTGCCCGAGCGCAGGGGCCGCCCAGGTCGCCCTGGCCTGGTCTCGAGGGCAGCGCCGGCCCGCACCCGGCCCGCAGGCTCCGCGTACCTTGGCTTCCGCGGAGCGCCCTCGCCTCTGCCCGAGCCCGAGGGGCCGCCGGTGCCCCCCGCAGGACTCGCCTCCGCCCTCCTCCAGCCCGGTCTGCCCTGCCCTGCCCTGCCCTGGCCCTGGCCCTGGCCCCCGCTCCGGGGGCGGCGCTGGTCTGGGCCGTGACTCCCTGGGGTGTGGCCGCGTTCATGGGCGGGTGCCCTGGTGGGTGGGGTCCCCCGTCCCAGTGCCCCCCACACCTGGCGAGCTCCTGTGAAGGGGCAGGTTGGTTTGCACCCGGAGGCCGGCGGGCTGGCCAGACCTGGTGAGCCCAGGGCGCCCGCTGGCCCTTCAGGTGCCCGGCCTGGCCACCTGGACCCCCTGGCCCGCGGGCAGTGCGTGGGCAGGGCCCGACGGCTTCACCCTGGGCCGCTCTGAGCGCTGAGGAGGCCTCAGGCCCGGGCCCCTGCGGACCTGGCCCCTGGGCGGCCTTGTCCTCAGGCCTCGCCGTGGGGCTTGTGCTAAGAGGGAGGGCTGGGGGGCAGCCTGTGCGTGGCCCTGTAGGCTGCCATTCTTGGGGGACACAGCCAGAGTCCCCTGAGCACTGAGTGGTCTGAGCCGGGCCCGACTCTTGGGGTGCCCGCTGGCCTCTCCCAACCCTTCCTGGGCAAGAGGGCGCCCCTGGCTGCAGCTGGGCAGGGGCTGCGGCTGGGCCAGGACAACCCCTGGGCCTCTCCCCTCCTCACCCCTGCAGGCCTCCCCGCTAGCCCACGCCGGGGGCAGCCGGAGCCCCAGGGACGGCCCCCCCACCCCGCCCATGCTGCTCCTCCTGGAAAAGCTGTCGGGTGTCGGTCCAGGAGCGTCTGCTCCGGCCTCGTGGAGCCCCCGCAGCCCCGTGCGCCCAGCGCAGCCGCGGCCGCAGGACGGGGCCACGGCAGGGGCGGGAGCAGGCCCGGGGGCCACGTGTCCCGGCGCCCAGTGGGAAGCTGGTCCCTGCGCCTGTGCAGAGGACAGGGCTCGGGGCAGGACCCCAGGCCGCCGGCGCCCCCACCCGCGTCCGCCCCCCACACACAGACGCTGGCGCAGGCTCTCGCGAGGTTTATTGGGGGGCAGGGGCTAGTTGCAGTAGCTCTCCAGCTGGTAGAGGGAGCAGATGCTGGTGCAGCACTGTTCCACGATGCCGCGCTTCTGCGGGGCCCCCGCCAGGCCCCCCGCGCCGGCGCCCCCACCCAGCGCCGCCTCGTCCACCGCGGCCAGCGGCCAGTCTGGAGCAGCGGGAGGGAGAGAGGAGCCGGCGGTCAGGGGACGCCCCGCTGAGCTGGGATTCCGGCCCCGGGCCCCGCGCCCCAGCCCCCAGCGGGGCCCCACACGGCTTCCCGGGTGGTCCCAGAGCCCAGCCAGGGGTCTCCCCGCCTGACCCCACCCACAGCCGCCACTCCCTGGGGCGGGGTGCTCTCCCGCACCCAGGCTGCCCGGGACAGCTCCCCGAGGCCTGGGGGACGGGAGGCCGGGGCTGCCCATCACCCCAACACAGTGCCCAGTGCTAATCCTGGCCCTGAAGTCCCCCCACACGCCCCTGTCCTCGGAGGGGGGTGTTGTCTGAGCAGAATGAGTTTCGGGGGCAGCAAGTTCAGCGGGGCCGCGGGGTCGCAGGGCCGCGGGGAAGGCGGGGCGGGCAGGCCAGTGGCCGGCCGGCCGGGGCGGCTCACCCTGTGGGTCCCCCAGCTCGCGCCGGGCCTTGGGCGTGTAGAAGAAGCCGCGCTCCCCGCACACCAGGTAGAGCGCCTCCACCAGGTGGGAGCCGCACAGGTGCTGGTTGACGAAGGCGGGCGCCGGGCGCGGCCCCCACACAGCCAGTAGTGCCAGCAGGGGCAGGAGGCGCGTCCACAGGGCCATGGCGGAGGGAGGACCTGGGCACAGAGGGGTGAGCCCGGAGGGGGTGCGCCCAGACCCTCACCCAGGGCTCACTGGGGGAACCCAACTCCCGCCACCCTCCTGGCCAGCCGCACCCCTGCACCCCTGGGGCCCCACAGACCTGCTGGCGACACCTGGGAGCTCGGGCAGGAGGACGGGGAGCAGCGGGCCCCAGCGCCTTTATAGCCCCTGCCCCGCGCCGGGCCGCCGGGGCCCCTGGGTGGCAGATGGCGGGGGGCTGAGGCTGCAGTTTCTGGGCCATTTCCCCGGTGCTGGGTCGGCAGGATCACCTCCTTGGCGTCAGCACCGCGGGTGCCGCGGCCCCAGGGTGGCCAGCTCGCAGCGGGGGGCAGAGCACCTGCCCCACCTGGCCTCCATTTCCACATGAGTCCAGGGGAACTGGCGGGAGGAGCTGATCTGTCCTGGGGACCCCTCAGATGGGCCGAGGCCTGAGGGGTGCTCCTGGCCCCAAGCCCCGCACAGCGGCCGGCTGAGACCCCCCCAGCTCCCCGGGGCTGCAGAGAGGGGTCCGCCACCCCATCTCTCAGCTTCAAGTGGGGGCGGCAGAGCCCCCCGCATGGGGACCACAGGGATCCAGGGACATTTGGGGAGGCCGATGCCCCTGCCAGCTACCCTCTTGACCTCCACCCCTCTGCCGGGGGCTGCCCTCTTAGCCTGGCCCCGCCATTGGCCTCCCCTAGGCTCCGGGACCGGCACCCAGAGGAAGGGCAGGGTCCCCGGCCCCTGTCCCGTCGCTGAGCACTGGGGTCTGTGGCCCTCTTGAGGCAAGGACAGGCTCCCCGACACCATGGGCCCTCAGCTCACTGCCGCAGCCAGGGAGATGTGGGGACCCCTGAGACAGGGATCCAGGGCAGGAGCCTGGGGGAGCGGGGACCAGCAGGCAGTGTCCAGGGGCCAGTGGGCGGGAGGGAGACGGGTGGCTGGCAGCCCCAGGGTGGGGGGAACAGCGAGGGAGGTGGGAGGCCCTGGAGGTCGACAGGGGTGTGCAGGCCCCGCGGCCCCACTGCCGAAGTCAGTGCCTCTCGGGCGTGGGGGCGCCGACAGCCGGGCATGGCCTGGAGGACCACCCGTGTCCACCTCCCGGGCTGCTGTCTCCAGGGCCGGAGGGGGACAGAGGCCTCTCCTGCTGCCGGGCCACGGCCAGACCCCAGTGGCCAGATCCACCCCCACTGGGCTCCGGAGGCCAGGCCCTGGTCAGCTGGGAAGGGGCCAGCGGCCTCCCGGTCAGCACGCACTTCTGGGGCCGCTCTGAGTGGGGCGGGCGCAGGGGTCCCCACCTGCCCTGCCAGGCCACACCCTGGAGCGTGCCCTCCCTGCTGGGGTCCCCAGGCACAGGGCCTGGCTGCCGGTCCTCCCGCTCCCGCGGGCGGGGGAGTCTCCTCTCTCCAGCGGCAGGGCTCGGCTCAGGCCGGCTTCGGGGGGCAGGGAGCTTGGCCTGGGGGCTCCTGTGCCCGGGGCCAGAGGCCAGGAGGCTGCAGCAGAGGACGGCGCGGCGGTGGGAGGGTGCAGCCCCTCCACCGGTGAGCCTGCACCCCAGTCAGCACACACACCAGGGGCTGGTGCCTGGGCACTCGCTTTTATTGAGGCGACCGGTGGGCAGCTGGTGGTGGTGGGTGGACGGGGCAGCGCACGAGGACACGGCTCCCCAGGCAGAGCTCAGAAGCCGGGTGGGGCTCGGCCGGGGGGCGGGGCCGGGGCCGGGCTGGGGGCGGGGCCGGCGGGGCGGGGCCAGTAGGGGGCGGGGCCAGTAGGGGCGGGGCCGGCGGGGCGGGGCTAGCTGATGGCGCTCAGCGCGTGGGCCAGGACGTGCAGCTCGTCCTGGACGCCCTCCAGGGAGCGCTGGATGGCCCGGGGGCTGTCCAGCACGTCGATGGCCAGAGTGTATGGGTCAAACTTGACGGCGAAGGGACGCTGGATGCGAGAGGCGTAGCTCCTGGGAGAGGGCGGCGCCCTCAGTGGGTAGGGGTGTGGGCAGAGTGGGGGGCCGGCTCCCCGGCCTTTCTGAGCCTCCCGCGCCCCGGCAGCCCGGTCCAGCCGCCGGACAGAACGCGGGGCGGCCAGTCCCCCGGCCCCAGTCAGCCCCTGCAGGTCGCCCAGCCCTCCCTGCTCCACTAGGCCCAGTTCCGTCAGGCCTCCTCCTCCAGGAAGCCCTCCCAGACTGTGCCTTGGGGAGCCCCAGCCCCGTTCCTGTCCCTAAGCTAGCGCGTGGGGCGACCTCTCCACACCAGGCACACAGCCCCTTACTTTTCTCTGTGACAACAGGCGCCTGCCTAGGCCCCTAGGCGCTGTCTTGCTCGGCCCCTGCCACCCCCAGGAGGGCTGCCACTGATCCCTGCACCCCCAGGCGTGGACAGCCCCCCTCGAGGTCGGCAGGCTGCCCCGCCTGGCACTCAACCTGCCCACCAGCCGGCAGCCCCGGGCCTTGAGGTGCCTGCAGACACAGGCCCCGCGCAGGCCGCCCACCAACCTGAGCTTGTCCTTGGCGTCGCCGAAGCTCTCGGACACGAAGTACACGGACTGGTACGTCTGGTCCTGGTAGGGCTGCACGGCCGCGGCATCGGGGTCGAAGGCCCGCACCTCGGGCTCCGAGGACAGCGAGTGCTGGGGGCGCGGGCAGGGAGTGTGGGTCGTCCGTACCCACTGCGCCGTGCCCCGCGCCCCCACCCCGGCCGCCAGCCTGCCCGCCTGCCACGGCGCCTCACCAGGAGCTCCCCGTAGGAGGACAGCAGCCCCGCGCCGTAGGCCTTCACCTCGCCGTTCTGCTTGCACAGCCCGAACTCCACGGTGAACCAGTACAGCTGCAGGTGGGGGCGCAGGTCGGTGTGGGCGCGCGGCTGGGCTCCGGGGGTCCTGCAGCAGGGCAGCCAGGCCCCACCCCCCACCCCTCCGGGCCCTGCACAGGACGGAGCGCACCGTGGACAGCTTCTCGATTTCCTCGTCCGACGCCCCCAGGGACGCGAGGCCAATGTCCTGCGGGAGGAGGGGCGGCTGAGGGGCTCTGCTCGGCAAATTGCAGGGCAACCCCTGGGTGAGGCGGGGTCACCCCGGGTTCCCTGGGCGCGGCCCAGTGTGCAGGGGCCCTCCTGGGGTGCAGTCCCCCCCCCCAGGATCGTCAGGGCCCTGACTGTCCTGCTTTCCCTCATGTGCCCAGTAGAGGCCTGGGGTGAGACTCCGCTCCCTGCCCCCCCAACGCACTCTGGCCCCCTGGCTTGGAGAATTCCTCCTCCTCCTTTTCATAAGGTGGCCTTCCCAAGTGGGCCCAGCACATGCACAAGGCCCATCCCGGCACCATCCACCTGGGGGCTCCGCGGGGGGAGGGCCTGGCCAGTGGCCGGGTTGGGGGACGGCTGGGCACTCACCTGGGAGAACTGGGCAAAGGTGCGGTCGGCCAGCATGGGCACGTGGCCCAGAAGCTCATGGCAGCAGTCCCTGGGGGCGGGAGGGGAGGTGGGTGGGGGCCTGGCCGCACCCTCCCGCGCCCCAGGATGCCCTGCGCGGACTCACGGCTCGGGGGAGTGCATGGGCGAGGAGGCATGGCGGATGTACTGCGTGCACTGGAACACGCGGAAGGCCAGGCTGGCCAGGAAGTCCCGGGCGGACAGCAGGCCTGCCACGGGCCGCAGCTGGAAGCCGGTCCGCTCTGCAAGGCGGGGGGCGGTCGGGGCGCGAAGGCGGGCAGGGCCCCGCACCCCTCCCGCCTCCGCCGCGCGGCGCGCACCCTTCAGGAAGCGGGACACGTCCTCCAGCTGCGGGATGCTGTCGGCGCGGTAGCCGCTGAAGCGCTCCAGGAGCTCGAAGGCCTGCAGGTGCTCGCGGCAGGCGTGGGTGACGTAGAGGCCCCGCAGGGTGCTGTAGACCTCCTTCCTGCGGGCGAGCGTCTCAGGGGCGCCCCGGCCCCCAGCGTGCTCTGCCCCACCCTCCCAGGGGCTCCCAGCCAGCCCAGGCCCCAGCCTGCGGCGCCAGGCCTCGGGTCCCTCCGGCGGGCGCCCCTGCGCGGGGCTCCGGCCTCCTGCCCGCCCCCAGCGGTCTCTCACCAGGTGGCGATCTCCTCGGCCGTGTACTCCACGCGGGGAATGGGGTCACCACTGCGGAGGGGTCAGCGGTCAGTGAGGCCCCAGGGGCCTCGGCCAACTGCTCAACCGCTCTCTGCCACAGCCGCCTCGCCGTGACTCGGGGCCCCAGCTGGCCACAAGGTGGTGGTGGGGACAAAGACCCCCCCCAGCCGCTCGGTGGCAGGACGTCTGGGCCCCTCCTCACTGCTTGTACTGGAAGGCGATCTCCGCGATCAGCCTGCGGCGCTGGCGGTAGGCCTGGTCAGAGTAGCCCTGCGGGCAAGTGGACGCTGGTGGGGGCCGCCCGCCCCACCTCCCCGGCCCACCCCCGGCTCCCGGCTCCCGCCCCCCGCCCCACTCCCCCCACCCCGCAGAGCCGGGGACCCAGCCCCCCACCCCAGCCGGGCACCCCGCAGCACCGCCAGCCCCCGGGCAGCGGGACTCACCGGGTGGTCCAGATCCAGGTCAGGATCAAACTTGGTGACCAGGTGCTGGCACTTGTCCAGCTCGGAGACCTTCCTCGGGAACCAGAGGACTTCACAGAGGGGCGCGGGGACAACAGCGTGAGCGCGCGCCGGGGCGCCCACCCCGGGGGTCTGGGCCGGGGCTGCCACAGCGGGGCACGTGTGGGGCGGGGGGGAGGGGGCCCAGTCAGCGGGGAGAGTGTCCCGGCGTCATTCCAGGGACCCTGTGGGAGCCCCTGCCCCCGAGGTCTCGAGGTCCCGGGGTGGCACGGGGGATGGGGCCGGCCTCACCCTTGTGTTCCCCCGCGCCACGCACGTCCTCCGCCGCGCGGCGCACGGAGCTGAGCAGGGCGGGCAGGTCCCTGCTGGGCACCTCGCACCGGACAAAGTACTCCAGGTGGGGGCCCCCCGCCCGCGGCCTCTGCGCCGGCCGCGTCTCCAGGTGGTGGATCTTGGTGTCAAAGGTCTTAGGGAGCAAAAGCAGGAAAGCGGGGCCGGCAGAGGGGGACAAGACGTGGACGGAGGGGGACAGAGGGGGAACGAGGTGAGGGACAAGGAAGCAGGGGGAAGCCTGGGGTCCCGGCCACACGTGGGCCGGGCTTGTGGCTCTGGGGTTCGTCTGGGCATGGGGGGGGGGCTCTCCCTTGACCCGGCCGCGGAGGTGCCACCGCGTGTCCTGAGGCCACACCCAGGCCGCCTGAGCAACCTTCCCCCCACCCGCGGCCTCACACGGGGCGGGGCCCGGGGGACCCCACCGACAGCCCGGCACCGGGGCCCGGGGTCTCGCCCGCCCGGCTGCCGCTGCGTGTCCCGGAGCTGGCCCAGCGCCCGCCGTGCCCGGCCAGCCGGAGCAGTTAATCCTCAGCTGCCGCGCGGCGGGGCCCGGGGGCTGCGGGCGTGTGTGAGGGTGTCTGGGGACCGGACTGGAGGCGGAGCTGGGGGCTCCCGGCCCCTGTCCCCTCGTGACCGGGGGCCCTCCCCGCGCCCCTCCGGCGGGGCCGCCCTGCCCCCTCACCTCGAAGGCCTGCACCACGCGGGCCAGGGCGGCCGGCTGGGCGCCCCGCGGGGTGAAGAGCAGGCTGAGCCGGGCCCGGCCGTCCCGCTGCTCCACCCCGGCCTCCAGCAGCTCCCCCGGCTCGGCTGCGGCCGCGGCCTTCTCCCGCTCCTTCCGCGCGTCCTGGATGAGGCTCTGCCTCCGCCCGGTGAAGCGCGGGGACTGTGGGGACAGACGCAGCTGCCTCGGGGCCACTGTGCCCCCGAGGGATGGCCACCAGGTCCGGGCACACTTGGGGTCACGCCACCCGTGGGGGGGGCGGCCAGAAGCTGCTGGCAGCCAGCAGGGGGCGGGGAGGTGGCTGGGATTCTGGTCCCCGCAGACCCTAACTGGATTAGGTGACAGGAAGCAGTGACAGGCGCTGCAGCTGCTGTCCCTCTGGCCCGGGGGTGGACAGCAGCCAGGGGGCCAGGGGCCAGGGGACGTGGGGTCTGGCCGCCTGGAGGAAGCCTCCGGCCTGGTCCCAGACCCCAGCCCAGATCCACTGACTGACCGATTCTCGGGGCGCAGGGCACAGAGCCACCCCTCACCCTCCTGGGGACTCTGGTGCCTGCCACAGTCTGTCCCAGGGAGACCCAGGCCAGCATGTCCAATACAGCACCCAGGACCCCCCACCCTGGTCAGACGGGTGCTCCAGGCCTGGAGCAGACCCTCCAAGGAGGTCCTGGGGCTGCAGGAGCCCCAGTCGACCCTGGGGTGGGGCAGAGCCTGGCTGCGCCAGGCCAGGGAGAGCCTGGGTCAGTGGGTCCTGGGCCTCGGGATGCCTTCCGGGGGCCTCTGCCGGGTGGTTGGTCCCTTCAGCCCTGTCCTCATCGAGTGGACGGGCAGCTTCGGTGTGCGGAGGGGGGCATCCCTCCTGGCTCCCCGAGGATCCATACAGCCCCCCTCCCCGTGGCAAAGCCCTCAGTGTGCAGTCCCGTGGAGGGGCCGCGTGGGCTGCTGTCACTGGTCCCCGTGAACTCGGGGGCCCTAAGAGGCAGAGGATGCTGGGAACTGTCGGGGTGGGGGGAGGCTGCTGGGCAGGTGCGGCCCCGGGCGGGCGGCGACACTGGGCGTGGAGAGCGTGGTGGGGTGCAGACGGGCGTCAGGACGGCGGAGGCACTCGGAGGATGGGCTGGGGCACCCTGAGCCTGGGCCCCCGGCGCTCCAGCTGGGCGCCCCAGCAGAACGGGGTCCGCACCCCGCTTGCCCCACACCTCCACCTGAGCTGCGGCCGGGCCCGGGCGGGGCCGGGAAGGGGCCTGGCCCCAGGTGGCCCCGGGCTGCTGTGTGCCCACCAGGGCGGCTGGAGACTCTGTGCGGGGACCAGCCCCTCTGGCCACCGCGGGGGCTGCTTGCCGGGACGCCTCTAAGACCCCAGGAGGATTTTCTCCAATTCTGCCACAATGGGGGGCTCAAGCACCCGCAAGGGCGGCCCGCCCGGGCTCCTGCCCCCCGCGCGGCCTGCCCCCTTACCATGATGGCCTCGGCCTGCTTGGCGTCCAGCTCGGAGACGGCCCGGCGGAAGCCCTTGGCCTGCGGCGAGGCTGCGCTGGGGGTGGGCATGGCGCTGCCGGGTCAGGCTCGGCTCCGGCCCTCTGCCAGCGCCTCTTATAGGCTGAGCTGACGTCAAAGCCCCCCTGGGTCCCCCACCTCCCACCTCCCGCGTCCCGCTCCGCCTGCCGCCGCCTGAGGGAGTGGGTGGGCGCAGAGCGGAGACAGCGGCTCTGTCCCATTAAATCTAATTGCAGCCACCGTCTCAGGCACGGCCGGGGACGCTGAATCATCCCTGCTCTGGCCCTGCGGGCTGGGCATGCGGGGACCCTCAGCCGCGCACCCTGGTGGGAGGCGGGCAGGCCAGGGAGGGCTGTTCTGGGCACTCGGGTGCAGGGACACAAACCCTGCACCTTCGGGGCGGAGGCCCCTTCAGCCTCAGCGCTCGGACGGGGGAGGCGGCTGCTCTTCCAGAAGGTTCTCACGTTGCCACATTTCCCAGCAGGATCCTGCAGGCTGTTCCCCTCGCCTGGCCCCAGCCCTGGCCACTGCGCCCAGCTCCCAAGCGTGTCAGCAGGACCCGAGGTGTCCAGGAGGCCCCCTCTGCCCAGCGTGGAGGACAACGGCTCCACGCAGAGGACTGGCTGACCGGGGGTACCGGGCGCCCTGCCCTCTGAGTGAGCCTCACGTGGCAGCCCCACAGCCCCACCCTGCACCCTGTAGCCCCGCACCCCAAAGCTTCAGGTGACACTGCACACAGCAGGAGCCCCCCGTCCCCACAGGTCCATCCCAGGCTGGTCACCGAGTGACCGCTGCCCACCTCCCTGCACTGGAGCCCCCCAGGAACCACCACTGCACCGCACACCTCTGCCTCCCCAGCCTGGCCTCGCCACTCCCCGCCTCTGCACGCCACGGCTCCCTGGAGCATGCCTCAGCGCCCCTGTGCTCCTACCCCACCCGGGGGGGCGGCCGCCCCCCAGGACGAAGGGGCCCAGGCCTGTGGTCAGGGGGCTGAGGCGGGGGTGGGGGTGGGGACAGATCCGCGACGTGCAGGCCACAGCCGGTGTGGATTTAACCTTTCGGCAAATGTCTTCCACCCGCACAAATATTGCTTCTTAATTCCCTTTCCTGCCTGAGCGCCGCGGGCTGCACGGAAGCCAGTGGGGGCTGCGTGTCCGGAATTCTCCCCCCGGGGCCAGGCGACCCTCCACAAGGCCCCAAGCCAGCGCCAGAGTGGGCCTCCGGAGCCCGGGGAGGCTGAAGGGGGTCTCAGAGGGTCCGGCCTGGGCCTGGGGTGGGGCCGCTCGGGGTGAACTGGGCCAGGGCTCCCGCACAGGGAACCAGGGTCTGGAGTCCCAGGGGTTGGCGCCCTGGGATCTGGACGCTTGGGCCCGAGGGCCCCCTCACCTGCTCCTACAGGCGCCCTTGGCCCCTCTGCCAGCACCCCTGCCCTGCCGTGGCCCCCACAAGGTCCTGAGCAGTCACAGAGTCTGCCAGGCCCTTCAGAGTGCAGAGCTGGAGGCCTTCGGAGGCCTCGGCCAGGCTTCATGCCCACGTGGGCACCAGCGCCCTGGCCGGCCCCAGGGGTCGGAGCTCCAGGACCCCTCCGCTTGCCACAGACCCTGCTCGCCCGCTCCGCTCCGCCCCACACCTGGCCCAAGCCGGGCCACCCTGCTCCCCACAGCTCCGGGGTCCATGCTGTGCTCGCTGCCTCTGACCCGGGCCGAAGATCACGTCTAAGGTGTGAGTGGCAGCAGGTGTGCGAATGGCGTGTCCTGGGACACAGGCGCACCCATGCACACACTCGTGTGCACACCCACGTAGCCCCCCTGGCTGCCACCCTCAGCTCTGGAGGGCCAGGGTCTCCAGAGAGGCCCCTCCCCGCAGAAGCCCAGGCACACAGGCTGCACCCCCAGGCCTGGCCCCTGCCCCCCCCTGCAGAGGTCGAGTTCCAGGGGGACAGAGGCCAGCCTGGGGGCGCAGGCCCCTTCCGCGGGGCCCTGGGGGTGGCGGGGAGTGGCGGCCACCATCCCCCACGCTGGAAGAAGCAAGAATCTCGCTGCTGAAACCACCGCCCCCCTCGCCTGCCGGAGCTGAAATGTCAGAGCAATTAGCCCTAACAAGGCTGTCCGCGGGCGGGAGCAGCAGGCGAGGCGGCGTCCGCCCAGAACACGCCGGACCAGCCCCGCCGCGGTCGATGGGACCCACTCAGGGATAATGGGGCGTTTTGAAGTCACACGGCGGCCAGCCGGCGGGAGCGCCTCGGCCGGGGAGCCCCCACCTGCCTGGGCTCCAGGGTCCCTCCCCTGGCCACAGCCGGGCAGACCCTCAGCCTGGGGCTGCCCCGCCTCCAGGCAGGCCTCCCTCCTGCCTCTCCTCCCACCGCCCTGCCTGCAGGGGCCTCGCCTCCCGGGCGCGGTCTCCGCTGACTCAGTGTCCCCAGCTGCACAGCGGGGCACCAGGCTTCGCCGGCACCAGGGATTAGCCCTTGGGGGCCCCCAGAAAGGCTCTTGCCCTTTACCCTGGGGTCCTCGTCCTCGCCCTCCAGTGGGGTCTGCGTGGCTGGGCCACCGCGGGGATGGAAGGGGCGGGAAGGTGTGTCCCTGGGGCTCCGGAGGACCGCTGGGTAGCTGGAGGCCCTGGGGAGCAGGGGGGCGGGAGGAGCTGAGGGACAGGTGACGGGGCCTCGGCCACCAGAGGTCTCCACCACCCCTGACAACCAGCCCCACCCGGGCAGGCGGCCCCTCGGCCCCACAGCAGCCCCTGGGGGCCCCGCCCCGGCACCCCCTCCTCACCCAGGGTGCCGGATGAGAAACTGGGGCCCCTGCTGTGCGCCCCAGGAGTAGGCCCCTCGGCTCCACCAGCAGCTTTACTGGTCTGTGCGCGTGAGCAGGTGTGCGCCTGGGCCTGTGTGTGCAGGAGCCCTGTGAGCGTGGGCACGTGTGTGCACTGCGCCCGGCACACGCGTGTGCAGCCCTGGGGCGCGCAGTCGGGGCTCAGAGGCCGAGCAGGCTGGTGGCCCCGGCTCCCTGTCCCTCCCGCCGGTGCTCTCGGCCCCTCGCTGGGAACCGCCAACCCCCCGGGAGGGCCAGCGAGTCAGCCCCCCCGCCCCCCCGCCGGCTCGGCCTGACAATTAGCGGGAGAGCAGCAGGGCCCCACATCCCCATTAGTCACTCGAGGCAGCCGGTGGCAGCTGTTCTTGGCAGCAGTCACGTCTAATTGCAAAGCCAGTGCCCTCAGCCTGGCGCTCCAAGCGGGTCCCGCCCATGTGCCCGCTTTTGGGGAGCCCAGGCTCCCAGCAGCGCGGGCAGCCCTGTCCCCCATCTCACCCCCACCCCCTCTCTTCCTGTTCTACAGAGGAGCTGGTGAGGGCCCCTCGGCATGTGTGGGACCACATGGCTGTGTTACCAGAGGTATAGTGGCCAAACCAGGGGAGGGGACGGCCATGCTCTGCTCCATGTGGGCCAGACCCCAGTGGGGAGCCTCCCAGAGACCCACCTGGAGGCCAGTGTAGGTTCCCCAAGGCCCCGGCTCTGCTCCCCCCGGCTCCTCTGGGGGTCCAGCACCTCCCTGGACAAGGCCATGCCAAGCCCCCACCCTCCTGGCACACAGGGACTCCTTGGGGCTCTGGTGCCCAGAGTTGGGGATGCCCTGATATCCCTGACACCGACACTTAGGGTGCAACACCAGAGCTGTGACCCTGCCGGGGTACCCCAAGGTGAACTCCTCGTCTGCTGCCCTGGACGACTCTGCCCCTCTGGCTTGGGGGCAGCTCTGGGTGCAGAACCAGACGCATGTGGACCCCACAGGCCAGCGAGCCAGGGCACCGGGCGGTGGGGGGGGGGTGCAGCGCTGGGGACAGCACCCGGCGTGGGACAAGCGGCTCCTCAGGCCTGCTGGCTGCTGAGTTGCTGGGAGCTGCCGAGCTCCCACCTGGGCAGCCCGGCCTGGGTGGAAAGGGGGGGCTCCCTTGCCAGGCTCTGTCCTAGAGCCTGGGGCAGCAGAAGAGCCCCCTTTCTGACCCCACAAAGTCTGCTGGGCCTCTGGCCAGGTGCCTGGGTGGGGACAGCACACCTCCCCCAGCCCCACGACCCCCTGCGTGTTCCTGTGCCCCCTGCACGCCTGACGCATACCCCACACCCCCGTGTACCCCCACATCCCACACACTCCCCGCACCCCTGCACATCCCACACCCCCCACACACCCTGCACCCCACACCCCCGTGTACTCACACCCCGAGCACCCTCTGCCTACCCCATACCCCTGCACCCCCACTGGCTTCACTGCCTGCAGCTCCTCTGGGCCGGCAGCCCCGAGCGCGCTGACATTTCCCGCCGCCGCTCCCTGACATTTGCGCAGGCTTATCCCGCCGGCCCCGCCGCGCGCCTCTAATCCTGAGCTTGTTTTTAATAAGTTCCACCCTAAGCCGGCGCCCTCCAGCCCGGCTGCCGCCCACCTGGGCCCCGGGGGACGGGGCCAGGGCCCCTGGGATGCCGCTGCAGGACGCCCAGGCCCCGCCGGCAGGACGCGGTGGGCCCCCAAGTGGCCCGGGTCACCCCTCCTGTCCTCACACTCACCGCTCGCTCACTCACCCCACCCACCGGCCTGGGCCCTCTGCTGCCCACGAGGGGCTCCTGGTATCCCTGCAGCAGCTGCCCAGCCAGCAGAGGGGAATCGGGGGAACCTAGGCAAGACCGGACCCCGGGCCTGTGTCCCGCGCCCCCATTCCACCCTGTCCGTGCTGCCCTGCACCCCCCGTCCTCTCACACCCCCTTCCCAACACCCCCAAAGCCGGCCATCCCTCCCCGGGCGGGGGTGCTCCCTGGCTCCCTCGGGGGCTGCAGGTACCCCAGTGTCCCTGCTGGCTCCTGGCTGCCACCCACTGCTGCGTCCCGCCCGTGGGCAACGCCTCCTGAATACCGACTTCTTTGAGAGCGGTCAGGCGCCCAGTGCCCCGTGTTCACCTGCCCGAGTGCAAGGCGTGCGGCCAGCACCCCCGCCCCGGGGCCTCACCGCCGGCCTCTCGGAACCTCCTCCCCCCGCTGAAGCGCTGCACCCCACACGCATCCGCTCCCCACCTCCTTGCTGTCTCCCCAGACTCGACGAGTCTAAGGGCCGTGGGGGTCGTTCCCACGGCCTCAGTCCTTTCGGGTGAGTCGCCGGCGCCCCCATGCAGGAGCGGGGTGGGCCCGGCCTTCCTCGGGGCTGAAGAGCACTCCACCCCGCGCGCCCGCCGCGCCCGGAGCCCCGCAGCTGCTGCCCGCTCGCTCGGCTCTGAGCAGCACGGCCTGCGCCAGCCTCCTGCCGCGCCTCCGGGACGAGACCAGGGCGGCCGGGACCCCAGGAATCCATTTTCAGCTGGAGGCTGTCCCGGCTGAGCCTGGGCGGCCGCGGGGCTCTCACCCCATAGCACTCGGGGCCCGGCCCCTGCCCGGCGGCGGCTCTTCTGCTCTTTATTCACCACAGACGCCCTCGCGCTCCCGCGGACACCCGAGCCCCAGGCCGCCTGCTCCCTCGCCCGGCCAGCGCCCCTGCGGGCTCAAAGAGGCACAGCCAGTGCCCGCCACGCTCCAGCGAGCCCAGGGGCGCCAAGCAGGCCGATGTCTGAGCCCCCGCGGGACAGGGCTCCCCTCCCGCCCTCGAGTGCCCCTGTGCCTGCGGGGGGGCTCCCTCCCCGCCCGGCCTCCTTCCCAGCGCTGCAGGCGGGAGCTCCGCCCCGGCGCCCAGGGCTGGCCCCTGACCCGCGGGCGCAGCCCCGGGCCTTGCGACATCAGCGAGTGGCCGGACTGGCGTCAGGGGTGAGCAGCACAGGCCGGGGCTGACGCCAGCGAGCGCCCTCCGGGAGGCCTGCTGCCAGGCCAGGGAAGGCCGCAGATGGCCGCCCAGGTCCCCTGGGGCTGTTTAGAAGGGGGGCCCTGGAAGGAGGAAGCGGGGCCGGGGCCCTTCTGCAAGACGCTGCAGGAAGGGGGGCGCCGGGCCAGGCCGTGACGGCTCTGGCGGGCGAGCACACAGGCGGCTTCTGCCCAGCCGGGGTCTGGCCAGAGTCCTCGCCCCGGACCCTCCTGGGTCTGCGAGCACGCGTGTGCCTTTCCTGCCCGAGCACGGGGAGGGAGGGGTGCTCGCCAGGCAGCTGCTTGCCCCCCCCCCGTTCCCTCTGCACATCGGGAGCTCCCAGGCAGCCGGCTGGGGCCCGGAGAGCTGGGGCTGGCCACTCGGCCCCTGGGGCACAGCCCGCTGTCCCTCCCCCGAGGCCCGGCGGGCACGGGCCAGGCAGACTCGCTCCCGGCCGCCCCGGTGCAGACAGGAGGGGTGCAGAGCCAGGGCCCACCCCCCCACCCCCCACCCCCCCACCCCCCCACCCCCCCACACCCCCACACCCCACACCCCCACACCCCCACACCCCCACACCCCCACACCCCCACACCCCCCTACCCCACACCCCCCCACTCCCCCACCCCCACCCCCCTACCCCCCACCCCCCCACCCTCCCACCCCCCCCACCCTCCCACCCCCCCCACCCTCCCACCCCCCCCACCCTCCCACCCCCCCCACCCTCCCACCCCCCCCACCCTCCCACCCCCCCCCACCCTCCCACCCCCCCACCCTCCCACCCCCCCCACCCTCCCACCCCCCCCCACCCTCCCACCCCCCCCCACCCTCCCACCCCCCCCCACCCTCCCACCCCCCCCCACCCGGGAGCCGGCCTCCCTTGGCTCCCCGCACTTCTGCAGGGCAGGGGAGGCCCCGGGCAGGGGCCCAGCTACGCAGCCTGGCCAGCCCCCCAGGGAGGGACAGAGCCCCCCCTCCCGGCCCAGCGGTGGCCCAGCAGGCAGGCGGGAGGATGCCGGGTTCCGAACCAGATCCCCAGGACCCTGGTCCCTAGAGGACGTCAGCAGCACCCGGCTGCCGGAGGAAGGCCAGCCCGCCCGAGCCCCTTAGGGGCTGCCGCCCAGGACGCAGCAAAGGGGCAAACTAAGAGAAGAGGCGCCTCTGCCGTGCCCCCAGCTGCGTGGGGTGCAGACCCCAGCTGGGGGTCTCCACAACCCACCCCAGCTTTGGGGGGACGGGGGAGGAGCCCGAGCAGAGGGCTGCTTCGGGGAGAGGGTGGCGCGCGGGCGCGGCCCCCAGGGGGTGCGGAAGCCCCTGCTCAGGGCGAGGGGCGCCGCCCCGGAAGCTGGAGGCCGGGCGGGCAGGGAGGGCGCCTCGAGTCTCTTATCTGTCTGCATCGACCCCGGGGCCGGCCGGGAGCTGAGTCCTCGCACGCACTCAGGGAGTAATTGCAGGGACAGGGCCATCCGGAGACAGCGCCCGGGGCTGAGAAAGCCCAGAGCACCCGCACCCCTGGGAGCAGCGGCGAGGAGGCGGGGTGTGGCCACCCCTCGCCCGCTGTCCCTGGGGTGGCTGTGACACAGCAGGAGGGGTCTTCAAACGCACCCCAAGCCCCCTTGGAAGTCAGGTGGGTGGCGCGTCAGTGTCTTCACCTTTGAGACTGAACAGCCCCGTTTTCACTGGAAACATCGACGTGGCTCCCCAGCTCCGCACCCCTAGAGAGCAGAAAGCGCCAGACACGCATGGAGAAAGCGGGTGCCTCCAGGAGAGGCACAGAGGGCCCTAGGAAGCAGCGCAGGGACACCCGCAAGCGCCCGGAAAGGGGCTTTGCAGACACCCGTGCGTAATGGCCGAGGAAGCCCACTGCCCACACGCAAGGGCTTGGGCCTGGGGTCCCGGCCCACCTTCAGGGGGGCAGCTTCTGGGACCCCAAGACAGAGCCCCTGCCTCTGAGCGGAGAGGTGCTGAGGGGGGTGCGTGGGGCCCATCCCAGGCAGGTGCAGGCCCATGGCCTCAGTGTCCCCGCCCTCGTGGATGCGGGGCTGGGGGCAGGAGGGGGTGGCAGGGCGGTGCTGGCGGAGGACGCCACGTCCCCTGGCCAGGGCCTGAGTCCCGCGGGGCCCTGGCTGTGGCACCTGCGCTCTGCAGGAGCAGCCGCCCTTGCGCACAGCACCCCGGAGCTTGCAGCCACTCCAGCCGCTCCACGCAGGGGCCCTGGTTTGTGTCACCCTAGCAGGTGACACCCGCTTCCCCGCCAGGGAGTGCCAGGCTAAGGCGGGAGGCCAGCTGGGCTGGGGCGCTGGGAGGATGAGGTGTGGGCTGCAGAGGGGGTGTCGGCCCAGGGGTGGGAGCTGGGCTGGAGCGCCGCAGTGAGGGGCACCGGAGGCCCCATTCCTGGTCCCCACTGGCAGTGGGAAGGGAGTCCACGGGTGAGGGCTCTGCCTGGCCGTTTGGAGGCAGAGGGACGTGCTGCCCAGGCCACCCAGCCGGTGGGCCCCGAACCTGCCCCTGCACGGCGCTTGGCGCCCGGGCCGGAGCGCAGGTGCGCGCGTGCGGCGGATGCGGGCACAGGTGTCTGCAAGCGCGGTCGTGGGCGGGCAATGAAGCGCTACAGGTGCGCGCGTGTGCCGGCGCGGGTGGGTGGGTGCGGGGCGGGCGGCTGCGGGGCGGCTGCGGGCACAGGTGTGGGGCACAGGTGTGGGGCACAGGTGTGCGTGCGCGTCACTTCCGCGTGCACCCCTGCAGGCGCGGAGGCGGAGGCCTGAGCCCGGCGCCCGTGGCCGGCCGCCAGGGACGCCGGCAGGTAGGGGCGCCCCTGGGGCTCGGGCCCCGCGGGGGGCGGCTCGGGAAGCGTGTGCTGGGATGGGGGTGCCCTCCGGGGTGGCCTGTGCTGGCGCGGACCCCACCCTCCAGCTCTCCTCCCTGAGGGTGCGGGTGCGGGGGGCGGGGGTGCCCAGCACCCCGCCGCCTCCCTCCTGAGCTCCTCACCGCCCTCGCGTGGCCGCCGGCGGTCAGCGCGCTCCCGGCCCGGGGGGTGGGGGGGGAGGGGTGTTGTGGGGGGCAGGGTCTAAGCTGAAGAGGGGGCGCCCGCCCCTGCCCCCGGCGGCCGCCCGCGGAGGCACAGCTGGGCTCCTGGGGGCTGGGGCGGCCCGCACGGAACTCTGGGGAGGCCCGACGCACCCCCGCACCCCGGGGCTGGTGGAGGTGCTGCGGTCCCCCCAGGCCCTGAAGTACCCTGGGGCCCGTGGGCTGGGGCTGGCCACGCGGGTCCGAAAGCTGGACGCCCCGAAGGGGCGGGGGGGGGCCCGGAGCGGGGCGGGGTGCGGGGAGCGGGGTGCGGGGTGCGGAGAGCGGGGCGCGGGTCTGGGAGACCAGCCAGGGTCCACCTCCCCCCTCCAAAGCCGCCCCGCCCCGTCGCCCTGGCCAACGCGGGCCCGGGAGGCCGCACGGCCCTGTCCTGGGCTCCCGGCCTAGACCTCCCCTCCCCGCAGCCCCTAGAGCTTCGTGGGGTGCATTTGTGGGGTACCCCAACCCACTAGAGGCGCTGTTGTCATCACCCCCACTTGAGGAGAGGCCACTCGCTCTGGACACCCCAGGCTCTCCGTGAGGGGCTCAAGAAACGGGAGCGTGGGCGTAGGGCCTCGCGCACCCCCGAGGCGCCCCGACCCCCCGGCCGCCCCGACCCCCAGCCGCCCCGACCCCCGGCCGCCCCCGCGGGGCTCGCGCGCCTGCACACGCCTGCGCATGCGCACCGCTGGGAGGGCGCGCCCTGGGCTCTTGCTGCCGTGCGGCCAGTTGGCCACACGGGGGCGCCCTCGCCCCATTTTTGGAGGCGCCCACCGGCTTCAGGGCCAGGGAGGGTGCCCAGGACGCGGGGACGGGAGCGCGGTGGGTCCCCCCATCCAGCTGCTGCAGGGCAGCCCAGACTGGCCAGTAGGCCCTGGAGGGCGGCAAGTGCTGAGTGACTGCGTTGGGGTCTGGGGTGGAGGGTGGAGCCCAGAGAGAGGGAGCGGCAGGCCCGCCCGGGGGTCCCCACCTGCCAGGCAGCAGCGCCCACCAGGCCATGCTTCCACCCCCTGGTTTCACCCCCCGGTTCCCACCAGGCCATGCCAGTCCCCCACCCCCACAGGCCTACAGCCGCCTCCACCGTCTCCCAGGACAAAGCCAGGTTCTGGGGACAGAACTCACCCCACAAGGGCTCTCCCTGGGCCCGGCACATGCGCCACCTGCCCAGGCTGCCTCACAGCCAGGCTGCAGACTTGGGGACCTGAGTGCTGGCAGGTGGCACTTCTGGGGGTGCCCAGGGGGGAGGGGGGCTGCTGGGGCCCGGTCAGCGTCCTCACCTGGGAACAAGGAAGCCCCCCTAGGGGGTCCAGACAGAGGGGCACCCCTCTCTGCTGGCCCCGGGAAGGGGTCACGGCCTGGCCGTGTGGGCCGTGGCAGCTGGGGGGCTGCAGGCTGCTCAGTGCTCTGCCTACCGGCGCCCACACAGCTGAGGGTCCCCGGGGTAAAGAGATGCACACCCCTGCCCCAGGTTCCCGGGCGCCCGGGCCAGGCTGCTAGGAGCCGCTGCACATCCCCTAGTTTACTCAGGGGGGGCATAAAGGCTGCCGCCAGGAGGCCTCTGAGCTCAGGGGGGCCCCGTCCATCCCCCGTGGTGGTCAGGAGAGCCCCCTCCCGCCCCCCATTCTCTGGCGCAGGGTCTGTCCTGTGCAGCGCATGGTCTGAAACACCAGCCCTGATCCCCGGGGCCTGAGTCCACCCTTCACCCCAACCAGCGCATGCCAGATGCCTCCCCTCAGACCCAGTGCCCCAAACGCCCACGCAGGCCTGGGAGGCGAGGGTGTGGCCCTGGGGTTGCGCCTCCCCGGCCCTGCCTCAGCCGGGGCGCTGGGGCTGGGCCATGTGGGGGGAGAGGGGACCCGTCACTCTTGCCCCAGCATCTGCCCCACTCCCTCCCGGAGGCCCAGGGGGTGCCGCCTGGACGCCACCACGACAGGCTGCTTGGAGGGCGGGTGGCCAGGCCGTGGACGTGGACGTGGATGTGGGCGCGAGCGAGCGCAGGGGCGCGGCCGAGCTGGCGCAGGCGCTCACACCCGGGACAGGGCCGGCCTGGCGGCCACGCGGCTGCAGCCGCCTCCCTCAGCGCCAGGCGTGGGCACGCGTGCCCGGCGTGAGCGCGTGTGCCGCCTCCCACCCGCCCGTGTGCACGCCCTGCTGACGCAGCCGTCGACGGGCTCCGCCAGGCTCTGGGCCCCTCTGGTGCCTGGCACCCCAAGGGCACAGGGAATGACCCCCGGGGACTGCATGGGAGGCAGCCAGGCCACCGGGGCCTCCACGTGAACTTGGGGTGCCCACCCAGGACGGGGCTGTCTGGCCTCCCCAGAGGCTGCAGCGAGCCCCTCCCGCTGTGACACCCCGCCTGCTCGTGGTCGCCCTCCGGCAGGCGCTGGGGTCCCAGCCCACAGGGGGCCCTCCCGCAGAGCCTCTGGGTCCGGCCCCGGGCCGGAAGCCACGTGGCCAGGCCTCAGGCAGCTCACCCCGGGCCGAGGGCCCCGCCTGCGGAGGAGCGGGAGGCAGGCAGAGCCGTCCAGGGGGCACCCCGTGTCTGGGCAGGGGCGCCCCGCTCGGCCGCGGCGGCGGAAATCCCTGTAGCCCGAAGCACAAAGAGGCCGCGGGCTCTGATTCTGCGGTTTTACAGCGACGCCGGAGATAAGTCCCTTTGATTCCGGCTGCTTTTATGAGGCTGGGGCTGCCTTCGCCTCCCGGCCCGCGGGGAACAAACGGGTTTATGGCCGTCCCGTCAGATGCGCGGCCGCGCTGATAAGGCCCCCCCACCCCCGGCCCCGATGGGCCTGCGGCCGCCCAGAACCCACCGGCCACTCCTGCCTGGGGTCACCAGGAGGGGGGACCCTCCTTGGGCCACCCTCCCCCAGGGCGGGCCTGCCCCGAACCCCCCCCCCCCCCACCGCGGAGTCTGCAGCCCGGGCCGCGGGCGGGCCTCTGCCCACCCCAGCGGGGACCCAAGGCCGGCGGGCCACGGGCAGGGCGGCCGCCAAGGGCCAGAGACAGCCTCGGCCCTGCTCGTCCGGGGACACCAAGGGCCTGCCGAGGGCGGCCGGCGGTGGGGACCAGCCGGGCCCCCCAGGACTCCCCCTCCGGCGGGAGCGCCAGCTCAGGCCCAGCCGCACCCTGGGTGGCGTCGGAGGCCCCCACAGCCACCCCAGGACCCCCACCCAGGGGCCTCTCGGAAGTCCCCTCTCCTAACCGGTGGGCGGGGCGGCAGCCCACAGCCCTGACCGCGCGGCCGGCGTGGACACGGAGCCGGGGGCCTGGCCAGCCTGCCACGCCTCTCCACTGCCCCCTTCAACCTCCTGGGTCCCCCGGGCACCCCCTGGCAGCCCAGAGATGGAACATGGGCATCGGGGAGGGGTGGCTGCCTCAGAGGGAGGTTGCACCGGAGGGGGGGCCGGCACAGGCTGGGGACCCCAGCAGTGGGTAGCCTCACGGAGGTGGGCTCTGCCGGCCTCAGGTCCCCTCTCCTGCCACCCCAGCCCCGGGGGTCCTTGTCTCAAGGCCCTCAGGGTGTCTCCTGGGACCCGCTAGGGCCTGGGGCAGACGGGGTGCCTGGTTGAGAAGACCCTCCCCTTGCCTGCCCCCCTGGGGGGTCTGGGCCTGCGCTTTTGACCCCATTCCTGGGCTGTGGGTAGAATTCTGGGGGGGGGGTGGCTCTGTGGCTCCAGGATTCCAGAGGCTTCCAGGCCAGGGCAGGTTGGGGCCAGGGGCAGGGATCCTGGGGTGGGGGCCCCCGGGGTAGGTGTGTCCTCAGAGGTCTCCCCGAACTCCCCGCCAGCTGGGGCTTTGCCTGGGGCAGCAGGCTCTGCTGGGGAGGGGGTGACAAATTGCTAATTGGCGTCTGGGGCGGGGCTGCACCTGACAGGGCTGTCCCGGGGCTGGTGACTCACCTGCCCACACCCTGCCTGGCCTGGCCTCCTCCTGCCTCCCCGCTCCTGCCCCCCCACACCGCCCAGCCTGGGCCTCATTGGGCAGACACACCCCAGGACCCTCCTCCAGGGCCAGGGCTGGGCTGGGGGTGCCCCCGGGGCAGAGGGGACACGCGGCAACGGCCCCTCAGAGCGTGGGCGCCTGAACCCACCTGTTGGCCACCCGGGGCCAGAGCCCCAGCCAGCATGGTGGGGCACAGGGGGTGACCAGAGAGGCACCCGGCCTGGCCACCGCACTTGCTTGTGGCGATGTGGGTGCGGCCTTCCTGCTGGTGCCCCCTCGGGGCCTGCGCTCGGCCAGCAGGACGCCCATGTGGGGGCCACGGGCCGCCCGGGGCCCAGGGCGAGCTGGAAGAGACGGCCTGGACATGGGGCAGCGGTCGCGCAGCCCGGCAGTGTGGACACGGGAGCGCCCGCTGGGGGAGCTCGGGCGGGCGCAGCCCCACGCAGGCCTGGGGAGGCTGCAGGGGTGCGGGCTCCCCGCCTCTCCGCGGCGAGGCCAGACCGCGGCCCACCTGACCTGGGCTCCCAGGCCGCGTGGCGTTGCCCCCCGCTGCGCACCCCCACGAGGCTACGCTGGCCTCATGGTGGCCTCTGGGCCACGGGGCTGGGAGGGGCGGAGCCGTCGGCTCCCTTCGCCAGTGCGGCCACCGGGCTGGGTGGACGTGGGTGGGCCCCGGCTGTCCACCGCGCCCGCCGCCCCCTTGTCTGGGGTCCTCGGGGCGGCGGGCGCGGCTGAGTTTCCGTGAGATGCCCGCTTGGTGAGGAGCGGGGTGCACAGCCTGGGGGCTCTCCTGCAGGCAGCGGCGTGCAGAGGCCCTGGGGCAGGGGTGCGGCTGGAGCCCCAGGCCGCAGGAGGCCGCGGTGGGAACAGGCCTGCGGGGGAGTGAGGACCCCGCCACAGGCACGGTCACCACCAACGCCACATCCGGCCCTCGTGGGCCCTCAGGGCCGCCCGCAAGCAGTCCCACCCCACTCAGGCCCACGCCTGGGGGCGCCTCTGGGAGAGTCTCGGGAGCCCCCCAAGTTGACCTGGGAAGCCAGGAAGGCGGGAGCGGTCCCCATCGGCAGAGGGTCCAGAAAGGCAGGGGGCGGGCCAGCCTGGGGTTGCCCAGCCTTCCCCCGCAGCGGGCAGGTGGCCTGTCCGCCTGGGCCAGCCCGGGCGCGGGGCAGGCTGGTGACAGAGCAGCGGCAGCCCCACCCCCACGCTGCCCACAAGCCTCCCGGGAGAAGCCGCAGCCGGACCTGGCTGGCCCTGCATTCCCGTCCTGGGGCTGCCCACTGGCCGCCGCGTGTCTCGGCCTGTCTGCCCACAGGGCATCAGGCCAGGGAGGCCAAGGCCCCGGCGGGGCGTGCAGGCTGGAGTCCAGGCCGCGGGAGGGCGCTCGCTCCCGCCAGGACAGCCGGCAGGCCGCGTGGTCTGCAGTGGAGCAAGCGGAGCTGATCGGGAGGGGCTGCCAAGCCGGGGCAGGGGGGGGCCTTGACCCAGCCTGGAGCGGCAGCCGCCCTCCTGGCAGGGGCAGGGTCCCTCCTACAGGCCTGGCCCCAGTCAGAGGAGGGGCGGGGCCGCAGCCCTCTGTCCCCCTCCCCGGGGCCAGCCCTCCCCTCCCCCCCGCCCGGCCCTTCCCACTCCCCCCCCCCCCCCCGCGTCCCCCTCCACGGGCCTGGGCTGGGGCTGCGCAGGCCCTGGGCCCTCCTGACCCGGCTTTCCTCCCGGCGGCCGGCAGGCCCGGGCCTGCCCCAGGGCCGCTCCCGCAGGGCGGCCGTGGAGACAAGTCCTCGCTGGGGCTGGGCTCCGGCTTCCCTGCTGAGCGGCCCTCCAGGCTGCCCCCCCAGGAGAGGCCTGTGGACGGCCCGGGCCCACGTCGGGCATCCGCGTGGGCATCCACGCGGGCATCCACGGGGCGCGGCGGGGACAACCCGGTAGAGACCGGAGGACAAAGTCGCCCCTCGCTGCCTGACCTGCTCTGTCCAGACTGGCCCTCCTGTCCCTTCCCACCCTCGGAGGGGTCTCCGGGGAGCGGGGCTACCCCAGCGGGCACCTGCGTGTGGTCCCGGGACCTGTGGCATGGAAGTGCTCAGCCCCAGCCCCCAGAGGTCAGCCGGGCCCTCCTGGCTGCGGTCACGGCCCTCGGGACCCCCCCCCCACAGGGTTGATGCTGCTGCCGGGAGGGGGGTGGGGCTCGCCTCGAGCCACTGGGAGGCGGCGGGAGCTGTGACATCACGGCCGAGGGGAGGTCACTCGGGGGCTGCGGCTCTGTCCTGGCTCTGGACCTGTGCCCAGGCCGCCCGAGAGGGGACACCCACCTGGGCTCGAGCCCCCGGTGCCGCAGCCAACAGACCACCACCCCTGCCCCCCAGGACCCCTCCTTTCGTAAAGCTCCTGGGTCGAGGCTGTCGAGCGGCCCTGGGGGTGCCTACCCCGGCGCGGGAGGTGCCAGGACACGGGGGGCCACAGCCCCATCAGCCGGGAGGTTTATGGTGCCTCGGAGCCCCCCGCCTGCCGCCGGCCTGGCCCCTGCACCTGTCTCTGTTTGCACAAATCCTGACCTGATCGACCGAATCACGGAGCTTTGAAGGCTGTGCCAGGCCCCGCGGGCCCCCACAGGCCACCCTGGCCGCACAAACAAGCGCACCTTTGTCTCCAGCACCCCCCTCCCCGCCGGCTGTTAATAGTTAAGCGGCTGGGGGTGGGGGGAGGGCCCCCGCCGAGGCTGGGCCGGAGCCAGCAGGCACGGCCCGGGCATCCCTGACCCTCACCCCTGGCCGTGCCACCCCCGGCCCCCCCACTGCACCCAGGCCCCAGGACGAGGCCCGCCGAGCGGCCCCCGCGCGCTCTTAGGAAGGGACCGCGCACAGCAGGGACCCGAGCCCCACGCCGGCGGCAGGCTGCGCGCCAGCAGAAGGGGCCTCCGAGTGCCCACTGCCAGAGCAGCCAGCCAGGGTGGGGCACCGTGCACGGGTCCTCGGCCGGGCAGAGCGCCCTGGTGCGGGCCGGCCCTTCCGCGGGGGGCAGCTGTGTCCAGGACAGGCTGGGAGACGAGCGGGAGCCCAGGGCTGGAGGAGGAGGGAAGGGGCAGCGCCGGGGCCTGCAGGGCTCTGTGCCGGCGGCGGAAGCACCCAGAAGGAACGTGGGGTGCCCCCTCCAGACGCCTAGGCCGGCGGGTTTCGCACGCGTTGCCAGAGCCAGGCCCCGCGGGGGGCCGGGAGGCGGGAGGCCGGCCGAGCAGGCCTCCCTGGGTGGCGGAGAGACGCGTGGCTCTGCCGCCCTCCCGCCTCCTGCCACCGTTTCCTGAGGGCCTACTATGTGCCGGCTGCGGCGGTTCAGGGTGTGGGGGCGACAGGCTGTCCGCTTGCTGCCGACACAGCGCAGGGGGACGCGCGGACACCAGTAACTGGACCCGCGGGCCCAGGGGGGTGAACGTGGGGCGAGGCTGGGGTGTTGCCCTCCGGGGCCCCCGGGGTCCAGCTGCCTCCGCAGTCCCCGCCCCGACCCAGCGGCCTACGCCTCCCCCTCCCTGTGCCCTCCGCTGGAGGGTGCCTGGCCTGCCCACGAAGCCCCTGCCCCTCCGGCCGGCCGGGCTGCCCGCCCCCACCCTCCGCAGGCCGGCACGGGAGACCCCCCGCCGCGCGCTCCTCGCCCAGGCCTGTGCCTCATGCGCCCGGGCGCCAGGGCTGGGGGGGCCTGCAGGCCGGGGCCGGCGCCCTGGGGCCTCCGTGCAGGCGGGCGGGGCAGGGCGGGTGACCCCTGAGTGTGGGGGGTCACAGGTCCGTTCAGGGGCCAGCAGCAGCTGCGTTCCCGGGGGTCCCCAGAACCCGGGCGGGCGGCGAGACGGCGAGTCTCGAGAGGCTGTTGACCATGACGCGGACCTGCCGAGGGCCTGGGAGGCTGGGAGGACGCAGAGCCGCTGCCCCCCCCCCAGGGTCCCCGGGAGGCAACCCCTGCCCCCGCCACGGCCACAGCCTGAAGACAGCGGCTGCCTGTCGTGTGGGGCCGGCCGGTGGGGGACTCCACGCCGGTGCTCCCCGCCAGGGCAGCTGAGGAGGCAGACCAGGGCCGCCTCCCGGTGCCCGCCAGCGCGGCCTCCCCTCTCCTCTGCTCTCCCCCCGCCGCTGCCGCCCACCTCAGCCCACACCCCCGGGTGTCCCGCACGCGGAACGTGCCAGTGGGCTGGGCACACGCAGCGCACAGCGGGGGCCCGCCCGCCGCGTCCCGCTGACCCGCGCTCCCAGCCACTGCCTCTGGCAGCCCCACTACCCACTACCTGTGCGGCACCCCTTCCCCCCAGAGTGAGGGCACTGTTGGCTTGGAGGGAGCCCCGGGAGGACGGGCAGCCCCCCTGCTTCCGGCACCCCCTCTGCGGGCATCTGCACCCCGGGCCCCACAGAGCCCCTCCTTGCTCTCTGCTTTGTGGGCTCCTTTCTTCGGGGGGCCAAGGGGCTGCTGAGGGTGGGGTCCCCACCAGAAGGTCCCAGCACACCGGGGAGCCCTCCCGACAAGCTGCAGCGGGCAGGGCCGGCAGGGTGATTGCCACAAGGCCTGAGGCCCCTGGAAGGGCGGGAAAGTGTCAGCCCCCCCCGGGGGAGGCGGAGGGGGCAGGCGGAAGGGCAGGCCCAGGCGGGAGGAGACTGGCCCTCTGCTGGCGCCACGGCTGACCGGGGAGACGGGGCTGCGGAGGGGCTGCCCTGACCACCACGCAGGGGCCCTGAGGCCATGCTGGAGTGGGGGTCTCAGCAGGATGGGGGCGCAGGAGGGGCTTGGAGCTGCATCCAGGCAGCGGAGGTGGGCACGTTGCTGGCCGCAGCAGCTGTGCCCCCAGAGGGGACGGTCCCTTCCTCCCAGGCCCTTGTCCTGAGCGGGACGTAACCCTTTTTTAAAATATTTATTTATGCACACAAGAACTGGGGTACAGGCCAGAGATGCGGGGGGTGAGAGGATTCCCCAGAGGCAGAGTGGGGAGCAGGACAGGCAGACTGACTGAAACCCACTGCTGAGGGGAGCAGCGGGGAGCCAGGAGAGGTCTGCTGCGCCGTGTGGGTAGCTCCCTGGCTGGGGCTCGAACTCTTGCTGCAGAGACTGCGGACAGCTTCAGAGGCTGCGTCTTAACCGCTGCGCCACCAGGGAGGCCCAGGACCTAACCCTGGACTGAGCCCGGGGGCAGGGGGCATCCCTGAGGCCAAAGCTGAGGTGGAGGGTTCGGAGGTTGACATGCAGGGAAGGGCCAGCCGGGGCTGCCATGTGTCCGTGTCATTCTGGTGTCTGTGTCACCCCGTCGTGGGCGGGGTCCAGGCCATGCAGGGGGCGCCTCAGGCAGTGCCCAGGAGCTGGGGCAGGGCAGGGCGGGGTGCAGGACGGGCTCCCAGCAACCCTAGAGAGTCAGGAGCCCTGTGGGCAGCAGGCAGGGCCGCAGGAGAGGGCCGGGCATGGGGAGCTGGGCCATGCCCCCAGCCTGGGACCGAGTTTGGAAGTGGGGTCTTTGCAGAGTGATCGATACAGTGAGGCCGCAGGGTGGGGCCGGCCCTGGGCCTTGTCCCTGTGAGAGGAGGGACAGCCCTGAGGACGCGGCAGGGGTATCCACCCGCGGGGAGAGGCCTTGGGGGGCCCCGCTGGACGGCACACGTTCAGGGTCAGCTGCTGAGGCTGCAGGACGAACGAGGGGTCTGGCTCACAGGAACCCCGAGCGGGCTGCTTACCAGCAACCAATCACCTGCTCCCAGCTCCCAAGTGGCCCCATCCAGTGACCACAGAAAGCCGGACCCCGGGGCACTGAACACGGCGACCCTCCCGAGAGCTCCTGCCCGCGGGCTGTGGCCTGCAGCTCCAGGCTGTCCCCGTCCCCTGCCCCCGTGGCCTCGGGCCGCGCTCCCAGTCACCCTCCCAGATTTTCCCGGAGCTGTTGACAAGAGGGTCCTAACATTCCAGTGGAAACGGAGAAAGCCGCGGAGGGCTCGAGTCTGACTGTGGAGCCACCACCTGGTCTGTGTAGACGCTGCGGCAGCGCGGACCCGAGGCCCCGGCGGGGCGGCCCGGCAGCAGGACGCAGGGCCCAGGCAGCCTCGGAGCAACCCACATGGCGGCAGGCCTCTCCTGACTCCCCGCCGCTCCCCTCAGCAGTGTATCTCGTCAGTCTGCCTGCTCTGCTCCCCGCTCTGGCCCTGGTGAGTCCTCTCACTCCCCGCATCTCTGGCCTGCGCCCCGGCTCTTGTGTGCATGAATAAATCAATCTCTAAAAAACACCGATAAGCCACACACTTCAAGACCAGGAAGCAAGTAGAGGGAATATGGGTGAAATCTGCGTGACCTGCACAGCCAGGCGTCAGGCTCTGCACGCTGGCCTCGGGGTCACTCGTGCCGGGGGTCACGCCCTGCGGGGCTGCCCCTCCAGGCCCCGGGTTTTCAGCAGCGGGACCTCCAGCCGGGGGTCAGCAGACGTGGCCGCGTCCCCGGGCCGCAGCGCGCTGGAGGGCCCGGTGGGGCTCGCATCCCCAGCTACGCCGCCAAGGCGCCCGTGGAAGGAGCTGGGAACTCAGCAGCCGCTAACGTGGCCTTTCCCTCAGGAAAGGGCAGAGCGGCGGCGACGGAGAGGACGCCACACACAGCCCCTCGCCATCAGACGGCGCCTGCGCCAGGGTCCGCGGGAGCCCGGGACTCAAGGTGAGGAAGCAGCCGGTGGGCAGGTGGGTGCCTTAGGGCAGCATCCACTCAAGGCCGAGGCCTGAGGGGCGAAGCGGCAGCAGGCCTGCGGGTGGGGGCAGCGGGTCCTCACCCCAGAGACGCCGGGCCGGCCTGTGCCCAGGGGCTTCTTGTCCCCGGTGGAGGGCGCCGAGGTGGCACCGGCTCCCTGGCCCTGCCCAGCAAGGTCCAGCTGGCCTGTGTGTGTGTGTGTGTGTGTGTGTGTGCATGTGCGCCGGGCACGCCCATGTCTGCCTGTGTGTGCACGTGTGCTCCTTGAGGGCGGGGTGGGGTGGGTCCCCATCTCCTCTGAACCGGGCCCGCGGGGGGCGGGGCGGGCGGGGCCTGCAGGTGAAGTGGGGCGAGAGCAGGCGCCCCAGGCAGTGGCAGGCGCCTGCCCAGAACAGGTTGGGACTGCACGTGCACTGCCCGGCCATCCCGGGGGAGCTGGCGAGGGGAGGGGAGCAGTGTGGGGGAGGGTCTGCTGCTGCCCTCCTCCCGGTCAGGCCGAGGGGGCCGCCCATCCCCCCTCCGGGAAGCCCTCGCTGCTCACCCTGGGCACAGGGATCTGGGCTGCCCCTTGGTTGCACTTTGACCCCGTGGTCGGTCCCCCCCAGCGCTCTCAAGGGCTCCCAGATATTCGAGAGGAGGGTCCCGGGACCCTCACCCGCGCCCCGTTGCAGCTTCCTCAGCGCTGAGGCCTCCTGGCTGGGCCCCCAGGCAGGCGCCGCATCCTCCCTGCCATGTAAACCAGCGCCGCTGTGGTCAGTGCCTCAGCCCCGCGGCTGCAGGAGTCCGCAGGGCACTGCCGCAGGCCCGGAGGCCCCTCGGGAGCCCGGGGCCCAGCACCCGGGGGACACCGGGAGCCCAGCACGGGGCCAGCATGCGCGCACCTGCCCGGCTCTGCGGCCAGAGGGCAAGCCCAGGCTTTCCCCTTCTACTCAGCGGCGGGGCCCCTGTGCCCCTGTGCCCGCCCCTCCTCCTGGGCCCCACACGGACACTCGGCTCAGGGTTTCCGGGCCCGCGGCTGTGGGCTGGGACGCAGGATGAGGATGAAGCCGGCCAGGGTGTGATGGGCGGGCGGCTGCCCAGAAGCTCCTGCGCTGACCCGACGGCGGTGGAGGGCAGGGACGGGCAGGGGTCTCAGGACGCCCGCCGGCGGGCACTGCCCGCTGACGTGGGCGGAGGCTGGAGAGCACGTGACGTTCCTGGCAGGCCACCCGGTGCTCGTGCTTGGGTGAAATGCACCCAGCTGACCCCGCCCCAGGAGCCAAGGGCCCAGCGGGTGGGGGGCCTGCGGGTCCTGGGGCCGGGGCTGGGCCGGGCAGGGTGGCTGGGGCCCAGCACTCCCAGCTCCGTCCCAAGGATCGGCTCCTCCCGGGACCAGCCCCTCTGCTCCCTGGTCCAGAGCAGCCGGCAGGCGGGGAGGCAGGTGGGGGCTGGGTCAGCCCACCTGGCAGCAGGGCCGAGGAGCCCAGGGGTCCCCCAGAGGGTGCAGGGCTCCCTGCCCTCCGCACCCCTCGGGAGCTCACATCCACTCCGCCCTCAGGTTCTGGCACCAACTGCAGCCCCGCCCGCTTCCAGGTGCCCTCCCGGGTCCCCAGGGCACCTGAGTCCCAGGGTGGTGTGCAGGCCAGGGCACTGGAGGAGGCTGGCCCTGGTCCCTGCCAGGCTGCCAGGGCTGACCGGAGGCCTTGGGATCTGGGCTGCACGTGGATGGGTGCGGGCGGCTGAGCCGTCGTGGAGACCCGTCTCAAGCGCCCGCCGCCTGCCCACAAAAAGCATCCAAATGAGAGACAAATACCTGCGGGAGAGGAAGCTCGGGCATGGGGCAGCTGGGCAGCCGGGCAGCCTGCTGCCCTGGCCTCATTTGCGTAGTAATTGGGCGCGTGCAGAGATTTGCATGTTTATCACCGCAGCAGCCGGCGGCCAGGTGGGGGCCAGGCGGGCCGCAGGGGCTCGGGTTAGGCCACGGCCCAGGGTGGGCCCCGCTGCTGGACAGGAGAGGCTGGGCCTGGGCCGTCCCTGAGCCCAGGCCCCGCGCGGGGCTCTGGGGGTGGGGAGGGCGGAGCTCTCCGAGCAGACTGGCGGGGTGACGGTCCCGCGGGGAGAGCCAGCGCGAGCTCCTCACCCCACGTGTGATGGGGCCGCCGGGCTGTGCCCGGCGCATGCGGGCGTCCTCACCCCTGCGCCCCAGCTGCCACTGAGTCTGGGGCCCGCCCACCTCACAGAGGTCAAGTGGGGTCACGGGGTGGCCCCTGGCCCCCAGGACCGTGTCCCTCTAAGACACGCATACGGACACGCACAGAGGGGCGGCCCTGAGGCCACGGGGAGGGCCTGTCCCCTGCCCTGCCCTGCACGCAGCCCGGGACAGGGACACTGTGCGGACCGCGGTGAAAGGGCTCCAGACGCAGGGCCCGACTGGGGACCCCCGTCCCAGCCTCGGCACCCGTGGGGGCGGGCCTGGCAGCATTTTAAAGGGCAGGTTTATTAGGGAAAGAGGCACCTCTCTGGGGTGCAGTGGGGACACGCTGGGCGCCAGCCGACTCCACCCCCACGGCCCCTGTGCCCGGCTCCCCGGGCAGCGCTGGGCAGCGCCCCGGGCTGAGGGTCCTGGGAGAGGCAGAGCGTGACGGTCAGGGGTGAAAGCTGCCCATGGCCGGCCGAGGGCGAGGCCCCGCCGTGGGGCAGGCCCCTGGAGATGGGGGTCCCCACTCTCCCCGAGGGGTGCCGCGGCTGCCAGGAGCTCTCTCTCTTCCTGGCTGGCAACAATTGGCGCGCTCGGCACGTCTGTGAAGATGCAGGCCGGGGAGGCGCGGGCCTCGTCCGCAGCGAGTGCTGGCGCTGTTTTCCCGAGGTCCCCCCAGCTTTGCAGGAGGGTGACCAGTTCCGTGGCCCAGCCCTGGAAATGCCAGGCCCGGGCAGGGGGCAGCATGTTCGTCTCCTCCGCCCCGCGCCTGGGGACCCTTGGGCCTCCAGAGACAGAGCGGCAGGCGGCTGCAAAGGCCCCTCCCCTGACCCTAAATCAGAGGGGCCGCGAGGGCCCGGTGGGGTGCAGGGCCGGGCTGCCCTGCCCGCGGCTGTGATGGAGGCTGGGCCTCTCCTCAGTCTAGTCCGCAGGACAGGCCACCCCATGAGGTCAGCCCGGGGCCCCCGCTTTAGGGACATGGCCAAGAGGCCTCACGTGGGGCCGAGGGCCTGCTGCTTCCCAGGGGAGGGGCAGTGCGTCCCTCCTCGGCCAGCACGCACCAGGCTGCTGCCCCGTTGGCACACCCGTGCGCCTCTGGCACAGAGAGGGCGCCCAGTGCAGGCCGTGTCATTCTCCACGCCCCGGCCACCCTGCCCGCACCCTGGGGTGCGGTGGAGTCCAGAGGAGAGCGGGCCCTGTGGCCCGCAGGTCACTGACGGTGCCTGGGCCTCACTGGCAGCCATGCCACCTGCCCCCCGTGCCCCCTCCCGTCCCTCAGAGCAGCAGCTCCACTTGGGCCGAAGCCCCAGGCACCAAAGTAACCCCGCCGGGCAGCCCCTCACAGGCCCAGGGCTACCCAGGAGCTGGGCGCTCCACCCCAGTTCCAACGGCTCCGGCCACGCCCTGCCGAAGGGGGGCCTTCAGCGCCCTAAAGCAGCCTGGGGGACCCCTGCAGCCCTGCTCCCACCCAGCAATAAAAGACGGAGCCACGCCCTGCCGAAGGGGGGCCTTCAGCGCCCTAAAGCAGCCTGGGGGACCCCTGCAGCCCTGCTCCCACCCAGCAATAAAAGAGCTTCGTGCTCAGTCTGACTTCAAAGCTGCCGCCGCCCAAGGTAGGGCTGCGCCGTCTCCCGGGCCCTCTGGGCTGGGGGCGGGTCCCCAGGAAGCTGCTGCCCCCCCTGGAGCCTCCCGCTGCCCAGGTGGGTCCTGCAGCCCCTGAAGTTGGGGGGCAGTGAGCTGGGCCACGGCGCTGCTGACCCCTCTCCTCACACCCCCCACGGGTCTGCAGGCCCCTCTCCGTGTGTCCCCCTCGGCAAGTGGGCAGCTGGCATGGGGCCAGCGCTGGGCGGGCCGTGGAGCTCAGAACTGGGTCCCAGCCCTGAGGCGGGGCGCTGCGCCCCAGAAGGGGCCAGCTGGGCCCCGCTGCACACCCGCACTGCCCGCAGGCCCCGCAGGGCTTCCCGAAGGCAGCCCAGCCCCAGCGGTGCCCCTGAGCCGCCGGGTGCAGGGGCCTCGGGCTCGGTGGACCCCAGCCCGCAGCGCAGAGCAGCGGGAGGACGAGTCCGGGGAGGGGAGCCGGAGGCCAGCGCCCTCCGGGCACTGCCCAGCCCTCACCCCGGAGGGCTGCGGCCCGCGGGTTTATTCTCAGCCCCCCCTCCCTGCCCACTCGGAGCTTGGCCAGGCGGGGACATTCCAGTGGGGCGCGGGCGGCCCGTCTTTATTGGCTTCCAGGCCGGAGTCTGTACAAAGCGCGTCCTCGCGGCGGGCGCCGGGCCAGGCCTTGGGGGCCGGCCGTCCTCGGAGGTCCAGTCCGCGGGCGCCCCGGGCGCGGCATCGGGCAGCCTCGGGGCCCGCGGGGTCCAGCGGCGCGGGGTCTCGGGAGGCTGCGGGCGGCTCCTGGGGTCGGTCCGGCGCGGGCGGGCGGCGCGCGTCGAGCTGCGGGAGGGAGCGGACAGCGCCGGTGAGTGGGGCCGCCCCGCGCCCCCCGCCGCAGCGGCCTCGCTGGCTGGCGGGGTGACGCGAGTCCGCGGGCGCCCCGGGTTCGGCCCGAGGCGCGGGGCGGGGCGGGGCGCGGCCCGGCGCGGTGAGTCAGGGCTCCGCGCCCCGCGGCTCTCGCCGCCGCCCCGCCCGCGCGATTTGCAAGGCAAAGTGTCCCCCGCCCCGGCGCCCCCCGCCCGCCGCGGATCCGCTCGCGCTGGGGCGGGGCCCGCCGCCCCCCCGGCCCCCCCAGCCCCCCGCCGGGCGCCGCGCGCGAGCCGGAGCCCCGCGACCCCGACGGCAGGGCGGGTCCCGCTCGGGCGCGACGAGGTCGGGGAGCCGCCAGCGCGCGCCCGCCCCCCCGCCCCCCCCCCCGGCTCGGCCCCCCGCGCGCGGCCGTTACCTGGGCGGGGCTCAGCAGCCCCCCAGCCAGGCGGAGAGGTCGAGCAGCTCGCGCGCCGCGGGGCTCAGCGCGCCCTCGCCGCCGCTGCCGTCCAGGGAGCAGGCGGAGCGCGGGGAGCCGGGCTCCGAGCTGGCGCCGCGGCCCGGGGACGCCGGGGCGCCGGGGGGCGCGGCGGGCGCGCGGGGCGGCCGGCGGGGCGCGGGGGCCCTCGCGGCGGGCGCCAGCAGCCCCCCGGCCAGCGCGGCGCGCAGGGCGTCGTGCTCGGCCAGCAGGCGCTGCAGCGCGCGGATGTACTCCACCGCCGAGCGCAGCGTCTCCACCTTGCTCAGCTTCTTGCTGGCGCCGCCGAGCGGCACGTGCTGCCGCAGCGCCTGGAACCCCAAGTTCACCAGCTTGACGCGGTTGCGCTCGCGCTCGTTGCGCCGCGCCACGGCCGCCGCGCCGCCCCCGGGGCCCGCCGCGCCCGGCCGCCGCCGCCGGCTGCAGCGCAGCAGCTCGGGGGACGCGGGGCGCCGCCGCAGGGAGCAGCCGCCGGGGACGCCGTGCGCGGGGGCCCGGGGCGGCGCGCGGGGGTCCATCGCGCTCGCATCCACTCGCGCGGCGCCTCCTGCGAGCCCCCAGCTGCGCGGCGGGAGGGAGCGGCCGAGGGTCGGCAGCGGAGCGGGGACGGCGCCCCCGGGCTGCTGGCACCGCGCGCCCAGCGACCCCCGGGCGCACTCCCTGCTCGGCCGCGCGGGGACGGCGAGGCGCGGAGGCCGGAGGCGGGCGCGGGGAGCGTGGGGCGCTCGTGTCCTGCGCGTGCTGTCTCCCCGGCGGCGCGGGCGGCCGGGTTTAAAAGTATCGCTCACCCTCCTCGGCGCCGGCACCTCCTTTCTCACGCCCTCCCCCGCCCGCCGGCCGCGCTTCTCCCTCCCCCTGGCGCGCACAATCCGCAGAGTCCAATCGAGAGCGCGCCCCCCACCCGCCCCGGGGTGCGGCTCGCGGGCCCCGTGCGCCCTCGCCTCGCCCGGGCGCGGCCGCGAGTCCTCGGTGGGCGTCCCCGCCCCAGCAGGTGCCCCGCGCGCCGGCCCAGACGCGCGTCTCAGGTGCGCCCCTGTGCCACGGTCTCCGGGAGCTGCCGCCGGGCCCGTGCGACCCCCGCGGGCCCCCGCGCTCGCCCCCCAGCCCCGAGCCCCGGCGCCGCCAGCCGTCCGCACGCGCGGCGCGCGCCGCGGGGGGCGGGGAGGGGTGGGGCCCCGGCTACGCGGCCGGAGGGGAGGAGCGGCGGGCGCGCCCCAAGTCCCGTCCCAGCCGGGCGCGCAGACGCCGGGCGCGTGGCTCCCGGGGCGTCGCCGGCTGCGCCTACCCGGCGTGGGCGCGCGCCCGCCCTGCGCGCCTGTGGCCGGCGCCCCCCTGGGTCTTCGTCCCTGGAAGTGGGACTTGGGGCGTGGTAGACGCCCGGCCGCGGGGGGGAGGGGGAGGGCGGGGTGCGGCTTCCTGGGCGCCTCCCCCCACCGCCCACGCAACCCTCTACCCGAGGTGTCTGTGCGCCCGGGCCCCGGGGAGCTGGACGCAGACGGTCGGCCCCGGGCCACCTTCTCCTCCTCGTGGTCCGCTCCATCCCCCCGACCCCCGTCCGTGCCTGCGAGCGAGCCCCAGATGTTTGTTTCCCTCAGTGCCCCCCTCAGCCCCGCCACCCCTCCCTGAAGGCCCCAGAATTGGGGCGGTGGGCACGGCCGCTGGGCACCCTGACCCTAACCCTAACCCTAACCCCGAGGCTTCTCGTGCTTTGCCTCTTGAGACGCCACCTCAAGAGTTACTCCGGGCCGCTGGGGAGGGGCCTGCGGGGCGTGCGGAGTGCATAGTTAAGGGGAGCGGTTCCTTCTGCCCCACAGTCGGGGGCTCCTGCGGGTGGCGGGGGCCGGGGGGGGGGGGGGGGGGCGGTGCCCGCAGGAGGTCACAGGCGCTCAGGCTTATCCCGAGGCCGCGGACCCTCAGGGGCCAGGTGCTCGATGGTGCGCCGCTCGCTCGCGGCCCTTTTGGGTTCCGGCTGGGGGGCCGGGACCCTCCCCAGGGCTACAGGGCAGAAGGCCTCAGCGCTGAGCTGGGGCCCTGGCTCGGTTCCCCGCGGGATTGCCTTGGCAGGTCAGGCAGACCTTCCTGCTTTGGAGAGGTGAGCCGGAGGTCAGCACTGCCTGGGCCGGGTGGGCAGGTGCCCCAGTGATTTGGTCAGCCTCCGTGGGGCAGACCAGCATGCCGCGGGAACGGCTGAGGCTGTGCCCTCATCAATTCTGCCATCACCAGGGCTTCGTGAGACTGGGGTTCAGAATCCCAGACTCCTGGGGCACCCTGGGGAGACCAAAGGTCCAGAACTTGCTCTTCCGGAGGGAGAGGGATGGGGCTGCATCTCACCCTCCAGGACCTTGCTCGTCAGGGACGGGATCCAGCCCGCCTGGGGTCACAGCAGAGGGCCGGCCCAAGGCCACTGCCCAGCACCCCTCTGCCCCCTCCAGGGGCTGTGCCCTCCTTGGCAGCCCAGAGACACAGGTAGGACATTGGCCCAGCAGAGTCCTGTCTCCCAGGGCATGCCCAGCCCTCCCCAAGGACGAGGTGCTCCAGGCTTCCTCGGGTGGAGACCTAGGGAGTGTGACATGAGCTTCGACCATACAACGTTCCAAAACAGGAACAGGAGAGTGTGATAACATTATCAGTATCATACAGCCTGTGACTATAATGATAAGAACAGGTGGAAGAATAATAACACCTCCGTGTTGTGACCATTACCGAGTGGTAGCACAGTCGTTCCCACTGCATCTTTTCCCACTGTTTTTGCACCCAGGTGTATGCATGTGTGTCTGTACAGGCCGGGGTGACAAGCTAGACCAAGGGGCAAGCGTGCTGGCAGGCTGCGACTTCTTGTCTGAGTCACGTCCTGCTTTAAAATCAGACTCTGGCCTGAATGATGAAGTTCCTTGTGCTTCCTTCAATGCTGTGATAGAGGCAAGTGTTTCACTCTGCTCACCCTATTCCAGCTGATTGTAACCACCAGGAAGATTCAGGTCTCTAAGTAGTTCAGTTTCCTGGCCACCGTCGCATCATCTCACTTTTAACATTTTTGTGTCATTATATTTGAGATGTGTTTCTTGAAGATAGCCTAGACTTAGAACTGGCTTTTAAAGAATCCAATCCAGTGAGAGTTGCCTTTTGATTGAAATGTTTAGACCATTTACATTTAGTGTGATTGTTCATCTAGTTAAGTCTATCATCCTGTTACTTGTTTTCCATGAGTCCTTTGCTTTTTTAGGTTTTTTTTTTAACAATTAATGAGCAAGTTTTAAACAATCCCATTAGTTCCTTCATTGGCTTATGAACTATATTTCATTGTTTTTTTATTTGAGTGGTTGTTTTAGTTTCTATCTTTAACTTACCACAGTCCACATAGGAGCAATATCATACAACTTCACACATGGTAGAAGTTTTACAAAAGTGCACTTTTATTTCTTCCCTCCTGGTCTTTCTGCTATTGTTGTCATACATTTTACTTTTACAAATGCTGCCACCCCTGCATAAAATAGTCATTGTTTTTGTTTTAATGGTCACTTATCTTTTTGTTGTTGTTGTTATTTCTACAAGAACTGGGGTACAGGCCAGATATGCAGGAGGGTGAGAGGATTCACCAGAGACAGAGCGGGGAACAGAACAGGCAGAATGACCAAAATACACTGCTGAGGGGAGCAGTGGGGAGACGGAGAGGTCTGCTGCGCCATGTGGGTTGCTGTGTGGCTGGCGGGGATCAAACCAGTAGCATAGAGGCTGTGGACAGCTTCACAGCGCTGCGCTCAACTGCCTGCGCCACCAGGGAGGCCCTTGTCACTTATCTTTTAAGAATACTTAACTAATAACAAGTTTTAATTTATTTACTCACATAGTTTGTATATATCTGTAATTCCACCTCGTTGGAGACCAGAATTTCAAAGTTTTAACTGAAGACAGGATTTGTGATGGTACCATGCCATGTTAAGCTCCAGTGAAGCAAAAAAAAAAAAAAAAAAAGAAATCATTTCTGTGAGAATCCTTGATCCAAAGGCAGCCAAATCAAAAAGGATAAAGTAAAATTGTTTCTTTTTGAAGATGACAGGAACTTGTATGGAGAGAACACTAAAGACTCCACAAAAAAAACTGTTAGAACTGATCAGAAATTCTGTAAAGTTGCAGGATACAAAATCGATATACAAAAATTGCTGTGATTGTATACACAAAAGATGAACATGTGTAAAAAGAAATAAGGTAGATAATCCTATTTACAATAGCATCAACAGTAATAAAGTAATTAGGAATGAACTTAACCAAAGAGGTGAAAGATCTGCTCCTAAAAACTAAGATATTGATGAAAGAAGTTGCAAACAAATGGATGGAAAGATAACTCACATTTATGGATAAGAATAATTAATATTGTTAAAATGTCCATGCTACCTAAAGCCACTCATACACTCAGTGCAATCCCTATCGTAATTCCAATGGCATTTTTTACAGAAATAGAGAAAATAATCCTAAAACCCACATGGAACACATACATACATACACACACACACACACACACACACACACAAAGAAAACAGTCAAAGCAATCTAGAGAAAGAACAACAAACCTGGAGGCATCACAGTTCCTGACTTCAGACTATGCTACAAAGCTTTAATAATCAAATGGTATGGTGCTGGCATAAAAACAGACTCACAGACTGATGGAACAGAATCAAGACCCCCAAATAGGATCATGCACATCCAATCTCCAAATTTTGGACACGGGAACCAAGAATAATCAATGGGGGAAAGATAGTCTCTTCAATGAATGGTGCTAGGAAAACTGCATGTCCATGTGAAACGGAACCCCTATCTTACAGCACTTATAAAAGTTAACACTAAATGGATTAAAGACTTAAAGCTCTAGAGCATTTAGAGGAAGGCACAGGGCGAATCTCCTTGACATTGATCTTGTTAGAGTTGTTGAGTATGACACCAAAAGCATAAGAAAGTGGGAGTACATTAACCTGAAGAGCACCAGTCCTGTACAGGAAGTGATCAATACAATGAAAAGCAACCTCCAGGGTCGTGGAAAATATCTACCAATTGCATATCTGAGGAGTCAATATCCAAAATATATAAAGAGGGCCTCCCTGATGGTGTAGGGGTGTAGTCTCAATGCTATCACTGCTGCAGCCTGAGTGCGATCCCCAGCCAGCCAGGGAGCTGACCCATAGGCCCCCCTGTAGACCTCTCCTGTCTCCCCGCTGCTCCCCTCAGCAGTGGATTTCAGTAGATCTGCCTGTTCTGCTCCCCACTCTGTCTTTGATGAATCTTCTCTTGCCTATGCTCCAGTTCTTATATGTAAAATAAATAAGTCTTCAAAATATATATAGTATATATATATTTAGGTATATATATAGGTATATATATTTAGGTATATATATATATATATATATATATATATAACTCATACAACTCAGTAACAAAGGAACATACAATCTGATTTTAAAATGAGTAAAGGGCCTGACTACACGTTTGTCCAAAAAAGATATACAAATGGCCCACAGGTCCTTGCAAAGCTGCTCAGTATCACTGATCATCAGGGGAAATACAAATCAAAACCACAATGGGATATCACGGCACACCTGTCAGAATGGCTATTATCAGAAAGGCAGATAACAAGTGCTGGCGAGGGTGTGCAGGAAGGGGAGCTCTTGTGCACTGTCGGTGGAATGCAAATGGGTGCAGCCATGATGGGAGCAGGGTGGAAGTTCCTGAAAAAACTAAAGCTAGGCGGTGATATGAGCCAGCAGTCCCACGTCTCATGTTTAGGGCAGCATTGCTCACCGTAGCTAAGATGTGGAAACAACCTGTGTGTCCTTCAGTGAACAGATGGATAAAGAAACTGTGGTGTAGATATACCCTGGGATATTACTCAGCCATGAGAAAGAAGGGAATCCTGTTCTTCACATCCAGGCGCATGGAACTTGAAGACACTATGGTAATGAAATAAGTCAGAGAAAAACAAATTCTGTATAATATCACTCACAAGTGGAATCTTTTTTTAAAAAGAATTTATTTATTTATACAAGCACTGGGTACAGTCAGAAGCACAGGAGGGTGAGAGGATTCACCAGAGCCAGAGCGGGGAGCAGAACAGGCAGACTGACGCAGTACACTGCCGAGGGGCGCAGTGGGCGCGGCAGGAGAGGTCTGCGCGCGACGTGGGACCCTCGCCCCACGACAGGGGAACGAACTGGTGCTGCAGAGGCTGCGGCAGCTTCACAGCCCAGCGCTCAACTGCTGTGCCACCGGGGAGGCCCCATAAGTGGAATCTTAAAAAAAGCCCAGCTCACAGAAGCAGAGCTGAATGGTGATTGCAGGGAGCTGGGGTGGGGTGGGGTGGATAGGATTCAGTTTAAGGTAAAGAATAAGTGTTGGAGTCTTGTGGATGGATAGACAACACGGTGACAGACTTAACAGTGTCACCCTATGTAGCTGAACGTGCTCAGAGAGCTGTGGGACCCCCTCTGCAAAGAGGTGGCTGTGTTGAGCTGACAGATGTGGAAACCAGCTGTACCTTGAGAATCATTTTGCAATATGGGTGTTAACCCATCACGGTGCAGACCTTAAACCTACGCAATGTTATGTCATTGTATCTCAATAAAACAGGGCAGATGAAAGAAAACTGGAGTGGCTATTTTAGTGTCAGAAAAAGGAGGTTTTGGAGAAAAGAATATTACTCGGGATAAAGAAGGTCCTTTTGTAACAATTAAGAGGTCAGCTGAGAGAAGACGACTATCCTAAGTGTTAATGCATAAAGCAAGAGCGCCTAGATCTGCAGAGAAGTACACAGATGCTCAGCTATAGCGGAGACTTCAGGATGGCAGACGTGTGGACAGCAATGATACAGAAAAGGTAAGTAAAATTATTAACCCACTTGACATCGATTGGAAATTGACATCGATTAATTTGACATCGATCGGAAATTCCACCCTAATCAGCAAAATATATTATTTCCAAATACATGTGAGCCCGCTACCAAATTAAACCATACAGTTCACAAGCCTTGAAAAGTGTAAATGAAATTGAGTTACGCAAACTATATTCTCTGTCCATAATGGAAGTAAATTATCCTAATACAAGAAAGACACTTGAAAAGTCTCCAGATATTTGGAAATTGGAAAATAGATTTAAACAATCCATGTTCAAAGAATCAATCAAGAGAGAAAGTAGAAACCACTTTGAAGCCAAAAATAAAGGGAGACACAATACCCCAGCACTTGGTGGAAAATTCAAAGGACTCAGGACCTATTAGAACTTATAACTTTTACCACTCAGGTGCTGGTTATTCCTGCATCCTATTAGCATAAATCTTGCAAATCACTAGCGCCAGCTTCCTAGAAACTAGAAAAAGAATAGCAGACTTTCCCCAACATGAGTAGAAGAAACACAAACACAAGCATCAGGGCAGAGTGAGGTGGGAACCACAGAGATGGGGGAGCGCCAGCCCCCGGGGAGAAGCACTGCTCTCCCCCCTGCGTGAGGGGTGCCGGGTCTGCGGGTCCGCAGAGGCTCAATAGCAGAGTGATTGGGGCAACGTGATGCCGTCAGCTGAGGTGAAACAGACACATCTTTGAAAGACAGGACGGACCAAAACTCACACAAGAGGAAGGAACCAGAAGAGCCCACCCCGTCAGCAAATTGAAGCAGCTAAAAACCTTCCTACGACGAAAAGCTCAGGCCTAGGGGGCATAACCGGTAAGTTCTCGCACACAGTCAAGCATGAAATAAAATCAATTTTACATAGACGCATCCAGAGCAACCGAAACGACGGGGCTCAGCTGTGGCATTAGCGAGGCTCCACAAACGCAAGAAGGGCTGTGAGGCCCGGCGAGAACCAGCAGGCGTCACCAGGGAGGCGGCGGCTGGACACGCAGGAGCAGGACATCCATTGCTGCCAAGCTAAAGTATGGAGGCAGCACCCTCCCAAAGAAAATCCCAGGGGCGCTTGTTTCTGGAGAACGTGGCAAACTGATGTTTGAAACCTGTTATTACTCATATAATTTTACTTTCATTCCTTCATGGATACATTTACCTGTGAAAACTTGGGGAGTTTCGGGTTGGGTTGGAGGGATCATCATTTTTGCCAGTAAAGTCAGTGGATCTTTTCATGTGATGGCTTTTCCCTTCCCGCTGTTCACCTGGCGTGAATGGAGACGGAGTCCATCTGTGAGCTCCCCTCCTCTCTGTCTTTAGCCTGTTCTGCTGGGACCCCTTGCAGCCTGCAGTTTTTATTACCAGCTTCATCTAGCTTCGCATCAGATGGGGCAAGCCCCTCTTTCTAGTGCATTCCGTTGAGAGCTGGCTGCCCTGCTCCCAGCCTGGCCGCGGGGGTGTCCGTGCTGAGCACCAGTGGAGCACTCGCACTCATGCTGACGGGGAGCGCATGGGTGTCTGGTGACGGGGATGGCTTGCTGTCTGTCTACCAAGGGCGGGCTGGGCTCTGTCTGCTCCAGTGGCAAGGGGCAGGGTCCTCACTTGAGTCTCGTATTCTCCACGGAGGTCACCACAGTCCTGTCCCACTAATGTCAGGATCCCCAGCTGGTCAGCTTTGTTGAGATAGCATTCATACACCATAGAATTCGCTTTTCATGTGTACAGGTCTTATACCTAATGCAACTTGGAAAAGAGGAACAAACTAGACCCAATGATAGCAGAAGGAAGGAAATCTAAAAATATAAGAGCAGAAACAAATGAGAGATCAAAAAGGTTATACCAAAAAAAATCAATGAAACGAAGAGCTGGTTCTTTGAAAAGATAAACAAAAGCAGACAAACGTCTAAGCAAGTTAGCAAAGACAAGAGGAGAGACGGAATTATTACACAGAACCAGAAATGAAAGTGGAGAAATCACCACAGTACATACATGCAAAGGGTTAGAAGAGCTTGCTATGAACAACCACATGCTATTTGATAACCTTGAAGAATTGGCAATTTTCTAGCTTAGCAAGACTAAACCAGGAAAAAACAAAAGTTGAATAAATTTATCACAATCAGGGAAATTAAAACAGTAATGAAAAATCTCCTCAAGGGCCTCCCCGGTGGCGCAGCGGTTGAGCACTGGGCTGCGAAGCTGCCCGCAGACTCTGCAGCGCCGATTCGATCCCTGGCCTGTGGCGAGGGTCCCGCATGGCGCGCAGACCTCTCCTGCTGCACCCGCTGCTCCCCTCAGCAGTGTCCTTCGGTCCTTCTGCCTGCTCTGCTCCCCGCTCTGGCTCTGGTGAATCCTCTCACCCTCCCGCGCTTCTGACTGTGCCCAGTGCTTGCATAAATAAATAAATAAATCTTAAAAAAAAAAAATCTCAAAACGAAAGCCCAGGATCAGATGACTTTACAAGCAAATTCTATCAAATCTTCAAGGACGAACTTATGCCGGTCTTGCTCAAATTGTTTCTAAAGGTCCAAGAAGAGGGAATGGTCCCTAATACATTTACTCGGCCAACATTACCCTAATACAAAACCAGATGAATACAGCACAAAAAAAGAGCGCTACAGAACAACATCCCCGATGAATGTTGACATGGAAATCTTCCACAAAACACTAGCAAATCCAACTCAACAACACATTACAAGGACTGTTCATTATAATCAAGTGGGATTTATCCCAGGGATGCGAGGATTGTTTAACACACATCAATCAATTAATGTAATAAATCACATCAACAAGCAAGAACACAAAAGACATATGAGAACAATAGATGCAGAGAAAGTATTTGACAAGATTCACCATCCATTTAATATTTACAAAAAAAAAAAAGAAGAAGAAGAAGAAGGTGGGAATAAAAGGAGCCTACCTCGACACAATAAAAGACATAGAGCACAGATCTACAGCCGGTGTCATATGGGGGGGTGAAAAACTGAACGTTTCCCTCTAAGGTCAGGAAGGAGACAAGGGTGCCCGCTGTCACCACTTCTGTTTAATTTTGTATTAGCGGTTTTAGCCAGAGCGATCAGACAACAACAGGAAATAAAAGGAATCCAGATTGGGAAGAAGAAGTGAAACCATATTATTTGCAGAAAATGTGACACTATATATAGAAACCGTAGACGCCACCAAAGAGCTACTAGAAACAATAAATAAATCAAGTGGCAACACCTAACACACAAAAATCGGTTGGTTTTTATAGCCAACTGATGAATGAGAAAGAAAGAAAAGAATTCCGTTCATAATTGCATCCCCGAAAACTCACATGCCGAGGAGCTGCGGGACTTCCACAGCGAAAGCCGCCCTAGGAAATGGTGACATGGCGGCGTGGCGAGGCGTCCATTCTCCCGGAGAGGAGGCGCAGGAGCCGGAATGATCATCTGCCAAAGCAACACGTAAACTTAACACAATTCCCATTAAAATACCAACAAAATTCTTCAAAGAAATAGAATAAAAATATTAAAATGTATATGAAACCAGAAAGGCTTTAACCAGCTAACGCAATCCCGGGGAACGGAGGAGGGGAACAGAGGCTTGTGCTACTGGCTTGAAACTATACCAGAAGCAGCAGTCACGGAAACAAGGCGGCGCTGGGATAAAGCCAGACGCCTGGGCCGAAGGAACGGAATGGAGCGCCCAGGAATACATTCGTGTCTATGTCAAGTTTCATTCGTGGTAAAAGAGCCACGAGAGTCTCCTCAAGAAATGAAGCCGGGCAACTGGATGGCCGTTCGTCAAGGAATGAACGTGGCCCGCTCTCTCCCTCCAAGCGTGAAAATCAATTCGAAACATTGAAGCCTCAGCTATAAGATCCACAACAATCAAGTGTGTGGAAGAAAACCCCCGCGACATCGACGGTAAAGACAGTTTTGGAGATTTGACCCCATGGAAAGGGATAGAAAAGCAAAAAAGCAAAGTGGAATGACCTCAAGTCCGAAAGCTCTTCCGCAGGCAAAGGCCGCCTCAGTCGCCCCGTGAGAGGGAGAAGGGAGCCACACGCCGGGGGGGGGCGGCCCACGCGGGCATCGCCGAGAGGCGCACGCGTGCCCCACTCAGGGGTAACGAGCGAGCCGCGCGGTGAGTAAACGGGCGGTGGGCCTGAAGCGGGTCAGCGGGCGGACACTGGGAGACGGGCAGCACCCCGACGGCGCCCAGCCTCCTCCCGACAGGGAGAGGCAGCTCGGGCCACGGGAAGGCGCCCCACGCCCGAGAGGCCCGTGGAGGGGACGCGGAGCCGAGCCGTGGCCGCGCCGCGGGGTGTGACTGAATGTGAACAGCTGGAAACGGGCGCACCGCGGGACCCGCCGCCCAGGCACACGGAGCCGCCCCCGGGACTCTGCTGTCCAGCGGCCAGCAGCCCTGCAGCGTCCTCTCCACAGCCGGACGCGGCGCTCTGAGCAGACGGGCCCGTCCATGCAGCGGACGCTGCTCGGCCGGGGGGCGACGGGGTGCTGCTGCGCGCAGCCAAGTGGCAGGGGGCCGAGGGCTCATGAGCGGCCGGGCCGGCGGGGACGGGTGCGGGGCCTTCATGCGGCACCTGCTGCAGCGGTGCAAAATCAGCTCGGGCCGCTGATGGGCAGCGAGGGGCCTGGGGCGGAGGGCGTGGGGCTGCAGGAAGGGCCCGGGGTACGAGGGAAGCGGTGGGGGGGGCAAAAACTGGCAGTTCAGGAAACTTCCGAAAAATCACTGGCCGCCGAGGTCTCCATCTCGTGACAGGGGACGTCCACTCGGAAATCAAAGCATCGAAGTGGACCTGGCCGTGAGAGAGACGCCCGAGGCTGCGCTTCCCCTCGGCTCGTGAGTGTCCCTGAGCCGCGAGGGGCTGCGACCTCTGGGCCGCTGGGGACAGTTCAGATCCGGACAGAGGGCGGAGGGAGGGCCGGAGGCCGGACTCGGGCCCATCAGCCCTCGCAGCCAGCCCTGCAGAGGTGCGGCCGGCACGGCCTCCCCCGGGGCTGCAGGGGCGCCTCCTGGGCGGGAGGGCCCGGGTCAGGGCAGGCTGCCTGCGCCTCACCACCGAGGAGGAAGAGCGGCCGGGGCAGGCCTCCCTCCGGAAGGCCGTTGGGAGGGTGGAGGCTGCCACCTTCTGGCCCAGGGAAGCAACCTCCCAGCCGGAAGGGCCTGCCGGAGGCCTGCACCCGCCGCCTGGGTCCCCCGGGGTAACCGTCCGGGTAAACTGAGGCAGCAGACAGAAAACAGGCAGAGGCAGGGAGGCAAGCAGAGCTGAGAGAAGAAACAACTGCGGGGAGTGCAGGGAGCAAGTGGTGGAGACTGGGGGGGCACACGGGGGGGGGCGGGGGCAGGTGGGAGGGGCAGGTGGACAGGCCAAAGGGGCAGGGGCGGCAGGGCCGGGGGGCGGGGGCGGGGGCGGGGGCGGGGGCTGGGGCGGTGCGCAGGTGCACACACAGGTGCGGGTGCCCACACGCGAGCACACCCAGGCACACGGCCCTCCTGGAAACAGGCGGCAGCCTGGCCGCGCGCGCCCGGCCCTCGGGACAGGGCAGCCCTGGAGCCCCGTCCCCTGGCTTCTGGGGGCCACCCCCGTGCTGCAGCCCCCGGGTCCCGCCCCGCGGAGGTCCTGAGAGGACCCGCCTGACAAGAGGTGAGGCGACCCAGCCCCACAGCCGGGTGTTGGGCGCGGCCCTCCTCCCCCCCACGCCGTCCCCCAGCCCAGCTCCCCGCAGACCCGCCTGCCCCCCGAGGCCTCAGACCCCAGGCTGCTTCCCCAGGCCCTTCCAGGGGTGTTTGCTGGTGAACGACCCTCAGGATGGTTGTCCCGGCCTCCTGGGAGGAGTGAGCCCCGCACGCTCCCGGGGCCCTCTGCTCCCCCACTCCCCGGCCTGAGACCCCACAGGGCGCCCGCCCCCTGGCCCAGCCACTCCTCCTACCGTCCCCTCCAGGGGCCACCGGGTGGCAGGGGCTGGCCCGGCTGCCCCACCCCTTCCTGCCGCCTCTTCCGGGGCACCCAGCCCCACTACAGACCGACTCTGGGGCGGCTCCCCTGCAGCTGAGGGGGAGCCCCCGCCCCCTGGAAACCACAGGGCGAGGAGCACACAGGCCGCCATGGGGCCTCGGCGCAGAGTCAGGGTCGCCAAGTGCCAGATGCTGGTCACCAGCTTCTTTGTCCTGGTAAGAGGCAGTTGGGGGGCCAGGCCCCGGCACTGTGGTCCATGCCCCCTCACCCCTGCCACACACCCCGCCCCACTGACACCCCTGCTCCTGTGGCCATGCGCTGGGCCCCGGTGGAGTGACTGGTGGCCCTCTGGGCAGGATGTCCTGCGGGCAGTGTCCATTCTGCCGGGCAGCCAGGGCCGGGGGAGAGCGGGCGGTGCGGGAGGGGGGTGGCAGGGAGCTGGGGGCACACATGGGAGGCTGCAGGGAGCTGGGGGCCCCTACTCTGCAGAGTGACCCGCAGCCGGGGGGCTTGGGCCAGCTGCCTGAGCGGGTTTGGGGAATGCCCACGGATCTGTGTGTCCAGCCGCCCACCTGGCCTGCTTCCTAGGTGCTGGGCCTCTCTGTGGCCGCCGTGGCAGCCCTCACCTACTTTGGGGCCCACTTTGCCGTCATCAGCCGCGCAGCCTGGGAGAGGGCACCCCACGGGCCAGCGCACCTCTGGGGTGAGTGGGCTTCTGCAGGACCGCTGTCGGGGAGGGGGCCCTGCGGGCAGGAAGGAGGGGGCCCTGGGGGCTGGGGAAGGGGCCCCGGGGCTGGGAGGGGGCGGGCTGGCGAGAGGGGCCGCTCCACGGGCGCCTGGGCAGTGCCTTGCTCCACCTGGGCCCCACCCGCAGGGGCTGAGAACGGGTGAGCCTGCGGGCTGCTGCTGGAGGGACCCACAGAGAGGGCGCCCCAGACAGGTCTGAGCAGCTCTGGGGACGCAGGGCGCTCGGCTGCCCTCAGGGGAGAGCACGGGAACAAGGACGGCAGGAGCAGCTCAGCTCGGAGGGGTGGGTGCACCCCTGGGCCTCCCAGCCCCCCACGCTATTCCCCAAAGCCTGCAGGCCCGCCTCGGCGGCTGGAGGGGAAGCCGGAGCCCGCCTGGCCCGATAAGATTACGGCCCCTCTCACCGCCGTTCCGGGGGTGGGGTCCTGGCCCCAGAGATAGTGCGGGCAGGAGGCAGAGCTGCAGGGGGGCTGGGCGCCCCCTCCCCGGGTCCCTCTGAGCAGTGCAGGAAGGGGTGGGGCCCCGGCGCCCCTGCGGCCACCTCGGGGTTGGGTTTCAGACCCGGCCCCCACGCAGGGGCCCCCTGTCCGGCACCCCTAACTCTTCTCTCTCCCCCAGCCATCTCCTTGGGCGCCGGGCTGGCGGGGCTCCTGATTCTGGGGGCCCTCCTGAGCGCCGCCGCCACGGTGAGGGAGGCCGCGGGCCTCATGGCGGGGGTGAGTTCTCCAGGCCCGTGGGGTCCCCGTGGCTCCTGCAGGGGTGTGGGTGGGCAGCGCCTCCCGGCCGAGCTGCTGCGGAGGCAGGGGCTGCCGGGTCTGCTGCTGTGGGGAGCGTGGGGGCTCGGGGGCGCGTCCCCCTTTCCTGTCATGAAGACACGGCGGGCGGTGGCCCCCAAAGTGCCCGGGCAGCTGTGGTCTGGGCGGCCGCAGGCGAGTGGGCCCCAAGGCGTGGCCGGCACACCGCTCGCGCCAGGCCGGCCCTCGCCTGGGCACCGCCACCCCAGCCCCGCCCCGCCTGCCCACGGCTTCGGGGCTCCCCGTGCGGACCGGCCCCAGGTTTGAGCGGCCCTCCCGCCCCCAGCCGCCCGCCCGCCCGCCCGGCCTCGGGAGTGGGGCTGCACCGAGCGCCTGTTTCCAGCCATCGCCGGGGCTGCGAGGACCCTCGGGGCGTGGGGACCCCCGGGGCTGCGAGGACCCTCCGGGGCGTGGGGACCCCCGGGGCTGCGAGGACCCTCCAGGGCATGGGGACCTAGTGGGCCAGGCCCTGGGGTGGCGGCCCCGCCTGCGGTCTTGGCTCGGCGGGGCAGGGGGGCGTCCCGGCTGTGGCTGGGAGCCGGTGGGGGGGGGGGCGGGGGGTGTCCCTCCAGGGGCGCCCGGGAGGGGCCCCAGAGGCCTGGGGGCGGGGCCGCTGGCCATGCGGGCGGGGCGCAGGCGGGGCGCGGGCCCACGTGTGCTCCCCAGCTTTCCGCGCTGCCGCGGGTTCTTCTTGGGGTCGCCTCAGCAGCTCAGCACCCTGGCCGGGGGGCCGCGGTCGGGGACGCCTGGGCCTCCAGCCTGTCCCGGGCCGGACGGGGTCAGGAGCCGGTCGGCGGGCGGGGCGTCCACCCGGGAGCCCCGGTGCTGACCGCCTTCTGCACCCGGGCGCCCCGGCGGCGGCGGAGGCTGGGGCGTGGGCCCAGCGGGACCTGGGGCGCCGGGACCCGGGCCCGGAGCTCCGTGCGAGCACGTGCGCGCGTGTGCAGGTGCGTGCACCCCGTGTGTGTGCCCGGGCGCCGTGTGCCTGCGCGTGTCGTGCGCGCCTCACGTGCAAGCGGGCGCCTGGGCGTGTTTGCTGCGTGTGCAAGCCCCTCGCGAGCCTGCGCGCTGCGTGTCGGGCCGCGGCCGGGGAGGCCGGGCTGCCCAGCGCCGCCAGCCGCGCCCTCGCTGCCCCCGCGGGCGCCGGGGAGCTGCGGGCAGCCTGGCGCGGGCCGGCGGGGCCGCTCGGGTTTGTTTCTGCTTTATTTTGAGTGGGCAGCGGAACGGGCAGGGGAGCGGGAACGGGCAGGGCGGGCAGCGCGCCGGGCGCGCGGCGCGGAGGGGACTCGGGCTCCTCTGGCGTGAGGGGTGGTTCCTGGAAAATGCTGGTCCTGAGCGGCCCGCAGCCCGCAGCCCAGGAGGCCGCCGGGGAGATGGTGTCCAGAGGGGGAGGCAGCCCTGGGGCGGGGGGCACCTCGGAGGCCCGCACACCCTGGGCGGCAGGAGGGACCCGGCAGGCCCCAGGCCCTGGTGCCCACACCCAGTTTGGTGCTGGGAGCGGCCTTGCCCAGCGCGGCAGAGGCCCAGGACGGCTTCTCCCACCCTGCCCAGCGCGTGTCTGCCCAGCGGCCGGCCTGCCCGCGCCCCTTCTGTGGGCACGTGTTGGGAGAACGGCCTTCCGGGCCGTGGGTCGCCGGGGGGCACGCCAGCCCGGGCCGTGGGGCCCTCAGGAGCCAGGGCGGGGCCTGGGCAGGGCCAGGAGGGGCCAGAGCTCCTGGAGGGCAGCCTGGCGGGCCAGACCTGGGTGCCAGCGCCTCTGGGTGGGCACCGTCCCCAGGGGCCGGGTCAGGCCCTCTGGAGCTCCTTCTGCCCTGCCCAGCCTGGGGGTGTCTGCGCATTGGGGGTGTTCGCTGGCTTCTGCAGGGGGGCTCAGAGCATAGGGTCCCTGGCTGAGAGGAAGGCCCAGTGGGGAGGTGGAGAAATGACCCCACCAGGGACGCCTCTCTTCTCCTAATTGGGGTTCAGGGCAATGGGAAGAGAGGGGCAGGGGCGCACAGCGTGAGAGAAGGCAGGCTGTGCCCCCCGGCAGCCCCCAGCTGCTGGCCCGGCCCGCTGGCCCTAGCCTCCGCCCCTGGAAGGGCCGGCCCTGGTGGGAGGTCAGCACCTGGAGCCTCCCCCGGCCTGGAGCGCCCAAGGGGGCAGTGTCAGCCCAGGCTCCGGGAAGGCTCTGCCTGGCCCTCCCGGGGTCAGTGGCCTCCGGAAGCAGCCCCAGGGGGCATGTGCCCTGTCACCCCCACCCCAGGATGGCTGCCCCGCCCAGGACAGGCAGGTGGCCCCTGCGGGCCGGTCACCAGGCCACCAGGTCAGGGGGGCATCGGCCAGGGGCAGCGCCTGGAGTGACCCGCCCGCCCCCGCAGGGCTTCCTGTGCTTCGCGCTGGTGTTCTGCGCCCTGGTGCTCGTGGCCTTCTGGCGGTTCCAGACCCCCACGCCGGTGAGCACGCCCCGCCTCCACCCCCGCCCGCCTCCACCCCCGCCCTGCGCCCTCCCAGGGCTGGGGCAGGCTGGGGCCTGGGGACAGTCAGGCAGACGCGTCTGGACTCCTGGCCCTTCTGCCACACAGGGGCCCTCCAGGTCGGGGTCACAGCGCAGGGCCTGGGCTGGGGTCTGCCCGTCTGGCTCCCCTGCAGGCAGCTGCACCCCCGCCCCAATAGCTTGTGCTCCAGCTTAGTGGGGCCGCCTGCGCCCTGCCCGCGCGCCCTCCCCGAGTAGACGGGGCCTGAGCTGCCCAGGCCCCTGTGGGCAGCAGGTCTGAGCCTCTGAGCAGGGGGCAGGCCCGGCCCCGCCCTGACGCAGGCAGGCAAACCCCTTGGCCCGGAGCCGAACAGCCCCTGCCGGCCAGCCCAAGCCCTCTCCTCTGGGGGGTGGTGTCAGGAGCCCGGCGCCCGCCCAGACCCACTCACCCCCATTGCTCCCCGGCACCTGCCCGAGGGGCCCCCGAGACACCCCAGGCAAGGGTCAGACAGGGCCAGCCCCCATGGGAGCCTGAGCACAGGGCCAGCGGCTCCTCCCATGGCCAGGCCCACCACGGAGGGCGCCCCACCGCCCGCCACTCCGGACCCGGCTGCCAGTCCCTAGGGCCGCTCGGCCTTGGCAGGGCTGGGCTGCAGCCAGCACAGCCCCGGGGCTACTCATTACTGACCACAGCCCAAGCGCGCGCCCACAGCTCTGTGCCCGCTGGCCCGCAGCCACACCCGCCAGGAACGAGCTGGTCCCTGAATAATTCATGTGCGGGTGAGGCGCAGGCGGCTCTGGGGTCTGCCTGTTCTCACGGCTGGGCCCTGCCCGGTGGTCCTGGGGGCTGGCAGCAGGCCTGGGCACAGCCAGGAGGCGGAGCCGACCACGTGGGCAGGGCAGGGTGAGTACAGGCAGAAAGAGGGGTCAGCAGCCCAGGAACCCTAAGTCCTTGGCTCTGAATCCTCCTCTTGGGGTCACCCCCAGGAGCTCTGGGGGGACTTTAGAGTAGGCAGGGAGCCCGGATCAGGGCCATGCAGCCCCTTAGTGCTGGAGGCGGGACTGGGGCTGCAACAGGGCTGCCTGCGAGGGTCTCGGGCCTGTTCACCCGAGTCCTCCGGGCGGCAGGACCGCCACCTTCCTTCCCAGAAGGCAGCGTGAGGGGCAGAGCCAGCCTGAGTCCTCTGGTATACCCCAGCCCTCGGGGGCACAGCCCAGCCGGGAGGGCTCAGGGTCTCGAGGTGGACACTGGACCTGACAGGAGCCCCGGGGCCCCAGGGCAGTCTGGGAAGCCTTCTTGGAAGGGGAGATGTTCCAGTTGGTCTTTGAAGGAGTAGCTTGGTCCAGGGAGGGCATTTGGTCTCGGGGGTGCTGCGTAAACAAAGGACGGGGTGCTTACAAGGACAGAGACAGCGAGGCCTGGGTGATGTTGGGGTGTGGCGTGAGGACGGGGCTGGCCGCCTCCTCGCCATGGTCTGCCTGGGGAGCGCCTCTGTCCAGAGCCCTCCCTGGGCACGAGTGCCCCGACCAGGGCCTTGCCTGGAGCCAGCTGCCACACTTCGGGAGCGTGCTGGGCGGCTCTGGAGACCACCAGAGTACAACCACCCAGCCTGGTCTGCCCCGGGCTCCCGGTCAACTAAGCAGGGCACCCCCCAGGCCTCAGCCCCCACGCGTGCAGGAGCCAGGCGGGGCAGGCAAGCTGGGCTCTGACTTACCCCGGGCCGGGGGCAGGGGTGTGGCATCAGCCAGCCTTCTGGGGGAGAGGCCCACAGTTGAGGTCTGGGGGGATCTCCTGAGACCAGGCCTCAGGGAGCTCTCCTGGGAGGAGGCGGGGGACCTACTGGGGCACTCAGCTCCGGGGTGGGACCCGCCTCGGGGAACCCCACGGGTTCCAGTGCAGCCCCGCCCCCAGCCCCCGCCGGCCGCCCTCAGGTGGAAGACGCTGCCCTGGATGCCTACGACCTGCTGTACGACCGGGCCCTGAGGCGCTTGCCCGCAGCCCCGAGCCGGGAGCTGGTGGCCGTCCAGGACACGGTGAGCGGCCCCGCCGGTGGCTCGGCTGTCGGCCTCCCCACTCGGGCACAGGCCCCAGAGTCAGCAGAGCTGGGCCAGGCGCTGGGCAGGGGAGCAAACGACAGGCCACTGACGCCCTCTGCGGGGGCGAGCGTCCCCCCTGCCCAGACAGGCTGCCACTGTGCACCCAGAAACCCTGCCCACACAGGGCAAAGCGGGTCAGATGGCGGCAGCCGGGTTAGGTGGGGCCCTCCTGGGCGGTCAGGGCCATGTGGTGAAGCCGCTTTGACAGGAAAGCCCAGGATGGCATGGGGGGCAGCCATGTCGCTCCGGTCACTGGGCGTCTTTGCGCCTCGGCCAGGCCGCTGGGCCCGGGACGAGCTGTGTCCGCTGTCACTGCAGTTCCTGTGCTGCGGGAAGAGCTCGCCCTTCGGCCTCCTGGGGAGCGCGGACGCCCACCTGTGCCAGGGCCCAGAGGCGGCGCGGCAGGTGAGGGGACTGGCGAGCATGACCCTGATGTGGGCCGGGCCCTGCGCCCCCTCAGGCGCTTCCAGGCCTGGGGGCTCAGCACAGGCCCAGGGCCAGAAGCACAGGGGTGGGGTGGCAGGCGGGCGGGCAGCTCTGGGTCCGGGGCGGGGAGGTGGGCAGCCGCCCCGCAGAGTCCAGCCCCCCTAAGGGGGCGGGGGCAGGGCAGGCAAGAGGCCTCTGGAAGCCCCTCCCCTGCCACCCCCCAGTCCCCACCCAGTCCCACCCGGCCTCCAGGAACAGGCCCATCCTATCCCCAGGAGGGCACAGACGGCCCTGGGCCCAGCAAGGGGGCGCAGAGCTGGCCCCGAAGGCCCCTGCTAGAGTGCTGGGGGGGTCAGCAGCACGCAAGGGGCGAGAAGTCGGGGTGGCCTCATGTCTCTACCCCAGACAGCGCAGGGAACACCTAGAGGAAGGCACCCCTGGGCCTCAGGCCTGTGCCCTCGCGCCAAGCTCTCCCCGGCTCTGGGGGTCATGCCTGGCGCGAGGGCGCGGGCGCTGCTGGCAGCCCTGGGCGGAGCCGCTCCCGCCGGCTAGGAGGGGACATGCGCCGACTTCTCCAGGGCTGCCTGTCACGCATCCGGGGCTTCCTGAGGACCCACGCGACCGTCGCCTCCACGCTGACCACCTTAGGCCTGGCCTGCACGGTACTGCACCCATCCGGACCCGCCACCCCCACATGGAAGGGCGGGTGGGCGCCAAGGCTGCTGGTCTGCGGGGGAACAGGGAGGAGCCCCTCCCTTCTCGACTCAGGCCCTCCCCCCCATGCACCCCACTCTGCTTGGCCCCCACCCTCTGTGCACCCCCTCTGCTCAGCCCCCGCCCCCCCGGCACATCCCACTCTGCTCAGCCACACACACACCCCTCCTCCCTGCATCCCCCCTGCTCAGCCCCTGCCCCCCAGGTGTACCCCACTCAGCTCAGCTCCCGCACCCCTAGGTTTACGCCATGCTGCTCAGTTCCTTCCTCTGGTTCGCCATCCGCGCGGGCTACAGCTTGGACCGCAAAGGCAAATACACCCTGAAATCAAGGTAGGCCCCGCCTGCCCCTCCACCTCTCCCCATGGGTCCCGCAGCCCTGAGTTGGGGGGAAGCCAGCGGTCAGCCCTTGCCGGCCTCTGGGGAGCCCAGCCTGTGGAAGCAGGGCCTGGAGAATGGCCCGACCCCACATACCCTGTTCTGAGGCCAACACGGGACCCTGCTTTCCCCAATCCCTGCCAAGACCTGACCTCATGATGCCACTGACACCCCAGAGGGCGGCTTCCTGCGCCCCAAAACTATAGCCCCAGGCCAGACTTTTGATCTTAGGGACCCCCAGGGCTCCCACGTTTAGGGAACAAGGAGGGCCCAGAGCCAGCCTGCCCACTGGCACTCCCGGCCCTGCTTGCCTGCCACCCCGTCTGCCCACCTCTGTCCTGGCCATCTGGGCCCTCCTTGCTGGGCACCCTGCCTGACCCCTTGCACAAGAATTGCCTCAGCCCACTCTGCTCCCCAGAGCCCGCGACTGCCGGCCGCAGCCCAGCTCCTGTGGACGCCTAGCGGGCTGCGAGGCCCGACGGAAGCAGATCTGCGGCACGACTGTCCAGCCCCGCGCAGGCTCGCCCCGCGGCCTGTCCACCCATGGGCTGTCCTTAAGGGGGCGAGAGCTGGTCCCTCTACGGGGGTGGGGTGGGACGGAGGCCCCCAGATCAACAGGCCTGTGTAAGCAGCCGGAGGGTGTCCAGGGGGACAGGCCGGGCAGAGGGCAGCTGAGTAGCCTGCGGGCTGCCGCGGAGGGTGCCTCAAGGTGATGGTCCGGGCGGCCTGTCCCCCGCCCCAGCCCCGCGGGCTCTGGAGAAGGGCCTGGCTCGCAGGCCGCGGGCGGGGTCCAGGCTGTGCTGGGGGCAGTGATGTGACGGTGGCCATGCTCTGGGCCACTCTGTTCCTTCCCCCGGGCCCCGCCCTGGGGTCACCATGACCCCTGGAGTCCTGCTCTGGGGAGTCTCTCTGCCCCGCAGGGTCCTCTGCTCAAGACCCAGCCCCGGCCCCCAGGGGCCGACAAAGGAGAAGGGAAGGTCAGGGGCCCCTTTCCACTTCCAAGGGGGGTTGGCTGCCCCCTCAAGTCCCACAGAGGGGCTCCTCTAAAGCAAGAACCCCCCATGCTGGACGCCGGACAGTGACCCCGCGGCCAGTGCAGCCTTGCAGTAACACGCCCGAGGCTCACACACGTGCTCACGCTGCACACGCGCTTCTGAGCTCATGGCGTGTCCACTGCGGGCGCCGCGGCCAGGGTCCCCGAGCCAGGGGGCTGGTGCAGGCGGCCCTCCTCGTGTCCCGGGTCCCCTGGCACAGGAGCCACGGCCCCCACGGGTCGCGGGGGGAGGCTGCCCGCCTGCTGCCTGCCGCCACGGGGCGCCCGCCACGCAGACCCCCTCCCGAGCGGCCCCAGCCTGGACGGCCCTGGAGGCAGGAGGACCCGCCTCCAAACCCACGTAGGAGCCGCCCCTCGCCCACCGGTGCCACCGCCACAGTCGGCCCGCAACCAGGGTCTCCCCGCACCAGATGGGCCCACGGGGGTGCCGTGCGGCATGGGGGCGGGCTGAGACCCCTCCTGCGGCTCCCCGTGGCGCCCGCTTCTGGCGCCTGATTCTCCGCTGGGCTCCACGCCCTTCGTGCTGCCCGGGGAGCACACAGGACACGCCTGGACGCCGCCCCGTCCGGCCTCACCCGGCTGCCCGGTCGGCGTCCCCAGCAGGGCCGGCCACGCCACGGCAGCTGGGGGACACTGCCCAGCACCGAGACACCCCAGGGCCCCCCTCTCCACAAGGGCCCTCATCGCCCTCTGCAAGGCTGAGATCACTCGAGCCCTGCGTCCACCCTGTCTCCTCAGTTACGGCAGTTTCCCACCCCCCAGCCCCCTGGCCCCCCGCCCCCACTGCCCTCCCCCGGCCCCCACAACGCCCCCAGCCCTCCCCCAAACCCCCTGCCCCCAGCTGTCAGGGCAGAGCCAGAAGCCCAGGTCCTGCTCTCACTGGCCACGGAGCCTCACCCCTGGGCCTGCCCCCGTCCTTGTGCCTGGAGGTCAGCACTGAACACTGGGTGGGGGCGCTCAGCCGCCCAGAACCCCGGGGTTCTCCTTGCCCAGCGTCCCGGTACATGCTGCCTGCTCCTCCCCCCACTGGGCTGCGTCCGACCCCCATGGCGCCCCCGACGCCCTAGTTCTTCTTGGCAACCGGCAAGCAGGGGCGGCCACAGCAACCCGGTCCCCAGCAGACGCCCTCCTCGGCGGGGGAGCTCCCGACGCAGCAGCCACGGCCCGGGTCCCGTGCCCACCCCGCCGCCCCTCTTGCGCAGCCGCGCCCCGAGATCGAGACCCACTGCCACCTGCCGCGCTCGGCAACCTGGAGAGCGGGGTGGGGCGCTTGAGAGCCCGTGAGCAGGTCTCGGCCGGTTTCTTCACGGTTGTTCCATGAAGTCAGGCTTCCTCCTTAAGGCCACGTCGGCGCGATCGTGCCCACCGACACGGCACTCCGGGCAAGCCCGCGGGGTGCGCGTGTGCGTGGGGCGCCTCCGTGGCGTCTGCTGTGCGGAGACAGACGCCCACTGAAGTCACGCGAGTGAACCCGTCGCGGGGAGGGAAAACAAACACTCCTCCCGCGAGGGAGCAGATAACGTTTCCATTCGGCCCACGCGAGGTATAATTTACCAAAGCGTGGCGGGTCCTGGCTTGGAGAGGAAAGGAAAGGGGGTGTTTGTCAACCCTGGAAAACGGAGGCACGCGAGAGCATGACCGCCTCGGACACAACGCCGTCAACCGGCTCTCCCCGCGGCGCGCCCGGCCACGTCCGGGGTCTTGATCCGCGTCCCTGGTCTCTCGAATCCAGTTTTCCCGGGTCTGGACCTTCTTACCCAGCCCGGTTGAGGGACAAACCCGCACCCGGCAGCACGTGCCGAGGCCCCGGCCGGGCCGCCTCCGGGCGCCCGCGGACGACACCGCCACGAGCGACAGCGTCTGCCGAGGACGGGCGGCCCGGGGGCGGGCCGGGCCGGGACTCGGCCTGGCTGGCGCTGGCGGCGGGGGTGACCGGGCAGCGGGATCTGAAGGAACTTGCCGGGCCAGAGCATGCTCGGGAGCTCTCGCCGCCTCGGAACACGCAGCTGCACACCGCGGGCGCCAGACTGCCCGCGCCAGCACCCGGAGGCCTGGCCTGCTCCGGCCTCTCCGCGAGGAGGGAGAACGGGCCTCCTGGGGGTTTCCAGAGTTCCTGGAAAGCGTCTCTGCGTCAAGTCTCCGTTTAGAATTGGATTTGGGGAAGTCTGTGGAAAGCATAAAAGATGTCAAAGAGCCTGACCACGCGACACGGGCGCTTATCACCAAACGATGCCTGATTAGGCATTAGCCGAGCGCCAAGGATTCCACAGGCGCCCAGAGAAGCTTCACGTCGTCCTGGGGGGGACTCAGGGCCTGAAACCCACAGGGCCGGGTGCGCCTCGGTGACCCAAGACCCCGTGATAAAGAGAGACCAGAGAACAAACACTTGATTCCCTGGCAGATTCCATGAAAGGGGAAGAAAGGCCCTCGCAGCCCTCGCAGCGCCTCCTCGGGCCGGGCCCGGGGCTCGGCAGGGCGGCCCTTCGCAGCAGACGTCGGAAGCGCGTGTGGCCCCTGCAGCACGCCGTTCAGGGGCGGCTTCATTAAAAGCTCCTCCCGGCACGCGTCTGTGTTCCTGCCCCCTGAGGAGCTGCCTGGGGCGACGGGCAGTCTCGGCCGGAGCCCGCAGCCACGCCAGCCCCAGGACGGGGCCCAGAACGGCCGCCCTTCCTAGAGCCCGAGGGCGTCTGTCCCGTGTGCTTCTCCCCGCGTCTTCTCTCCCTGCGGCCGGCGCGGAGAAGCAGGCCCAGCCGACTCGGCCGGGGGCAGGGTGCCCCCATGTTCGCCTGTGCGCCCAGCATTTGCAGGGTGAGCCGAGCGCAGAGGACGGCCGCCCAGATCCTCCCGAGGCCCGAAGGGGGCGGGGGTCGGGCACGCGTGCGTTTCTGCCCGGCAGCCGGCCTGGGACATGTCCTCCCGCCTTTGAGTGTGGACCTGCGCCGTCGGGGCCCGTGGGCCGCGGGCCCGTCACCCCACGCGCCGGCTGTCGGAATAAGCCCCTTGTGCGTGTTCGTCTCTCGGGGCTGTCTCCGCAGACCCCTGACCGATGCAAACTCAGGGTCCGAGCCCACCGCAGCCGCTGGGCCAGCCCCGGGGCCCCTTGGGCTAGGGGCACGGCCCTGGGTCAGGGTTTGCGGCACCAAGCCCGCAGCACGTCCTGTCCCCATCAAGAAGGGGCAGCAGGTGTCTTGGGCTGGGGCCCCCAGAGGAAGCCCGTGGGCGGCCGTGAAGGCAGAGATCTTGGCTGGACCCCTGACCCCGCCCGCGGGTGGCAGTCCTGGGCTGGTGTGGAGGCCCCATGGGGCACAGCCCTCGGAGGCCCCGCAGGGGCCCCCACACACGGCAGCAGAACCAGCTCCACGCTGGGCTGCGGGTCTCAGCTGAGGCCCCGTTGGGCCGGGTGGGTTAGACTCGGGGTGCAGCGTCACCCGGGTAGTGGGCATCGTGAGGCTCTGCCCTGACCAGCCTGATGCCGAGTGACGGAGCGGGGCTCACTGAGCACCGACCATTCAGGAGCCCCTGGGCCTGCCTGCTGTCCCCAGCCGGGCGTGGGTCAGCGGAGGAGGCCGCATGGTGGACACAGTGGAGCCCCACAGCCTCTGCGGTCGCCTTGGGCTGTTTGTCCCCAGACACGCAGGCGCCAGCAGGGACCCCAAACAGGCAGGGTCTGGTCATGCCCCTCAGGACAACGCAGGGCTGCTGCCCCCGAGGCCCCCAGCGCCGCCCTCGGTGAGAAGATGTGCAGCGGCCGCAGCCTGAGGAGGGTGGCCGGCCGGGGCGCAGGCGCAGAGGCCGGCAGAGCGGCCGGACGCAGGAGTGAGCGTGGACGGCTGGGGCCCGACTCCAGCTGCAGGACGGGGCCGTCCTTTCTCCTCCCCGCAAACCTGCCAGACCCAAAGGGTTCACAGAGATCCCCCCAGAACGTGGGGAAGCGTTTCTAGTTTGGGTGAGCACCTTCTCCGGGGTGGGCTGCAGGGGTGGGGCGGGGGCGATTCAGGGGGCAGCTCCCCAGCGCCTTGGTGCTCCAGGGCAGGGGCACTGCCCGTGGTGGCCGCTGGGGAAGGAATCTGGTGCCAAGGCTGAGGATCAGCCTGAGCATGGGCTGAGAAGCGAGAGGCTGAGGGCAGCTGGGTGGGCGGAGACCCCGGCCCAGACCCCATGGGTCAGGCCTCGCCCTTAGCCAGACGACAGCCCGGGCAGCCCTGCCCAGCCCGGGTGGGGGGTGGACACAGAGCCGCCCCCGCCCCACAGCTGCGTCACCCTCAGCCAGCCCCTGCCGGTCCCTCCTCCGCTCCCGGAGCCGCCAGCCCCTGGACAGGAAACATCAACAATGGACACCCCAACCCTGGCCTCTGCGGCCACCAGCGCTCCGGGGCCTGCCGGCCCCAGCCCCCACCGACTCCCGGCCCAGGTGCCCGTTGGTCGCAAACAAACTTCTGAGCTTTGGACTCAGCCTCCCAGCAGCTCGCGGGGGCCTCCCCAGATGCAAGGCCCCTCCCCAGTTCCGAGTGAGCACTCGACAGCGAGACCCCCTCCTGGGCCCCAGGCCGGACGTGGCTTCCCGGCCTGGCCCTGCACCAGGAGGGGACAGGAGGTGCTACGGCAGCGGCCAGCGCGAGCAGGGCCAGGCCCCAGGAGCCGCTGGCTGGGGGGCAGGCCGGAGACACCCCAGGGCCAGGGCTGAAGGCGAGGGAGGCCTGGGTCCCACCTGGGCTGGGGGGTGGGGGAAGCAGGGTGAGCCGACACCAAGGCCTGGCCGGGTGGGTGCAGCCCAGGGCAAGCTGGTCACTCTGGGAAGCAGGACTGTCTGTGTGTCCTCCCAGCACCCCCACCTCCAAGTCAACGGTGGTGGTGGGGCGGCCGAGGGGCACCCAGGCCCCTCAAGGCCATCGCCCCAGGGCCAGAGCCCCTCCTCCCCAGCAGGCAGCGCGGGGGCCCACAGGGGTCGCCCCCAGCAGCACAGCCTCCTCCCACTCACAGGCCGCAGTGTCTGCCCCGCTGGGGACCGTGGCCTCCTGGTCCCTGCACCAGCCCGTCCTCCCCCGCCCTGCAGCTCACCGGAGGGCAGCGGACTGCTGAGGCCTGCCCCGGCCGCCCCCGCCTCTCCCTGCCGCCTGTGGTGCCCCCGCCTCTGCCGGCCAAGCTGGAGGGCCCAGCCGGGGCAGACCCCACGCAGGCCGCCGCGCTCTGAGCACACTCGGCCCCGAAGACTCGGCGCGCGGCCGGCCCCGTCACCGCCGCCCGCTTCCCTTTTGCCCCGACTCAGGACAGCCCAGAGAGAGGCAAGTCCGCCCGAAGCAGAGCCGGGGGCTCCCCACTCCGACGGGCACCCCACTCCGTCCACCGCGCCGGCGCCCCAGGCCACAGCCCCCGGCCGGCACACGCTCGCGGGAAGGGGGGGTTTTCCTCCCGCGCGGTCGGCGCCCTGGGCTGGCCGGACAGTGAACGGACAGGACGCGGATTCGCCGCGGACGATCCGTCTAATCCCGCGTGCGCGGGAGCCGCTGGGACGCCGGGCTCCAGAGCCAGCCCGGAAACCGAGGCGTAGACCCACCGCACCCCGAGCTGAGGAAGGGCGGGACCTGGGGGACGGGGCATTCTCAGGGGGCAGAGAAATCTGGGAGACAAAGGGGCCCGCGCCGCAGTATGTTTCGGGAAAGGCGGCTCCGGGTGACGGGCCCCGCCGCTGAGGGGGGCCGGGACAGGGAGGGCAGCTGGCCATTCCCACGGGGGCTGTCCCTGGGGTCAGCGGCTACGAGGGGGCGTCTCGCTCGTGGTCTGCAAACTGCTGGCCCACGTGCCTGGCGTCTCCCCGGGGAGGGGCTGCCGCCCGCCCTGACCGACGGAGGCGGAGTCCTTGCCCCACGGGGCCAGGCCCATGGCCCGAAGGCCGCCCCACGGCACCCTCCAAACTGCCTGTGGCTGCTCTGGAACAAGCCTTGCAGGCGAAGGGCAGCTCTGGCCTGGCGAGGCAGCTGAGGGCCCGCTGCCCCTCCTGGGACGCGGCCTAGGCTGCCTGGTCCACCCGGAGGCCCTGGCACGAGCGAGTGTCTCTCACCAAGTGCCACTCTGGGCTCCAGGGCACGGCCGGGGCGCTGGTTCTTCAGAGTGATCCACTTCAGGTGATACCTAGGCCAAGGACGCGTCTCTTGGGGTGCCGCTCCCCACTACTTCACGTTCCATAAAATGCCCTCATTTAAAGTGGACACTGAGTGGCGTTGAAATGTGGACTGAGAATCAGCAATGAGGAAGCCCCTGTCCGGGGCCTGGCCCGCAGCTGCCGGCACCCAGGCGGGCTCTCCCAGCCCGGCGCAGCCAGGGGCCCAGGGACGCGGCCCTCGGTCCAGGGACAGCCCACAGGTCACCCCACAAGTCACCAGTTCTGGGGAACTGTGCAGACCCCAGCCGGCAGCCTGAGGGGCAGCTCCGCCCAGGCCCACCCGCTCCCCCCCGACGGCCCCTCCATTTATCCTCAGCCAGCACGCCCAGCAGTGCGCCCGCTCGGCAGCAGGGCAGGGCTCCATGCGCACCTGCCGCAGGGGCTCCCCCACCCTGCCCCAGCCCCCCGGGGGTCGACTCTCACCTCCGAGGGGCCTGCCCACAGGCCTCCCTGACCCCTGACCCCTAGCCTGGCCGACCAGGGCCGCACGGCCCTGGTGCGCTCCCCGACGCCTGCGTGGGCGTTGATCTGTTTTTATGTTTTGCTCGATTCTGAGTCAAAGCGAGACTGCTGCAGAGCCGACGGCTGCTCGTGGCGGGTCCCTCCAGGCTTCTCACGGCCCGCACCCCGCCCCGTGCTGCAGGGAGACGGAGCCCCCCGTGCACCCCGCGGCCCTCGGGCTGTGCTGGGACAGCGGCTGGGCCGGGGCACCAGCCTCGGCGAGGGGTCCCGGGAGCCAGCTCTCGGGGGGCCCCACTTGCAGCAAGCTCTGAGGGAACGTGAGGGCTGGCCGCTGGCAGGACGCCGCCTCCGCCGAGACACAGGGCTGGGGGCTTGCCTGGCCGTCCCCGCCCGGGGTCTCCCCGCCCGGGCAGCGCCAGCCCACAGTCCCACCGGGCCGGGCCTCGGGGGCTATCTCCAGGTGGCTTCGGCTATTGCGGGCTGGGCATTTCCAGGCGAAGGCCAGGGTGAGCGTGTGGCGAGGCGGTGGGGCTGGGGCGGCTGCCGCAGCGGGTCGCGGAGCAGGTCTCTGACCCGGGCCACGTCCCTGTGCTTCCAGCTTTAATTTCTCTAACATGTTTTGCAGTTTTTGATGCTCAGACCGTACACTTCTTTGGCTACATTCCCCCCGCCCCACAACGTCTCTCGGCTGCCGGCACCACGGGGGGCGTCCTCGTTTCCGAGGGCAGTCAGCGCGCGCGCAGAGGCCAGGCCGGCCTCGCCCACTGCTTGGCGCCTGCCGGTTGCAGCCTGACCCTCCGGGGGTGGGATTCTCGGGGACTCCCGCATGCAAGGCCAGTCACTCGAGAGAGAGCTCACTTCTGCCTCCCACACACCCTGGGGTCTCCCTGTCCAGGGCGCAGCGAGTGGACCAGAGCAGGCCGGGTCCTCGGCAAGGTGGGCAGCAGTGGCTTGGGGGCGTCCTCTGTCAGGGAAGGCGGCATCCTCGTGCCGGGTGCTGGGGAGCTCTGGCCCTGCGGGAGGTGGGCTGCAGGGGGCGCTCTTTGCGGGTCTGGCCCTGGGGTCACACCTGCCTTTTCCCTGGGGGCAGCCCCAGGCCCTGCGGGGGGAGCTCTGCCAGCGGCTGCCTGTCATTTGCCAGGTCCTCGTTTGTTTCCGCAGGAAATCGAGGCAGGGGCAGGGCGGGGTTCGGCGATTTCCCCCCAACAGAATGTGCGAATATGTGCCCGGGACAGCATGAGTCACCGGCCCCTGGCCCCGCGCCTGGCCGCGAGGTCCGCCCCGCGGAAGAGGCGATGGCTCCTGCTGCCCAGGCCGGGCCCTGCAGCCGCACCGCCCGCACCGCCCACTGCAGCGGGAAGCTGAGGCCATCACTCGGGGGGCCCGGCCCAGCCCGGCTGAGCAGCGGCTGCCGTGCTGGTCTCCGTCGGCCTCCGTGCCGCGGGCAGGGCGTGGGGTGGGTCTCCCGTGGGGTCAGGGCTCCAGCCCCCTCCCGGCTCGCGCCAACGCAGCCCATCTGGCCTGCGCCCCAGAGCCGGACTGAAGCGCTGGTGTGCAGAGACAAGGCTTCTTTCACACGGCCCCGGCGCCCCCCTGCACCATTATGCGCTCGCTGCCCGCGGGGCCACGCCGCGTGGGCATGACTGGCCTGGGGGCGTCCGGGACGGGATTCCAGGTGGGGCGAGTATTCGGGTCACGACTCCGTATGTGGAGCGCCCTCCGGGTCCACCCAGGGCTGGCCGGCTCCAAAGGCGGAGGGGGCGCGGCTGGGACACCCCCTCTTCCACCCTCACCCGGGGTCGGACTGCCCAGACCCCGGCCTCCCGGGGGCTCCGCCACGCAGGAGCCACGTCCTCTCCCAGCACGTCCGCCCCATCTCCCGTGGCGCCTGCCTGGCGCGAGGTCTGGCTGATCTGCTGCTGGGCTCCCGCACGGCCTCCCTGGCCCCAGGCGGGGGGCTGCTGGCCCAGACACGGCAGAGGTGGCTCCCGGTGCGAGCCCAGAGGTGCCGGCCCCAGAAGGGCGCGTTCCCCCGCGAGCCCCTGCTGTGCGGCCGCCCCGTGTGCGGTCAGCCTGGGAGCCAGGACTTCGCTCCCTGCGGTCTCCAGCTGCCCTGGCCCCGGCGTCTGGCCGCCCCACCCCACCCCACAGAGCACGCCTGGGCGGGAAATGTCCCTGTCACTGTGGACGCTGGGGAGCTGCAGGGCGCAGGGACCCCAGGACGCGTGGACACCCGTGTGCTCAGGCTGGAAGCCCGCTCTGCAGCTGGCCTTTCGTGGAGACCCTTCCGAGGACACAGGGGCCTTCGCTACGTTCATTCCAGCGCCACCGGGACACACACAGACGCGCCCGAGGCCTGCGGGGCTCTCGCACACGCGACACGGGGAGAGGCCCCCGCGCCGGCAGAGCACAGACCAGCCCAGGGCGGCGGCCGGGCGTGCGCTGTTGGGAAGAGCCACGACGGGACCCGGGTCCAGGCCGCCCGGCCATGCTCGGCGGCTCAGGATCGTGTTCCGGGCCTGCTCATCCGTGGGTCGGCGTCCGGCCCTCTCTGGGCGGTGCTCCTCCTGCGGCCGCCCCACTAGCCCAGGCCCCAGGGCGCCCCACCCCACAGCCTCAGGAGGGGAGCAGGGCCGCGTGGTGCCCACCAGCACGGAGCGGGGCACGTGGAGGGCCTCCCGCCGCGGGTGGGGCCTCTGGACGCTCCCTGAGCAGCCGGGGCACCCCCTCAGCGACCTTTCCAAACAGGGGCCTTCTGCGAGGGGTTGCAGCCCCTTTTCTCCAGGCGGGGGCTTGGCCGCCCGGAATCAGGTGTTGTAGGATCTTGGGGGGTCTCTGACTCTGGGCCCCCTTGCTCACTGGGGTGTCTCTCCCCCGGGTGAAGCGAGCGCTGGCCGGGGGGCCGGAGATGGCGGGGGTGGGGGGCCCTCCCCTCGCCCGCCCTGCCCGAGGCCGCCTGTGACCGGCCGGGGCAGCCACGCCGGCGCCGCCTCCTCCGGGAAGCCCTCCGGCCGGCCCAGGGGGAGGGAAGCCGGGAGCGCGCAGGTCTCCGGGAAGCCGGGGGCGGGCGGGCCTCAGGCCCCTGCTCGGGCGGCTCCGGGGCTCCGGCCGCCGCGGGCTCGGGGGCGCGCGTGGTGCCAGACCAAGCCGGGCCTGCAGGTCCCGGGCGCGGCGGGTCGACACCCCGAGCGCTCGCGGGGCCCGGCCGCGAGGTGGGGGGTGGGGGGGCGGGGGCGGGGCGCGGCGGGGCGCGGGGCGGGGCGGGGCGGGGCGCGGGGCGGGGCGCGCGCCCTGTTATTAAGGCGCAGGAGCGGGGCGCGCGCCGGCCAGAGAGCGAGCGCGCAGCGGCGGGAGGATCCCGAGCGCCCAGGCCCGACTCCCGCGCCGGCCCGGCCCGGCCTCGCCTCCGCGCCCCCCGCGCCCCGCGCCCCCCGCCGCGCCCCCCGCCGCGCCCCGCGCCCCGCGCCGCCATGGGGGTGGAGGGCTGCACCAAGTGCATCAAGTACCTGCTCTTCGTCTTCAATTTCGTCTTCTGGGTGAGCCGGGCGGGGGGCGCCGGGCCGCGGAGTCGGGGGCCACCTGTGGGCGCGGGCGGGGCCGGGGCTCCCCGCGGGGCCGGGCCGGCTCGGGGCGTCTGCGCGCGGCCGGCGGGGTTCCGGGGCGCCGGGGATGGCGCCGACCCCGCTCTCCGCGCCCGGGGGGGGCTCGGGCGGGGCTGCGGGCGCCCCGCCCCGTGAGCTCAGCGCCGGCGCCCGGGGGCAGCCGCGGGCGGGGGGGCGCGTCCAGCGCGGGGACCGGCCCCCCCGGGGTCCCGGGCCGCGCCGCCCCCCCCGGCCAGGCTGCCCCCCACCCGCCCCGGGCCTGGCGCGGCTCGGCGCCCCCCGAGCTGGCCGGAGACGTGGCCGGAGCCGCGGGGGCCGGCCCTGGGCCTCCCCCGGGAAGAGCTGACCCCCGCGGGCCATCGTGGCCGGGAGGCTCCGCTGGGCCGCGCGAGCGGGTCGGGCCGGGCCGGGCCGGCGGTGGGGCCGACCCGGGTCTCTCCTTTGTGTGCACATCCTGTCGGGGCGGCCGGGAGGGAGGGGCGGGCCCGGCCCGGCCCGGCGGGGCCCAGAACCCTCCGAGCGCCCTCCCGGCCGCCCCGGCGCTCCCGGCCCGCGGGTGCGCCCAGGTGGGCCCGGGAGGAAACTTTTAAAATGGCCCCCGCAGCAGGTGTGGGCTGGGGTGTCTCCGTGTGGACCCGGCCCAGGCAGCCCCGGGCAGGGAGAGGGGCCCCGGCGCCCCAGCGGGACTGGTTGCCGGTGGGGGCAGCCCCCCGAGTGGGCCCTCGCCCGCCTGGCCCCCCCAGCCCAGCCCGCGGGTCCTGGGCCCCCCGCCTCGCTGCTGTGGCTTCCCCAGGGCCTTCTTTGCTGAGACTGGAGGGCACATGTCCGCGCCCCCCTCCTCCGTCCCAGCCTGGGGGGGCTCGGGGGCTCGAGCTCGGTACCTGGCCCAGCGAGCCCCCCGGGGCCCCGCGCCTGCCGGGCCAGCCCTGCCGTGGGGGGACAGAGCTGAGCCGGGGAGGCTGAGGTTCCACCTGGGGACCCTTCTTGCCCGGTGCTGTGGGGCTGGCTAGACACCTGCCTTGGCGTCCCCCCTAAAGCGGGGGTCCTCCCCCCACGTTGGCAGCAGGAGTCCTTGCCGGATAGTGGGGTTCCAGCCCAAGCAACGGATGCTGGGCTGGGAGACGGGGGGCGAGGGCGGGCAGTGCCTTGGGAAGGGACTTTAAGCCCCTGGGAGGCTGCCCAGGGGCCTGGGGGCCGGGGTGGGGGAGGAGGGGGCCCCAGGGCACCCCGGCCACCAGGCAGAAAGGGGCACTGAGGGTGAGAGCCAGGAGGGGAGGTGGACGGTGGGGACTTGGAAACGGGACGTTTTGGCGAGCGAAGGGGCTTCTTGGCGGCTTCCAGCTCCCCAGGCCTGCCGGGGCTCCCCAGCTGTGCAGGAGGCAGTGGGGGGCGCTGGGCCTAGGACGGGCAGCAGGGGCCGAGCCGGGGACACTGATGCTGCCCCCGAGGAGGCGCGAGCATAGCTTCCGGGGGCAGCGGGGGCTCCCTGTGTAACAGGGTGGTCCCCAGGAAAGGGGGAGGTTCCAGGTTCCATGCCCCACCTTGGAACCTCCCCCTTTCCTGGGGACCACCCTGTTACACCTGGACCCTGTGGCCTGGCTGGAGTGTGCGGGGCCTGGGCACCCGCCCCGCACCCTGGCGATGGCCGTGAGACTGGCCTCCCTCGGGCCTGGCCCCCGAGCCCTTCCGAGGCTCCAGGCCTCCTGGCTGCCCCACACGGCGGCCGGGGCCGGCTCCTCTCCGGCCTCCAGGCGGCACATGGCTGTCACCAGCCGGCTGTGCCGCTCCTCCCGGGGGGCTCTGGGTGGGCTGGGCTCTCCTGGGCCTGGCATCAGGAGGGGGGAGGGGGGCACACCCCTGGCGGTCAGGCTTTGGGGGACGGGCTGTCGGCCTAAGCCCAGAAGAGGAAGCTCCTGGTCTGGCCCCGCTGGGCCGGGGGCGTGGCAGCAACGAGCGGGGCCCTGGTGCTCCCTCCCCGCGGGCCCACCCCTCCCACCCCAGCTCTCTGCTCTTGGGGGTGAGGTCACCCCAGTCCCAGCTTCTAACTGCTTCCAAGTCCAGGCAGGGAGCTGGACCCACCCCCACGCCCTGGAGCCTGTCGGGGGAGAATCGATGCGGCTCAGAGTCCAGGCACATGGGGTGCAGACGTCACCTTTGCTCCGCCCTGCGTCCTGGAGAGGCCCAAGGCTGGGCGGGAAGCTGGGCTCCGGTTCATGGCCCTGGCACCCCAAGCCCTGGCTGGTCCCCTGTTGGCCCTCAGCGCCCTCCTGCTGAGACCTGCCCCTGGGCCAGTGAAGGGCCCGGCCTGGGGCCTCCCAGAGGCCCCCCACGCTGCCCGCATGCCGGGGCCCAGCCGAGCAGATTCCCACGAGACCCTTGGGGCCCTCCAGGCGGGTGCCAGGTGCTGGGGAGTCCCCATGAGTGAGTGGGCAGCGGGTCTCCCTTGTTAGCTGGACAGAGCAGTGACCTCGGGGGTCACCCCGGGGGCTCAGAGGCTGGGGGCTCCGTGGGGGAGCCCTGGGGCACGGCAGTGGGCTTCTCTGAGCACTCCTTCTCCCTTGGGGGATCGGGGCTCCCCGCCCCGCCCCGCCCCGTTACTGGGGCAACGACCCAGAGGAGGTGAAGAGCAGGAAGCAGCCGTGGGGGGGGTGGGGCGGGGTACCTGGGGCCGCCTGGCCAGGGCTCTCCCTGGGGACATGTGAGGGCGCTGGGTGCTGCGCCCGTGCCGGCCTGCACCTGTGCGCGGCTGAGCGCAGGTGGCGGGGCAGGTGGAGCCCGGGGTTCCAGGCGCTGGGGGGCAGGGGGGCAGCTTGGGTCGGCACTCCTTCCCGCCCGAGGCCGGAGCCCCCGCGAAGCCGCTGGTCTGCGGGGTGGGGTTTCTGGGCCACAGCAGCTTTGGGAGCCCCCCTGCAGCCCCACCCACCCTAAGCGCCCACACAGCTGCTCCCTGGGCGGGCCACACCCTCTGGAGTCCTTGCTCTGCCCGGAGTCACGGCCTGCCCCGCGGCTGTTACCAGGTCCCCTGGGTGATCAGGACCCTGAGGTCCCCCGAGACCCCAGGAGCAAGTGATGGAGCAGGCTGGGGTCCAGCGCCCGCCCCCCAACCGCTGTGGTCTGCAGCCGTGTGGTGTGACCGCGGGGCTCCCCCAGCCCGGGGCCGTGTGGAGAGCTGGTTCCAGGGCCGGGCCGGGGCCCGACCCTCCTGGGCCCTCCCTCTGCCGCCCCTCCTGCGCCCGCCACCTGCGGCTCCCTCCCCAGGGTGCCAGCCCCGGCGCTCACTGTGGAGGGCCTGGCCGCCTCGGGGAGCTGAGTGGGGAACCCCAGGGTGGCCCGCCCGCTCCCTGGGCCTGGCACTCTCCCTCTGGGTGGGAAGAGACGCCCCCAGCCCCAGGGCGCAGAGAGGCGCATCCTCTGGTTCCTATTTTTAGTCGGGCCGGGCGGCTTCCTGAGGCTTCCTGAGGCTCGGAGGGCGGCTTCTGCTTCCTGGCTTCCCGGCAGGCGCCGGGGGTCTCTGCCCTCCCCGGCCCGCCCCCCTCCATGCTCCGGGGGTCACCGCAGGTGGTGGGGCGGCCGTCCCCCCAGAGGGCCTGCCAGGAGAGGCCGGGTGTCGAGGGGGGTGAGCAAGAGCGTCTGCCTGCAGGGACCCGACCCCCCCCCCAAGGTGTCTGCTCCCCGCTTCTCCCGCCCTGGGCACGTGTCCCGCCTCTGCCTCGCGACCCTCCTGGGGTCTCAGGACCTCCGCCTGCCGGGCCCCGTGGGCACTTTCTGGCCCGGTTTCCCAGCAAGCGTGGGGGTGCCCCCTGCTGCCCCAGCCGCTTAGGGTCTGGACCGGACGCACCAGGCCTGGGCGGCCCCTGTGGAAAGGGGTGTGGACACACTGGTCGACTCTGCGCCCGTCCTGAGGGGAGCCTCGGGGCGGCCTCTTGGCCAGCTGTGGGGGGTGGCCCGGCCCACTGCCCCTTCGTGGGTGCTGCTGAGGGAGCCCCCCAGGATGGGGGCCGGCACCGGAGAGCAGGCCTGCCTGGGCGTCCGCCTCTGTCCCTTGCAGGGGCTGGGGGCTTGGGAAGGGGAAGGGCGGCCCGGAGGGCAGCCTCCCCGCCTGGGGGCACCCCACCCCCCCCTTTAACCGACACTGTTATTTATTCATCCTCGGGAAAGAGCAAGACCGTGCAGTGGCGGACTCCTCCGCCGCCCCCCAGCCCGGCCAGGCAGGCGGGGAGTCGCGCACACTTGGCGTCACCGGGCACGGTTTGACGTAAGCAGACGCCTGTGACGCGGGGGCCACTGAAAGGACACCCCGAGGTGTGCCCAGGCCCGGGGTCCCGCCTTCTTCCCCTACCGGGATGGCGGCCTCTGCGGGCCCGTCTGTCCGGGGTCTGCGCGTCTCACCTCTAAGCAAGTGGGGTGGGAAGGTGCGGCCTCAGCTCGGAGGCTCCCCCCCAGCCAGCGCCCGCCTTCCCGGCGCCTCTTCCCTGCCCTGCCCTCCGCCGCTTCTGGGCCTCCCGCTCGCCCCGTCCCTCCGTCTCTGCCCCCCGGGGGCTGGTTTGGCTTTGTTTGCTCCTGAGCTTAGTTCCCTTGTCGCCCACAGACATGGAAGACGGTGCGTGTTTGTCTTGCTCCTTCTTCTGGTGCTTTTACCACAATTCCCTGGAGGGCCAGCCGCGTTGCCCCCATTTCCTGGCTGCGTAGTATTCCCCGGGGGGTCACGGGCCGCGCCCCCGCGGCCTAGCGGGTGCTGTGCGTGCTCAGCCAGCTGCTCCCACGGGGGCCTCTCCAAGGAGGGCTGCGGGCGTGTGCGGCCCTGGGTGAGGACGCGCGTGGGGTGGAGGGTGGCGACGGGGAGAGGTTCCCCCCCCGAGTGTCCAGAGGGGCCCTCCATGTCCTCCAGGCCCCTCTCTGGGCAGCCTCGCGGGAAGGGGTCCGCGGGGTCCCGTGTCTGTGCTGCCATGGTAGGTGGGGGGCACTTCGGGCCTCCCTTGCCGTACATGGGGGACGTGTCTTTTCAAATCATTCACCTGCTTTTTAAACTGAGTTGTCTTGCTGAGATTTAAAGGATCTTCCGGAAGTTGGGGGAAGCCCTGGCCGCAGGCAGGGTTGGGCAGGGCCACCCTTCAGGGAACGGACTCGGGGTGACCACGGGTGGCCCAGGGAGGGTGCAGGCACCGCACTGCCCCGCCTTCCCCAGCCCCCCCAGATAGCATGGAACCAGCTGGCCTGCAGCCTGCCCTTGGCCTGGGGTGGGGCCGGCGCCCCTGCTAGGCCCTTGCACCCCCGACAGGCTGTGCCCCAGCTCCGGGAGCCAGGGCAGCCGCAGCTCAGCGCACCCCTCGACTGAGGACACACTGGCCGAGCAGGGTCTGTGGGCGGCTCTCAGGTCGCTTCTGACTTGCAGGAGGAAGCCTTGTTGCCACGGCAACCTGCAGCCGAGCCTCCCCAGGAGTGCAGATGGCAGCCAGCCCTCTGGGGCCACCGCCCTGCCCCCGCGGACCCAGGGGCCCCGAGCCCCACCGAACAGACCCACCGAACAGACCGGCCAGCCGGCCCCGCGCGCACCCGCCCCTCCAGACCCAAGCCCAGCTTGAACCTTTGCTGGGCTGCGGAGGCGTCTGCTCCAGGGCGAGGTGCCAGCAGCCCAGAAGGCAGGGAGTGCTCAGCCACAGCTCCTCGCCCCACCCTTGCCCTGGGGTCAGTGGCTGGAGGGTCTCGGGGTTGCCGGGGCTTTCCCTGGAGACCCAGGGGCTGGGGCGAGCCCTCAGCTGCCCACCTGGACGACCTCCGGGGGCACGCAGGCCGGGTGCTGGGGGGGCCTGGCGCTGGCCGTCGCCTGGGTGCACCCGCAGGCCGCAGCACAGACTATGATGCCCCACAGGCGTGCGAGAAGACTGCAGCCGGCCGCCGGGCCCCTGCGTGCCAGGCTCGGGCAGGCCCCGCCTGCAGCTCTGCCGCCTCACCCGGGGGAGCGCCCCTCCAGGGCTCTGTCCCACAGCCCCCCTCTCTGTCCCTCCCTCCGCCAGCCCACCCAGGCCTGGGGCGCCCCCAGGTGGGCTCAGGAGTCTTGGGGACTCGGGGCCGTCACGCCCCCGTGGAGCAGGGCCCAGTGCTCCCTGGGCCGTTGGGATCTGCTGTGGCGTCAGGCCAGCTCAGCTGCTGACCTTGAGCTTCAGATAAACAGGGAGCAGAACGCCCCCTGCAGTGGGGGCACTTGACCCGGGGAGGCGGTGGTGGTTCTGACATGCGCTCTTGGCCGGGGCTGGCACCATCCCTGGCGCGTCAGTGGAGCCGGCGGAGGGCCCCACCGAGCCTGTGCCCTGGGACCCCATGTGGCCACGTGGTCCCCTGGGTCCAGGCCTGTGGGGGCATCTGGGCCCAGGGCGGCAGAGTGGGTGCCCGTGAGTGCCCGGCTCCCCGCCTCCGCCTGCTGGTGTGGCCTGGCTCCCGCGCCGGCCCCTGGTCACGCCGCCCGCTCTCCCCAGCTGGCCGGAGGCGTGATCCTGGGAGTGGCCCTGTGGCTGCGCCATGACCCGAAGACCACCAACCTGCTGTACCTGGAGCTGGGGGACCGGCCTGCACCCAGCACTTTCTACGTGGGTGAGTGGCCTCGGGGCGCAGGGCAGGCGGTGACACCCTGGGTGGGGGGCCGGCAAGACCGTCCTCAAGGAGTCTGGGCATGAGCTCAGGCCCCGGGAGGCGGTCCAGGAGGGCTTTTAGGAGGAGGCAGGGTCTGAACTCCCTGGGCCTTGCTGAATACTGGGGTGGGAGGAAGGCTCTTTGGGCGCAGGGGGAGACCGAGCTCGAGAGCAGGTGGGGTCGCCCGGGGCCCCCTCTGGAGGTGGCCGAGCACCTGCCTGGGCTGGGCTCCCAAGGACAGCTGGACCTCCTGGGGGCTCTGGCTGGTTGGGACCCCCCTGAGGACCCACAGGGTGGGGCTTGGCAGCGAGCGGGGCAGGGAGCAGTGCCCAGGCCTGGTACTTTGGGGGAGGCTCCCTGGGAGGGGTGGGGCTGGGTGCCTGGGCAGCGGGACCCGCCTCCTCCAAGGCAGCTGGAGCCCAGAGCCAGGGTGGGGGAGGGGGGCGGCGGCAGGGGCGGGGCCATGGACACCCCGGCTGAGTAGCCGCCTTATTAGGCGTCCTGTTTGCCTCTGGCCGCCAGCTCAGGGCTGGGAGGCGGGCTGGGGGTGGGCGGAGCAGCACCCTCCTCGGTGCCCCGGGCCTGGGAGAAGCTTGGCTGCTGGAGTGGGTTTGGCTCGGGGCACCCGGGGCGTCTGACCCCTCTGCCTGTGGCTTGGCCGTGAGGGCAGGAGACTGGCAGCCCGTGGCTCCGGGGGTGGTTCCCCGCCAGCGTCCCTGAGGAGGCCCCACTTCCTGCTGCAGGTTCCCAGGCCCCCGACTGTGGGTTCTAGTAGGGGAGCGGCGTGACCTCGCTCACCCCTCACGCGGGTCCTGTCCCTTGGAAGCTGGGGGTCGGGACAAGGTGCCCTCCCAGGGGGCATGTCTCTCCCGGACTCCGCCCAGGGTCTCCTCCCCAGGGGTCCGCCTCGCGCCGTCTCGGGCCCTCGGTGGTGGTGGTGGGCGAGCCCCGGCAAGGCGGCTTGAGAGGGCCGTCGCCGAGGGTCCCCCGCGTGCGCAGAGGCAGGCCCACCCGCCCCCAACTTGGGCTCTTGCTGCGCCTGCCCCGTGGGCAGAGCCGCTCTGGGCCTCCCAGCCTGGCCTCGGAGCTTCCTGCTGGGCCTGCCAGGGAGGCGGGGGCGCAGCTGTGAGCTCTGACAAGGGCGGTTTGTCCACACGGGGAAGGGGGGCGCGGAGCTGGGCTCGGCATCCCGGGCCAGCAGGCCCAAGGGCTCGAGCCCGAGCTGGCACGGGGGAGGCCGGGGCTGGGCCTGGAGGGTCACCTCGCTGAGCCTCACGTGGTGACCCGGTCAGGGCCCCCGAGGCGGGCCTCACCTCCAGGAGGGGTGGCAGGCCCAGCGGGAGGGTGGGCAGCCCTGTGCTTTTTCTGGGCCACTTATGCCCCTCCTGCCAGCCAGGCAGAGGCACCTGCCCTGGTACCCCGCCCTGGGCACTGCTTCCCGGCTGTGCGGAGGGGCTCGGGCTGCCTGCTGTGTTGCCTGCCGTGGTGACGGGGGTGGGCCCTCCGGTGGGCCCTCCCGCTGGCAGGAGCAGGGTGTGGGAGGCCCCTGGAGAGGCAGTCGGTGTGGCCCGTGGGCGCTGGGCCCTACCTGGCGGGCTGTGGGCCCCTGAGAAGGGCCGCACAGTCAGGCCAGAGGCGGCTCCGGGCACCGGTGACCCCTTGATCCTTGGTGGCCCTTCTGGCCTCCTGGGCAATGAGGCCTAGCCCCCCAGGGTGGCGGCCAGGACAGATGGACCCCCGGGGGCCGAGTCGGGCTGTCCGCGGCACTGCCGCCGTGTGCCCATCTGTCAGCGGGCTCCAGCCCCGGGTTGGGGTGTGGAAGCTGATTTAAGCCCATCCCCCCAACGGGGCAGCCGCACCAAACCAGAACAGCCCGTCTGACCCCCCGAGGGGGGACGCTGAGGTGGCACCGCCATCAGGGGCACGGCAGACTGCAGCTCCCAGGCCGGGCAGGGGGCCGAGAAGCTGTGGGGTCTCACCCGGGGGTGTCCAGGTGACACCCTGGCCATTCTCTGTGCACCACCGGCCCCCCATTCAGTAGTCAAGGAAATGGGTACAGAGAGGCGGCCACGTGGCCTGGGCTGGCCTGGCACCGGCCCCCCAGGCCCGGCCATGGCGTGTGCGTGGCAGGAGTGGGGGGCCCTTGGGAGAATCCGCCCGGGGCGCGGGTCCTGGCTGGGAGGTTCACGCGGCCCGCCCCTCCCGCAGGCATCTACATCCTCATCGCCGTGGGCGCCGTGATGATGTTCGTGGGCTTCCTGGGCTGCTACGGCGCCATCCAGGAGTCCCAGTGCCTGCTGGCCACGGTAGGTGGCGTCTGCGGGCTTGTGCCGGGTGGCAGCGTGGGGGGCGACTCAGGAGAGGTGCTGGGCAGCCTGCCTCGCCCAGACAGGCTCAGCCGGGCACGCAGGGGGCCGCGTGTACATCCTTACGCCTAGTTCCGAGCCTCAGTTCCAAAGTTGCTTTTTTCACTTCAAGAAACAAACCACAGACCTAATGGGGAAGGGGTCCCGGTACCACGGCCGTGGGCGTTCCAGGCGGGTCTGTGCCCCGTGAGGGAGCCCCCGCCCCAGGGAGAGGAAGGGCCTGCAGGGCCTGTGCGTTTTCCCACCAGAGCCCCTTACTTTTCCCCCCACTGGCCTCCGGCCCACCCACGGGGCCCTTGGGAATGTGGCCTGGCGCTGCGTGGCCGGGCGTTGGTCTGGCCTTCCCGGCTGCCGGGCCGGCCTGGGCCTGGGGAAGCCCTGGGCCCGCTGCGGGCCCCCTGCCCTGCCTGACACCCCCTCGCTTTCCTTCCCCACACTCCCCTCCCAGTTCTTTGCCTGCCTGGTGATCCTCTTTGCCTGCGAAGTGGCTGCTGGCATCTGGGGCTTCGTCAACAAGGACCAGGTGAGCCTGGCTTGAGGGGGCGTCCGGCCTGGCGGTGGCAGGGGCACAGGCAGCCCCACCCACAGACTACAGGGTGTGCTGTGGGTGAGGGTTGCCACAGAAGGTCTTGTGGGGCGGCGGCCCCCAGCCCTGAGGGCGCTCCGGCTTGCCCGCGTGACACCCACTCCCACAGATCGCCAAGGACATGAAGCAGTTCTACGACCAGGCGGCGCAGCAGACCGTCGCGGAGGATGAAAACGCGGCCAACAAAGCCAAGGCGGTGGTGAAGACCTTCCACCAGACGGTGCGTGGGCCGGCGCCAGGGCACCCGCAGGGGCTTCCTGGGTGGGTCCCCACGGGCGGAGGGCAGGCCCGGCAGGTGTAACGGTCTCTGGGTGGCCCCTTCCAGCGCTGATCCCTGTCCTGTCCCTGCAGCTAAACTGCTGTGGCTCCTCCACGTTTTCCGCTGCGATTAACAACATGGTCAGGCCCAGCCTGTGCCCCGAGGGCATGAACATGGGCAGCTACAATCTCTTCAAGGTGCGTGGAGGGGGGTGGGTCGCGCCACCACTCCCGGCTCAGGCGGCTGAGCACCCTGGGGGTCGCGGGCACTCGGGGTCCCCTGTGGGAGAGGCCACAGGCCACCATCCCTTCTCCACACTGGTTTTCAAACGGATGTGAGGCTAAACCTGGCCAGGCCCTGGGCTGTCCAGACTTGGGGGCGGGCGTAGAGGCAGGGAGGGCGCCCCTGATCGCCCTGGCGCTGCAGGAGGAGTGCCACCCGCGGATCGACGAGCTCTTCTCCAGGAAGCTGTACCTCATCGGCATCGCGGCCATCGTGGTGGCAGTGATCATGGTGAGCAGGTGGGGGGGGCCGGGCGGGGGTGGGGGTGGGGCTGGGGACGGCGTCCGCCGCTGACCGGCCCTGCTGACCGGCCCGCCCGCAGATCTTCGAGATGATCCTGAGCATGGTGCTCTGCTGCGGCATCCGGAACAGCTCCGTGTACTGAGGCTGCGCCGCGACCCGGCCCCGGCCCCGGCCCGGGCGGCCCCACCCTCCGTGTATATAGATCCCGGTATTACTCCGCTGCGATTATTAGCCTTTTTACTTCTGAGTTTGTCCTTCAGGCCCCGACACTTGGGGGGGCTGACGTCACTGGGTGGCTCCGGATGGGCCTTGGGGCGTCCGGGCGGGGCCTGGGCCGGGGATGCCGGGTCCAGCCTCCAAGTCCTGGCTCCGTCCCTGCCGCCTCCAGGGAGCGCCCGGGCAGCTCCGCGCCTCCGTTCACCTGCCCTTCCTAACGCTCGCTGTCCACTGTCATCCACCCTGAAAGCCGCTCAATAAAGGAGGAAACCAGGCATGCTAACCAGCCGCGGGCTCCCTGTGTCGCGGCACCGCCCGGGGAGGCTGCGGGGCGCGGGCCTGGCGTGGGGGGGCCCCGGGAGGCGCCCGCCTTGCTGCAGGCAGGCCCGCGGCCACCCCCGGCCTCGCGGGGGGCGCCCTGCGCGGGACCGGACCGGGACGGGGCGGCTCGCGGAGGACGGGCTGGGGGCGCCGCCTGCCCCAGAGTCGGGGGCTCTGCCCTGCCCGGGGCGCCCGGCCCTACGCTGGACCCCGCTGGACAGGCCCGTGGGGCCCCTCGAGACGAGGGTCTGGCCGGATCCACGGCGGGGGCTCCGCGCAGAATCGCAGCCAGCCCTGCCTGGGGCGCGCGGGGCCCGGGGACGGGCGCTCCCTGCGGGGCGGCCCCCCGCCCACTCGGAGGCGGAGCCCGCCCGCCCCGTCCCGCCGGGGCCAGCGGCTGGGCGGCCGCTTCCGGCCTGGACCGGAAGTTCCGCGAGCGGCTCGGGGCCGCCGCGCGCGCGCGATGACGCACTTCCTGCCTGTGGCGGCCGCTGTCTCGCGGCTGCCGGCAGGTGGCGCTGGGACCGGAAACTCGGGGCTCGTCCTGAGGCGTCGAGCGGCCTGGGGGTCGCAGTGCGAGCTCCCCCCCTCGGTCAATCACGAATTCCTTTGGCAAAATAAAACCGCTTCGAGGGGCGGAGAGGCAGCGTGGGCGCGTGCGCGGGGGCTTTCCCGTCAAGCCGCGGGAGCGGTGGCGCAGGGCCTTGTGGGGGATGTAGTTCCCGAGCGCAGAGGCCGCGGGGCTCGCCGGGGAGGACTCGGTTTCCCAGCGGGCCGAGCGCGGCGCAAGATGGAGGCGGCCGTGCGGCGGCGAGCCGGTAGGTTTGTGTTGGGGGAGGACGGCGGCGCCCGCCTCTCGGGGCCCCAAGCCTCGGGCCCAGCTCAGGAGCCACCCCGCCCGTCCAGACCGGGCGCCTCCGCGCGCTCCAGCGGGCCGGCCCCGGCCCCGGCCCGCCCGCCGCCCGGGCCGCTTCTCCCCGGTGGGAAAGACGGGGCGCCCCTGCTCCGGGGGAGCTGCCGGCCGTCTCCGCGGGCCGAGGGCCCCCCGTTCCCCGAGAGCGCGACCCCCAGGGGCCAAGGCCTGGGCTGCAGACCCCTCAGGCTCCCGCGGCGGCCCTGCGGCCGGGCGGGCGCCCGGGTCCTCGAGCTGCGGGTGCTCCGGACCCCCGGCCGGCCTGGCCCCCCCGCAGCGGAGGCGCGGGCTGCCCCGGGGCCGTGGCCGGTCCTGCCGCGGCCCCCCGCGGCCCGCCCGCCCCCGCCGCCAGGAGCCGCCAGGACGCGTGGATGAGGTCGCGCCCGGGGCCTGACCCGCGTGGGGGGTGGGGGGTGGGGTGGGGTGGGGGTCTTGGCGCTGCACCCCGCGGCCCCGGCGTCTGACCCCTGTCCCTCCCTCCCTGCCGCAGCCCCCTGCCCTTGAGCTGCTGAACGCCGCGGGTGGGGCGCGCCGCTGGGCTGGGGCCGCCACACCTGCCTGTGCAGCGCCGCGGCCGGGGCGGAGGTGAGAGGAGGGCCCGGGCCGGGCGCGCGTGGGGGAGCCGCGCCTTCCTTGGTCGGTCGCGGTTCTTGCCGCTCTCCTGCCTGCACGGCCTGGGGGTCTGCTCAGGGGGCTTGTTCTAAACGGGGGCTGGTCCTGTCTAGGTGCGGCGTGATGGAGGGACACATGGCGGAGACGGGGCCAAGCCAGCCCCCACCTGGCTTGCAGCAGGTCGAGCAAGGGACGGAGTACGACGCCCTGCCGAGCGACGCCGTCTCCCTCAGCGACTCTGACTCGGACCTCAGCTTGCCTGGCGGGGTTGAGCTAGAAGCTCTGTCCCCGGAGGGGCTGCCTGGGGGTGCTCAGGAGGATTCAGACCCTGAAGAGCCGCCACCACCTCCCCAGGGCGCCCCCCCAGCCTCCGTCCAGCCCTTCCACCTGAGAGGCACGAGCCTCCCCTTCTCCCAGCGCAGCAGAAACATCTTTGACTGCTTGGAGGGGGCGGCCAAGCGGGCTCCGCCCTCCGTAGGCCAAGGTGGTCTGGGTGACCTGGGGGGCTTCCCACGGCCCCCTGCTCCCGCTAGCCAGCCTCCAGCTGGGGGCCTGGGCAGGGACAGTTTGACCCCTGCCCCCCGGAGGGGAGCCCCCGTCCCTGACTACGTGGCCCATCCTGAGCGCTGGACCAAGTACAGCCTGGACGACGTGGCTGAGGTTAGCGAGCAGAGCAACCAGGCCGCTGCCCTGGCCTTCCTGGGTGCCCGGAGCCTGGCTGCACTCCAAGACTACATGCCGTCCTTCAACCAGGATCCCTCCAGCTGCGGGGAGGGGAGAGTTGTCTTTAGCAAGCCAGCCCGAGCTGGTGAGGCCAGGTCTGAGAGAAAGCGGGTCCTGGGGAAGGCAGGAGAGCCAGGCAGGGACACCCCTGGCCACCCGGGAGCAGCGGGGGCCGAGGGCCCCGTGGAGTTGACCCACCTGGCTGCGCTTGGGAGCCCAGAGGCCGAGGACCCGAGTGGCCCCCAAGGGGGTCTGCAGGAGGTGAGCACACCGGAGGGGGCCGAGCAGGCTGGGGCTGTGGCGGGGCCCCCAGCAGTGGAGACTGTTGGCTTCCACGGCGCCAGGAAGCGGAGTAGAGGCCACTTCCGGAGCAGGAGCAGCCGCGCGGAGGACCCGGGTGCTGAGGGCTGAGGGGAGGTGGCCCTGCTGGCCTGGGGCCTTAGGGATGGGGTGTGGGCCTGCAGGCTGCCTGCCGGTGATGCTGGCAGTCCTGGCTTTGGCTGGCATGGTCTCCGGGTCAGGGCAGCCCCCGGATCCTGGTCCCCAGGAGCGGAGACCTGGCCAGGGCGCAGCCAGGGGCGCCGGAGGCCGGGTGGCCGCGCGGGAACAGTAAAGATGGCTGTGACTCTTCAGTTCCGTGTCTCTGTGGCTGGCCCCGTCTCTGCTCCCCGCCCGCCAGGCCCCACCGCCCTGGCTCCGCGGCATGGCCGCCCTGGTAGAGCGGGCTTTGGGGCGGGCGGCGGTTTAGTCACCTGGGGTCGTTACCCGAAGCTCTTGCTGGAGGCAGCGAGGCTGTTCTTCGGCAAAAGCAAGGGGTGACGGCCTGGGACGGGCGCCACTGACGGGCCCCGGCCACGTGAGGGTGACTGGTGTCCCCGGGCCTACCAAGCTGCGCGCAGAGCCGCTGCGTGTCGGCGGCTGGTGGTCTGGTGCTCCAGGGCCCCGTCCCCCAGGGCAGGGCGCCGCGGCCACGGGGGCTCAGCTCGCCAGCAGCCCTGACCCTGGCCCCCGCTCCCTCTTGCTGCACGACCTGTCACGGCCACGGGCTGCGAACCAGGCCAGGTGCTGGGCCCGTGTCCCAGCCACGCAGGCCGAGCGGCCAGCAAGCACCCAGGGTGCGGCCCGCGTGCCCCCAGGCGCCCAGCCCCGGCGCGGCAGAAATAGCGACCACCGGTGTTTGGAAAAGATGCGTCTCTTAGGGGCGCAGGCCAGGGATGGGGTGGGGCCTCCAGGGGCCGCTGGCCTGAGGGGGCGTCTCCCGGGGGGTTGCTCGGGAGGGCTCGTCGCACCTCCGGTGCTCATGAGGGAGGGGTCTGGGGGAGAGGTGCCCTGTGCTCGCCAGCCCAGGGGTTCCCAAGAAGGTGCCCACAGGGCAAGGAGGTTTCACATCCCGCAGGTCAGAGCCGCGCTCTCTTGCCCGCCCAGATCTGGGCTGGGGGCGCTTGGGCTGACAGTCCAGGGGGTTCAGGTGTCTAGGGGCAGCTGGCCAGCTTCGGGGTGCTCCCTGATGCCAGCACCGTGGTGAGCAGAGGCCTGTAGGTTCCCAGCGCCAAAGTTGCCAGCGTCTGGTAGGGAGGGAACACCCCTTCTCAGCTGCTGGGGGGGCAGGTGGCCCAGCACAGGGGAGGGGTTTGGGGGCACCCTGTGGGGCCCGCCAGGCAGTGCTGGGGACACCAAGTGGCTGTGTCTCACCCCTGACTGGGAAAGGGCTTTGCCCGAGGGCGGCTGCTCTGTTCTGCAGACCAGGTCGCGCCCCTCCAGGTGGGGGAGGAGCCCGGGGCAGGGGACACGGGACGCCCCCACTTACTCTGGTGGGTGACGCCCTGGGCTAGAGAGTCGGCCATGGAGGACAGGAGCACTGTGCAGTAGTTGACCTGGTGGGGAGCAGCGTCAGGGAAGCCCCCGGCCCCACACAGGGCCCAGCATGGCAGTGGGCACCCACCTGCCCCTCTGGGCAGTGACTGCACCCTGGGACCCCTCACACCCCTTGCCGGCCGCAGCTCGAAGGAAGGGGCGGAGAGCCAAGTTTCAGGGCTGCGGACAGCCTCTGGAGGCGCGCCCCCCTCTACCACAGCCCAGCCCTAGGAGGGTGCCCAGAGCCTGGAAGCCCCGTGGAGGGTACTGGGAGTCCCAGTCCCCGGGGTCCCTCCCCAGGCTGCCCTCCTGTGGAGCCCAGCTAGAGCACCCCACTGCTGGGACGCGGGGCGGGGGGGTGGGGGAGCCGGAAGGGCGCCCACCTGTGACTCCAGCCGCCTGATGCGCTTGTCCTGCTCCCTCAGCCCCCCCAGGTACTTGGCCACGAAGTCCACCCTGCGGCAGAAACGCCAGCGTCCCTGGCTGCTGACGGCCCGGGGTGCCGCGGGGTGCTCCCGCCTCGGGGAGTCTCCCGTTCTCATCCCATCGCCAGGGCCTTCCGCTCAGCCGGCCCCGTGGAGGCTGCCGGGGCGCCCGAGCCCAGGCTGCTCTCGCCTTTCCCAGCTCGGGACGTGGGCACCAGGCACTGGAGCACCCCCCGGGGGTGGGTCGCCCCAAGCCCCACCCACAGCCTGCAGAGAGGGCGCGCCCCAGCTTTGCGGCAGCGGGACCCGTCGGTGACGGGCAACCTGGAGGCCGCGGCGCCGCGCACCTGTGGGCCGCCTTGCGCAGCAGCTCGCCCTGGCTGTCCTTCCGCCGCGCCGCCAGCTTGCCCAGGAGCTCCTCCTTCTGCACGGCCTCCCACGCCGCCACCTTCTGCTCCAGCGGCGGGGGCAGCTCCCGCTCTGCGGGGACAAGGCCGCGGCCGGCTCGGCGGGAGCCCGCTGGGCCTCAGGGGGGGCCCCACCCCCGGGGAGCTCCCGCCGCCTATGGGCCACGGTGGACACGGTCTGGGGCGCCGGGGGCTCAGCCCCCCTCCCCGCCGCCCCGTCCTCACCCAGGCGCGCCCGCTTCTGCTGGACCCCCTTCCTGAAGGCCCGCTTGAGCACCAGGCTCAGGTGGCTGAGCAGGATGAAGGGCGGGGCCAGGGCGGGGCGCTCGTGGTACTCCACGATCAGGTGGTAGCGCTGGAACTTCCAGAACGTGTCTGCGTTGCCCTGCACCACCTGGAAGGTGTAGCTGGGGGCCGGGGCCTTCAGCACCCGCCCTTCTCCGGGACCTCACGCCACCCGATTCTGCACGGGGTGTGTCTGGAGGGGGGCTCACCCGTCGCGGCTTCCGCTCCCCACCTTCACGGACACGGGGCGACTGCCCGGGCAGCCCCCCCACCCCTCGGCGTCGCCCCACTCGGGGCCAGGCCCCTCCTGCCAGGGGTGAGCAGCCTGGCAGCCCCACCCCCACCCCGGGCAGGCCCGCAGGGCAGCAGGCGGGCACCTGAACATGGCGATGAGCAGGTTCATGAGCAGCACGTTGGTGACCAGCAGGAAGGCCACCAGCAGCAGGATGACCAGCCAGTTGGCGTAGAGGTTGGGGCAGGAGGGCGAGCCTTCCAGCAGCAGGGGGTGCACAGAGCAGTTCACGCGGGCCTCTGGGGAGGCAGAACGAATGGGCTGGGGCGCCCCCGGCCCTGGGGTGGGGAGCTTGGTCCTGGGGCCACAGGGTTTAGAGGATCGTTTGGCCTCCAGCCTGAACACCCCCACCCTGGGGAGCCAGAGCCCTGGAAAACCTGTGGCTCTGCCTCATGAGCTCTGCCGCACGCTGTCCCCTGCGGCCACGGCTGGGCCAAACCCAGGCCCCTGGGGGTGGGGACAGGACCCTACCACCCCGCAGCAGGGGAGCCAGTGCCCGCCGTCATGGACACCGCGGGGCGGGGGGCCTGGATACCAGCGCCCTGGCATGGTGGACACAGCCCCCTCTGGGCCAGGCCACAGCCACTCCAGAGAGCCCACCCCTGGCGGGCCAGCACCCCAAAGGGCCGTGTGAGCTGCACAGCACGCTCCGTCCCTGCCCCTCACTGTGCTGCTCCCCATGCCCGACCCGCCCTGCCCCCACCCCCAGCACGTGGGTCTGGTGGCCTGGAAAGTCCCTAGCCTGGGCCTGTCTGTCCGGTGGGGCCAGGGCCCCTGTGGGGTGACATGTGGAGGTCAAGCGCCAAGGGACCAGCCGGAAGGGCCCAGGCCCCAGGCAGGGATGGACAAGGGGCCCCCGTGTGCCTCTCCTGTCCGTCCGTCCGCCTGGCCCCCAAGCTCGGCCCCCCTCAGCCTCCCCAGCAGGCCAGCCCCACACGTGGCCCCCCCTCCCCCACCCCGCCCCTGGGGCCAGCCCGGGTCTTCTCCCCTCAGCCAGCCCCACACCAGGGCCTCGTGACTGCAGCCCAGCGCCTCGGGGTCCGCCCGAGTGCCCCACCCGCCCACGTGCTGACCGTCGATCTCGTCCAGGGGGATCTGCCCGAAGATCTGCAGGTAGGGCCGGTAGAGCACTCGGCGGAAGATCCACTCCAGCCGGCTGTCGTGCGGGTGCAGCAGCGCCTGGGTGGTCACGCCGTAGGCCACGAGCCACACGCTCAGGAAGAAGAGGAAGAAGAAGACATCCTTCATCTGCGGAGAGGCAGGCCCGCGGCGGGTCAGCGGGGGGCCAGCGGCGGGCCAGCGGGGGTGGCGGGGGGCCTCACCATCCGCTCCACGATGATGATCTTGGGGCCCAGCTGCTTGTGGATAGCGAAGATGTGGATGAGCCGGAGCGTGAACACCATGAAGTCCATGGCCAGCACCGTGCGGCCCGCCTCGAAGGCCGAGGGCAGCATCCTGGGGAGGACGGAGGTGGCGCAGCTGCTGAGAGCAGGCGGGGCCCCGGCGCAGCGCAGGGGCCAGCCACGCCGGCCCGCGGCCTCCCCGCAGCCGGCCCGGACCTGCAGAGGACGCCCGCGACGAAGAGGAAGATGGCCACCATGTCGCACTTGTTCCAGTTGTCCTCCACGTAGAGCGTGAACTTCTTCACCAGGTGCGTGTCCTCGTCCGTGAAGAAGCCCTGCCGGGCACGGCCAGAGAGCTGTCGGGGCCCCGCCTCCAGGGGCAGCCGCGGGCCGGCAGGGGTGGGGGTGGGGGGCAGGCAGGGAGTGGGGTGGGGCCAGGCAGGAGCTGGGGGCGGGCGGGGGTGGCCAGCGAGCTGGGCCTGCCACTGACCTGCCGGATCTCCTCCAGCACCAGGGTGAAGACCCAGAAGTAGAGGGTGACCTCGGGCCCCGAGGGCCCCTGCGGAGGCGGCCTGAAGTCCAGCAGCAGCACGTAGGTGAACAGGAAGAGGAAGGCGAAGTACATGACCACGTTCCCCAGGAACACCGTCACGGGCGCGCCCCAGAACTTGCGCCAGCGGGTGAGCAGGAAGGCGGCCCGTGGACCCTGGGCACCCTGAGCCCCGGGCTCCCTGGCTGGCTCCTTCGCCCTGGACATAAGGGGGCCACAGCAGTGAGGCCAGCAGCCCGGCGCCCCAAAGCCTCCCCGCTGCCCGGGAGGCCAGCCCCGGCCCTCACCCCGGGTAGCAGAGCAGGCTTTTCTCTGTATCCAGACTGTCCAGCTCCTGCAGGTCCTCCGGGCCCGTCCTCAGCGGGGCCTCCTCGCTGCGAGCACAGGGACCCTCAGGACCCAGGGCTGGGCACCCGCTCACCCAGATTCCCCGGCCAGCGACGGCACAGGCAGCCGGGGCTGAGCGCGCGGGCCCTGCGGACACAGGGTGCAGAGGCCCTGCCACTGTGCAGGGAGCCCACGGCCCAGGGACGGACCTGAAGGTGATGAGGTTGGTGTAGATGAGGGCCGGGCAGAGGAAGGCACCCAGCAGTCGCAGAATGGGGGTGCCCGAGGCCATGTCCCCCCACCAGATCTTGGTCAGGAAGGCCTGGAATAAAGACAGGATGCTGGCCTCCCACCTCCACACTGGTGCCTGCCTGGCACCTGCCTGTCCCAGCCTCCCCGTGGAGAAGGAGCTCCTGACGGGCAGGCTCTGGGCTCCGGGCTCCAGGCTCCGGGGCCAGGCGGGGCTCTTCCGGAGGGGGGGGGGGCGCTTTTCAGGAAGGAGCCTCTCTGGGCAGCAGGGGGAGGCCGCTGCTGTCCCCCGACCCCCGCAGCCTGCCCGGAGCCCACGGCTGACCTGCACCCCGTCGTGGGCAAAGAAGGCCTTGGTGTCGGCCTCGGTGGCCAGGTGCAGGCAGGTGGTCCTGCTCCAGCAGCGGTTGCGGCGCACCAGCAGGGCGAAGGCGCGGTCCTGGTTGTTGCTGTAGCACTCGGAGAAGAGGTCTGCAGGCGCAGGGGCTAGGAGGCGCTGCCGGCCCACGCCCCGCCCGCCCGCCCGCCCTGCCCGGGGCCCGCAGCCCTGGGACCCTGCATGTCTGCCCGGCTCCCTCCACTGTGTCAGGCTGTGCGGCCTCTGCCCCTCCACCGGCCCGGCCGGTTCACACAGGCCTGCCTCTCTGCCCTGGGACTCGGCCCCTCGGGTCGCCTGGCGCCGCGCAGTGGCTCACCCAGGGCCAGCTGCTCGTACTTGGCCTGGCACAGGGCGCTGCCCGCCTGGACCTGCGTCTCCAGGTGGGACATCTCCTTGAGGATCTTGCAGGCAGCGAGCGCGGCAGCCACGCCCTCCTGGCCCTGGAAGTTTGGGGCTGAGGGGCCATGCCACCCCGCCCGCCCTCCTCGGGGTCCACCCAGAGCATGCCCCCCCTGGCTTCCTGAGAGGGGGGCTTGCTCACCATGGCCCAGAAGTAGGTGGCCATCTCGTGGCGGCGCTGCAGCACGGCCCAGAGGAACAGGTCCCTCCAGGGGTTCTCGCTCTTCTGGCTCAGGTCCAGCAGCCACTTCTGGCCCGCGGGCCGCCTGGCTGGGCCCTTCTCCTGCAGGGCCGAGGCGTCAGGCCACCCAGCTCTGCGGTCCTCTGCCCCGAGCTCCTCACCTCCCATCCGCCGGCCCCACCACCCGCTGACCGCCTGGTAGAAGCCGCGGCAGGCGTCGTGCAGGAAGTCCTTGAGCAGGCGGGAGACCTCGTGCAGCGAGAAGGCGGGCTGCCCCGAGGGGGGCTCGCGGGGCTGCTGGGCGCCCAGGCCAGCCAGCGTCAGGCGGCCCTCCTCGTGCTTGCGCTGCAGCAGGTCGAAGAGCAGGCTCTTGGGGGGCACCGAGTGGTAGAGCTGCTGCAGCCGCCCGTAGGTCAGGAAGTCGGCCACGTCCGCGCCGTTGTCCACAAAAAGCCGCACGAACTCGGGCTTGTTGCTCACCAGCGCGTCCATCAGCACCTCCTCCAGGTGGCAGGACTGATGGCCGCCGCGCGCGAGCGGGAGAGATGGGGTTAGGGGGGCGCCCGAGGAGGGGCGGCAGCCGGGGACCCTCTGCCAGGGCCGGGCCCCTCACGCAGATGGCGTGGCAGAGCCCAGGCCCCGCCAAGCGGGTCAGCCGGTCCTGCCTGGCCCCGGGATGAGGGGGGTGCAAGGCCTCCCGGGCCCCACCCCCGCCTTACCCGGGCCAGAAAGGACCCCCAGCGGCCAACCACTGCCCACCCTGCCCCGCGCTGGCCTGAGGGAGGCAGATGCGGCCGCTGGCAGGCGGGCACCTTCCAGTCCACGTCCCCGTTGAAGAGCTCGCTCCTGGCAATGTCCACGCGGTCCCAGGCCACGGCCAGCTTGAGCTCGTCCAGGTAGTCCTGCGCCTCCTGGCTGTGGCTCTTGCAGGCTGTGGGCCGACAATTGGTGGGCAGGTCCCCCAAAGTGGGGCTTCTAGAACTAGGCGCTGCCCTGGCCCCTGGGTGCCTGCCTCCAAGGGGGCAGCACAGGTGGAGCATTGGCAGGGCTGGTCAGTGTCCGGGGTCTGGAGCCGAGGCCAGGCCCTCCTGCTGCGGGGAAGGGACACCGCAGGGCCCGTCTTCACGGTGGGGCCTGACCTCTGGGCCAGAACCACGCTGACACTGTTGGGTTTCCGGCCCGGAGAGCCTCCGCCCCTGTCCCCCACTCACCCAGTGGGGTGCCAAGCCCAGAAATGCCCACAGTGCAGCGGCACAACGCCCAGACTGAGGACCCCCGGTGGCCACGCGTGCAGGGCCCTGTGGGTGCCCACCTTTCACCAGCGCCTTGAGGATGACGGTGTCCAGCTCCTCGGAGCCCTCCTGCTCGAAGTCGTACACCGTGAGCAGGTGCTGGTGGGAGGTGATCGTCTGCAGCTGGGGACACGGGGCAGAGCCGTCACGTGCCGGCCGAGGGCCCCCGACCCTCATACTTGGCCTGGGCGGGTGTCCCCCGGCCAGGGACCCGCCACCCCTGGGCCAGGGAGGGCTGGGCCGCGCCGGTGGGAGGGGCTCCTACCAGCTCGGTCCAGCGCACGATGTCCACCCAGGAGAACTGCTCCCCAGGGAACTTCTCCCTAAACTGCTTCTCGGCCACCTGGGGCACCAGGAGGTGGGGCTGGCTCATCAGGGCGGCCAGCACGTCGGCGATGCCCCCTGAGCCCGCCAGGACCAGCCACGGCGCCTCGTGTGCCAAGGCCCTGGAGATCCTCTGCGGAGTCAGAGGGGAGGGGCAGCCCCGTCAGCACTGCCTGGGCCCCGTGGCCAGGGCGCCCGGCCCTCCCTCCCCGCCGCTCCCCTACCTCCAGGACGCTGGGGTCCCCGTTGACGAGCAGGCAGAGCACAGGGATCTCGATGCTGCCGGTGCCTGCGGACAGCGCCGTGAGCGCCCGTGTCCGCGAGCCGCGGCCCGAGACCCTCCTTGCGGGGCAGACGCTGGCCGGCAGGCGTTCCCGATAACCGAGGGTGCCCGCTGCGCGTGGGGCCCTGCTCACCCCGCTGCCGGCGATGAGGACGCCCCCGGTCCACGGCCCGAGACGGCCCCTCGTGGCTGAGTCAGCACCCAGCGGCCCCTTCACAGCGCGCCCGGCCCAAGGCTCGTCCCGCCCCCGCTCTGCCCCCGCCCTGGAGGCCCTGGGACGCGAGGGTGACCGTCCGCCCCCCAGGGAAGCCAAAAGTGAGAGGGGGGGGTTGCTGCGTGGGGGCCTGGGCACGCAGCGCGGCGCCCCGAGTGCCGGGGGTCCCCGCGAGTCTCGGTCCCTGACCGCGCGCTGGGTGCTTTGGGCGGTTCCTGATGGTCAAGGGCGCCGCGTTTCCTTGGTGCTTCCTGGCACCAGTCCGCGGCCCGCGGGCCAGGCCCGTCCCGGGCAGCACTGCCCCCTGGTGGCAGCGCGCTGCCTGGCGCCGCGCACCTGGCCACGGCCCGCGAGCTGGCCTGGAAGCCGGAGCCGATGGCCAGAGGCTGGTGCGCGGGCTGGGCTGGCGGACGGGCCCTGCGGGTGCTGGGTCACTGCCTGGCTCGCCGGGCGCCCCGCAGCTCAGCCTGTGGGTGCTTCTCCCAGAGCACGCTGCCTGCCCCCCGTCCGCCAGTGGTCCCCCCGCCCTGCCCACACGGTGCCCCTGCGCCCCCAGGGCGCCTCACCCCCGTAGCTGGCCCTCTGCTCTGAGATGTGCTTCTCCAGCCTCAGGCGCAGCTCCGTGGCTCCGTCCCCCGCCCCGGGAGGCCCCGGCTCCACCAGGATGAAGTGGGAGTGGCTGTTGTCCAGAGGGCACAGGGGGCCCTGAATGCCGCCGTCCTCTGCAGGGTACTGGACGGGCCTGTCCTCCTGGACACCGCGCACACCGTGAGGCCCGGGCAGGCTCCCGCCAGGCCTGTTCCTGACCCCAGGTGAGGGCAGGGCTGGGCAGGTGCGGTGGGGCTGCAGGCGGCACGCTCTCCCGCGCGCCCGGCCGCTGCTGGCCTGGCCTTACACCCCGGGACGCGGGCGGGCTGGGCCCTGTGGACGTGCTGGCCGTCCCGCCTGCCCCCTCCTGCCTCGCCTTTCCTCCCCCTCCCTCGCTGCCCTTCTCCCCCTCCCGCCTCCCCCCCTCCTGTGCCAGCCTCGCCCGGCTCCCTCCCCCTCCCCCTGGCCAGGCACAGGAGGGGGCCCCCTGAATGATGAGGGGCCAGTGGGTGCGGTGAGGTTGTGCTGGCCTTGGCGACAGCTCGTGGGCCCTTCCTGCCTCCTGGCCCTGTCCCCAGCCCCAGGCCGCGCTGCTCTCCGTGGACCTCACCTGGGCGGCGTCCAGAAGCTGGCGGTGCAAGACGTGGGGCAGCGAGGCCATGCCGACGGTCACCACGCGGGCCTTGGAGGACGTGCTGGCCAGCGAGTGGTCGCGGACGGCCTGGCCCACATGGCGCGCGAGGCCCACCCGGAGCGCACTGGTCAGGATCCAGGCCCCTGTGGGGGGGGGTCGCTGTGCCATGCTGGACCCCGCGGGTCTGTGGAGACCCCCCACCCCCAGTGTCGGAGTCCAGCTGCTCCCCCGAGGGAGGCGGCACCCCTGGGCAGCGCCTTCGGTCACGAGCGTGGCACCGTCACTCCGCGGGGGGGGGGGGCACCTGTGCTCTGCGCTGCCTTCACCAGCCCCTTGCGCAGGACGTCCCGCAGCCAGGCCTTCATCGCGAAAGGCCGCTCCTCGCCCACCAGCGACACCACCAGGTTGGGGGCTGGCAGGTGCCACTCGGCCAGCAGGAGGTCAAAGAGCACAGCGGGGGCCACGCAGCTTGGCACCTTCACGAACTGCAGGGCGGGGCGGCGGGAGCCTCAAGCCCAGGGAGGGGCACGGGGCACAGACCGCGGGCCGAGCGCAGGGTCCGAGGCTGCAGACCCTTCCCGCGCGCTCAGGTGGCCAGGCTGGGCTGCCCGTGCCGGGGCCCCTGTGAGGCGCGGGGACACTGGGAGGGACCCGGTGTTTGGGGAGCGGGGCTCTGCGTTCGGGGAGCTGGGCCGGGCTGGGCGGGCGGGGGCGGGGGGCGCCTACCTTGCCTCGCTTCTTCCCAGACGCGCCAAAGTGGATCTCGCCCCGGCACAGGCGCGGCCCCCACCCTGCGCCCACCTCCCCGGGGCTGCGAGCGCCGGTGTCCCTGGCGGCCTGAGCGGGGCCCTCCCTGCAGGGGTGGCGGACCTGAGCCGAGCTGGGGCTGCCAAGGGCATCAGCCCCGGTGCCTTCCCACCGCCAGCCCGGGCCCAGGCCTGTGCAGGCTCCAGGGTCTCCCACACAGCGACCCCCTCCGGGGCGGGAGGGCTCCTCCGGGCTGCGCCCCTACTCACCCCGCCCGGGCCTCGGGCTGGGCACTCCCGTCGCCACTTCGGCGGCTATGGCCTGGGGCTCCCTGGAAATCCCAAGAGATGCAGAGGGGTCCTGTGGCCCCGACACGCCCCCTGCACCTGGCAGCCCAGGTGGGTGGCCCCAGGGCGGGCCACACGCAGGAGGGTGGCCAGCCTGAGCGGGTGCCCGCAGCTCAGCCCAGGGTGTGGTCCAGGGCCGCCCCTCCTTGCCCAGGCACCCAGGGATCTGGGGAGGGTGAGGGGCCTTGCCAGGTGGTCCTGAGAGCCAAAACATGCGCCCCAAGGCCCCCCACCAAGTCAGGGCTTCGCCCCCAGCCCAGCCCAGCCACGCGCCCTCCCGCAGCTGCGCTCAGGCCCTGGGGCCCGGCGTGACAAGGGCTCAGTCAGGCCCTCCAGCCCGCCGCGTGGTGCCAGCCCTGCAGGGTCTCCCCAACCTGACCCCCACCTCTCCTGCTCACCTGCTCCACTGCCCCTGCCCGCCGCCCGCCTGGAGCCCACCTTCTTTTCTCTGCACCCTCACTGGGGGCTCACCTGCCCTGGCCCCAACCCCGAAGTTCTCTGTACAGCCCTCGCACCCCGTTCTGGGAGACTAGAGGGCCCGCGCCCTGACCTGGAAGCAGCCCACGCGCTTCACGGCCATCGTGCCCAAACAGGGGTGCCCAAGTCGCCCCGTTCTGCTCAGCTGTTTCCCTGGCTTCTCCCCAGTCAGGTCACCCCGGGCAGCGTGCGACGCCACCCCAGCCCCTCGTGAGAGCGGGGCCCTTCGCAAAACCCTGCGAGGCTCCCCGCCCCTCCCAGGCCCTGTCTGTCCCCAGGGCGTGTACCCGTCCCCCTGGCAGACGTGATGGCGTTGGGGGGCCTGGCGACCAGTGTCTCACTAAGATGAGGGGGTCGGCCATGAGGAGGCGAGTCGGAGGCCGGGCGAGGTGGCCACAAGCCCGGGGCCCCTGCCCCAGAAGCCGGGAAGGCAGGACGGCTCCCCTACAGCCCGGGGGGAGCGGGGCCCACTGGGCTGGGCCCAGGACTTCGGCCTCAGGAGGGCGCGGTCCCTGCTCCTCTCAGGGCCACGACTCCCGGGAGGCTCTGGGGTCACCAGGAGCGCCGGCAGCCAGTGCATGTGGGCCTGGGGGGCCCCCAGCTCTGCAGAGCCGGGCCTGGGAGGGTGCGGCTGGGGCCTAGCCCTGGGGGGGATGCAAATCCTCCTGCACCCCTGGGCAGGGCAGGGGCTGGGCCACAGAGGGGCCTTTGTTTCCCAGGAGCTGGTGGTGGTGGATGCTGTGGGGCCAGGCCTGGGTGGGGGCATGAGGGCTCCGGGGCGGCTCTACCCAGCCCCCCACCCATCGGCCCTGAGCACTGCAGGGGTCGCTCTGCCCCAGGCCGGCCCAGAAGCCCCACATCCCGGGGTCCAAGGGCCCTGCTCCCCTGAGCCTCCCGGGGAGCCTCCTTCCTGTCTCACCTGGCCTCTGCGCCCCCACGTGGGGCCCACGCGCCTGGCGGGGACGCCGGCCTCAGGCACACCTGCCAAGACCCTGCTTCCGAGCAAGCCACGGCGTGCACGGGGGGCGCCCTCCAGCCCCACAGTACAGGCTCGAGCTGGGCCCGTGGGAGTCCTGCTTGAGCGTGGGGCAGGCTGGCCCCCAACCCCCGCCACCAAGGCCCCACCCCACCCCTGGCTGCCCCCGGGATCACCCGACACATGGCTGGGCAGACCCCTGCCCACGCCCAAGTCCAGCCGCCCCTCCTGGGGAGGGTCTTGTGGCCCCACCCGATGCCCTCTCTCCGCTTGGCCCATGCCTCTCCCCTGCTTGAGGGACAGCCTCGCCTCCCCTAGGGCCACAGCATCCACCCCTCACCCATGCCCCAGCCCGGGCAGAGGGACGTGGGGCACGGCGCCCAGATGCCAGGCAAATGGATGGGGGGGCATGCAAAGGCAGGATTTGCATGAACAGGTGTCTGGGCCTTAGCGCCCCTTGTTCCTGAAGGGGTTGGGGAGCCAGGCAAGGGGGAATCCCATCCCACAACTCCCAAGAGGAGAAACAGGCAGAATCTTCCGCCTCAGCCGCAAAGATGCAGGGGCCCTTGTTGGGGGCAGACGACCCCCCTCCCCCGCCGTGAGCATCCCAGCCGAGACCCTCCCAAGGGTGCCCAGCGAGTGCCCAGACTCCGCCAGCTCCTGCCCTGTGGGCGGTGGGGACCCGGTGGAGGGACAGGGGGCCCCACCGAGTCTCCCCGGCGTGCGGCAGGCGGAGTGGACACCAAGTGGGGTGTGGAAGACCCAGACGGGTTGTCCCCCACCACCTTCCCAGCCCCACCCGCCTCTCCCGGCTGCTGGGGGAGCTGTCCCCACATCCGGGGCCCGGCCCTTGGGCCGGGCCACCCCAAGCACTGACCGGGGTGCCGGGGCCCAGGGCTAGCCCCTTGCCAAACAAGCCGTCACCGCGGGGGTGCAGCCCCCCACCACCCGGGAGGGCGGGGTCGGCACTCCGGTCCAGGAAAGCGAGGCCCAAGCCCCCGACTCCCGGCCACCTACCCTGCCCCGCGGTGGGGCACCTACCTGCCTGCTGTCTCCCCGGTACCCCGACATGAGGCTGCCGGCAGGGTGCAGGGTGCAGGTGTGCCTGTTGCCCAGCTCCTGGCCCGGCAGCCAGCTCCCTGGCCCCGCCCAGCGCCCGGCCCCTGCCGCCGCCCCGAGGCTCGCTGGCCCGTCTTACTGCCCCCTCCAGGTGCCAGAGCCCAGCGCTGGCCCGCTGACCAGCCGCCGTCTGGCTGTCCTGCCTTCCGCGGGCTCTGCCTGGGAAGGGCTGGCCCCAGTGCGGGCAACTCCGCCGGGCGGGGGACCTGTGGGCAGAGGCGGCCCCCTTCCCTTCCAGGGTCCTGCTGCCACAGGCACTGCCCCCAGTGCTGCCTGCGGGGAGTGGCCGTCAGCGGTCACCCCCTGGCCAGGCCCGCGGGAGCGCCGCTCCTTCCTCGGGGCGCGCGGGCTCTCAGCGTCCGTCCGAAAGGCGGCCTCCGGGAGCGCGGCGCAGGGCCTGCTGGTCCTCGGTGAGCCCCCTCCCCGGGAGACCCCAGGAGGCCCCTCACAGCGGCCCCTTTGTCCCCTGAGCTCGGAGAGGGCAGGGGCTGCGCCGGGCTCCAGCTGTGAGACCCCAAGTCCAGCCTTCCTGTCACCAGAGGGCGCCCCGGGACTGCAGTGTGGCTGCCGGCGCAGCTGGAGGCGGGCACTGGAGCACTGGAGGCCGGGCTCTGGGCCTGGGGAACCGAGCTCCCGCAGGCGGCCCCTGGGGCAGGGACCCCACAGACCCGCAGGCCTGCGCCCCTGACACCTGCTTCCAAGCGGGGAGCGCATCTCGGGGGCCTGGGCAGAGGGTGGGAGCCCAGTCCTGTCGTGGCCAGGGCTCCATGGGCCGCTGAGAGCCCAGCTGCCACCGGGCCCACCCCCGGCCTAGGGCCTGGCCGTGTGTGCACGCGTGGGGTGTGCGCGTGAGCACACGCAGTGCGTGTGTGCACACGTAGGCTCTTGTCCTGCAGGTGCAGCCGGGGCAGGCGCTCCAGGATTCGGGCATCAGGCCCGCGGGGACCCGCCCCGCGGCTCTCCGTCCTTCCTCTTGGGCCCCTGTGGGCGGCCTCCCTGGGAGGCCAGACAGTCGCCCGCCCCGGCGAGGCCCAGAAGATGCGCTGGAGGTTTGTCAAGTTGGGGCACCTCGCGGCCCCGCCCCCGCCGCCCCGCCGGCTCCCCGTTGGGCCCGCACAGCCGCAGTGAGAACAAAGCGGCCCCGGAGAGCAAGGGGCCGAGGACCCGCGTCCGGGACGTTCTGCCTCCAGTGGGTGATGAGGGAGACACGCGGGGAGCTGCCCTGCAGAAGGCTCGAGGACGGGCGCCCCGCCCGGAGTCCCTCCCGCCGACGTCCACCCGTCCGTCCACTCCTCCTCCCGTCCACCCGCCCGCCCATCGCTGGTCTGCTCCCCGGTCCCGCGGCATGTTTGCTCCTCAGGCCACCCACCCCTACCTCCCCCTCCCCCTCCCCCACCCCTCCCCCCCATCCTCCCCCCATCTGTCCACTCGCACAACGCACCCCCTGTCTGTCCGCCTGTCACCACCTGCCTGGCTGCCCATGGTCCATCCTCCCGCCGACCCCCGCGCCTTCGCTCCTCTCTCCACCCCCCTCTCGCGGGCAGACTTCCGGGCCCCGGGCTCCCAGAGCCGCGTGCGTCAGTCCTGGCCCCGGAGCCCGGCGCTGGTCCGAGGGCGGCTCTTCCGCCAGGGGCAGCCGTGGGGGCAGCGGGCCGGGCCGGGCGCGGCGCCGCGGGCGTCTGTCGGGCGGCTTCTCCCTCGGGTGCCCGCGGCAGGGACCTGCCCCTGCTCCAGGGCCAGCCCACATCTTGGCGGAGCCAGGCTGGGAACTCAGGGGGCGCCCGGTGACCCCGGCGGGCAGACCGAGTCCCCCGCCTCCTCCTCCTCCTCGGCTCTCGCCCGGCGAGCTGGCGTCGTCGCCCGCAGCCTCCCGGGCAGCCCCGGCCTGGCCCCTCCAGGTCGGCCCCCAGGTCGGGCGCCCGCCGGGTGGAGCAGCGCGGTGGGGCCGGGGCCGAGGCCGGCGCGGGGGCCCAGCAGCAGCACCATCAAGGCGTGGGGGGCCCTGGCTGTGAAACTGCCCGCCCCGGCCTTGCAGCGCCAGGGACAGGCCCCCAGCCCGTGCCCCACTCTCTAGCCTTTGAGTGGCTCAGGGGCCCCCGGGTCCTCGGCAAGGAGCAGCCTTATCAGGCACCCCCGAGCAGGCACAGCCCAGCCCCCTGGGGTGTGTGGAAGCCTCGGCCCCCAAGGGCCAGCTGAGCGCTGTGGGGGGCAGGGGAGGAAGTGGGCACACGGGACCCAGCCCCCGCCTCAGCCTCGGGCCCCAGCTGGCTCAGAGCGCCCTGATCTCACGCATGCGCATCGCACAGGAAAGCAGGGGGCCCTGGTGTGTGTCAGGGTACATATTTTAGGGGGGATTCCCCCAGAGAGGGCCCAGCCACACACCCGGCCGGCCGCGCTGTCTGAAGTGATTCAGGTCCTGCTTTGCAGGGAGTTGGCGCCAGTTCCCAGCAACGGTCCTGGGGGCGGCCCCCGCGGGAAGCTGCCCCACCCCGAGGGGCCTGCCCGGAGCCAGCAGGACTCGGGGTTCCCAGGCTGGTCCCCCAGCAGCTGCTCGGAAGGGAGGCTCAGCAGCCAGTGAGAAGGCCCGGGGAAGCCTGGGTGCTCGCGGGCTGAGCGCACCTCCGTGTTGCCCCCAGTAGCCCCAAACCTGTGGACCTTTAGTTAGAGCCGAGGACTGAATGGAGCTTCGGGGCGGCGCGGGGCGTCCTACCAGAGGCAGCCGATGGGTATCGGGGACTTCCGAGAACGGGCGTGACGCGACACTGGGGCCCCGTGTCAGATGACCTAACCTCAACTCAAGAAAACTCGGCCTCCCCTCTGGGCACCAGCCGGACCCTGGTGCGGGCTGGGGCTGGGGCTGGGGCTGGGGGCAGGGGTTGGGGCTGGGGCTGGGGACTCGGGCTGGGGCCTGGGGGCTGGGGGCAAGGGGGGGGAGGCTGGGGGCGGGGCCTGGGGCGGGGGCTGGGGGAGACGGGGGTGTGGATGTGATTCTGTGGACAGGGCTCAGCCACCACGCGAGCGTGTGGCGAGCCAGCTGGGTGGAAGCGGGGTGTCTGACCCTACTGTTGTCACCGCTGAGCACCCCAAATTCTCCATATCCCTGGCTCTACGGCTCCTTCTTCGAGAGGGGGCAGTCTGTGTACACGCACACTCACACGTGCACACTTGTGCAGGTGCAGTGCACGTGTGGGCCTGCACACGGCACCCTCGGCTGCGTGGCGCACACACAGTCCAGGCTCCTGGCGGTCACGGTGTGGGTCTTCACAGGTGGGGCGTGGGCTGTGCCCAGGCCAGGGGAGTCAGGGCGAGGGGACTGGGCCACAGGGGCGGGCGCTGCCTGGCGGGCCTCTGCTGAGGGGTGTTCAGCCCCCGCGGAGCCAAGGCCCTCGCTCGCCCGGCTCAGCCGGTGTGGGGCGACACCAGGACCCGCGGGCAGCCAAGGGACGTGCAGCCAAGCCAGTAGGGCCCCCCGGGCTCTGTCCTGGGCCCCTCACTTGGGGTACCTTAGGGTCATATCTGGGGGGGCTCCCTGGAGGGCTGGTCCCTGGGCCCCTCAGCCCTACTGTGTGCATCTGCTGGGAGGCCGCACACTCGCCCGGCGCCAGGCTGCTGGGCGCTGGCGGGACGCTGCCTGGGGGCCGCCGCCTGCGGGGACGCCACCTGGGGCGCAGCGTGTGGGCGCTGCCAGGTTAGCTGGAGGCCAGGGAGGGTCTCTGCGGGCCCGTCTCCCGTGGGGCCCTCGGTGAGCTCCCGCCCGGCCCGGCCCCCACTCTCCCGCCCCGTCACTGCCAGCTGCGGCCCCTGCAGACAGCTCCGTGGACATCCCGCCGTCACAGGAGGAGACGCCGCCATGGCCGCCCACGGCCTGCATGCGCTGGCCTCCCTTCTCCAGCCTCAGGCTCCCCGCGGGTCTGACCCTGCGTTCCCCCTCCTGCTGGCCCTGACCCTCGGGAGGAGCCTGGGGCGGGCGCCGCTCTGATTCCAGGCTCTTCTGAGACCCGTCGGGGACAGCGAGGACTAAGGTGGGCAGGGCGGAGGCATGGCGGGTGGGCCGCCAGCTGGCCCCACGGGCCCGGGTCTGACACATGAGGGAGGCGCCCCCCAAGCCCCCATGCTCCCCCTCGCCCAGCCCCTGCCTCTCTGGACCCCCAGCCCAGGGCAGGCAGGGGCCACACCCGGTGCCTTTTTTAAACTAATTTTCAAAGAACAAGCCCCGGCGCCAACCGAGGACCAGGGGACTCAGCGGCGGCCGATCCAGTGGCTTCTTAGGACGTCCGTCCGCCGAGTCCTGGTCCCCGAGGCTGCGCTGCTGGGTCGGCCCTGCCGGGATGGGCCGTCCAGAGTCGCAGACAGCAAAGTGGCTTCGCTTGAGGACGCGCGGGCCGGCGGCGTTGGCGCTCATGTTCCCAGTTCAAGCCCAAGAAGTGGGAGCTGCCAGCGCCGTGGTTTTCTCTGGCACTGGAAACCCTGACCCCGAGGTCCTGCGTGGAGCTTCACGGACAGCGCGTGGAGCCTCGGGCGGCTCCTGGGGTCCCGGCTCACCCAGCGGGGAGGCCGTTCCGAGACCGTGGGTGGGGCGGCCTGAGAGCCCACCCCCACCTCGGGGTCAGCTTCTGGAAGGGAAGGCGCCACGGGCTCCCGCAGGATGGCACCCCTCGCCCCAGGGCCCAGCAACCTGCCGGCAGCAGAGGCTGGACATCAGCGTGCTGTGGGCGGGGCGTGGTGTCCAGCGGGGCCCACTGCCCGCCCTGGCGCAGGCTGGGGTCCCTCCCGCGCAGGCCCAGCCCCCGCCCCGGGCTCGGCGCTGTGCCCGCCCTCCAGACGGACCTCACCCTCCCTCCGCGGAGGCTGCAGGTGCCGTGGAGTCCGCCTGGGCCGCACAGCGCTCCAGGCAGACTCGGGGCTCCACTTGCGGGTGCTGGGGGTGCAGCCAGCTTGCTGGTGGAATTGTGGGGCTCCCTCTCAGGCTGCATCCGTGCTCGGCGCGCAGAGCGCGAGGCCTGCTGCTGTGCCGCCCGCAGCTTCCTCCTGTCTGTCCTTTTCTGCGGCCCCTGCTGCCCCAGTGCCGGCTCCTGTGCACCCTCCTGCCTGGTGGTGGCTCAGGCCCAGCCAGGCCCAGCGCAGCCCCTGGAGAGGCTCTGGCCCTCCTTCCCGAGGCTCCTCAGCCTCTGCCAGAGCCTCCTGGGCCCACCCTGCTGGGACACGCCTCTCCACTCTGCCAGTCCCCACAGCCCAGGCGGTGCGCAGCTGCCAGCGAGGTTTGGGGTGTCAGGGGTGCAGGGCAAGGCTGGATTCCGTCCACCTTGGAGAGCGGCCCTCCCGGTGTGGGACACCTCAGCCAGCTCAGCCCCGTGCACCAGCAAGGCCTGGGGAGCTCTCCCTGCCCTGGTCCTGGGGGTGGCTGGGGCGATGCTCCAGGGGGCACCCTTTCTGTTTGCCCCCCACCTTCCACCCCCACGCTAGGTCAGCGCCGGGAGGCAGCCCGGAGCCGCACAGGCTGGCCCCTCCCCCACCTCCGTGGCCCGCCCCGTCCAGGGCCTCACCTTGGGCCTTTGGGGGGACGGGATGCCCCGTCCACACGCCCCAGGGGCAAGGCAGATCCGGTCCCCTAACCTGCCCGGGCAGCCCCGCCCCATGACCCGGGTCAAACGCGCCACCCGGAGCGCTGCCCACCCCCAGCGCGCGTTCCCCGCCCACGCGCTCCTGGGTGGTTTCTGACCTGGACGCACCGGGACCGCGCAGGGCACTCCCGGGCTCCGCCTGGGCCGGGGGCGCGCGGGTGTCCCGGGGGCGCGGGTGTCCCGGGGAGCCCGCCCGCTCTCCCATCCCCGCACGTCTCGGGCTTCCGCGGGGCCGGCGCTTCCCTCCCTGCGCGGGGCACCGGGGGGGGGCGGTGGGCTGGGCGCGCGCGGGTGCAGGTGGGGCCGGGCGGGCGCGCAGGTGGGCGCGCAGGTGGGCGCGCAGGTGGGCGCGGGCGGCCCCGGGGGCGGGCGGGCGGCGCCGCAGGTGAGCCGGGTCGGCCGGCCGGCTCGCAGCCCTGCGCCCCGGCGCGCAGGTTGGTCCGGGGCTGGGCGTCCGGGGGCGGGGCGCGTCTCCCCGGGGACCTGCTCCGGGCCGCGGCCCCGCCCCCCGCGCCCGGGCGGGGCGGGCAGCGGCCCCCCGCGGCGGGGCTGGCAGCGGAGGCGCGCACTGCACCCCGGCGCCCGCCGTCGCCGCTCGGTCCCCGCGGCCCGCTGGCCATGGCCTCGGCCGCGCCCCCGCCCGGGGCCGAGAGGAAGCGCTGGGGCCTGGGCCGCCTGCCGGGCGCCCCGCGGGGCAGCGCGGGCCCCGCCAAGAAGTGCCCCTGCGCGCTGGAGCTGGACGAGGGCGGCGCGCCGGGCAGCGCGCTCTACGCGCCCGTCGCGCCCCCCGGCGTCCCGGGGCCCGCGCCCCCCGCGCCCCCCGCGCCCCCCGCGCCCCCCGCCTTCGGCGACCCGGGCGCGCGGCCACCGGTGAGCCTGGACCCGCGCGTCTCCATCTACAGCGCGCGGCGCCCGCTGCTCGCGCGCTCCCACCTCCAGGGCCGCGTCTACAACTTCCTGGAGCGGCCCTCGGGCTGGCGCTGCTTCGGCTACCACTTCGCCGTGTGAGTGGGGCGCCCCACCTGCCGCCCGGCCCTGCCCCCCGGGGCGCGCGGGCCAGGCCCAGGGCAGGCGCGGGGCCATGCGGGCCCACCCTGGAGGGACTCCTGGGAGGGGGAGGGGAGCGCCCCGCGCCTGCCCAGGCATGTGTGCCAGGAGGGAGGCCGCTGGCGAGGGGTGCCAGCCAGAAGTTGGCTCCACTCCTCGGGAGGGACCGTCCGGGTGCTAATCCTTCTGGGAAGCCGGTGTGCCCGGGGCCAGCCCTGGGGCGAGGGGGAGAATCCCCAGGAGGGCAGGGCCTGGGTCCTGCTGGCGCAGCAACCTCGCCCACCCTGGGCTCCCTGCAGGCCCGCCGTGGGGCATCCCTGGTCAGCCCGGGCGGGACTGCCCTGCAGGGCGGCAGGGCCCGGGGCTTGCTGAGGGCCGGCCGGGCAGCCCGGATGCTCGTGCGGTCGTGCCGTGAACCGAGTTAGCCCGTGAAGACCTGGAGGACCAGCTTCCTGCCGTCCATCAGGGGAGGCAGGCCCGCGAGGGCACCTGCCCCAGCCAGCCGGGCACTGTGGCTGTGGCGCGTGCCTGAGCAGGGCAGGGCGCTGCCTTTGGTCAGGGCAGGGGCACGAGGAGGTCACCTCTAGGGCCGCCCCCACAATCCTGCTTCCTGGCTGCCGGCCAGCGGCCTCGGTGTGGTGTGGCTGGGGGCTGCTGCCCGGCGGTGCACCCAGGGGTGGCCTCCTGTGTCCTGTAGTGGGTGCTGGTCCTTGCGCCGAGGCCAGCTGTGGCATCAGGGCCCTGATCCTTGCCACGGAGCTCAGCCCCAGGGGACAGTGGCGTCTGGCCCTGCTGCCTGGGGCCTCCTCATGGGGAGGAGAGGCGGCTGCTCCCTGTTGCTCCGCTGGGTGCAGTGGTCCTGGAGGGACTGGTCGTCCTCGCAGCGGGCAGTGTTGGGTCCCAAGCCCTGCAGGGGTCACGGCTCCACCACCTCCTGGCCGGGTGTCTGAGGGGGCCCGAGCGGGGGTGGTCTGTGGGGTCCCTGCCTGGTCTCGGGGCGAGCCCCTGTGCAGTGGCCGGAGCAGCCGCCGAGGGCCCACCTGGCCACCTGCCTCCTCCTCCTCCTTGGGGCGCCTGCTGGGCCTCAGACTCCCGGAGATGCTCAAGGGTGGAAGAGGCCAGGTCCGGAGAAGGCCCTGCCCAGCCGCCCGAGCACCAGCGCCAGCCCTGGGTGCAGCCCGGGCGGCCGGCAGTGCCGCTGGGCCCGGGGCGGAGGCGGCCGGGGTGCAGGCGGGCGGTGGCGGGCGCACTGGGCGCGAGGAAGGGGCCGGCCCGAGAGGAAGTCCCTGCTTGCGCCGCTGTTCTTCCTGCTCTGGCTGCCTGGCGCTCGGAAGTTTGTTCAGCGGAGCTGGCCGTCGCTTGGCTCCGGGGCTGGCGGGACAGCTGCGGGACAGGCCGACCGCGGCCGGGGCTGGAGCGGGGAGGGACGCGTCTCAGGGTGGGCGGCCGTGTGACCCGGGGGTGGACACCTGCCCGTCCCCCGTGCGGGGGGCCAGAGGCCGACCCTGGCCGGGGTGGGGGGCAGGCTGGCTGGGGCCCGGGAGGCTGCCCTCGGCCCCGCTGGCTCCTGGAGGTTGGCAGGGCCAGCTGTGGCGTCTCGCAGCCTCTCGAGGGCAGCTGGCCTCCAGGTGGGGACGGCACGGCCGCTGCCCGCAGCCCCTGGACGGGGCGGATGGTGTGCCCTGGCCCCGCAGTCGCTGCAAGCGCGCCCCAGCACCGCCGTGGTGAGGCGGGCAGGGAGGCCAGCGGGCAGGCGTCCTCGTGACCCGAGGCCTGGCCGGGCTTCCGGCCGAGAAGTCGGGCCCGGCCCCGTGGTGGGTGACCCGCCGGCCTGCTCGCCAGGCTCGCTGGGGAAGCAGCCAGGATATCCTGCTCCCTCCTCGTGGGGAACCCCGCTCTGGCCCTTCCTGTGCGCCGGGGTCAAGGAGCAGGACGCCCTGCCTGCTCCCGCTTCCTGCCCCCGTGCCGCAGTCCTCTTCCGGGCCAGGCCGGGGCGAGGCGCGTGGGGGCGGGCCAGGGGCGAGGGGCAGGTGGGAGCGGGGCCAGGTACCCCTAGCAGCTCCGCCTGTCCTCAGGGGGCGGGAAGGAGGCTGCCCCCACCCCTGGCGAGGGGATCGTTACCGGAGCCCGAGGACCCCTCTCCTCCCCCCCAGGGGAGCCTCTGCCTTCCTCAGCGCCTCCTCCCTGCCCCCCACTGCACATCTGGCCCCGCAGCCCCCCTCTTGTGGGCCCCCCCGCCGCCGCTCCTCTGCCTCAGTTTCCCCCGCAGGTGCAGGGGCACAGTGCTGCCTCGGGGGCTGTGCAGACCCGCGCGTGGGTGCGGCTGAGAAGAGGGGCTGGGGGCCGGCCTGAGTGCAGCCCCCGCCCCGTGACCCCCTGCCTGGCTCCAGACCGCAGCGGCCATGGGGCGCACCTGCTGGTTAATCATTGACGGGCGGGAGCGGCGGCCTTTGTCTGCAGCCTTTCAAAAGCGGGGCCGGCCAGCGGGCAGGCCGCTTGCCGCCTCTGGCCCGGTGCTGCCGGCCGCCCCCAGGCTCAGGCCCTGCAGACCCGTCCGCCTGCTCCCCAGCCGTGGCTCCCGCTTCTCCGTGTCCCTTCCCTGAGCCTGGCCCCGCTCAGCCTGCTGCCCATGGACCCCCTCGCCACCACCCTACCCCTCTTGCGCCCAGGGGGCCCGGGTGGAAGGGGCTCGGCCTGCTCAGTCTCCGCAGCGTGCACCCCTGTGGCGTCTGCACCCCTGTCCACGGCTCCTCTGGGTCAGCCCGGCCTGCAGCCAGCGCCTCGGGGGCTGTGGGTGGGGGTGAACTTACTTCATGTGCCCCTGGGCGGCCAGCGTGCTGGGCGAGGCACCGCCCACGAGGACCCCCAGCAGCCCTCTCGGTGGCCGGCCGGCGCGAGCCTGTGCGTGTCTTGGCCAGGGCCCGGGCTCGGGCAGTGCATATGGCCACTCAGGCCTCGAGGACCTGGGACTCTGTCCCCACAGGACGCAGCCTCCGCAGGGCCTGGTCTCCCTGTGCCCCCAGCCGCCACCCTCCCTGGCCCTCCTGGCTAGTCCTGAGGGGCTCTGGCCAGTCAGGATTTGGTGCTGGGCCCGGGGCTTCCCTGACACTGGGCTTGCGAGGCCCGGAGTGGCCTGGCCCAAGCCTGAGGCCTCGGGTCTGACCTGGCTTCTTGACGCCAGATGCGGCTGCTCTGGCCTGCAGCCTGGTCCGGGCCCCCGAGCCACAGGGGTTGGAGCCTGTGGCTGCCACCTTGGCCAGTGCTGGCCCCTGGGCAGAGGTGCTCTGGCCAAGGGGCACTGGGCAGATAGACGGTGGACGGTGGGCATGTGGACAGGGGAGATGAAGGCCGCAGCGGTGGACGAGTGGGTGGTGGGTGGACAAGTGGCCGGGCGGGCAGGTGGGAGGGGCCGGGAGCGCCAGGGAGCCATGGACGGCTCAGTAGCTGAGGATCCCGCTGGCGGCTGCTGGGGGGGCCAGGGAAGGTGGCCAAGGGCCTTCGGAGTGTGGGGCCAGGAGGGTTTCAGGAGCCCTGTGCGTGTTCCTGGCTGCTCCCTGCCCTGGCACCTGCTGGGCAGCTGGCCTCGGTGTGCCAGGAGAGACCCGGCCCTATCTCACTGGCTGAGCAGGGTAGAACATGCCGTGAGCAGGCCCGGCCCGCAGCCAGCAGTGGGGCTGCTGCCCCCCCATATCCTGGATCGGGGCTCAAGGTCCTGCGTCAGCCCCATGAAGGCACGGCACCTCCCGGGCTGCGCTGGAATGTTCTGGCTGCCCTTGGCACGGGGTGGGGGCCTGGGCCTCACTGGCCTCATCCTGGGTGCTCTTATCAAGGCCTCTGCTGGGCCTGGGCCTCAAAGTCGGGCCGCCTTGGCGGGCGTCCACAGGCCTCCCGGCCTTTTCAGGGGGGTGCACATGGCCACTGCGGCTCCCCCGGTGCGGCCCCGGCCACACGGCCCTTGTCCCAGGGGCCCCCCGGGGGCAGGGTCCGAACCCGGATTGGTGCCACTTCAGGCTCTGCGTAGTGACCCCCTGGCAGGGTGAGCCCACGGCTGGCAGCGGGGGGCCGCTTCCCAGGAAGTGCTCTGCAGTCTGCAGGGGGGGGGGGACAGCAGGGGTGCTGGGGGGGGGCGCCTGGCCCGGGACCCTGTTCCCAGGCGACTGGGTTTTATTTACTTAATGTGGGCTCAGGGCACGAGCTTGTCCCCGCAGCAGGCAGCACTGCTGAAAGTGGGCAACAAGACAGACTGGCTGGGGCGGCTTCAGGGAGGGAGGCCACGAGCAAGCGGGGCCCCCATGCTCACCCCGGGGTGCGGTAGGGGTGGCAGGCAGGAAGTTTTTGGTTGTTTAATCATTTTTGAATGAAAATAAGCGATAAGGTCCCCGAGGGTCCTGGGCTGAGAAGGCCAGGTGGGGTGGTGCGTGTGCTGTGCCCCGTCCTGCCCCTCTCTGCAGGGGTCCACAGGCCGGGTCTGAGTCGGTGGGTGGGTCCTTGGGGTCACACAGCTTGCTAATGCGGGGGACATGCACCCTCCTCACCCAGGGGGGTGGGCCCAGGGCTGCAGGTGGGGGCCAGGCAGCTGAGAAGGGCCTTCCCTCCCTCCCCAGGCCCTGTGAGCCTCCGGTCTGCCTGGATGCCCCCTGGATGCCTGGGCCGAGCCAGGATGTGGGGCGTTGTGGGGACTGCGGCCAGCCACGCTGCTGTGCCTCCTCCCTCCTGCACTGCGGCTTCCCAGCCCCCGGCCGGGCCTCTCCTGAGCCTCCCTGAGGCCACGGGCACACTGCCCTGCAGCTGGGCGCCTTCGGGGGCGGGCGGGGCGGCTCACGTGCGGTGCCCGGGGCTGGGAAGGTCATCTCCCGCGGGCAGGTTCTGGATCAGGGTGGTTCCTGGTGGCACCTGCCGGCTTGTAACCTGAGCTCCCCAGTCCTGGGATCACAGGGTGGGGGTGGGGGCCCTTTCCTCCCCGGGGGGCGCGTGGGCCGGTGCCTGTCCCTGGGATGGGGCCGGGTCCGTGGTGGGTGTCGGGGAGGCAGGTGACCCTCTGGCCCTCACAGGTGACCCTGTGTCCCTCTGGCCCGGCCTCTCCCGCGCCGGGGGTGGGGCTCTCGCATGGACGTGGTGTGGGGGACAGCCCGAGGCCCTGGCTGGGTCCCGCTAGGTGTGGGGCAGCGCGGGGTCCTGAGAGCCCAGCCAGCGCCCAGCAGGCACCCGGCACGTGCTCCCGCTCCAGGGCTCAGCCCGCCTGTGCCCCCGGCCCCTTCGCAGAAGGTCTCAGTCCTCTTTATCGAGGGCCGATGGGCAGGAGGAAACGGCGTGTTTACAGCGCGGTCAGAGTGGGTTTGACACGCACAGACCTCCTGCACCACCCTGGCAAGGACAGGCAGACCCCGGAGCACCCCTGGAAAGCCGCCTTTCCACCCCCGGTCCCGTCTCCGTGGGTCTGTTTCGCAGACGTTTTTGATGGCGGTGCCCATGCTACATCTGGGCCCTCAGCACGTTTGGGCTCGTTGCTTGTGTCAGTGCTCAGCCCCCTTTTCACCGCTGCGTAGTACTCCACCGACCGACGGACCACGTGCGCTCAGCCACCCCCCCGGGGGCATCCCCGCTGTGCCCCCTTGGGTTCTTAAAGGAGGGCTGCGGGCGTCTGTGTAGACCTGTGTGAGGACACGCGTGGGGGTGGGGGGTGGGGACGGGGGAGAGGTTCCACTGTGGAGCCTTCAGGGGACCCGCCGTGGGGGTCTGTCCCCACATCCTCCGGGCCCCTCACTTGGCAGCATGGCTGGGGTGCAGTGCTGGGAGTCCCAAGTCCTGGGAGGTGCTGGGGCAAATGGGGGCACTTGAGGGGGGCACGGGGCACTCGTGCGAGCTGCCTCTATGGAGCCTCTGCACAGCCCTGCGCCAACCTCGGTCACGGGTGGGGAAGCGAGGCAGGGCGCCCGGGAGCCCACGGCGGACTGAGTGTGCGCGCTGGCCCAGCGGGGCGCCAGCTTCCGGGACACTGAAGGGGCGACTGGATCCTGCCCCCCTGGAGATTCCACGGAGGCCGGCGCGGGGCGGGCAGTGCGGGCGAGGCCTGGTCGCTGCGGGCTGAGTCCCGCGCCCGGCACAGAACAGGGGAAGCCCGTTTCCACGGAGGCCCCCGGGGGCTTCTTTCGTGTGCTGGGCCCTGTGGCTGGGCCGGAGGCTCCTCTCCGGCTGCAGCGCGTTCGCCGTGTCCCTCCGGCCGTTGGCAAAGGCCTGGGGAGGCGCTTTGACACTTTGCCAACGGCCCCTTTCTCCTTGGGCTGTCGCTGCCCATGGGGTGCCCTTGCCAGCTGGCAACCTTGCCTGGTGATCTTGCCAGCTGGTGACCTTGGCGGCTGTGACCTTGCCAGCCCGTGCCCTTGCCTGCGCGGCTCCCGCGGCCGTTACCCGGGGCCTCTGCTTGGGCCCCCTGCGCGGTGGCCGGCCCTCGGCAGGGCTTCCACCCGGTGGCCTCTGTGCATTGTCACTGGCCCTGTCAATTCATCTCAGCGCTCACACTGTCCCCGCCAGCCCCCCACGCCCCCCACGCCCCCCACGTTCCCCACGCCTTCCCGCTGCTCACTCCCCAAGCCCTGGTGCCAGCCCTGCCCCTGGCTGATGCGGCCGGGCGATGCCGGGTGCAACCTCCGCCACAGCTGCCCTTGAGGCCTGCGCCGGCGCGGGGAGGCCGCGGGTGTGGGCTGGACTCCCGAGTGTCCAAGCACGGCCGCCTCCCTCCTCTCGGCCCCGGCGGCCCCTCTGGAAACATCGGGGCTGAGTTGCTCGTCGGGCCGCTCCCAGTCTGGCACTGCCGTCCTGGCCTCAGAGGACGCCTGGCGATGCCCCCTCCAGGCCCCGCTGACCTCTGACCTGTCGCCGGGCACTGTTCCCGCCGATGCAGCCGGGGCCTTGCGCCACGCCTGCCTGGGGCCTTTGCCCGCGCCCCTCGGCGTGGCTCCCTCGCCGTCCCCGGACAGCCCCTCCCCGCGCTACTTCTGCCCGACCGCCCTGACCCCGCGGTGTCCACCGACCCAGGCAGGCTCCCCGTGTTGCTGCCCCCCTGCCCCCGTCCCAGCCAGTCTCTCTCCTTGATGGACGGCGGGTGGCAGTGACGGGGGCATGCTCCTGTGCCCGGCCGCGCTGGGCAAGGGGGCCGACCTGCCGGGCCAGAGCTGACCCGGAAGGCGGAGGCGGAAAGGAGCTGCAGGGGCCTGAGCGGTCTCGCGCGGCCTGGCAGGGCCCAGGGCCCAGCTGGTTCTCCGTGGAGCCAGCCACGGCCCCTGAGAGGGGCTCCGGCCACGGCCTGCCCTGCTGCTCCGTGCGGGGCCTCCCGCACCCTCGATGCCCCTCACCTGGGCTCCCTGCCCCCTGGGCTCCCTGCGTCTTGATCTCCCAGCACCCTGGGGTCCCCACCTGCTGGGGTCCCTGCCCCTGGGGCCCGACTGGGGAAGACAGGACTTGCGTCAAGAGGCCCCTGACCCACCCCAGCCCTGCCCACGTCCGCCGGCCTCTTCCTCCGCGCATGCAGGAGCCCCGGTGACGTCGCCCTGCCTGCGGGCCAGCTGGGAGGAAGCTGGGGGTGGGGGGGGGCTCTGGCCTCTGGCCAGCTGCCGAAAGAGGAAGCGCACTTCCTGGAGGGCACAGCCTCCGAGGTCGTGGCCAAGTGGGCGAGACCCCGGTCTCGTCCCGGGCGGTGGCGGGAGGAGCCCTGAGATGCCCGCCATGCGCTGGGCCATCCGGCCGGCGAGACCCTGTCCTCAGCCACCGCGCCCCAGCCAGCCTCCCGGGGCGCTCCCCTCTGGGCCCCGCAGGACGGGCACAGGGCAGCCCGGCCTGCGGGGACGTCCTGGGGGCTGCAGGTGCCGGGGCCAGGGCTGGAAGTGAAGGGGATGCGGAGGGGCTGGGAGAGAGGGTGAGCCACTGGGCTCCCACAGGAGACGCTGGTAGAGCTGGCGGCGGCGAGAAGACCATGCTGCCCTCCGTGTGGGTCTTCAGGGAGCCCTAAGACGTGAGACCCCCTGCCCTCCTCTGGCCTGCCTGCCCCAGGGGACAGCCTGAGTCCCGTGGGGGCTCTGGATGGGCCACGGGCGCCAGGAAGATGGGGATCCACTCCCCTCGCTGAGGAGAGGATGGGCAGGGCCCCTCGACGGCCCGCCAGGCCCTGAGCTCCCCGGGCAGGAGAATCAGGGGCCACGTGGGGGCTGCGGCTGGCGCCCCCCAGGAGGTGGCAGGGCGGGCCCTGACGCCCAGCACTGGCCACGTACTTCTGGTGGCTGCCTGCAGGCGGGCCGGGGGCCAGGGCGGCCAGCGTGGTTGGGTCCCCCAGACGGCCCGTCTCCAGCAGCTCCATCTCCCCAAGGCCTGGGGCTGGGCCCCTGCGTCTGAGCGTGCACGCCTGAGCCTCCACCGCACGCCGGCCCCGGGCCACTGTCTCCCACACCCTCCCTGGGCGGCCGGCCCGGAGCGGAGAGGCGCCGGGGCAGGTGCCTGCGGCCGGACACATGCCGGTCCAGCTCTGGCCCGGGCACTGCTCCCCGGCCGCGATAAGAGGCCCGGCCAGGGTATATTTAGCAGGTGCCGGAGGACAGGCTGAAGCGCCCGGGACATCCACCCCGGGCTCGACCTCCTGAGCAGGACGGGGAGGCCTCACCACGCTCCCCGCCGGGCCTGGAAGCTGGGATGGGGGACCCTGGGCTGTGGGCTTCTCGGGGCTCTGGCACAGAGGGCGGCCCCGCAGACAGGGTGTGGGGTGCGAGGCTCGGCACGCGGGCAGCGAAGGGCGAGCGCAGCCTGAGGGCCGGGGCTCCATGTCGGTGAGCCCCACCCATCGTTTCTTCGGGGTGACGTCCTGCCCAGGCGGCGGGCAGAGCGGCCCCAGCCCCGTCTCTCTGCCTCCCGCTGAAGCTGTCCCCTGGTGCACCCCCAGCCCCCGACGCACCCCGTCTCCGGCTCTGGCTGAGGACAGCTGGGTGAGTGGGGCCCCGGGCTCTGCCCTCCACCGGCTCCTTGTCGCACAGGACGGGGTCTGGGCGGGACCATCCCAGAGTCCTTGGCGCCGGCGAGTGGCCACCGGCTTCCCGGGTGCCCAGCTGCGTCCCCCTTCCGGGAGCTCACTAAAGCCCCCGCTGCCCCTGGCGGGCCCCCCACGCTGAGGCTGGGGAGCTCGGATGGCCACGCTCTCCCTGTGGCAAACTGCTCCGCTCTTGCTAACTCCCTCCCTCCTCTCGGCGCCCCCCAGGCCCGGGCCCACCCCGTGGCACTCCCAGTCTGCACCCCACCCGCGCCCCCTGCCACCGGGCCGGCCCCGCCTCCCGCCGCCACCTGGCGCGCTGCGCTGCTGATGTCCGATAACAGCGTCCCGGGCCTGCGGTCACGCTCCCGCTGCACCCACGCCAGGGACAAGCAGGCCATTGTCCTGGGCAGAGCCGCCGCCCTCCCGCTGACACTCCCGAAGCCTGGGGGGCTGGGGCCTCTGGGGCAGCCGCCTCCCCGCCCACCCGCCCCCGCCCTGTGCAGAGAGCGGGTCGGGATTCCTGCTGTCCTTGGGCCTGGTCTCCCCACTCCTCGGCAGGGGACCTGGCAGGGGCAGGAGGAGGGCGCCGGCCTGCCGTCAGCCCCCAGGGCAGGGACCTATCTCTGCAGAGGCGCCTGCCCCCAGGACGGGGGAGGACGGAGCTGCTGTTCCGTGATGCCTGCAACGCCCAGGTCACATGACACGGCAGCCAGGGCCGCTCCGGGTCCCTGGTGCCGTGTGGCCCGGCGTGTGGGGAGCTGACCCGGCTGCTGCCCCACCCCTACCCCTGTCTGTGTGGGTCTCCCGGGCGGCTCTGGCGCAGAGGCCAGGACCCCCGCGAAGTGCCCTCTAGGCCGACCTGGCTGCAGGAGCGCCTTCCCGGGCCAGGCCCGCTCTCCCTTCCTCCGGGCCCAGGCGCCGGCGGGGTCTCCCGCAGCCCAGCCATTGTTCCCTGGGCAGGCGCAGGCCCCTGGCCCCCGGAATCCGGCCCTGAGCTGAGCCTTGCGCTGTCTGTGGCCAGTTCTGACCTCTCAGGGGGCCTTGCCCCAGGCACGAAGCCCCAGCGTCGGCCCACGTCCCGTTGCTGATAAGGCAGCGCTGGCAGCTTCCGCAGCAGGGCTGGGGCGGTGAGGCTCAGACACAGGGCTGTGGGCTTGGAGGAGGTGGCCAGGCCCCCAGGCCCCAGACCCCCAGGCCCCAGATCCCCAGATCCCCAGACCCCCAGGCCCCCAGACCCCCAGGCCCAGCTTCTAGACTGACCCCAGGCAGGCCCATGGGATGGCCCAGAGGTGCTGCTGGGCTCTGTCATGGCCTCTGCTCGGGAGGCGGGAAGCAGGAGGGAATCGGCCGTTCTAGGCTGTCCTGGCTGTGGAGCCTGGAGGCCATGGCGCTGGGCAGTGCTGACAGCAGGGCCTGTACATGTGGGCCCAGGCCCAGGCCCGGACGAGGCCCTGTCCTCTCCGCGCGTGTGTGTGGGTGGGGGGTCGCTGATGTGTGTGGGGTACATGGTCGGGGCTGCCCATGACGGTGGGGCCCGGCGTCTTGTGGCTGGCTGTGGTCGGGGCCGAGTGCGGGCAGGCCCTGGGGGAGTGGACCCCCAGCCCAGGACACCTGCTGACCACGTAGGTAGAAGTGACCAGGTGTCTCGTGGCACTGTAGGCAGCCTCAGAGGCCAGGTGAGGGTCCCCTGGTTGCAGTAATTTCTGGAACCTTCTGTAGAAGCAGCTTTCTTCAGCGCTGTCTGGTGGGCCCCAGGGGCCCCCATCTGAGCCGGGACCACCCACCATCTCAGAGAGAAACCCGCCCTGCCCACCCCAGCCCCTGCCCGGTGACCGGTCTGCTCTCTGTCCCAAGGACCCCTGGACGTTTCATAGGAACAGGCCCCTTGGCGGCCCCTGTGTCTGCTGTAGGCTTTGGGGGCGCCTGGCGTTCCTGGGCAGGCGGGCGCTCACCTGGACCGGCCGTGGGGGTGCTGGTGGCGGCTGACACGTGTCCCTGTCCCGCAGCTTCCTCATCGTCCTGGTGTGCCTCATCTTCAGTGTGCTGTCCACCATCGAGCAGTACACCGCGCTGGCCACGGGGACCCTCTTCTGGATGGTACGTAATGGCACGAGGGGCGTGCTCCGGGGTCCCCCTGCGGGCGGCAGTGCACAGGGCATGGGAGGTGTGGGGACCCCCACTCTGCTCCACGGTTGCTGGATGTGACTGTTGAGCGGGCAGGGCAGGGCGTGGAGCCTGGGGCTGGTAGTCCAGGAAGGCTTCCTGGAGGAGGGGGCTTCTGAATTGCACAGGAGGGAAGGGGGATGTGGGTGTGGTGGGCAGGGACCTGCCTGCACTGTGGCCCTGGGCTTGGTTGACTGGTGACAAGGGTTGTTGCCGGTACGGGCATCCCACAAGTGTGCCAATCCCCACGACCCCAGTCTCCAGCCCCCGCTGGCCCTTCCACTGGCCTGACCATGCTCCTGACCGCCAGCTGGTCTGAGGACGGGGATTTTCCGCACCGGCGGCCTGGCTCCGCAGCCTGTCTGGCCCCGTACCCCGAGAGTGGGTTAGCGGACTCTTCCGGAGCCAGCAGTGAGCCCTTGGGGACCGGGCACTAGTCCCCAAGGCCCACAGCCGCCTGTGGGTGTCTGAGGCGCCTGCATCTGGTCCCCGCCCGGCCTTCCAGGGCCTGCCAGGCCCTGCACCCGGTGGCCACCCGGGGCCGCACTGCTAGGTCCTGTGGTCAGCCGGGTCTCCGTGAGGGGCTGGCGGGGGACGCTGGCCGGGCACCCTGGGCCAAGGCAGGGCGCTGGTGATGTGCTGGCGGGGCTGCATCTCTGAGGTCCAGGCACCACCTGGTGGCCGTTCCTGGAACTGCGGGGTCTTCTCCGAGAGAAAGCAGGGGTTCAGCAGGAGCCTGGCGGGAGGGCCGGCCCTGCACCCTCTGTCCTGTGGGCACCCGCCCCCCGCCCCCCGAGCCTGCCGTGGCCCCAGAGACCCGTACTGCTCCCTTCTCTCACGCCAGACTCCTCCTGTGTCCCTGGAACCTTTTCCGCACAGCCATTGTGGGAGGGAAGACTCGGGGCTCCCTAGATGGGGGGGTCTGGTCTCGTGCCTATCCCTGGCCAGGCTTCCTGGGGGCCGCATCCTTGTGACGTGACCCGGGGCCTTCTTTGTCCCCTTCACTCTGCTTCCACGATCTGGACGTCAGCCACAGGAGAGCGAAGTGGCCTCTGGTTTCTTCTGACCTTGGCGCTGACAGGACCTGGGGTCACCTCAGACCCTCTGCCACCTCCCCCAGGTTCCCTGACCTGCGACAGCCCCCTGTTGCCCGGGCCTTTGCCTGCCTGGTGAGCCACAGGTCCCGCTTCTCCTCCGACTGAGACCCAGCCTGCCATGCCCTGCCCCCTGCGTCCCCATCCCTGCCCCTGCTTGAGCCCCCCGAGGGCGGGGGTAGCTTGTCCCACACGGCCAGGGCAGGCGTGGACACCCCTCCCTCCCGCTGCTGCGCCCAGGGCTACCCTGGGACAATGCGGGTCTGGGCCTCAGTTTCTCCACCCGCACAGTGGTGGGGTGGGCAGGGTGGCCATGCCGGTGCCCGAGGACTCCCGCACTCCTTGGCCGCCCGCACTTGGGCCCTTTGAGGTGGGTTTGAGCTGGCTGGTGGGCTGCCGCTGGGCAGCCGAGGCCGTCGGGCCGGGTTGCACCGGGGGCAGGCGAGCCACCCGCCAGGGGGCAGCCTCGGGGCAGATGTCCCGGGCCAGGATGGAGACGTGGCCAGGTGGGGGGCGTGTGTGCCGGGCGTCGAGGGCTTCTGGGAGGAAGGGGTGCTCGGATGAGGGACGGGCAGTGAGGGCCTTGGGGCGGCGGGTGCGGGCAGGGCCGGCGGGTGCGGGCAGGGCCGGCCGGGGCGGTCGGGCCGGGGTGGGGCCCAGGCTGGGCCCTGCTGGGTGGCGGCCGGCTGAGGCCACCAGGTGGCGCTGTCGTCAGCGAAATGTGGGCTCGGCTGGCCGGGGCCCAGGAGAGCCCCGAGCACTGCAGGGGGCCCCGGAGGGGCCAGGAGGGCTCGCGGGGCCTCTGAGCACAGACACGTAGGACGGTGGAAAAAAGTGGAAAAAGCCATTCCGAGCAGTTTCCCGGAGCCCCGCGCCCCTGCCTTTCCCGAGCCCGCGGGGCTGGTGCCAGGAAGGGGCCCCCCTCGGGGGCGGGGGGGGGGGGGCCGGCCGGGGGGATCCGGCCGCCTGCGGGGCCCGGAAGGACTTTGGGCAGAACCTGAGCACCCCGCGGGTCGGGTCTGCGGCCCGGGCCCCCACACTGGAGTGCAGCTCTCCCGGGGGCCCCCCTTTGGCTCGCTGGGCGTTCCTGAGCCCCGAGGCCACGTGTGCACGTGTGCGTGTGAGCGCGCGTCCGCCCTGTGCACACTGCCACGTGCGCGTGTGTGTTCCCGGCCGCCATGGCCTCCCTGGTGGGCCACGTGCCCTCCGCGGCCGTGGGCACCTCTGGGCCCGCCCTGCCTGCCCAGGTGAGGGCCCGGCCTTGGCCTCTGAAATCACAGCTGTGCCCCCCAATCCTACACAAAGGGGGCGCTGGGAAGCCACAGGATGGGCCGAGCACCCCGGGGGGATTGTCCTGCGATGCCTGTGGTTAATCCCGGAGCTGCCAGAGGCCTGGGGGATGAGGTCATCTCTGCGCTTCCTCCCCGGCTGCTGGGGCTCCCGGGCCCCCGCCGGCTGGGCCCCCGCCCCATCCCCCAGCCCGCCCCGTGCTCCTAGACTCCCACCCACCTGCCGGTGGTGCCACTGGGCCCCCCTTCTGCAGAGCAAGGGCCGTGCTGTGCTCCCCGCCCCGGCTCCGTCTGCGCCCCAGCACCCCAGTCCTGCACGCCCCGCTGCCCCCCGGCCGTCGCCCACTGTTCCTGCTCCAGCCCCCCGCCCTGCTCCTCTCGCGGTCGCCCCGGTTTGTCCTCCTCAGCCCTCAGCCCCGCAGGCGAACTCCTACACACCCCACCAAACCCACGCCTGCCCGGTGCTCGCCCGGACCCCATCCCCTGGGCTGGACCGTGAGCCCCGACCTCTGACCCCAGGCCCTCGGCTCCCCAACCAGGGAGCCCTCCCGGCCTTGCCTTGGGGCCACCTCGCCGCTTCCTCGCGGCGTGTCCCCGCGGCCTCACGCTCCCTCCGCCGCCCTCCCCACGTGCCGCTTTGCCAAGGGACAGTCCCGCGGGCCTCGCCGGCCCCAGCCCAGCCGGGGTGCAGCCCGAGGGCCCCGACCGGCAGAGCAGCCGCCTCTCCCCCCAGGCAGCTGCTGCGGGACAGCTGACATTCCGCGCGGGCCGGGAGCTGCACCGAGGGAATCCGGGCTGTAACCAGAACCTTCCGCGGGGGCGCCAGGCCCGGCGTGGAGGGGCCCTCGGTGGCACGTGTACTGAACAAAGGCGGCCTGTGTGAGGCCCGGCTTGGCGCTGTCTCCTCAGGCCGGGCCAGCACGTCCTCAAGCTTGTCTACAACACGTTTGTGGGTGGTGTGTTGTGTGTGTGATGTGTGGTGTGGCGTGTGTGGTGTGGTGTGGTGTGTGGTGTGTGTGGTGTGGTGTGTGTGGTGTAGTGTGGTTTGTGTGGTATGTGTGCTGTGTGTGCTGTGGTGTGGTGTGCTGTGTGTGGTGTGGTGTGTGTGGTGTGGTGTGCTGTGTGTGGTGTGGCGTGTGTGGTGTGTGTGTGGTGTGTTGTGAGTGTGTGGTGTGTGGTGCGGGCGTGTGCGCTGTGCCGGGAACTGCAGGGCCTGAAACCTCCCCGAGCGGCATGAGCAGATCCCGTGTGGGGCCCGCTGAGGAGAGCTGGGCCGGGGCGCCTGCCCTCTGGGGGCTCCCGCCCTCCCCCCCACGAGACGGAGACGGGGCGGCCCTGGACCGGGCGAGGCGGGGGAGGCCGAGAGCAGGGCTGTGCCGCCCCTGCCCAGTGGAGCCGCCAGGTGGGCTCTGCCCGTCTCCGACGCGCCCCCTTCCCGGCCACGGGCTGTGGGGTGGCGGGGCGGCGGGGCGTTGGGGGCGTCGGGGGCGCGGCGCCCCCAGGTATCTGGGGTGTCTGGGTGGTCTCTCGCTCTCCAACCCCCGCCCCCTCCTCTCCCCTTTTCCGAAATTGTGATGATTCGGCTCCAGGTAACCCGAGCCGCGGAGGGCTGGGGCGCGAGTGGTTGGGGACCCCCTGGGCCCGGGGTGGGCGCCCCTCTGGCCCTCGGAAGGCGGTGCCCGCGAGGAGCGCACGTGCCCGGGCCTCCCCCCACGCCTCCAGGGGCGGCCCCCCCGAGTCTGCAGCGCCCGCCCAGGCCCTCACGCTCCCGCCAGGCCCCTGCTCTTGCCTCTCCCGCCCGCCGCAGCCCCCGGCCTGGCCGGGAACAAAAGTCAGACGCGGGAGGGGGGCCTGCGGGAGAGGGGCCTGCGGGAGGGGGGCCTGCGCGGCCGCGCCCCTCCAATCCGACGTGGCGGGATTAGGGCCGCGGCGCCCGCGGGACAGGTGCTTCCTTTATGCTTGGGGCGTCGCGGCCCCACGTTGCTGCCGCGCGGGGGTCTCGGGTGGGGGCGGCTGGCACATCTGACCCGGCCAGCTGGAGCGCCCGGGCGCGGGCAGCAGCTGACATAACACGGCCCCAGCAGACCGCGCGGGGGTGGCACGGCTCTCGGCGCGGGGTCCTGGTGCGGGGATGTTGTGGGGAGAAGAGGATGGGCCGGGCGGGGGCTGGGCGGGCTCCCGGCTCTGGCAGCTGCCACCAGGGCCAGTGGCCCGGAGCAGTGCCCTGTGGGCAAGGGCGGGGGCAGGCAGGTACGTGTTGCGTGGTTTGGAATCAGGTCTCTGCCCCCCAGGTCTCTGCCATGTGGAGGAAGGGGACTCGGTGCCCTGGGGAGTCAGGGGCTGCCCGTGCCCGGCCCCAGCCCCTGTGCCTGTCCGCAGCGCCTGCGCCCCTCGGCAGAGCTCAGAGCGGAGGGCAGCCCCTCTGCTCCCTGCCCCTTGTCCAAGGCCAAGGTGGCGGGCAAGCGGGGCCTCGGGCAGGGGTCCACTGACCCCGGCCAGGGCTGCCTGGCCCGCTGCGGGAACTGGGCTGTGGGCACCCCGGAGCCAGACACCCCTGGCCCGGGGACCATGGCATGGGGCCCCAAATTTGTGTCTTCCAGTCAGCCCAACCACCCCAGGAAGCCTCCCTGAGCTGGGCCAGGCGGGGGCCGTGGTCACAGTGTGGGGAGCTGGTGGGGAGGCGCCTGCGCCCAGGCTGAGAAGCGGCCAGCTCGGCGCCCGCGGGCTGGGGCGAGCCAGTCACGGGCCGCGGCGACGCGTCTGAGCAGGCGGGCCGGGCGACGGCTGCATCCAGTCAGGAGGGCCAGGGAGCCGGGCAAGGGTGGCCTGGGGTTCAGTTTCCTGAGGGCCGGGTCCCTCTGCAGGCCGCCCCCTGGGCCTGGCGGGAGGGTCAGGGCGCTGCGGCCTGCTTGGGGTAGGGACTGGGCCAGGGTCTGCCGCCCAGTTCTCGGTGTGCGCACGCTGAGAGGCTCGTGGCCGCTGCCGAAGTCTGGCCATCACCACAAAGCGCCCTGGCTGTGCTGTCGGGAGGGCCCAGGGCCCCCGTCAGGCCCGCTGAGATCCCCGAACACCCTCCTGTGCTCATAATGTCTCTCCTCATCTCAGCACAAAGCGCCTTTCAAGCACGGGGCCTGGCCCGCAGGCCCGCCCTCTTGTCTGGGAGTTCTCGTTCCTCCCGTCTGAAGCCTGAGGCCCTGGGTCCACCGCAGGCCCTGGGTAGCCGGGCCCCCAAGGGGCTCTGGGGGTAGCTGGCGCCTCAGGGGCCGTGTGCGGCAGGCCCGGGGCCTGCAGGGCTCCCCTCTTTGTGGTCTCAGGGGGGCCACCTGGGGGTGTGCGCTCCAAGACCCCCATGCCTAGGCACATGCAGACAGGCTGGGGGGCCCGGACCCCCAGTCCGACCCTTTCCAGGCCCCAGGCTCTTCACGTGTGATGTGCAGTGAGCCTGTGGCCCACGTGGCATGGAGAACCTCAGCCTGGAGCTGCGAGCCAGCATGGGAGGTGGTGGGTCATGGCCTCCTCCTTGGGGTGCAGAGAAGGTGGGGTGCTGGGCTGGGTGGGTTGGGGTCAGCGTCCTTGATGGGAGCCAGTGACCTTGAGCAGGCTTTGGTTTCAGCATCGGAACATTCTGAAATCCACAGCAGACAGACAGACCTGGGTCTGCTGTGCTGCCGTCTCGACCTCCACGGGCACGGTGGCTGCGGCGTGTTGGCTCAGCTGACCCGGGTGCCACCGCGCTGGACGGGACTCGGCACACGCCGCTGGCTCCCGATGCGCCGTCACCTGCAAGTATCCTCCTGCCCTTGGGAACCCCTCCCACCCTTCCCATGCACGGTGACCTCGACCACCTGTCAGTAAGGGTAGTTTGCATTTTCCGGAGCTTTCTTTCAGTGGAGTCACACACGGGTGTAGTTTCTGTCTGGCTCCCCTCCCTGCACATTGTTTTTTGGGGTTCATCCAGGCGTGTCAGTGTATCAGCATTCCACTCTTTTTCATGGCTGCGTAGTATTCCACTGGGTCGCTGTGCCAGTCTCGGTTTCTTGCATGTCGCCTACATTTGGATCGTTTCTGTTTGGAGCTACGTTTGCGTCCAAGTCTCTGTGGGCACATGCTTGGGTGGGGGGTTGGATAACAAGACAGGTGTTTATTAACTATTTGAGAAACCCACAGACCATTCTCCAAAGCCACCGCACCAGGTTGCATTCCTGCCGCAAGTCCCCGCACCCCCCACA